>NC_092708.1:34375164-35025427 GCF_047496885.1 Scyliorhinus torazame | reverse complement strand
TATAATTTATCAAGCACCTTTTTCACTTCCATGTGGGTGGGATGTAGACTGCCGTGATAATTCTGAATGAACTCCGTGGAAGATAGCCGGGTCAGGAGCTTCCTAGGCTGGTTTGGGCGCTCCGGGAGCCGGGCCCTTTGTCACGCGAGGTCAGAGTTGGACCTCCGCGTCAGGCCTCTTCCACTTCCAGGTGAGGTCAGGGTCAGGTCGCCGGAGGAGGCCTTCCGGGTCGGGTCCTGTCGGATCATGTGGGTCAGCCCGTGGACGTCGGAAGATCTTCAGACCTGGAGTGCGGAACTTCACAGTCAGGTATTCCAGGTCCAGGGAGCAGTAGTCACGTGCGAGCACCAGGAGGAGTTGATGAGGATGCAAACCCCACCACCCTTCGCTTTGCCTGATGACGCCTTGCGGTCCGTCCGATGAATTGAAAACCTTCAGGTTGTATAGCACAGTCTGGTGAGCAGGGATGAGCCATGTCCATGAAACGGAGCACACAGCAGTCTCTTACTTCCCTCTGAGATGTAAGTCTAGCGTTAAGCTCATCCAGTTTGCTTTCGATCACTTGGACGTTTGCCAGGAGTATGCTGGGGAGAGGAGGCTTGAAACTGCGTTGCTTTAGTCTCACTGCAGAATGTCGCTTTTCCATCGCTTCCTCGGTTGGCGGCTGCTTCCGGGTTGTCCCGGGTACCGATGGGAGAGATCTGACCTTGTGTAAGGTAAGTGGTTGCGTCTGGTGGGGTTCCGGGCACTGGTTGCGATTTTGGGGTTGCGCCTGGCAGGGTCGTGAGTGCTGGTGGCGATTTCGGGGTCGCCGGGAGAGCATGTTCACAATCCAGTCAGGCTCCCGAGTTCCATAAAGACGCGTCTACGTTTCAGCGTGCTTGAGTATTCATGTGGGGTCTTTTCTGTTTTAGGGGTAGTTAGTCTGTGTTTGGGTCGCTGGCAGTGTCTTTCTGGGTAAGTTGGGCAGGTCACGTGTTTGGTTACAGCGTTAGTGGTCAGGTCAGATGTTCCTCGAATCAGGCCTGACAGTAGGCCTGGTCGGGCCTCAAGGTTGATTCTCCTCTTCTCCATCTGCCAGCAAGTCGGGGCGCTGGGCAGGTCTCTCTGGGTCGGGTCAGGTCAGGACTCGTGGTCAGGGGCTGGGCTGGTATTCCGGGAGCCGGGTCAGGGGCTTCCTAGGCTGGTTTGGGCGCTCCGGAAGCCAGGCCCTTTGTCACGCGAGGTCAGAGTTGGACCTCCGCGTCAGGCCTCTTCCACTTCCAGGTGAGGTCAGGATCAGGTCGCTGGAGGAGTTCTTCCGGGTTGGGTCCTGTCGGATCATGTGGGTCAGCCCGTGGACGTCGGAAGATCTTCAGACCTGGAAGTGAAGATAGAAGAGAAAGGTTAGAGATAATGTTAGTGTTAGAATTATGTTTCAAAAGATTAGTATGCTTATAAGAGATGTAAGAAGAAGATCTGTGGGAGATAGCTCGCAGCCATCTTGTAAGTTAAAGTTATGTCACTCTCCATCTTGATGAAGAATTGTGTCATATTATGGTCGCTGGTTACTGTTCAGAAACTTCAGCCAATATTTCAGGAGATTTTCAAACGAAGAACCAAGGGCCGATACTTGCCATGCAAAACTAGTTGTAACAAATCAACAGGCTATTTTTCACTGCACCTGGTCTTCTTTCCATTGGCATTCAAAGAACAATAGTTCAAACGTCTTTTGGAGACCTGTTTCACTGTTGCTTTTATTTGGTGTGAAAACTTGGCAAGGTTTTATATGCACTTCACTCCCGGCAAAGTTTTTTCAGGACTTTAAACCATGATAAACAGCTTTCATATTTACTAAATTGGGACGAATCAACTGAACTTCAACAATTGATTTTTTATACATACTTAATTGGAGAACTGTTGGCATTTAGTCAAAGTGTGCAAGTTGTCAGAATATACACCAGTATATCATGGGGCAGACACACACTGATGGACACACAGTGGGACCAATCAACACACACAACACCGCAGCCAATCACCAGTGAGAGCACACACACTATAAAGACAGGGGGCATCAGAGTTCCCGCTCATTCGTGTTGCAGCTAGCTAGGAGGACAGAGCTCACAGCCTGCAACACAGACATTCACCATGTGCTGAGTGCATCGACTGGTTAGGACAAGGCAAAGGTCTTTAGTTAAAGCTAGTATCGTATTAACCAACAGTCTAAGTAAGTTTAAACAGTTAATGATTCAATAAAATAGTGTTGCACTATTTCAAGTGTTGGAGACCTGTATGTGATCCAGAACACCCAACACATCATGATACCAGGAGTCGTGGGATACTAGCACTTCTTAGACCTACCTGCAAGTGATCTGCCTTCCGCCAGCATTCCGTCATCCTGCGACATGGACAACATCAGCCCGCCGCCGCCGCTCCGCATCGCCGGCAACCTCGGGGCCAACTGGAAGATTTTCAAACAGCGCTTCCAGCTCTTCCTCGAAGCCACGGACAGGGAGGGCGCCTCGGACACCAGGAAGATTGCTCTTCTCCTCTCCACGGCCGGGGACCATGCCATCCACATTTTCAACTCTCTCACCTTTGCAGATGATGAAGACAAGACGAAGTTCAAGACGGTTCTCCTCAAGTTTGACACTCACTGCAGCGTAGGGGTGAATGAAAGTTTTGGACGCTACGTGTTCCAGCTGCGTTTGCAGGGTAAGGATGAACCTTTCCAATCCTTTCTTACGCACCTCCGCATCCTTGCGCAATCTTGCAGTTACGGGCCCACCTCCGACTCCATGATACCCGACCAGATTGTTTTCGGTGTTCAGTCAGACCCCCTACATCAGCAGCTCCTCAAAGTAAAGCAACTCACCCTAGCGATCACCATCGAGACCTGTGTCTTACATGAAAACGCCATGAGTCGGTATTCCCATATACAAGTGGCTTAAACGGCGCGGCAAGGTCCCCACAAGGCGGAACAGTCCAAGTGATTGAGCACCTCCAGGGCCTCAGCCTGGATGAGGGCGGCCATTTCGCGTGCTTTTCACGGACTCCTGCGCTTGTACGCACTAAACGTGGGGACGGCGACATTGAGGAACGTAATGCGCAGGCGCGCACCACGGATGACCGCACCGCGCATGTGCGGTGGCGCAGGGAACGTCCTGATGTCACGGCGTGCGGCAACTGTGGCTCCACCCATTTAAAGCGGCAATGCCCCACAAAATCTCGACAATGCCTACGATGTGGAAGACCTGGCCACTATGCTGCCTTCTGTCGAGCAGCTCAGCCTGCCAACTCATATCGCTTCAGCCAGCCTCGCAGGAATGTTCGGGCAATTCAACCCACGGTCACCGAGTCTGATGCGGACCTCCCACATAGCAGTGACACCGAGGACCCGAAGGCGCCTTTTCGAGTCGGTGTCGTAACGAAAAACAGGCTGTCCCCAAAGCAAAGACACCAGCCGCTGTCGGTATACAGCATCGATCCAGACGATGAGCGGTGTGCCAACCTGACGTCATTCCTGCTACCGGCTTGTGCCAACTTGAAGTGATGCACAAGTCACGGAAAGCCATCCTTCCTTTCGAGATCGTGGGCTCCTCGAAGGACTCTCTGCTTGGCACACAGGCGTGCAAGCTGTTGAACCTCGTTCAAAGATTTCACTCTCTCTCTCCTGATGACACACCCGCCTTCCAGGTCACTGATTTCAGGGCGCAACTCAACGCCATCATCGACTAGCACCGCAACGTCTTCGAAGGCATGGGCACGCTCCCGTATACTTACAAGATCCTACTCAAACAGAACGCCACGCCTGTGGTGTATGCACCTCGCAGAGTCCCAGCACCCCTCAAGGACCGCCTCAAGCAGCAGCTGCAGGACCTCCAAGACCAAGGAGTGATCTCCAGAGTTACGGAACCAACCGACTGGGTCAGTTCCATGGTGTGCGTAAAAAGGCCTTCCGGCGAGCTGAGAATTTGCATTGCTCCCAAGGATCTGAATCGCAATATCATGAGGGAGCATTATCCAATTCCCAAGTGCGAAGAGATCACATGCGAGATGGCTCGCACCAAGCGCTTCAGCAAACTTGACGCCTCGAAAGGATTCTGGCAAATACAGCTCGACAAATCCAGCAAGAAACTGTGTACCTTTAACACCCGCTTTGGCAGATATTGTTACAACAGGATGCCGTTTGGGATCATATCGGCTTCAGAAGTGTTCCACAGGATCATGGAACAAATGATGGAAGGCATTGAAGGTGTTCGTGTTTATGTCGACGACATAATCATTTGGTCCAGCACCCCGCAGGAGCATATCAGTCGCCTCCAGTGCGTGTTCAAACGCATAAGGAAGCAGGGCCTATGCCTCAACAGAGCCAAATGCTCCTTTGGTCAGACGGAACTCAAGTTCCGAGGGGACCACATCTCCCAGTTGGGTATGCGGCCGGATGCGGACAAGGTGGCTGCTATCACAGCCATGAAAACGTCAGAGGACAAGTAGGCGGTCCTCCGATTTCTGGGCATGGTCAACTTCCTAGGGAAGTTCATCCCTAACCTCGCCTCTCATGCCACGGCTCTCAGGAACCTGGTCAGGAAGACGACAGACTTTCAATGGCTTCCTGCCCATGAGCGCGAATGGGGAGAACTCAAAACCAAACTCACCACGGCCTCATTCTTAGCTTTTTTTGATCCAGCGAAAGAGACAAAAATTTCAACCGATGCCAGCCAATTTGGCATTGGGGTAGTGCTCCTGCAATGTGATGAGGCCTCATCATGGACCCCCGTTGCATATGCATCACGTGCCATGGCCCCCACGCAACAGCGCTACGTGCAGATAGAAAAGGAGTGCCTGGGCCTTTTGATCGGTGTCGTCAAGTTTCATGATTATGTGTACGGCCTTCCCCAATTCACCGTCGAGACCGACCATCGCCCGCTGGTCAAGATAATACAGAAAGACTTGAACGACATGACGCCTCGCCTCCAGCGTATTCTGCTCACGCTCCGGCGATACGACTTCCAGCTGGTATACACCCCGGGCAAAGATCTAATCATCGCCGACGCTCTGTCCAGGGCAGTCAACACTCCATGTGATCCAGCGGGAGTCGTCTGCCAGGTTGACGCCCATATGGCCTTCGTGGCCTCCAATCTACCTGCCACGGATGAACGCCTCGTCCAAATTCGCCGTGAGACAGTGGCTGACCCTTTGCTACAGCGTGGCATGCGCCACCTAACAGACGGGTGGCTCAAGGGCCAATGCCAGCAGTTCTACAACATCAGAGATGATCTGGCGGTAGTCGATGGTGTTCTCCTGAAACTGGACCCCATTGTCATCCCGCACAGCATGCGGCAGCTCATCTTGGAACAGCTACACGAGGGCCATCTTGGCGTGGAGAAGTGCCGCCGACGGGCCCGAGAGGCAGTGTACAGGCCTGGCATCAATGACGACATCGCCAACACAGTGCTCAACTGCCCCACTTGTCAGCACTTCCAGCCGGCCCAACCATGTGAGACCCTACAGCCCCATGAGTTGGTCACGTCCCCTTGGTCCAAGGTCGGCATCGACCTGTTCCACGCGCTGGGCAGGGACTACGTCCTGATTGTAAACTATTTTTCAAACTACCCGGAGGTGGTATGTTTACACGACATCACATCGTCTTCAGTCATGTGGCCTGTAAGGACACCTTTGCTTTACACGGCATCCCACTCACTGTGATGTCGGACAATGGCCCCTGCTTCGCAAGCCAGGAATGGCCCAACTTTCCCAGGAGGTACAACTTCGTGCAAGTGACATCCAGTCCCCTGTACCCCCAATCCAACGGCAAAGCAGAAAAGGGCGTCCACAGATTCAAACGGCTCTCTGCTGCAAGGCTGCCGATGCTGGGTCCGATTTCTACCTCGCCCTGCTGGCCTATCGCTCGACCCCACTGTCCTCTGGCCTGTCGCCAGCCCAGCTGCTCATGGGTCGCACCCTGAGGACGACGGTGCCATCCATTCATGTCCCAGACCTCGGCCACGTTCCGGTCCTTCAACGAATGCAACTGTCTCGTGCACAGCACAAGGCGGCTCATGTGTCTCCCGTGCAGCTGATCTCCCTGCTCTGGCTCCAGATGACAAGGCCTTCATCCATCTTCCGGATGGTGGCTAGTCTGCAACCGCTGTGGTTCTTCGGCAGGTGGCCCCCCGCTCATTCCTGGTTCGTCTACCGGATGGCTCCATTCTGCGCCGCAATCGATGTGCCCTTCATCTCGCTCCGCACTCGCTACGTGATCCTCCACCATTGCTACGCCCTCCTGTTGACCCTGACCTGGACTATGCAGAGATTCCGGTCACTCTGCATCCTCCTCACTCTGACGCAGTCCAGCGCGCTCCTCAGCCAGCTGCTCCTGACCCACCCTTGAGGCGGTCAACCACAATTCGTCGCCCACCTCAGAGACTTAATTTGTGAATGAATTTTGTGGACTTATGGACTTTTTGATTTGTTCTGTTCTTCCGTTTAATCGTTCAAGTGGTTAGTACATAGTGTTCATCTCGTTATTCTTGTGACATACTGTTTTTCGGCACCAGGCACCTTCCCATGTAAATAGCTTAGTTTTTATGTCTATAGCCCTGTAAATATTTCACACACACGTAGTCAGGAACATTCACCACACACTATTTATTGCCACGCAGGTAAATTTTTTATAAAAGGGGGGAAAGCTCGTATCGTATTAACCAACAGTCTAAGTAAGTTTAAACAGTTAATGATTCAATAAAATAGTGTTGCTTCTATTTCAAGTGTTGGTGACTGCCATACTAACGAATACCTTTATAGGTCAGATGGAACAACATGCTCTATATAATTAACTGAGACTTCCATAACACAACGAACCAGCTACTGGAAACAGCTAATAATTAATTCCTCATCCACCGTAAATGTCATAATATGATTTTAAAAAAGGATGCGCACATTTTGCATTTTGTCTTATCGCACCTCTCCGAAAAGGACCTCGCGCAGGGAATTATGTCCAATTGCAGTGACTTGTCTGATAGCTTGTTGGATGCACAGCTGTTGGATTTTTACATTCGTTGCATCGAAAAAGGGTAGCTAAAATAAGAATTGCTTTCTCTGAACCTTTTAATAAACCGAATGTACTTGAGGTGAAGAAGTTTGTTTCATAGATCGACAAATGAAAGCACACACGCCACATCCTATTTTGCTACGTTTCTATTCTTACAAATTATCCTGATTTTACTGACACTTTTTGTTGAGAATCACGTTTATGGCTCAGTGGAATCGGCCAAGTTTATGACCGTAGAAACATTTCTTAAAGGGTTAAATTGTGCAACTATTGAGAGCAAGGAAAATACGGGCGAAAGGCGGGACAAATGGCCGAGGCAGAGGTGAACGCGCGACGATAACGGCAGCGAAAACCGCCCGGGAGAAGCAAGTAACAACACCAGATCCATTCTCGCATTGCCCTCTCTGTATTGGACATAAATAATGTAATTGTTTCTCCGGCACCCAAATGTATATGTACCTCCCCAGTTTCTCCCCCCCCCCCCCCCCACAAACAGGTGCCTACTTATGTCTTAAAAATAATATTGTCAACTGTACAGAATTGCTGTTGTTGAGACAGTGCACAATATTCTCCCAGTTGTTGTTTTTTCTTCTTTTCTATGTTATATACATATTTTATTCTGTGTACATAACTGTAAATATACTTTGTTCAAAAACTCAATAAAAAACATGTATTAAAAGTATGAAATTATTTTACGTACAACATAGAGGAAAACAAACGATTATGGGAGCAGAAGTGGGCTGGTCATTGGATTTGCTGCGTTGTTTTGTTAACTTTGGAACTTTCTGTATTCCCAATTCCAGTACCTTCTCCACCATTAGAGTTTACCAGATTGTCATTCTGAGCAGAAACTTTACATAACAGAGCATGTTTCAGGAATGAGTGGTTTGGAGGCCATTCATAAAAAATTGACGGATGGAGAAATCAGCTTCGGAGGACGAGGGGAGGCAAAGGCTTCATTTCTAGTGGACATTTGCCTCCTGCTTTGCGGGGGACTGATGTTGTAAATTTAGGACATCATTTTGTTTTGCTTGCACTTGCTTCTGAAGAAAAATTAGTTTGTCGGCTATGCAATACTTTTCGTTGGTTTGCAGAAAGAAGTGGCAGAGTTATTTCCGAAGAATTCAAGGGAAGACCAAAAATATGGATCGGAATTCTCCAGCCGTTCGCTGGCGGTGGGATTCTCTGGTCCTTACCGGCAGGGCATCCACACCCGCGGGTTTGCTGGCGGCGTGCGGTGGTTTCAGTAATGATTCCCATTGACAGCGAGGGGAACAGACAATCCCACCACCAGCGAGTGGCGCGCCACCTCCTGCATCTGTCTGGGTTATCGGAGAATCCGACCATTGATCTTGAAAACTTTCCTCTTCAGTCTTTCGTGGGACATGGGCATCGCTGGCAGGGCCAGCGTTTGTTGACCATCTCTAATTGCCCTTGACCTAAGTGGCTTGCGTGGCCATTTCACAAGGCAGTTAAGAATCAACCACATTTTTAAAGCAGCATGGTGGCGCAGTGGGTTAGCCCTGCTGCCTCACGGCGCCGAGGTTCGATTCTGCTGCGGGTCACTGTCCGTGTGGAGTTTGCACATTCTCCCCGTGTTTGCGTGGGTTTCACCCCCACAACCCAAAGATGTGCAGGCTAGGTGGATTGGCCTCGCTAAATTACCCCTTAATTGGAAAAAATGAATTGAGTACTCTAGTTCCACATTTTTGTGGATCTGGAGCAGCATAATGGGCGGCACAGTGTTTAGCACTGTTGTTTCACAGTGCCAGGGACCCAGGCTCGATTCCCGGCTTGGGTCATTGTGTGGAGTCTGCACATTCTTCCCATGGCCGCATGCGTTTCCTCCCACAAATCCCGAAAGACATGACTGTTAGGTGAATTGGACATATTAAATTCTCCCTCAGTGGATCCAAACAGATGCCGTAGTGTGGCGACGAGGGGATTTTCACAGTAACTTCATTGCAGTGTTAATGTAAGCCTACTTGTGACACTAATAAATATTATTATTATTATATCAGCCAGACCAGGTCACAAAGGGACATTAGTGAATCAGAGGAGTTTTTAATGAGAATCAATGCTAACTTCACAGTCACTGTTACTGAGACCATATTTATGTATCAAATTCAAATTTCACCAGCTGCCTTGGTGAGATTTGAACCCATATCCCTTGAGCATTATCACTACACCACCAGCAGTCTAAGTGGGTAGCTTTATAATCGCAGCCATAAACAAAGTAAAATCACAGAGTGCTGCCTTGGCAATGAGAAATTAATGCAATTACTAATTAGATTGAGAAAACTGAATACTTTTCAATGATGTCGGAAGATTAAGATCGTCGCAAGAATAAAACAAATGTTAGGGGTGTTTTACATGCCTTGTTGAACATTATAAGAAAGAATATTGGAAGCATAATTCCTCAGCCATTGCATTGAATGTGAAATCCCAATCTAGAGATTGAAGCACAGAACCCAAATTGTCAATTCTATGCAATAGCGAGGAAGCCCCAGCCTGCCTCCTTAATTGGACATAAAAGATTATATGACATTATTTATGGAACACAATCAAATTCAAACCCCCTTATATAACCCCTCCTCTATAGGGTACTTTTCCTGGCTGTGAGCAGCAGGATGTTGATGTTGCTGTTAGCTGGTCGATCGCAATTAATAGAATAGCCAACTCGACTGGCTTCATGATTCTTCAGTCTCATAAACCTAAAGGAAAAGAACATTGTTATATTACAGAGATGTAAAATATATATTACTCATTTGGCTTGCCGAGTTGTATTTAACTTGGTGATAAACAGTCAAAGTCTTCCAATTGATGACAAATTATTTATTGAGTAACAAAATAATATACTTGTGAGTTCATTTACTTTAATACTTTGACTAGTAATAGAATTAACTAAGATTAGATTAAATTAACAATTAATATAATACACTACACTCTGAGCTGGTCATTTCTATCCTCTAGCTGCAATATACACATACTAACACTCAGAAAGAGCGGGAAACTCCTTATATAGTTCCTGTTAGTGATGCCATCTAGTGATCATCTGACTGTACTGACTGCACAGTAACTAATCATGTAGTAACATACACAGAGATCACTACAAACATCAAAGTGAGTGATGAGGAATCCTGACAGTGCCCTCAGCCCTCTCAGCATCAGGCACATCCATCGAAGTGAGCGCCTCTCCACTAAACCTCCACTGTCACACAACAGCCATTTCCCCACAGCTGTCCCTCTAAACTCCACCTGAATGAAGCACTTTGCCCCTTTGAGAGTCTCAGCAGTCTCCAGCACCCCCTCCCCAAGCGTAAGGCATTAGGGAAGTTAATTGCATTCGATGGACCAGTATTCTAACCTCACGGGGGACGTACACAATGCCCCGACATTGCCTTGAACTGGGTGAGTGATGAGAAACCTCACTATAATGCCTTGCAACGGGGGCCACATCTGTGCCACCTCTCTGTTATGTAGGCCTGAGTATGAGCATTGGCATTCAATGCTTGACGGCAGGTTAAAAATTGTGTGCCAATAAGTGACACACCCATGCATTGTACTGCTGACTTAATTGACACAATTGGCTCATCAAGAAAAGGTCCGGTAGACGACCACACAACTGTTTTTTCTTTGTGACCAGTGAGGTACAACTGATTAATGTGAAGACTGCAATTAGTATGACAACTTCATCCTGCGAGGGCACCTTCGTTCCCCGAGCTCGGGGCTAATTCTCACTGCAGTCATCCCCACTCCTGTGTGAGGGTCTTAAGGCTTCATGAAGCTGGAAAACAATCTTTCTCTGCCCCACTTTGCCCATACAGCTTGGCCTCTCATGCGAACCCACCCAAGAACCTCACAGTCGCCCGCAGTGTTGGCCGTATGGATTCACCAGCTGCCACTTTCCAGCTGCCACTCTGGAAGGCAAATCCCTCAGCGGGTATATAGCCATAAGTCCTGGATACAGGAAGAGATGCCAACCGTCAAACCTCTTTATACCTCGAGGCTCACAGACATGAAGGGCCACGAAGGCCTGTGAGTGACCCCCACCCCCCGAGACGCCAAGAAGATGTTGACCTTTAGGTGGGAATGCCCCTTCCCCCCATTCCCACCCCCAACGCGCTGGCATGTTTTCCAGTGGCAGAGGCAGTTTGCCTTTGGTTGCCGGCGGGATACTCTGGTCCCACCAAAATCGACGCTGTTTTGCCTGACTCTCCCTCTCCACTGCCAGGGAACCAGCCGCGGGATCGCCTTGCATAGGGGGTGGAGTGGGGGGGGGGGGGGGGTCGAAGATCCCACTGGCAGGAAGGGCATGCAATTTCCACCCTTTGAATAAATATGTTTTGTTTGTGGAAAAACTTATTTGTATTAATCAAATTGCACCAAGCTACTAATCTTAAATATATCAAGAAATCATTTTGAAAGCAATTGTGCTTTTAATTCTTATTCCAAAACACTGCCCAGTTACGCTGGTGCGTAACTGCCCTGGAACAGGGGCTGGTTTAGCACACTGGGCTAAATCGCTGGCTTTTAAAGCAGACCAAGGCAGGCTAGCAGCACGGTTCAATTCCCGTACCATCCTCCCCGAACAGGCGTCGGAATGTGGCGACTAGGGGCTTTTCACAGTAACTTCATTTGAAGCCTACTTGTGACAATAAGCAATTTTCATTTTCATTTTTCAAACATTGACTGCGTCTCTCCAGAGGTCCTGCCTACCTTGCTGAATATTTCCAGAATTTTATTTCAGCTTTCCACCAGCTGCAGCATTTTGCTTTTGGTTTAATGAGGGGGAAACAAAACATAATTTATTTTCTGCAGCACATTTCTAATAAGTGCCAAATATGTACAAGAGATTAACGAGTAGCGTGGTCTACAAGTATGATACTAATTGAACTGAGTAATTGTGGTAAAATAGAAACACATTGATAGTTGGTGTCACAGTACATTCTTTCCCTTTGAGATAACATCCAACCCACACATCATAAACAATGAAAGAAGACACAGTGGCCCAGGTAGCGTATTGTGTGTCTGATCTGAAACAGCTCAGATTTATTCATCTCCGGTGTCAGGTCAGTTATTAATATCTTCTGCTATGATGATAGAATAAGTTGTCACCGCCTTCTGATATCATCGGGTGCCCAGAGAAGGATGGTGGGGTCCATGATAGGGTAAATAGCATTAAAGTGCAGCTATGCTAAAGCTTGTACTGTGTCTAACAGGTACAAAAGGCGACATTGAGATGCTTTGCCTTCTCTTAGAGAGGGCAACCCCAAAGTAATGACAACTGATTGATCATTACAACAATGCTGATGACAATGGTGATGGTGATGTTTCCATCTGCAATGAAACAGAGAACTTGCCTCCTTGCTTGGCTCAATGTGAACACCAAAAATGGCTCAGTAATAAACGCTCTATTTTCCTTGACATTTGGTAGCTAGCACTCCGTTCATTAGGGTTATGATGGCTGAGGGTGGGAGCCACAATCCATGCACTGCTTCCACAGGCCCGAACTGCAGCAGCCATCTGCCCTTAGTTGAAAGGTAGAACCATCTACCCCAACCTTAGTGAGTGTTATAACCTGCCTGCTTACCACTGGCTGGGGACTAATGGCAATCCCACAATCCTTTGGGAGTATGAGCTTCCCCAATGAGGGGGGGCAGAGAAATGATCAGCAGATTCCCTGCATAAATAAAGCTGGCCAGTTTGGAACCGGCTAGAGGAGAGTGAGCAGCAAGGGAGTTGCTGCTGCTGTTGAATATATATGTTATTGTAAATAAATGTTATTCCTTTCTATCCTTCAACATGTGCTGGATTCTTTGTGGCCCTCACAAAACTGGCGACGAGGGTTAAAGTGGATAGCTGTCTACGCTGCTGAAGCCACCTCCCTGGATTGTTGTTGGATACAGGTTGGAAGTTGTTTTCTATTACAGCATGCCTCTGCACGGACGTTTGGATGTTTTTGATGCTGCGCTGGAAAGCTGGAACCAGAACGCACAACGGATGCGTTACTCTTTCCAGGCAAACAATTTCACCGAAAACAAGCGGCAGGTGGTCATATTGCTCACCGCCTGCAGCCCGCATACGTTTGAGGTGATTAGGAGCCTTACGTACCCAGCTGCGCCGGACACCAAAACGTTTGATGAACTTGTGAACTTAGTGGGGCAGCATTTTAACCCAACCCAGGCCACGATAGTCCAGCGTAACCGGTTTAATACCATTGAGAGGACCCCAGGAGAATCCCTTGCCGATTTTCTATCCAGGCTACGCAGGATTGCGGAGTACTGTGACTATGGTGAGACCTTGTCAGAAATGTTACACGACCGTTTGGTTTGCGGTATTAACAATGCGGCCACCCAGAGAAAGTTGTTAGCTGAACCAACATTGACTTTTCAAAACAAAGAACAAAGAACAAAGAAATGTACAGCACAGGAACAGGCCCTTCGGCCCTCCAAGCCCGTGCCGACCATACTGCCCGACTAAACTACAATCTTCTACACTTCCTGGGTCCGTATCCTTCTATTCCCATCCTATTCATATATTTGTCAAGATGCCCCTTAAATGTCCCTATCGTCCCTGCCTCCACTACCTCCTCCGGTAGTGAGTTCCAGGCACCCACTACCCTCTGCGTAAAAAACTTGCCTCGTACATCTACTCTAAACTTTGCCCCTCTCACCTTAAACCTATGCCCCCTAGTAATTGACCCCTCTACCCTGGGGAAAAGCCTCTGACTATCCACTCTGTCTATGCCCCTCATAATTTTGTATACCTCTATCAGGTCGCCCCTCAACCTCCTTCGTTCCAGTGAGAACAAACCGAGTTTATTCAATCGCTCCTCATAGCTTATGCCCTCCATACCAGGCAACATTCTGGTAAATCTCTTCTGCACCCTCTCTAAAGCCTCCACATCCTTCTGGTAGTGTGGCGACCAGAATTGAACACTATACTCCAAGTGTGGCCTAACTAAGGTTCTATACAGCTGCAACATGACTTGCCAATTCTTATACTCAATGCCCCGGCCAATGAAGGCAAGCATGCCGTATGCCTTCTTGACTACCTTCTCCACCTGTGTAGCCCCTTTCAGTGATCTGTGGACCTGTACTCCTAGATCTCTTTGACTTTCAATACTCTTGAGGGTTCTACCATTCACTGTATATTCCCTACCTGCATTAGCCCTTCCAAAATGCATTACCTCACATTTGTCCAGGTTAAACTCCATCTGCCATCTCTCCGCCCAAGTCTCCAGACAATCTAAATCCTGCTGTATCCTCAGACAGTCCTCATCGCTATCCGCAATTCCACCAACCTTTGTGTCGTCTGCAAACTTACTAATCAGACCAGTTACATTTTCCTCCAAATCATTTATATATACTACAAAGAGCAAAGGTCCCAGCACTGATCCCTGTGGAACACCACTGGTCACAGCCCTCCAATTAGAAAAGCATCCCTCCATTGCTACCCTCTGCCTTCTATGGCCTAGCCAGTTCTGTATCCACCTTGCCAGTTCACCCCTGATCCCGTGTGACTTCACCTTTTGTACCAGTCTACCATGAGGGACCTTGTCAAAGGCCTTACTGAAGTCCATATAGACAACATCTACTGCCCTACCTGCATCAATCATCTTAGTGACCTCCTCGAAAAACTCTATCAAGTTAGTGAGACACGACCTCCCCTTCACAAAACCGTGCTGCCTCTCACTAATACGTCCATTTGCTTCCAAATGGGAGTAGATCCTGTCTCGAAGAATTCTCTCCAGTAATTTCCCTACCACTGAAGTAAGGCTCACCGGCCTGTAGTTCCCGGGATTATCCCTGCCACCCTTCTTAAACAGAGGAACAACATTGGCTATTCTCCAGTCCTCCGGGACATCCCCTGAAGACAGCGAGGATCCAAAGATTTCTGTCAAGGCCTCAGCAATTTCCTCTCCAGCCTCCTTCAGTATTCTGGGGTAGATCCCATCCGGCCCTGGGGACTTATCTACCTTAATATTTTTTAAGACACCCAACACCTCGTCTTTTTGGATCACAATGTGACCCAGGCTATCTACACCCCCTTCTCCAGACTCAACATCTACCAATTCCTTCTCTTTGGTGAATACTGATGCAAAGTATTCATTTAGTACCTCGCCCATTTCCTCTGGCTCCACACATAGATTCCCTTGCCTATCCTTCAGTGGGCCAACCCTTTCCCTGGCTACCCTCTTACTTTTTATGTAAGTGTAAAAAGCCTTGGGATTTTCCTTAACCCTATTTGCCAATGCCTTTTCATGACCCCTTCTAGCCCTCCTGACTCCTTGCTTAAGTTCCTTCCTACTTTCCTTATATGCCACACAGGCTTCGTCTGTTCCCAGCCTTTTAGCCCTGACAAATGCCTCCTTTTTCTTTTTGACGAGGCCTACAATATCACTCGTCATCCAAGGTTCCCGAAAATTGCCGTATTTATCTTTCTTCCTCACAGGAACATGCCTGTCCTGTATTCCTTTCAACTGACACTTGAAAGCCTCCCACATGTCAGATGTTGATTTGCCCTCAAACATCCGCCCCCAATCTATGTTCTTCAGTTCCCGCCTAATATTGTTATAATTAGCCTTCCCCCAATTTAGCACATTCATCCTCGGACCACTCTTATCCTTGTCCACCAGTACTTTAAAACTTACTGAATTGTGGTCACTGTTACCGAAATGCTCCCCTACTGAAACATCTACCACCTGGCCGGGCTCATTCCCCAATACCAGGTCCAGTACCGCCCCTTCCCTAGTTGGACTGTTTACATATTGTTTTAAGAAGCCCTCCTGGATGCTCCTTACAAACTCTGCCCCGTCTAAGCCCCTGGCACTAAGTGAGTCCCAGTCAATATTGGGGAAGTTGAAGTCTCCCATCACCACAACCCTGTTGTTTTTACTCTTTTCCAAAATCTGTCTACCTATCTGCTCCTCTATCTCCCGCTGGCTGTTGGGAGGCCTGTAGTATACCCCCAACATTGTGACTGCACCCTTCTTATTCCTGATCTCTACCCATATAGCCTCACTGCCCTCTGAGGTGTCCTCTCGCTGTATAGCTGTGATACTCTCCTGAACAAGTAGCGCAACTCCGCCTCCCCTTTTACATCCCCCTCTATCCCGCCTGAAACATCTAAATCCTGGAACGTTTAGCTGCCAATCCTGCCCTTCCCTCAACCAGGTCTCTGTAATGGCAACAACATCATAGTTCCAAGTAGTAATCCAAGCTCTAAGTTCATCTGCCTTACCCGTAATGCTCCTTGCATTAAAACATATGCACTTCAGGCCACCAGACCCGCTGTGTTCAGCAACTTCTCCCCGTCTGCGCTGCCTCAGAGCCACACTGTCCCTATTCCCTAGTTCTCCCTCAATGCTCTCACCTTCTGACCTATTGCTCCCGTGCCCACCCCCCTGCCATACTAGTTTAAACCCTCCCGTGTGACACTAGCAAACCTCGCGGCCAGGATATTTATGCCTCTCCGGTTTAGATGCAACCCGTCCATCTTATACAGGTCACACCTGCCCCGGAAGAGCTCCCAGTGGTCCAGATAACAGAAACCCTCCCTCCTACACCAGCTGTTTAGCCACGTGTTTGTCTGCTCTATCTTCCTATTTCTAGCCTCACTGGCACGTGGCACAGGGAGTAATCCCGAGATTACAACCCTCGAGGTCCTGTCTTTTAACTTTCTGCCTAGCTCCCTGAACTCCTGCTGCAGGACCTCATGCCCCTTCCTGCCTATGTCGTTAGTACCAATATGTACAACGACCTCTGCCTGTTTGCCCTCCCCCTTCAGGATTCCCTCTACCCGTTCGGAGACATCCTGGACCCTGGCACCAGGGAGGCAACATACCATCCTGGAGTCTCTTTCACGTCCACAGAAGCGCCTATCTGTGCCCCTGACTATAGAGTCCCCTATAACTATTACTCTTCTGCGCTTTGACCCTCCCTTCTGAACATCAGAGCCAGCCGTGGTGCCACTGCTCTGGCTGCTGCTGTTTTCCCCTGATAGGCTATCCCCCCCGACAGTATCCAAAGGGGTATATCTGTTCGAGAGGGGGACAACCACAGGGGATTCCTGCACTGACTGCCTGCCCTTTCTGGTGGTCACCCATTTCTCTGCCTGCACCTTGGGTGTGACCACACTTACATAACTGCGATCTATGACGCTTTCCGCCACCTGCATGCTCCTAAGTGCATCCAATTGCTGCTCCAACCGAACCATGCGGTCTGTGAGGAGCTGCAGTTGGGTGCACTTTCTGCAGATGAAGCCATCCGGGACACTGGAAGCCTCCCGGACCTGCCACATCTCACAGTCAGAGCACAGCACCCCTCTAACTGACATTGCGTCAATTAATTAAAATTAAAATTTGTCTTTTTTTTTTTTTTAATACTTTTTTTAAATTTCAAAGTTACTGTCAACTATCTGTTTCCTGGCACTAGATTTCTAATAGAAATGCGATAGCTAACTATAATATTCTCCGGTCTCTGGCTTAGATATCCTCTAAATTATAATTCAGTTATTATGTTTAATTAGATCCCAAATACTCAAAAAAATTTAGGTTAGAATCCCAACCAGCCACTCAGGTCACAGCTTTTCTGTGATGTCACTTCAGTTTCCCCCCGACACACACAATTTGAAAAACAGGTATAAAAGTAAAAATCACTTGCTTACCTTCTGAGATGTTCTCAGGTTCCCTCGCTGACAGAGACTGCTCCTCCACCTCCAATCCTTGACCTGCACAATGCTAATAATATAATAATATAATATGGCACTTACCTTACACCAATGGGTCTTATTATTAGGTTAGAGGAGGAGGGCGGGTGGGAGACACTACACGTGTAGTGTCTCGGGTTTCCTCTCCACCAGAATTTATTGGGGGGGGGGGCACTTGCCAGAGGTCGAACTTCCGGTTCCCGCCGAAATCCAAAGGGCTGCTCCTGTAAAGGTAAGTGCTTTTAAACTAACTACTCACCTCCCAGAAGGCCCCTGCGCACCGCTGCCGCCGAAATCCAAAGGGCTGCTCCTGCAAAGGTAAGTGCTTTTAAACTAACTACTCACCTCCCAGAAGGCCCCTGCGCACCGCTGCCGCCGAAATCCAAAGGGCTGCTCCTGCAAAGGTAAGTGCTTTTAAACTAACTACTCACCTCCCAGAAGGCCCCTGCGCACCGCTGCCGCCGAAATCCAAAGGGCTGCTCCTGCAAAGGTAAGTGCTTTTAAACTAACTACTCACCTCCCAGAAGGCCCCTGCGCACCGCTGCCGCCGAAATCCAAAGATCCAAAAGGCCATTCAAATAGTATTGTCCCGAGAGAGCGCAGAACAGGTAGTGCAGGAGCTACAGGGAATGGAGGTGCATGCCTTGGGGTGCAAGCCGATCCGTCCGAAAGCGCCCCCCCCACATTCCTGCAGGCGACATCCCGATCGATGCCAGTGGCAGTCGGACATTCCCCCCTGAAGGGAGCCTTCTCCAGGCGCCGTCGTTCCGACAGAAACAGGGGCCAGACCAGGGGCCGTGCCTTCCATTTGGATGAACCTGCGTCGACTACTCCCGAGGACGTGGAGACGGAGGACGACTGCCTGCAGTTGCATTGTGTGGCAGCTCCCGGTGCGGCCCCCATTCAGGTGACAGTACGGGTCAATGGTCACCCGCTTGAGATGGAGTTGGACACTGACGCAGCAGTCTCTGTGATCGCCCAGAGGACATTCGACCGCATCGAGCAGGGTATACAGACCCTTAAATTAACCGATACACAGGTCAGGTTGGCCACGTATACGGGGAACCATTGGACATTGCAGGAACTACGATGACACCTGTTGTTTACGTACGCCAGGAGGGGTGTGTCCCACTTATCGTGGTGCGTGGCCATGGGCCCAGCCTGTTGGGTCAGGACTGGTTGCGCCATTTGCGGCTGCAGTGGCAGCACATCCTCCAAACAGTTTCTGGAGGGTTGACTGAGGTGTTAGGATGGTACCCAGATGTATTCCAGCCCGGTTTGGGGAAAATAAAAGGGGCCGTAGCCCGTATCCAAATCGAACCAGGAGCCACGTCACGCTATTTCCGGGCGCGCCGGGGCCTAACGCCTTGCTCGAAAAGGTAGAAGGGGAGCTCTCTCGTTTGGAGACTTTGGATATTATCGGCACGTCCGTTTCGCTGACTGGGCAGCACCAATTGTACCTGTAATGAAGCCAGATGCCACAGTTCGCTTGTGCGGTGACTATGAACTTACAGTGAAGACGGCTTCCAGGCTCGACCGATATCCAATGCCTCGCACAGAGGATCTCTACGCAATGCTTGCAGGCGGAGTCTCGTTTACGAAATTAGATATGAGTCACGCCTACCTACAGTTGGACCTGGACCCTGCCTCCCGGCCATGTGTAACGATTAATACACACCAGGGCCTGTATGAATATACACGGTTGCCCTTTGGGGTATCTTCTGCCTGCGCTATTTTTCAACGCGTCATGGAGGGCATTTTGAGAGGTTTACCACATGCCACTGTCTACTTAGACAACGTTTTGATTACAGGGACGTCGGAGCAGGAACATTTGGAAAATTTGGAGGCTGTCCTTAGATGCTTTTTAGAGTGTCATGTGAGAGTACCCATCATGTTACTGGAGTGATGTCTAAGTGTGGGTGGAGCTGAGCTCTACTTCTGCTTTTTAGTTTCAGTTTGAAAAAAAGCTGGGTGTGTCTGTGTGTTTCTGTGAGCTGCACTGCTGTTGATCTCTGCCATCCAAAGACTATCTATGGATCATTTGGTGAATTCAGAAGAATTATAAATGTTTTCAGTCTTGAATGTAAACCCTGATGTGCTTCTGTTTAGAGGTTTGTTAAGTATTTTGGGTGTTAAAAGGACAGCATACAGGTTACTTAGTGTTGTCTTCTTTGGGGGTGTATTTGTTTTACTGGGTGCTAAGATATTCACTGTTTGTTTTAAAAACTTGAGTTCGGAGAATAAACATTGTTTTGTTTTAAAAACTACTGGTCCATTTTCTACTGTACCATACCTGTAGAGTGAGCCGTGTGCTCCCCATATCACAATTAAAAGTTGTGGGTCAGGTGAACTCCATGATACACTTTGGGATTCTCTCAACACTGACCCATAACAGGAGGCCGGAGTCTGTTTACGTCACACAAAGTGTATCTTTCAGGCGAAGGAAGTAGTCTACCTGGGTTATCGGGTGGACCACGAAGGTTTACACTCTGTCGCAGAGAAGGTGTGCGCAATTCAACAGGCCCCCGCCCCGACTGACACTTCGCATCTTTGTTCTTTTCTCGGCCTTGTAAACTATTACGGGAAGTTCCTCCCCAATCTTGCAACTACGCTGGCCACGTTGCACCTTCTGCTAAAGAAGAATCACACCTGGGTTTGGGGTCAGCCGCAAGAAACCGCTTTCCGGCGGGTAAAACAATTGCCGTCGTCTGGGTTACTAACCCACTATGATCCTGGAAAGCCTTGCTCATCACATGTGATGCATCCCTGTATGGTATTGGGGCCGTCCTGTCCCACACGATGGAGAACGGGGCCAAGCGGCCGATAGCTTTTGCCTCCCGCACATTGACTGCAGCGGAAAAGAAATACGTGCAGATCGAGAAGGAGGGCCTGGCGGAGGTCTTTGCGGTGAAACGCTTCCACCAGTACGTGTATGGCCGCCACTTCACTATCGTGACTGATCATAAGTCTCTGTTGGGCCTTTTCCGAGAGGATAAGCCAATACCGCCCATTGCTTCCGCACGGATCCAGCGCTGGGCTTTGTTGCTCGCTGCCTACGAGTATTCTCGGGAGCACAAACCAGGAATCCAGATAGCGAATTCCAACGCACTGAAGCGATTGCCTTTATCGACTGGCCCCATGTCGACCCCCACGACTGGTGAGGTGGTTGCAACCCAAAATTTTATGGACACCTTGCCTGTCATGGCATCATAGATCTGTGAGTGGACCCAGACGGAGTCAGTCCTGTCAAAGATTCGGCACATAGTCCTGTATGGTGGGCAGCATAGACAGCTCCCAGGCGAGTTGCGGGCATTTTCCTCCAAGCTGTCAGAATTTAGCGTGGAAGACGGTATTCTCTTGTGGGGATGCGTGTGATTGTCCCGGAAAAAGGACAGGAACTGATACTAAGAGACTTGCACAATGGGCATCCGGGTGTGACCAAAATGAAAATGTTGGCCCGGAGTCATGTCTGGTGGCCAGGCCTCAACACTGACATTGAGAAGGTGGCCCAAAACTGCTCCATTTGCCAGGAGCATCAGAAGCTTCTGCTGGCCGCGCCCCTACATCACTGGGAATGGCCAGGGCGGCCTTGGGCACGCTTACATGCAGAGTTCTCTGGCCCTTCTCAAGGATCCATGTTCCTTCTATTAATCGATGCCCAGTCTAAATGGTTAGAGGTGCATAAGATGGTAGGCACAACGTCCTGCGCAACAATCGAGAAGATGCGTTTGTCTTTCAGTATGCATGGCCTCCCCGAGGTGCTAGTCACGGACAATGGCACTCCATTCACAAGTGAGGAGTTTGCGAGGTTCTTGAAGATGAATGGCATACGCCATATCCGCCCCGCCCCATACCACCCGGCTTCAAATGGGTTGGCAGAGCACGCAGTGCAGACATTCAAACAAGGCCTAAAGAAGCAGTCTTCCGGGTCGATGGACATGAGACTGGCTCATTTTTTGTTTTCAGATAGGACCATCCCACATGAGGTGACTGGGGTAGCTCCCGCGGAACTCCTAATGGGCCAGAGACTTCGCACCCACCTTAGCATGGTTTTCCCCGACATTGGCGCAAAAGTACGCCGCACACAAGAACGGCAGGGACATGGTTTTTCTCGGCATCAGCCAATTCGGCAATTTGGGAGTATGAGCTTCCCCAATGAGGGGGGGGCGGAGAAATCATTCGCAGATTCCCTGCATAAATAAAGCTGGCCAGTTTGGAACCGGCTAGAGGAGAGTGAGCTGCGAGGAAGTTGCTGCTGCTGCAGTTGCATATATATGTTATTGGAAATAAATGTTATTTCTTTCTATCCTACAACTCGTGCTGGATTCTTCGTGGCCCTCACAAAGGTGAGAGAAAGAAATAATGCACTCCATGATGTGAAGGGAGAGGGGATTCTGCTGCCTCCCAGCCGCGCGGTTCCAGGTGGCGGGAGGTGACGTGCCATCCGCCTGTGATGGGTTTTGACAAAGGGTCATCTGGACTCGAAACGTCATCTGGACTCCAACGGGCACGCTGTGCCTGAAAAGCAGCTCGCCGCAGCGCAGCGTGGCCAATAGAAACTGGGCCACCCCACTCCCGGGATCGACCTGGCTCGCAATTGGTTGAGATGTAAATCCTGCCCATTGTGGGGGGGATCACTTTTAGGCAAATCTGCATATTCGTGCGAGAGAGTAAGTCTCACTCTAAACTGCAGATTCCCGAGGTACCTGAAGCTTTTGGATTCATTCCCTTCGCCTCAGAGACCTCAGGTGAGTGCCGTTCAGCACTGGTCACCACAAACCGGGACCAGATGGAATGGGACTCGAGGGGGTCTCCCAAGAGGTCTGAGGCCCCCTGCAGCATGTCCTTTGGGTAGAGTGGTGTAAGGGTGCCAGGATAGCACTGCCAGGGTACCCCGGTGGCACTGCCAGCTGGAATGGACACTGACAGGGTACCAGGTTGGCACTTCCATGGTGCCAAATTGGCATCTCTTGCGTGTGTTTTGGCCGGGGTGCCCTGCGTGGGTGCTGGAGGGTGCAGGGGAGCCGGGACCCTCCCATAGTGCATTAGGGCTGAGGGAGTCGGGGATCACTTCTGGGGTCTTGGCGATCGGGACGCCATTTAAAAATGGCATCCTGATCTCTCGCTCCACTGGGGAGTTCCGGTGAGCGGTGCCCCCCCAGTGACCAGAATGAGGCTATGTGCAGTCTCGGCAGCGCATTCCCCACTGAGGCCCTTTAGACAACGCGAGTATTAAATTGGTAATGGGTTGAAGGGTTATGGAGAACGGGCAGGACAGTGGAGTTAAGGCCAGGATGGGATCAGCCATGATCACATTAGGCTCGGGAGGCTAAATTGTCTACTCCTGCTCCGAGGTCATATGTTCTGGGGAGGAGGTGCTCTGGCTGATTTCGCAATTCAGGGGCGAGATTCTCCGACCCCCTGCTGGGTCGGAGAATCGCCGGGGGCTGGCGTGAATCCCTGCCCCCCCCCCCCCCCCGCCGGTTGCCGAATTCTTCAGCATCGGATATTCGGCGGGGGCGGGAATCGCGCCGCGCGGTTGACGCACCCCCCACTCCCCCCCCCCCCCCCCCCCGCGCGATTCTCCGGCCCGATTGGGCCGAAGTCCCGCCGCTAAAATGCCTGTCCCGCCGGCGTAGATTAAACCACCCACCTTACCGGTGGGACAAGGTGGCGCGGGCTGGCTCCGCGGTCCTGGGGGGGCGTGGGGCGATCTGGCCCCAGGTGGTGCCCTCACGGTGGCCTGGCCCGCGATCGGGGCCCACCGATCCACGGGCGGGCCTCTGCCGTGGGGGCACTCTTTCCCTTCCGCTTTCACCACGGTCTCCACCATGGCGGAGGCGGAAAAGACTTCCTCCACTGCGCATGCGCAGGAATGCCATCAGCGGCCGCTAACGCTCCCGCGCATGCGCCGCCCGGAGATATTATTTCCGCGCCAGCTGGCGGGGCACCAAAGGCCTTTTCTGCCAGCTGGCGGGTGGAAATTCATCAGGCGGGGGCCTCGCCTCTTAAGATTGGGGCTCGGCACCCAAAGATGCGGAGGATTCCGCACCTTTGGGGCGGCGCGATGCCCGACTGATTTGCGCCGTTTTGGGCGCCAATCGGCGGACATCGCGCCGATACCGGAGAATTTCGCCCAGTTCTTGGTCTGTAACATTGTAGGTGGCAGATGAGGAACATATCAGCCAAGATAGAATGGCGGAGCAGCCTCGATGGGCCAATAGGCCTAATTCTGCTCCTATATCTTTACGAACTGATGAACTTATGAGTCGCATTGAATAGCCAAGGGTTTCTCGGCATTCGAGCGCTGGGAAACACGCGGGTAAACGCGCTCGCGATGGAACTTTGTTCGCATTTGGGAGGATCGTGCCCATTGTGCCATGAAGGCCAGTGGGACGTGCAACATTTAACATCCATTACAATTGTGATGCTGCTTTCAGTCACCAGCCTTAGACTTCAAATATGTCATCTGTTCACTTGCCTGTGAAGCACCTTGAGATGTTTTTCTATGATGGAATTTAAGGGCTCCTTAAAAGGGCTACTTAAGCACAATTACATTCTCTTCAACAGCACCAAATCCGTTTCCCATCTTTCAGTCATTAAATGACAGGGGCTGGTAAAGACTCGATGGGCAAAATGGCCTCCTTCTGCACTGTAAATGAATCAGCATTCCCAGTTTACACGGTGCAAGAATCTCGGTGGGCCCACCTTGAATGTAACCTTAAAATATGAACTAATTGCTTTGCCTGCACACAATAAAAGTTACCGAATAAACTTCGAAACCTTGAGTAATGTGTCCTTCGTATTCAGCGTGTGTAAACCTCGCTCTCCCAGCCCTGTCCGACAGTTCATAAACCGACAAGTGCAGAATCATCCAAACAAACACTTTAATAAAACACTATTTGTTTTCGTTTGCACACCTTACCTACCCAAGTGACTTAACCTTTTCTTTCCAAATCAATCCTGACAGTTCTCCAAGTAATACCACAAAAAACAATAACGTCTGAAGGTTGCCAGGCAACAGGGACCATTGACACCGATGCTGCTTCACTTGTACTGTATGTGTGACTTGTCAGGTAGATGTGAAATAGCTTCTGTTTTGGAAAAATAAATTGACCACTTTGTCGGTTTGTGCAATTAGTGTGTTTACTTTCCTTTTATGATGGGTTACGTGCAATATTTAAGCTGCCTGCACAGGAGCTTAGCGACTATTAGTATAAATTATATTTTAAAATGCAATTGATGATTGCTCGCAATGTAACTAGCTGTATAAAGCAGCAGGCTGGTCTGAATAAGTTTAGAGTACAACAGTTGCAATATATATAATTCAGAGGGCTGGATTTTCTTTGGTAAATTAAGGACAGCCCTGTGTTTTATGCGTACAAACGAGGCAGCAGTTGTATTGTTATATTATTCAAAAAGAGTTAGGAAGTTTATTGCTACGCACATATATGCATATATACCCAGGATGGCACATCACTCGCAACTGCACTACAGCCAGGGCGCTGAGCAACACTGCGTCACCCTGCAGCACATGGCGTGACCTGAGGAATATATTCAATGTCAGCTCCAGTATCTGTGTTAAACAGTGTGATTATTGCAAACTTCTGAGAACCACAAAACATAACAGGGGCAATGTATCTGCCTGGGTTTCCTCTGGCTGCTCCGGTTTCCTTCCACAGTCCAAAGATGTGCAAGTTAGGTGGATTGGCCATGCTATAAAATTGCCCCTTAGTGTGCAAAAGGTTAGGTGGGGTGACTGAGTTGCAGGGATAAGGTGGGGAGTGGGCCTCGGTAGGGTGCTCTGTCAGAGGGTTGGTGCAGACTCGATGGGCCGAATGGCTTCCTTCTTCGCTGTAGGGATCTATGATTCCATGAATGGTGTGAGAAAGGGATGTACATCCATGTCCCATGGGAAATTTGCCAATGTGACATTTAGATAATGCTCTCTGTAATGGAGAAAGTCCCGACACCCCCCGCCCCCCTAGGGTGGAGGTGTGGGCTTAGGTAGGATGCTCTTTCCGGGGCTGCTGTAGACTTGATGGGCCTAATGGCCTCCTTCTGCACTGTAAATTCCATGATCTATGAAAAGGCCAGCAAGGTGACAGTTTTTGTTTTAGCTGGGCACAGAGGAGAGGATGAATAAATTATTGCAAGGAGCAAAAGATGAGTCGGGGGTGGGTTGGGGGGGGTGGGGGGGGGGGGGGGGGGCGGTATGCTGTACATATGAGCGACGGTCCCTCTGACCTTTGTTTGCTGTCTGCAGCCGGTTTCTGGCATTAAGCAATCCCTGTTCTGCCCGCCTCATGTATGTAAACTCAAGGGATTATTGCTTTTGTGCAGCCTGAGTGGCACATTCCCAAATGCTGGGTGACCGCACACCCAGTAGAGACATCATTGCACGTGACAATCAACAGCATAAGTAAGACAGCGGGAAGTATCTAATCATCAAGGGTGCAGCCAATGATGGTGGGTGGGGGGGGGGGGGGTGGGGGGGTGGGTGCAGTGGAGTGCAGGGGCGGCGGCAGTGGAGTGCATAAAGTCTCAAAGAGGCAGGTGGATTTGCAGAGAAGCAGAGACCCCCTCCAATATTGCAAAAACAGCGTCAAACTTTGCACCACTCGTTCACAATTGTTTGGAGACATGAAATTGCACGAATGAATGAGTGGCTTTTTATTCTCCCCCCTAGTAAATGTTCAAATCATCTGACAGTAAATGGCAACGAGAGGAACAATTTCTGCTCTTAGAGTGTTCTTTCTGTTAAATTGCCTCTGAGTTGCTTGAAAATATCCAGTTGCGCCAAACTAATTTATGCATGTGGCTTTTCGCCGTCAGCCAATGGAAGCTCATCAGAAATACAACTGCTTCAAAATAATCAATATAATTTTTCGCAAGGGGAGGGAAAATAGACCTCACTTTGCTCCCCTGCTCTTTGTGGACGTTGGGTCCAATATTCACTTCAGTGCTGGGTGGCAGCTCAACTTTCACACTCATCACTCCAGATGCAAGGAAAGATCAGGGACACCAAACAAAGGCTCTTTTTCACCAATGGGAATTAAGAATTTACCTCGCATTATCCCGGAAAGGCAAAGTACTCAAAACTTTAAACAATAGGTTAATCGAGTCGTTTCATGCTGTTGCTATACAGTGGGTATGCGAGTGGTATTTTCCACTAACAAGACGCGACTTGTCAGTCCAAATAGATGTTCTGAGTCGCACGCAACTGAGCAATATCAGGGGTGGGATTCTCCGCCCCTCCGTGCCGAAATCGGGGGCGTCATTCTCCGACCCCCAAGAGGGTCGATTTTCGGCCTGCCGATATTCTCCCTTCCGGATGGGCCGAAGTCCCGTCGACGTGATGACCGTTCACGTCGACGTAAATTAAACCTCCTTTTCATCGGCGTGATTGTTCCAGGTTCACGCCAACCAGCGTGGAGGAGAGTGACGGCCTGGGGGGTTGGCTCTGGGCAGGCGATGGCGTGGCCGCAGTCTGATTGCGTGAGGAGAGGTGTGTCTCGGGTTGTGTGTGTGTGTGTGCGGCGGGGGGGGGGGGGTGGTTAGAGTAGGCTGGGCTCCGGGGGAGTGCCGGGAGGGGGGTCCGTGCCGGGGAGGGGGATGGGGGGGGGGTCCGTGCCAGGGTGGAGGTTGGGGGGGGGGTCCGTGCTTGGGTGGAGGTTGGAGGTTGGGGGGGGGGGTCCGTGCCGGGGTGGAGGTTGGGGGGGGTCCGTGCCGGGGTGGAGGTTGGGGGGGGGTCCGTGCTGGGGTGGAGGTTGGGGGGTTTCCGTGCCGGGGTGGAGGTTGGGGGGGTCCGTGCTGGGGTGGAGGTTGGGGGTTGGGGGGTGTCCGTGCCAGGGTGGAGGTTGGGGAGGGGGGTCCGTGCTGGGGTGGAGGTTGGGGGTTGGGGGGGGTCCGTGCTGGGGTGGAGGTTGGGGGGGGAGTCCGTGCTGGGGTGGAGGTTGGGGGTTGGGGGGGGGGGGTCTGTGCTGGGGTGGAGGTTGGGGGGGGTCCGTGCCGGGGTGGAGGTTGGGGGGGGGGTCCGTGCTGGGGTGGAGGTTGGGGGTTGGGGGGAGGGGTCCGTGCTGGGGTTGGGGGGGGGGTCCGTGCTGGGGTGGAGGTTGGGGGGGGGGCTCCGTGCCGGGGTGGAGGTCGGGGGGGGTTCCGTGCCGGGGTGGAGGTTGGGGGGGGGGGGGTCCATGCCGAGGAGGGGGATGGGAGGGCAAGTGAGTTGGTCCACCTGGCCAGGTGCCAGCCTCCATCAGTTGGACCCATGCGGTCCATGCCACCTGGCTGGGGGGAGGAAGGGATATGGGCAATGATGACATGTCGTCGTTCCCCTCCCCCCCACCAGGCCGTCATGTTTTCAGATCATCCAGCGATGTTGGCCGCCGTGGTGGCAGCCGCTCATGTCTATGTTGCCCTGGATGAGGAGGAGGAGGAGAAGGAGGAGGAGGAGGATGGTGCCGCAGAGGGGCAGGCGGCAGCCGCCCAGGCTGGAGGGACACCTGACCGACAGGACGAGGAGTGGGAGGAGGACGTCGCGGCCCCACGGCAACGGAGGCACCCGAGGGCGCCCCGTGTGTACCGGCCCCGGCAGTCATACCAGGACCTCACGGACCGGGAATGCAGGAGGAGACTCCGGATGAGCCGGGAAACCGTGGCACACATCTGCCACCTGCTGGCACACCTGTCACCGCGTGGCACTGGCGGGGGACACCCTCTCCCCGTGTCCGTCAAGGTTACGGTGGCCCTGAACTTTTATGCAACGGGGTCATTCCAGGCACCGAGTGGGGACCTGTCCGGCATATCGCAGACATCGGTGCATCGGTGCATCCGGGCAGTGACAGATACCCTATATGCCATGGCGCACCGCTACATCCGCTTCCCCGTGGACCGGGCCAGCCAAGATGCCCGGGCCCTGGGCTTCTCTGCCGTGGCCGGGTTCCCCATGGTCCAGGGAGCGATCGATGGGATGCACGTCGCCGTGCGGCCACCTGCAGATAACAGGGCCGTGTTCACTAATAGGAAGGGGACCTATTCGATGAACGTACAGGTGGTCTGCGACCACCGCATGATGATCCTGCACGTCTGCGCCCGTCACCCAGGCAGTGTACACGATTCATTCGTGTTGTCGCGGTCATCCATCCCCTGCATGTACGAGGGACGCCATCCCCGGCTGAGGGGCTGGTTGCTGGGCGACAGGGGCTACCCATTGCGATCGTGGCTGATGACGCCTATACGGAGGCCACGCAATGAGGCGGAGAACCGCTACAATGATGCCCATGTAGCGAGAAGGGGAGTGATCGAGAGGTGCTTTGGCGTGCTGAAGATGCGTTTCAGGTGCCTGGACCTCTCTGGGGGCGCCCTCCAGTATCGGTCAGATAGGGTCGGCCGCATCATTGTGGTGTGTTGCGTCCTGCACAACATAGCCCAGCAGAGGGGCGATGTACCGCAGGCAGAGGAGGGCGGAGTGGAGGAGCAGCAGGAAGAGGCACAGTCCTCCCCAGATGAGGGGGATGGGGGCAATGGTCAGGGCAGACGGGGTAGACACAGGCGGGTGGCTGTCCACCGTTACCGGCTGGCCCAGCGGGCACGGGACAGACTGATAGACGCCCGCTTCACTGACTAGATAGGCGTGGGAATCGGGTAGTATGGCCACAGACCGCACACCATGGCAACAGCCGACCACCCACACCCCCCACCCATCCACCCACCCAGCACCCTCACCCCCCTCCCCAACCCCACCCACCCCAACCGCATGCACCCCTCCCCCCCCCCATTGCCGATCCACCTGCGGCACAACGGGCCGGGCTCACACAGTTGCGGGTGGACGCGTGTCTATCGCAGGCCATGGAGGATGAATACAACCCGCCCTGCGATGAGCTCCTGGCTCCACATCGTTGGACTATGTCTGACCCATGGCCACAGTACCACCATCCACCCGGACCATCCCTGCATGCGGCTGTGACACTGCAGCGCACGGTCCCGTCCTCTGCCCGGGGGCTGTTGATGGCGGCCCAGGGGGAAGGGGGCAGATTCACCTGGGGCTGAGGTAAGACCACCCCTCACACACACACTTGCGCTCAATGTACATGACACCCCCGCACACTTTGGACTGAGCACAAAGGCAACTTCGGTAGGTGTAACATTGACTTTAATAACCAAAGGAGTTCATGCACGTGCCCTAGCCCCTAAAACTCATCTGTGCCCTGCACCCGTGCCAACTTACTCAGTGTCTAATTGTTTGGCCTTACGGGCCCTTTGACTACGTCTACGTGGTTCCCCACACGGTACAGCAGAACTGGAGGTGGACTCCTGTGATTCCTGCCCTCTGACACTGGATCCCTTTGGCAGCCGTTTCCTGGGGCATCCTAGATGCGCCAGGCTGCGGCCCGGGCGACTGGGATGGCGAGCTGCCAGCCTGTCCTGCCCGTTGCCCACCCGATGCACCTGGGACGGAAGGGGGGGAGTCCGAGGTGTCGCGGTGTACCGGGACCTCCCCTACAGAGGGAGCAGGGACGGAACACACCACCTCCTCCTCCCTCGGGGTGCCCGATGGCCCCCAGGCCTCTACATGGGTGGGGGATGCGAACGGACTGGCCATCCGACGCCCCCCCGACATCTGGCGCTGCCAGTCCTGGAGGCCCGTGCTGGTATTGACAGGGGTCTGCAGGTTTGCAGCCATGGAGCCCAGGGGGTTGGCAAACCCTGTCTTTGACAGTGCGACGCCGGCTCGCACATGGCCACTGGCGCCGATACCTGCAGAGACTGGGCCATGGCCTGCTGAGTCTGGGCCATGGCCTGCTGAGACTGGGCCATGGCCTGCTGAGACTGGGCTTTGGCGTTGAGCGCCTCTGCCATCTGGCGCTGGCACTGGCTCATGGCCTCCTGTGAGAGGGCAGCCATTTCCTGGGCCACAGACGCCGCCTGTACGGAAGGCCCCAGGCCTCGCAAACCGTTCCCCATGTCTGACACCGTCGCACCCATTGCCTCCACCGCGGACGCCACCCGTGCGGTGTCAGCCTGGGTGGCACGCATGACCGGCACCACTCCCAGCTCCTGGACGCGGGTGGACTCCTCCACCTGCGACCGCAGCGGCCGCAAGCCGCCCGTCACCCTCTTCGCTCGTCTCCGGGTCGGTGGTTGCATCGGATCTATGTGTGGGTGTGGTAACTGCAGGAACCCAGGATCCATCTGGGCGGCAGATGTTCGCTTGGGCTGGGCTGCCCTCCGACCGCCCGGCTCCTCTGCTGCTCCTACCTCCACCTGCTGTACCGGGACGGCTGTGTTGTGCACACCAGTGAGTGTACCAGACGCCTCATCACTAAAGTGCCCAACCGTGGTGAGTGTTTCTGCGATGGTGGAGGGTGTTGGTGACAGCAGTGGCATTGTGTCGTGCTCTTCGTCCCACTCTGAGTCCATGGCACTTTGGGGTGGGGGTTCGTCTCCACCCATCCACTCTGACTCACTGTCTGGTATTTCGTCTTCCTGGGTAGTGCTGTCCCGGGTAGTGCTGTCCCGGGTAGGGGTGTCCTGGGTAGTGCTGTCCCGGGTAGGGGTGTCCTGGGTAGTGGTGTCCTGGGTAGTGGTGTCCTGGGTAGTGGTGTCCCGGGTAGTGGTGTCCTGGGTAGTGGTGTCCTGGCTCGGATGTGACGGGGGCCTGTGGCTGCCCCCCTCATCGCTGGGTGGTCGCTCCCGCACGTGACGGGGGTGTCGTCTCCCTGTTGCTCCAGGTCTCTCCGTCTCCTGTGGTGTCCGAGGGGCATCCTGCGGGCGTCGCATGCTGGAGGGTCCGGGTCTCTCCGTCTCCCGTGGTCTCCGAGGGGCATCCTGCGGGCGTCGCATGCTGGAGGGTCCGGGTCTCTCCGTCTCCCGTGGTCTCCGAGGGGCATCCTGCGGGCTTCGCATGCTGGAGGGTCCGGGTCTCTCCGTCTCCCGTGGTCTCCAAGGGGCATCCTGCGGGCGTCGCGTGCTGGAGGGTCCGGCTCTCTCCGTCTCCTGTGGTCTCCGAGGGGCATCCTGCGGGCGTCGCATGCTGGAGGGTCCGGGTCTCTCCGTCTCCCGTGGTCTCCGAGGGGCATCCTGCGGGCGTCGCATGCTGGAGGGTCCGGGTCTCTCCGTCTCCTGTGGTCTCCGAGGGGCATCCTGCGGACGGTCTGCATCTGCGGGGATGGGTGCCTGGACGTTTGGTCCTGCGATACACAATGAAGCATGCATGGTTAGACATCAGGCAGTGATCAGGTGATACGGGGGAGGGGGATATGGGGAGGGGGGATATGGGGACGGGCTGTCGGTGGCTCACTTGCTACTACGCCCCCGACCTCTGCATCAGCAACCTCCCGGTCCTCAGGTCCACCAGCCAGTTCCAGGGCCCTTTCCTCATGTACGGTCAGTGGCCTCTCATCAGCGGGGCCTCCTCCAGTCCTCACATGCTCCCTATTGTTGTGTGCGCGCTTCTCCTGTGGGTGGGGGGGTGGGTGGCAGGGGTAAAAGGCAACACTGTTAGGCAGGTATATGAATGCACGCCATCGGTTGCGCGTGCGTTGCAGAGGTTAAGGTTAGGGCTATATTCACTTGGGGATATGGGGGAGGGGGGATATGGGGGAGGGGGGATATGGGGGAGGGGGGATATGGGGGATATGGGGGAGGGGGGATATGGGGGATATGGGGGAGGGGGGATATGGGGGAGGGGGGATATGGGGGAGGGGGGATATGGGGGAGGGGGGATATGGGGGATATGGGGGAGGGGGGATATGGGGGCGGGGGGGATATGGGGGATATGGGGCAGAGGGGGATATGGGGGATATGGGGAGGGGGGGATATGGGGGAGGGGGGATATGGGGGATATGGGGGAGGGGGGATATGGGGAGGGGGGATATGGGGGAGGGGGGGATATGGGGGAGGGGGGATATGGGGAGGGGGGATATGGGGGATATGGGGGAGGGGGGATATAGGGGAGGGGGGATATGGGGGATATGGGGGAGGGGGGATATGAGGGAGGGGGGATATGGGGGAGGGGGGATATGGGCAGGGGGTATATGGGGAGGGGGGATATGGGGAAGGGGGGATATGGGGAGGGGGGATATGGGGGAGGCTCACCCTGCCTGCTCTGACGAGGTCGTTCACCTTCTTGTGGCACTGGGTGCCTGTCCGTGGTGTCAGGGCCACAGCGGTGACGGCCTCTTCCACTCCCCTCCACAGACGCCGGCTGTGGCGTGGGGCAACTCTGCGGCCGTGCCCGGGATACAGGGCGTCCCTCCTCTGCTCCACCGCGTCCAGGAGCGCCTCCACATCGCGTGACTCGAACCTCGAGGCTGAGCGACGGCCAGCCATCCAGTCGGGTGTTGCGGTCGGGTGTTCCGGTCGGGTGGGGGGGAGCAGCGCGGCCTTATGAGCCGTCACGCCGTGCACCTCGCTGCTAGCCCATTTCGGGCCGGAGACTATCGACCCATTTTTCCGACGTGACGTAAGTCGGATTTGTGCCGTTTTTTGCGCCGATCGGCGGACATTCCGCCGATAACGGAGAATTTCGCCCCGGGTTCGGCGCGGGGGCGGAGAATTACTCAAAATAGGCTCCCACGCCGACACACGATTCTCCGGTGACCAGAGAATCGCCGCCAGTTGCGTGCATGCAATCGACGAAGCGCCGGACGGGGGCCGTTGAAAGCAGCCCCCGTGGTGATTCTCCGCGCTCGACTGGCCGAGCGTCTGCCAGTTCTGCCGAGTCCCGCCGGCGTGGTTCATATGTGGTCCCACCCGGCGGGACCTCGGCGTTCTGGCTGCGGGGTCCATCCTGGTGGTGGGGCGGGATCTGGGGGATCCGACTCCAGGTGGCTACCGATCAGCGGGCGCGCTCATTCCCGGGGGGGGGGGCTATGTTCCTCCGCGCCGGGCCCCTGTAGATCTCCACCATATTGCATGGGATCCAGCGCTAAGATGGCCGCTGCACGCATGCGCGGATCCGCGGCCGGCCGCCGTGCACATGCTCAGCCGCGCGGGCTTAACTGCAGGACCCCGCCGGCAGCCGGAGCTGCGGGACGCATGCCAGGGCGCTGCTAGCCCCCTTGAAGACGGAAAAGGTCCGAAGTGATCCCCGCCCGTTTTCCGGAGGGCATGGGGGCTTAGTCCCCAGAAGGGAGAATCCCACCTCAGGTATCAGTTTCAGTACCAGTGAGATGCCAGGATGCCAGGGTGGGAGGTTGTATTCAACCAGTCTGCACTTGCAAAACCCCAAATAAGACTTCTATTGTTAGATGTGTTTGCACAATTAGGTAGCATTTACTGAATAAGCCTGAGTGTGCCAATAGTTACACTAACAACCAACCAAGCTCATTAACATGGCTCATTCGCATTTGCTACAAGCAGCGTATATTCATACATGGGGACCTGCTCTCTGAAAATAAAGGATTATTTCTAAGCATTCAGTCTTTTTGAATTATCTGGGAGCTTGGAGAGCCTATAGGTCCTTCTCACTTTCTCCAGCGCAATACCACAGCCAAAGCAGAGTCGGTTTGTCGCCCAATCAGCGCCCTTTTCTCCTGTAATATAAATTGTTGTAATCATCTGAAATTTGCATTATAACTGTCTCTTTTCTGCGAGATATTAAGGGTTAGGAATGCAAAGTTTTGGTTTCAGCTTTCGGTGAATTGGGAGTTGTTACTTCTGGTTTGCTTTAGTGTGCCTGTGTGTGTTCACAAACCATGTTTGAACCTTTGATCCAGCTGAGACTTGTAGAAGCAAGTAAGCTCTGAGTTTGCTATAGAGAACATTGTTGAGGAGTGCAGCAAAGCTCTGAAAGGAAACCTGGTGGGGTTTTCTTTTTGAGGAGAAAGTGAACGTAAGAGAAGCTCACCTCAAGGCTGAAAACATCCAGTCTGTTATATTCGACAAGAGAATTCAGCACTCTATGTTTAGGGAGAAACTGAGGGAGTTTGAGAGAATGATGTTTGACCAAGTAGCTCGTGACCAAGAGAAGTCCAGCAACAGAATAGATACCAAGGGGCTGTCAAAGTATATCTTATGAGTCGTGGCATGTGAAATGAAATGAAATGAAAATCGTTTATTGTCACAAGTAGGCTTCAAATGAAGTTACTGTTAAAGCCCCTAGTCGCCACATTCCGGCGCCTGTTCGGGGAGGCTGGTATGTGACCACCAGTGACACCTAAACTTGGACCAGGATGTCATAGAAACACAGAAGAATCACAGAATCCCTACAGTGCAGAAAGAGGCCATTTGGCCCATCGGGTCTGCACCGATCCTGCGAAAGAGGACTCCACCCAGATCCACTTCCCCGACCACCCGCCCTATCTCCATAACTTGCACATCCCCAGACACTAAGGGGCAATTGAGCATGGCCAGTCTACCTACACTGCACATCTTTGGACTGTGGGAGGAAACCCGAGCACCCGGAGCAGACCCAGGCAGATCTGGGAGAACGTTCAGACTCCACACAGTCACCCAAGGCTAGAGTCAAACCCAGCTCCCTGGCGCTGTGAGGCAGTAGTGCAAACCACTGTACAGCCGTGCCGCCCCATATTGGTAAGAAGTTAACATAAACCTGAACTGTGGCCTGGGGAGCCAGATCCAGAGAGAAACGAACAGCCTCCAAGAGTATGGATATGTTTAAATGTCTACCACAGTAAAAGTCACAGTAAAAAGGTAAAGCAGGGCTCATACTGTTCGATTGAGTTTAATGTAAAGCTCATTTTCTTTACTCGGTGTACTAGTTAGTCGTTATTTCTTATGTCTGCTTTGTCAAAGTTTGTAGAGAAAAGTTTCTTCTGGTATTTCAATATAACCTTGGTGTTGTGGTGCTTATTTCCTAAACCTCGATTCTTCCACACATTATGGGCGGGAGTTTCCCTATCAGAAACTAAGTGTTGACGCCGGGACTGAATCGATGGACTTCGACAACAACTAAATCGGCACCACTCCCGGAGCAATTCAGGATCCGTTAATGGGCTAGCGCCGGTGGCACGTGGAACTCAATCGATTCCAATGAAAAACGGTGTGCGATTTGCCGGGGTCGGAATTGGCACTCGAGAGGCTGACAAGCCGTAGCCGCATATTCGCACTCCACTCCCCACACACATTCATCCCAGCCAACATGATGGCAGCACGGAGAGCGGCACCCCCCATTTTGCAGACGCAGAGCTGGGGACCTTGCTGGCAGGCCACCCTGTTTCCCGGGGTGGGAAGGAGGTTGCCATCCACTGCCATACACCAGGCCTGGGCGCAGATGGCAGAGGCCGTGAGCACTGTGGGCCCCACCGCCAGGATCGGACAGCGGTGCCGAGAGAAACTGCACAACCTTCACACGGTGGCCGGGGTGAGTAGGCAGCACTGTGCCCCTGGAGGGCGACCGAACGCCAGCAGCCGGCAGTGTGCGCACTCCTCACCCTGCACCACCTGCCAGCACAGCACCCATGTCAGCTGCCATGGCCAGGTGCCCTCGCCATGATGGCCCCAAGCTGCCCATTCCCTATTCTGCCCGCATCCAACAATCTAACACTGTGCGCTTTTCAATTCTCTCTCCCCACCACCCCAGGAGAAGTTGGCGGATAACAGGAGAGTGAGAGAAGACCAGAGTTGCCCCCCCTACCAGCGGCCCCCTCACTGCCACAGAGCAGCAGGCACTGGTCTGGAGCCCGGAGAAAGGACAGTCACCGAGGCGGAGGTTGGCATCGGGCAACCAAATGAGCCCTCACTGTGTTGTGGTTTCCCATGGCACATGTGGCAATGAGCGCATCGCTGAGCATGAAATGGCCGAGCTGCAGGCAATGTTTTGGTGGATGTGCCTCTTACGGGCGTCTTTATTCAGTATGTGGTGTGTGGAACTTGACACACTGTAAAATGCAGCCCCAAGAATTGTAAATCCACCCTCAATTGTCCAACTTCCATGCAAAACCTCATTTTTCTTGGAAAAAGTGGAAATTATTCAATTTTCTTTTTGAAAGGGTTGATGTTGGGAATCTTTGTTCTGATTAAAATCATGTTTATATCAAGTTACCTGTATGTTCGTTTAAGAAATGTGCAGCAAATATTTAAATATTTGGATCTTCATCATCGGGCATTCAACTCTTTTTTTCTTGACTTTACGGGGTTAATCTTTGTGTATTTTGCAAGCTCGATAGATAGAGTTTTGAGCATAACTTTGATATTCTAATCAGATTGTTATATCTTTATAACAGAGATGTTATAGAGACACACATCAGTTCAGTTGGAAGCTCTGTTAATAACAAGTAGAATATTTTAGATTCCAACACCATAACCTGCATCATTTTCCACAGAATACTTAAAACATATTTCAAAGAAAGAAACAGCAAGCATTTATATCGCACCTTGCATAAGCTCAGGAAGGCCGAAGAAAATAAAGTACTCTTGAAGGGAAGTCACTAATGTAGCAACCGATTTGCGCAGAGCTAGGTCCCACAAACAGTAATGACATTAATGATTAGATAACCAATTTTACTGGGTTAGGTTGGCTAGGACACCAGGAGAAATTACCATGCCTTGTTTTTGTTTTAAATAATGGAAGATCTTTTATGCCCACCTTAGTAACTTGACAAGGCAGGCAAAAATTGAACAATAATTTATTTTCATAGAATCATTGAATCTTAGAATTTACAGTGCAGAAGGAGGCCCTTCGGCCCATCGAGTCTGCACCGGCCCTTGGAAAGAGCACCCTACTTAAGCTCGCACCTCCACTCTATCCCCGTAACCCAGTAACCCCACCTAACCTTTTTTTTTAACACTAAGGGCAATTTAGCATGGCCAATCCACCCTAAACTGCACCTCTTTGGACTGTGGGAGGAAACCGGAGCACCCAGAGGAAATCCACACAGACATGGGGAGAACGTGCAAACTCCACACAGACAATAACCCAAGTCGGTAATCAAACTTGGGACCCTGGAGCTGTGAAGCAACAGTGCTAATCACTGTTCTACTGTGCTGCCCATTTTAACCATGTACAAAGTTCTGCGCAAAACAGCATCTTGCTCCCAGTTCAATCCTTGCTGGGAGGACTAGTCTGTATAGGCCCTGCTTCGGACCGGCTTTTATATCAGTACATAATGAGCCCCAGGCAGGTGGCCTGCGCCCCCCATCTGGGAAGCTTGTACTCAACGAGCACCACAGGAAAATTAATGATGAGTTCCAGTGGTCCTTGTAAGGGATATGGCAACCCCCCTCCCCCCACAAAGTCTGAAAATCTCCCTTCAGCCACCAAGAGTGGGGTCTTGCTGTGCCGCTTTGGTCACGGATTCGCTTTAGCCTGAGGTGGCGGCTCTGGGTCGGGTGGAGTGTAGCGGTTCGCTGATAGCCATTTTCTGGCCGACCACCGAAGAAAGGCTGTTGGGGACTCGGTCTGCGACACGGCGTCGCCTGCTGGAATTGATTCCTCTGCCTCTACATTGGATTCGGAGTTATCCTCCTCCTGCAAGATGGGGTGTTTCAACCCGGATGGCTGTGACCCCAGGCTGGGGGGCGGTTCCTGAAGCGGCGGAGATGTCAATGTAGCCGGCTGGTTGTCAAGATGTATGGGTTCCTGCTTCATCAGGTGGTCCAAATGTTTGCGGTGGTGGACCTTCCTCTGAACATGGACCTTCTAAGACACCGTTCGGTCTGGTACAACGCCTGGGAGCCACAAAGCTCCATCCCCAAATTTGCTGGCAAAGACAGAATTTCGAGAGTTAAATGTTCGCCCTGGCACTCTCGAGTCGTGGTGTCATTCTGAGTTTCCTGTTGTGCCTCTATCTTACCACCAAGACTTGAAACATTAGACTCAGCCAGGTTCTGAGTATCTGACACATCAAGAGCCCTGCAGAATTCAATGAGGCCATTGCCGAGGGTTTCTGATATCCCTGACGCTCCAGGTAGCTGCGCACGACCCTCAATGCCAAACCACCAGACATAATTGCGGGTCAATATTTTCATTTTAGATGCACCCAGATGTGAAGATTCTGCAGCAGGGCTCGCTGTCCCTGTGCAGGGGGCGGGGTGATCACCCGACCTCCCCACAGCATGGCCCCATCTTCTATACTGAGCTCGGCAAATCTCTGGGCAAAAGACTAGAGAGCTTTCCGAAGGGCCTCCTTCTTCCCACCACATAAATGGTAGAACCCTCAAGAGTATTGAAAGTCAGAGAGATCTAGGAGTACAGGTCCACAGGTCACCGAAAGGGGAAACACAGGTGGAGAAGGTAGTCAAGAAGGCATACGGCATGCTTGCGTTCATTGGCCGGGGCATTGAGTATAAGAATTGGCAAGTCATGTTGCAGCTGTATAGAACCTTAGTTAGGCCACACTTGGAGTATAGTGTTCAATTCTGGTCGCCACACTACCAGAAGGATATGGAGGCTTTAGAGAGGGTGCAGAAGAGATTTACCAGAATGTTGCCTGGTATGGAGGGCATTAGCTATGAGGAGCGGTTGAATAAACTCGGTATGTTCTCACTGGAACGACGGAGGTTGAGGGGCGACCTGATAGAGGTCTACAAAATTATGAGGGGCATAGTCAGAGACTTTTCCCCAGGGTAGAGAAGTCAATTACTAGGGGGCATAGGTTTAAGGTGAGAGGGGCAAGGTTTAGAGTAGATGTACGAGGCAAGTTTTTTACACAAAGGGTAGTGGGTGCCTGGAACTCGCTACCGGAGGAGGTGGTGGAAGCAGGGACGATAGTGATATTTAAGGGGCATCTTGACAAATACATGAATAGGATCAGAATAGAGGGATACAGACCCAGGAAGTGTAGAAGATTGTAGTTTAGTCGGGCAGCATGGTCGGCACGGGCTTGGAGGGCCGAAGGGCCTGTTCCTGTGCTGTACATTTCTTTGTTCTTTGTTCTTTGTTCACTCAACAGCATGAGGTGAAGTCTCGCCAATCCCGGATGTTTCCCCCCCTCCCCACCTGGGAAGCTCATATTCCATAAGCCCCAAAGGAAGATCAATGACGGTTTCCCCGTGGTCCTCATGGGGGTTATGGCACCCATCTGAGAGGGTATAAATGGCCACGGTTTAGTGTCCATTTGAAAGAGAGAGGTCGGTATTTTCCAGTCGCGTCTGCCCTGAGACTGACTGGTCCATCAAATTGTCCACCTTGCCCCTGCCGATACCCACAGCGAGGGGGACCAGAAAATGTACCCCAGCACTGGAAGCTTAACCTATATATATCTCTGGAGTGTGACTTGAACTCATCACCTGATATTGGAAAGTACTACCAAGCAAGTCTGGCATGAAAAAGCCACTTTGTTCTTTTCAAATAAAGAACTTGGTCTAATTGATTTAATTATTCAATTTTTCCAGATAATTTGTGAGGAATTATGAAGGTATTTGTTACATGCAGCTCATCTATTATTCATACCTGAAATTATTGGAACATTTATGTCTCAGTGTGAAGTTGCTAATTTGCATTCAATTGCACAAGACACTCGGCCTCCCACTGTGTAATTGTACTTAATCTGCAACGTGACCAAATTTTGCTTTTGAGAGATTTGAAGTAAGTTGGCGAAGATGGATGGCGAACCAGTGTCAAAGAATTTGCTGTGATAAATTAGAGGGAGGAGAGATGAACTGTCCAAACACATTCACGTTGTGTCTTAACACACAGAGCTCTCCAGAGCAACTGAATAAATTATGTCATTGATTTTTCTTTTCACAGCGGAGATCAAACCTGAATAAGTGTCAGTTTGGGCGCAACAGGACAGAAAAGTGAATGTGACTTTCAGCGCTGATTGGTGAATGTGCAGGATCCTTTGTTAAACCTATTTGTTTTCCTCAAACTGGGACTGTGGAGCCTTTGTGTGCTTGTGGGCAATTTTACAAACCTCAGTTGGTGCACCCCGTAGAGTGTTGGAAATTTTGTTTTTACGACCATCGCTGCAGAAGATAATAACACGAGTCGCTGTCCAAAGTAAATTCAAACTGTGACAACGGCTGTCTGTGGAGAAATGTCAGAAAAGGTTTGCAGTGTTTATTAGATGGTGACAATATTTTTTTTAATAACTTGCCTCGCAGTTCCTCGGCGACCCAATAGCCTGCTCTTGTCTACAAGTGTAATATTTTTTCCCTTTATAATTCCAAGTCAGCAAACAGAATCACAGAATTGTTACAGCGGAGATGGAGGCATTTCGGCCCATCGTGTCCGAATCGGCTCTCCAAATTAACATTATGGGTTAGTGCCATTCCCCTGCCATTCATTCATACCCCTGTGCCTCGTTTCTATTCAAACAATCATCCAAAGCCCTCTTGAACGATTCGATTGAACCGGCTTCCACTGCACTTCCAGGCAGTGCATTTCAGACCTGAACAGCACGCAGTGTGAATATTTTTTTTCGCTTTATATTTGCTTCCTGTGAAAGTCACTTTAAATCTTCACCTTCTAGTACTTTTACAAGCGGGAATAGTTTCATGGTGGCACAGTGGTTAGCACTGTTGCTTCACAGCGCCAGGGACCCAAGTTCGATTCCCGGCTTGGGTCACTGTCTGTGTGGAGTCAGCACGTTCGCCCGTGTCTGCGTGGGTTTCCTCTGGGTGCTCCGGTTTCCTCCCACAAGTCCCGAAAGACATGCTGTGAGGTGAATTGGACATTCTGAATTCTCCCTCAGTGTACCCGAACAGGCACCGGAATGTTGTGACTAGTACTAGTAACTTCATTACAGTGTTAATGTAAGCCTACTTGTGACAATAATAAAGATTATTATAATTATATACTCGGTTTAGCCCACTTATGATTATGAACATCTCTGTGAACTTCTCCAATCTATCCTCATAACTGGAACTCATACGCTTCCTATAGTGTGGCACCCAGAATTGTACACAATATTCCGGCTGACGTATAACTAGTGTCTTGTATAAGTTCAGAATAACCTCCTTGACCTTGCACTCTATGCCACTATTAATAAAACCGATACTATCTGCTCTATTAACTGTTTGTCTGCCTGTCCTGCCACCCTCAACGATCTATTCACATATACAACCAGGTCCCTCTGCTCCTGCACCTCTTTAAGAACTTTACCTCTCACTTTACATTGTCTCTCCATGTTGTTCCTATTAAAACGCATCACCTCAGACTTCTCCACATTGAAGTCACTTATCTGCCCACCCCATCAAATTGTCCACGACCTTTCAAACTTCTACCCTATCCTCCTCTCCGTTTACAATATTTCCAAGTTTTGCATCATCCACAAATTTTGAAAATGTCCCCCGCACACCAAGATCTAGATCATTAATATATATCAGGAAAAGTAAGGGTCCCAATACCGACCCCAGGGGAACTCCACTACAAACCTTCCCCCAGCCTGAAAATGTTACATTAACCATTACTCTCTGCTTCCTATTCTTCAGCCAATTTCATATCCATGTTGCTGCCATCCCATTTAATCCATGAGCTATAACATGTTGGTGGTCATCTTCCAAGATTCTATAAACTCTGAAACAGTTCCTCCAGGTTGGAGTGTACCTAATGTAAGCCCACTATTAAAAAGGGAGTTAAGAAGAAAACAGGGAATTCTAGATCAGTCAGCATGGCATTGGTAATGGCGAAATTTGTTGAGTCCATTATCAAAGGTTTTATAGCAGAGCACTTGTTAAACAGTGGTAGAATCGGACAGAGTCAGCATGGATTTACATAAGGGAAACCATGTTTGACAAATCTACTGTAATTCTTCGAGGTTGTAATGATAATAATAACCTTTTTATTGTCACAAGTAGGCTTACATTAACACTGCAATGAAGTTACTGTGAAAAGCCCCTCGTCGCTACATTCCAGCGCCTATTCGGGTACACTGAGGGAGAATTCATAATTCTCAGGAATTGAACCCGTGCTGTTGGCCTTGTTCTGCATTACAAACCAGCTGCCTAGCCCACTGAGCTAAACCAGCCCTCCAGCTAAACCAGCCCTCCAGTAGAGTTGATGAGGAGGAGCCAGTGGATGGGTTTATTCGGACTTTCAGAAGACTTTCAACAAAACAGATTCGCAAGTCAAATTAAAATGCATCAGATTAGGAGTAGTGTATTGAGATGGATAAAAATCTGGGGCATCATTCTCCGAACCCCCGCCGGGTTGGAGAATCGCCGGGGGCTGACGTGATTCCCGCCCCCGCCAGTTGCCAAAGTCTCCGGTACCGGATATTGGGTGGGGGCGGGAATCGCGCCGCGCTGGTTGGCGGGCCCCCCCGCTGGATTCTCAGGCCCGGATGGGCCGAAGTCCCGCCGATAAATTGCCTGTCCCGCCCGCGTGGATTAAACCACCTTTTGAACGGTGGGACAAGGCGGCGTGGGCGGGCTCCGGGGTCCTGGGGGGGGGCGCGGGCGATCTGACCCCGGGGGGGGTGCCCCCACGGTGGCCTGGCCCGCAATCGGGGCCCACCGATCTGCGGGCGGGCCTGTGCCATAGGGGCACTCTTTCCCTTCCGCCTCCGCCACGGTCTCCACCATGGCGGAGGCGGAAGAGAATCCCTCCACTGCGCATGCGTGGGAAACTTTCAGCGGCCGCTGACGCTCCCGCGCATGCGCCGCCCCGAGATGTCATTTCCGCGCCAGCTGGCGGGGCAACAATGGCCGTTTCCGCCAGCTGGCGGGGCGGAAATTCCTCCGGCGTCGGCCTAGCCCCTCAATGTTGGGGCTCGGCCCCCAAAGATGCGGAGCATTCCGCACCTTTGGGGCGGCGCGATGCCCGTCTGATTGGCGCCGTTCTGGGCGCCAATCGGCGGACATCGCGCCGTTTCGGGAGAATTTTGCCCCTGGTTGGCAGACAGGAAACAAAGAGTGTGAATAAATGGGACTTTATATTCCATATTTAGATTTAGATTTAATGTCACATGTACCAAGTTATAGTGAAAAGTATTGTGCTGCTTACAGTCCAGGCAGATCGTTACATTCATGAAAAATATAGGCAATACAATAAATACACAATGTAAATACATAGACATAGACATTGGGTGAAGCATACGGAGTGTAGTGCTACTCGGTATAGAAGATGCATGGAGAGATCAGGTCAGTCCATAAGAGGGTCATTCGGGTGTCTGGTAACAGTGGGTAAGTAGTTCTTTTTGAATATGTTAGCGCGTGTTCTCAGACTTTTGTATCTCCTGCCCGATGAAGAGAGAATAACCCGGGTAGGAGGGGTCTTTGATTATGCTGCCCACTTTCCTAAGGCAGCGGGAGGTATAGACAGAGTCAATGGATGGGGGGGTTTGTGTGATGGAGTGCGGTTGTTCACGACTCTCTATAGTTTCTTACAATCTTGGGCCGAGCAGTTGCCATACCAGACTGTGATGCAGCCAGATAGGATGCTTTCTATGGTGCATCTGTCAAAATTGGACATGCTGAATTTACTTAGTTTCTTGAATACGTATAGGCGCCGTTGTGCTTTCTTGGTCGTAACATATGTATGGACCAGGAAAGATTGTTGGTGATGTGCACACCTAGGAATTTGAAGCTTTCAACCATCTCCACATCGGCAACATTGATGCGGACAGGGGTGTGGACGATACTTTGCTTCCTGAAGTCAATGACCGGCTCCTTAGTTTTGCTCTCGTTGAGGGAGAGATTGTTGTCATTACACCAGGCCACTAAGTTCTCTATCTCCCTCCTGTACTCTGACTCATCGTTGTTTGAGATCTGACCCGTTGCGTTTGCTTCATCCGCAAACTTGTAAATGGAGTTGGAGCCAAATTTTGCCATGCAGCCGTGTGTGTATAGCGAGTACAGTAGGGGGCTAAGTACACAGCCTTGCTGAGCCCCAGTATTGAAGACTAGTGGGGTACCACAAGGATCAGTGCTAGGACCCCAGCTATTCACAATGTATATTAATGATTTAGATGAGGGAACTGAATGTAATAACTCCAGATTTGTAGGTGACCCAAAGCTGGGTGAGAGGGTGAGCTATGAGGTGGGTGCAGAGATGTTTTGCGTGATTTGGACAAGCTGAGTGAATGGGTAAATGCGTGGCAGATGAGGTATCATGTGGATAAATGTGAGGTTATCCAGTTTTCTAGCGAAAACATCGGCAGATTGTTATCTTAATAACTATAGATTGAGAGAGGAGAATGTGCAATGAGACCTGGGTGTCCTTTGCACCAGTCACTGATAGCAAGCATGCAGTTGCAGCAGATGACAAGGAAGGCAAATGGTATGTTGGTCTTCACAACGAGTGGATTCGAGTACACAAGTAGGGATATCTTGCTGCCCATCTTGGTGAGGTCACACCTGGAATATTGTGCACGAACGACAGCCATGCTGTGCCCGAAAAGCAGCGCGCTGTGGCACAACATGGCTGATAGAAGCCGGGAGACTCCCGGCTTCTATTGATCCCCAGATCGAACTGGTCGCGACGCCTCTCGAAATCTATTGTGGGCGGGATCGCGTTTTGGCTAAGCTGCATATTAGAGCGAGACAGCTAGTATCACTCTACTATGCTGTTTTCTGAGGGACCCGAGACGTTGCGATTGATCCCCTTAATAATAATAATCTTTTACTGTCACAAGTATGAAGTTACTGTGAAAAGCCCCTAGTTGCCACATTCCAGCTCCTGTTCGGGTAAGCTGGTACGGGAATTGAACCTGCCTTGCTGGCCTTGTTCTGCATTACAAACCAGCTGTCTAGCCCACTGAGCTAAACCAGCGCCTCTGAATTAAACCAGCTCCCTTCGAAGACGTTGGGCGAGAGCTGTTCAGTACTGATCTCCACAAATGGGGACCTGACGGAATGGCACTTGTGGGGGTCTTCCAGGGAATTGGAGGCCCCCAGGTACTTTCCCTCTGGCAGGGCAGCACCCTGGCACTACAGGTACCACCCGAGCATCCTGCCAAGCTGGCATTTTTCACTCGGTGGCGATAGGGCCGGGTGTGCCCTGTATGGGTGTTGGTGGGGCCGGTCGGGAACACCCCTATGTGTGGCCTCATCATGCGTTCCCGCTGCGGCTCCGTATCTAACCCGAGTGACGTTTGACAGTGTTGTGTTTCTCAGTGTTGCGAGCGCCTTGAAACACATGGCTAGACATGCTCACTGTGGCACTTTGTTTCCATTTAGTTCAATCGCGTCCATTGCGAAGGAGTGCAGAGAATGTTTACCTGACTGATTCCTGGGATGCCGGGACTGACATATGAGGAGATTGAGTTGGTTAGGACTATATTCACTGGAGTTCAGAAGATTTAGGGGGCATCCCATAGAAACCTTGGGTAATCCACTGTTGTACCTATATTAGAGGATGTACGGTAGAACCTGCACTACAGGTTCACCTGTGGCCCCTGGCTGCTGGCTCCGCCCAGGAGGCGGGGTATAAATATGCGTGTCCTCCAGCTCGCAGCCATTTCGCCAGCTGCTGTGGGAGGCCACACACCTGATACCAATAAAGCCTCAGTTTGGATTCAACTTTCGTCATTAGTCAAATTGATCGTGCCTCAATTTATTGGTATCAGTTTTGAAGGATGGACCTCCGTATTAAACAAGACCGTCTGCAGCTGGATCCGCACTCAAGCGACGCCAGAAAGGACTTCCAGCACTGGCTAGCTTGCTTTGAAGCGTATATCAACGCGGCGCCAACCCCTGTTCCAGATCTTACATTCCAGGCTGAGCTCCAAATTCTTCCCACTGATCCAGAATGCGCCGAACTACGCCGACGCCATGACTCGACTCAAGGACAATTACGAGCAGAAGACAAACACGCTCTTCGCCAGGCACGGGCTCGCAACTTGTTCTCAACTACCTGGAGAGTCCATAGAAGACTTCTGGAGGGCCCTAATCCCACTAGTCCGGGACTGTTACGACCAGGACGTTACAGCTAAGGAACACTCAGGCATCCTTTGTGACTGGAATTGGGTCAGATATCATACGTCAGCAGCTCCTAGAAGGGGCCACGCGCAACCTCGCAGAGACTAAAGCACTATCGCTCTCCATGAAGGTCGCCCTGCGCAACATCCAGTCCTACGCCCCCAACCGCGCGGCCCACCCCTCCTACGCTTCATGGACCTCACAGGCAGCCGCCCCACCCAATATGCCAGCCAGCAAACCCGGGGGGGCCCGATGCTACTTTTGCTGCCAGCAAAAGCACCCCCGCCAACGCTGCCCGGCCCGCGCTTCCCTTTGTAAAGCCTGCAGGAAGAAGGGCCACTTCGCCGCGGCGTGCCAGGCCCGCTCAGTAGCCGCGATCGCCCCCACCCCCCCCCCCCAGTCATAGACAATGGGCGCCGCCATCTTCTCCTCCCCCCCAGACCATGTGCGACCAGTGGGCGCCGCCATCTTCCCCTCCGCGCAACATGTGCGTTTCATAGGCGCCACCATCTTGTCCACCCCCGCAACCTGCGTTCCATGGGCGCCGCCATTTTGTAACTCCCAAGATCTTCGGGCGCCGCCATCTTGTCTACGCCACAGCACATGGACACCACCAGCGTTCTAGGATCTGAACTCAACGGCCGCCCCATTACCCGACAACCAACCAAGGCTTGCCTCCATGTCACTCGAGCAGTCTCGCATAACCTGACCAACGCAACCATCAGCGTGAAAGTCGACGGCCATGTGACCTGTTGCCTGTTGGACTCCGGGAGCACCAAGAGCTTTATGCACCCGGATACAGTAAGGCGCTGCTCCCTCACGATATACCCCGTCAATCAAAAAATCTCCCTGGCCTCCAGATCCCATTGCATGGCGATCCTGGAAGTACTGTACGGTCACGCTCACGATCCAGGGCGTAGAATTCCACGGCTTCCGCCTCTACGTTCTCCCTAACCTCTGCGCTGCACTTATCCTCGGCCTGGATTTCCAGTGCAACCTCCAGAGTCTAATCCTTAACATCGGCGGACCCTTACCGCCCCTTACTGTGTGCGGTCTCGCGACCCTAAAGGTCGACCCACCTTCCCTCTTTGCTAATTTAACTCCAGATTGTAAACCCGTCGCCACCAGAAGCAGATGGTACAGCACCCAGGGTAAGACCTTCACCAGGTCCGAAGTCCAGCGGTTGCTTCGGGAAGGCATCATCGAGGCCAGCAACAGGCTCTGGAGAGCTCAAGTGGTAGTGGTTAAGTCTGGGGAGAAACGCCGAATGGTCAGGGACTACAGCCAGACCAGCAACAGGTACACGCAGCTTGACGTGTACCCCTCCCACGCATATCTGACATGGTTAACCAGATTGCACAGTACTGGGTCTTCTCAATGGTGGACCTGAAATCTGCCTACCACCAGCTCCCCATCCGTAAATCGGACAATCCATACACTGCTTTCGAGGCAGACGGCCGCCGATATCACTTCCTTAGAGTCCCCTTCGGCGTCACTAACAGGGTCTCGGTCTTCCAAAGGGAGATGGACCGAATGGTCGACCGGAACGTTTTGCGGGCCACGTTTCCGTACCTAGACAATGTCACCATCTGCGGCCATGATCAGCAGGACCACGACGCCAACCTTGCTAAATTTCTCCGCACCTCACTTACAACAAGGAGAAGTGTGTGTTCAGCACGAACCGCTTAGCCATCTCGGCTATGTGATCCAGAACGGAGTTCTGGGGCCCGATCCCGACCGCATGTGCCCCCTCATGGAGCTCCCCCTCCCCCACTGCCCCAAGGCCCTCAAACGCTACCTGGGGTTCTTTTCATATTACGCGCAGTGGGTCCCAAACTATGCGGACAAGGCCCACCCACTCATACAGTCCACCCACTTTCTCCTGACGGCTGAGGCCCAACAGGCTTTCGCTCGGATCAGAGCTGACATTGCCAAAGCCGGGATGCACGCGGTAGATGAAACACTGCCCTTCCAAGTAGAAAGCGACGCATCAGACGTCGCCCTTGCCGCCACCCTCAATCAGGCAGGCAGGCCGTGGCATTCTTTTCCCGCACTCTTCATGCCTCTGAAATTCGGCACTCATCCGTTGAAAAAGAGGCCCAAGCTACCGTTGAAGCTGTGCGGCATTGGAGGCAATACCTGGCCGGCAGGAGATTCACTCTCCTCACTGACCAACGGTCAGTAGTCTTTATGTTTGTGGTGGTATGTATTAGGGGTCATGTGAGACTGTGAAGCCGAGATGCTATTGGCTGACAGATCCCGGGTCCTGGTTGGCTGACGACTCCTGGCTCCGCCCTGAAGGCGGAGTATAAGAACCCGGGCTTCTCCCCGCAGCTTCATTCTGTTGCTGAGCTGCTGGGGACAAGCATCGCTTAATAAAGCCTGGATCAAATTCATCACTTCTCGTCTCTCGTAAGTCATTGTGCGCTACAATTTATTAAGCGAGCTTAAAGGACTATGGAGCTCCGGATCGCCCCGAAATGCCTGCGGATCAGCCCCCACGCAGCGAACTCGGCAGCAGTATTTAAACACTGGCAAGCATGCTTTGAAGGCTACCTCCGAACGCCCCCTGGCCGGATCACAGAAGACCAGAAAATGCAGGTCCTGCATTCGAGGGTAAGCCCGGAAATTTACCCTCTCATTGAAGACGCAGAGGATTTCCCGACGGCGCTCGCATTGCTGAAGGGCATCTATGTTCGGCCCATTAACCAGGTCTACGCGCGACGAGACGGCAAAGTCCCGGAGAATCGCTAGAAGAATTCTACGCCGCGTTGCTAATTTTGGGACGGGGCTGCAGCTGCCCGCCGGTGAACGCGATCGAACACACGGACATGCTAATTCGCGATGCATTTGTGGCCGGTATGAACTCTCCCCAAATCCGCCAAAGACTTTTAGAAAGAGAGTCGCGAGGACTCTCAGAGGCACGGGCCCTTGCAGCTTCCCTAGATGTGGCCTCGCAAAACGCCCACGCCTACGGCCCCGACCGCGCGGCAGCCCCTTGGGCTCCGTGGACCCCCGTCACGACAAACTCCCCCCTCCCCCTCGCAAGCTTGCGCGGTTAAAGCGCCAGACCATCCCGGGGGGGCCCGCTGCTATTTCTGCGGACAAACGAAACACCCCTGGCAGCGCTGCCCGGCCCGCGCAGCTATTTGTAAAAGCTGAGGCAAGAAGGGCCATTACGCGGCAGTGTGCCGGTCCCGGGTGGTCGCCGCAATCCCCGGAGAAGAACGGGCCCAGCACATCCCAAACGCTCCCCAACCCCCCCCCAGCGCCCCATGTGCGACCCGTGGGCGCCGCCATTTTGGGTCCCGGGCACCACCAGGGGAGGATGGGCGCCGCCATCTTGTGACCCCCCAGCCACGTGCGATTCATGGGGGCGGCCATTTTGTCCACCCCGACCACGTGCGATTCATGGGGGCGGCCATTTTGTCCACCCCGACCACGTGCGATCCATGGGGGCGGCCATTTTGTCCACCCCCGGCCGCGTGCGATTCATGGACGCCACCATCTTGGTTGACAACAAAGGACCCCAGCATCGACGGCTCCACGGGGTCCGAAGAAGACGCCGCAACACTACTACCACGACTGGCTTCGGTGACACTGGATCAATCGCGGCCCCGGACGCTCCAGACGACGACAACAACGGTGCTGATCAACGGATACGAGACGCCATGCCTGATTGACTCTGGGAGCACTGAATGTTTTATTCACCCAGACACGGTAAGACGTTGTTTTCTGACCATCCATCCAAGCAGGCAAAAGATTTCCCTCGCTGCAGGATCGCACTCCGTAGAGATCAAAGGGTTCTGCATCGCGAACCTAACAGTGCAAGAGAGGGAGTTTAAGAACTACAGGCTCTACGTCCTTCCCCAACTCTGCGCGCCCACATTACTGGGATTAGATTTCCAGTGTAACCTGCAGAGCCTAACATTCCAATTCGGCGGCCCAATACCCCCACTCAATATCTGCGGCCTTGCAACTCTCAAGGTTGAACCGCCGTCCTTGTTTGCAAACCTCACCCCGGATTGCAAACCCGTCGCCACTAGGAGCAGACGGTACAGCGCCCAGGACCGGATATTTATTCGGTCTGAAGTCCAGCGGTTGCTGAAGGAAGGCATAATCCAGGCCAGCCCTGGAGAGCCCAGGTGGTAGTAGTAAAGACCAGGGAGAAGCAAAGGATGGTCGTAGACTATAGTCAGACCATCAACAGGTACACGCAGCTAGATGCGTACCCTCTCCCCCGCATATCCGACATGGTCAATCGGATTGCCCAGTATAAGGTCTTCTCCACCGTGGACCTCAAGTCTGCCTACCACCAGCTCCCCATCCGCCCAGGTGACCGCAATTACACCGCCTTCGAGGCAGACGGGCGGCTATACCACTTCCTAAGGGTCCCATTTGGTGTCACAAACGGGGTCTCGGTCTTCCAACGGGAGATGGACCGAATGGTTGACCAGCACGGGTTGCAGGCCACATTCCCGTATCTCGACAACGTAACCATCTGCGGCCACGATCAGCAGGACCACGACGCCAACCTCCAAAAGTTCCTCCAGACCGCTAACGCCCTGAACCTCACATATAACGAGGAAAAGTGCGTTTTTAGCACAAACCGGTTGGCCATCCTGGGATACATAGTGCGCAATGGGATAATAGGCCCCGACCCCGAACGCATGCGCTCCCTTATGGAATTCCCCCTCCCCCACTGCTCCAAAGCCCTGAAACGTTGCCTGGGTTTCTTTTCATATTACGCCCAGTGGGTTCCCCAGTATGCAGACAAGGCCCGCCCCCTAATACAGTCCACTACCTTCCCCCTGTCGACAGAGGCTCGCCAGGCCTTCAGCCGCATCAAAGCAGATATCGCAAAGGCCACGATGCGTGCCATCGACGAGTCCCTCCCCTTCCAGGTCGAGAGCGACGCATCCGACGTAGCTCTGGCGGCCACCCTTAACCAAGCGGGCAGACCCTTGGCCTTTTTCTCCCGGACCCTCCATGCCTCAGAAATCCGCCACTCCTCAGTGGAAAAGGAAGCCCAAGCCATAGTGGAAGCTGTGCGACATTGGAGGCATTACCTGGCCGGCAGGAGATTCACTCTCCTCACCGACCAACGGTCGGTAGCCTTCATGTTCGATAATGCACAGCGGGGCAAAATTAAAAATGACAAGATCTTAAGGTGGAGGATCGAGCTCTCCACCTTCAACTATGAGATCTTGTATCGTCCCGGAAAGCTGAACGAGCCGTCCGATGCCCTATCCCGCGCCACATGTGCCAACGCACAAATAGACCTCCAAGCCCTCTACGAGGACCTCTGCCACCCGGGGGTCACTCGATTCTACCATTTAGTAAAGTCCCGCAACCTTCCCTACTCTGTGGAGGAGGTCCGTACAGTCACAAGGAACTGCCACATCTGCGCAGAGTGCAAACCGCACTTTTTCAGGCCGGATAGAGCGCACCTGATCAAGGCTTCCCACCCCTTTGAACGCCTCAGTTTGGATTTCAAAGGGCCCCTCCCCTCCACCGAACGCAACGCATACTTCCTGAACGTGGTGGACGAGTACTCTCGTTTCCCCTTCGCCATCCCCTGCCCCGACATGACAGCGACCACAGTCATTAAAGCCCTTGGCACCATATTCACACTGTTCGGTTGCCCCGCGTATATCCATAGCGACAGGGGGTCCTCCTTCATGAGTGACCTTCTCCACGCGAACCCGCAGTACGCCTACGTGGCGTACCCCGACGGCCGACAGGACACGGTCTCCCTGCGGGACCTGGCGCCCGCCGGCAACACACACACACCCCCGACACCGATCATCCCCTCCCTGCCACCGGCGCACCCCGCGACCGCCCCCTTCCCGGGGGGGGATCGGTCTTCCTCCCATGCCCGCCCAGGAGTAAAACAGGAACAAACACCGAAACGCTCCCGGAGACGACAACGCCTGAGCAAGCACCTGCACCACCACCGGGGCTGAGGCGATCGACGAGGAAGACCAGACCGCCCGCTCGACTCGTGGAATCCGCGTGACACCAGGAATGTTGTTGTAACAAAAAAAATGTTTTGCTAATATTGTAAATAGTTCGCACAAACTTGTACATAGCCCAGTGCAGGGCTAAAACTGTAGTAACACTGTCCAAAACTTTCCTTCCAGGTCCAGCCTTGTAAACCTCTACCACCATGCGAACCACCACCCCGCCGGGTTCCTTTTTAACAAGGGGTGAATGTGGTGGTATGTATTAGGGGTCATGTGGGACTGTGAAGCCGAGATGCTATTGGCTGACAGATCCCGGGTCCTGGTTGGCTGACGACTCCTGGCTCCGCCCTGAAGGCGGAGTATAAGAACCCGAGCTTCTCCCCGCAGTTTCATTCTGTTGCTGAGCTGCTGGGGACAAGCATCGCTTAATAAAGCCTGGATCGACTTCATCACTTCTCGTCTCTCGTAAGTCATTGTGCGCTACAATGTTTAACAACACACAGCAGGGCAAGATCAAAAATGATAAAATCTTGCGGTGGAGAATCAAGCACTCCACCTATAATTATGAGATTATGTATCGCCCTGGCAAACTCAACGAGCCCCCAGACGCCCTATCCCGAGGTACATGCGCCAGCGCACGGGTAGACCGACTCCGGACCCTGCACGACAGCCTTTGTCACCCAGGGATCACACGGTTGTACCACTTCATTGAGGCACAAAATTTGCCCTACCCCGTCGAGGAAGTAAGGACAATCGGCAGGGACTGCCAGGTCTGTGTGGAGTGCAAGCCGCACTTCTACCGGCCGGACCGTGCACGCCTGGTGAAGGCCTTCCGCCCCTTTGAATGCCTCAGCGTGGACTTGAAAGGCCCCCTCCCCTCCACCGATCGTCACTCAAATTTCCTCAGTGTGATCGCGAATACTCCTGGTTCCCCTTCACCATCCCTTGCCCAGACATGATGTCTGCCACCGTCATTAAAGCCCTCAATTCGATCTTCACCCTGTTCGGTTTCCCCGCCTACATCCACAGTGACAGGGAATCCTCATTCATGAGCGATGAGCTGCATCAGTTCCTGCTCAGCAGGAGTATCGCCTTCAGCAGAACGACAAGCTACAACCCCCGGGGAAACGGACAGGTAGAAAGGGAGAATGGTATGGTATGGAGGGCCGTCCAGCTGGCCCTACGGTCCAGAAATCTCCCGGCCTCCCGCTGGCAAGAGGTCCTCCCTGATGCACTACATTCCATTCGCTCATTACTCTGCACTGCCACTAACAATACACCACATGAACGTCTTTTTGCCTTCCCCAGGAAGTCCACAACCGGGGTGTCGCTCCCGACTTGGCTCACAGCTCCGGGAACTGTGCTTCTCCGTAAACATGTGCGACTCCACAAGGCGGACCCGTTGGATGTTAGAGGTTCGTCGCTCTCAAAGGACCATCAAGGCCCCGGACCAGCTGAACCTCTGACCGGTCCACCGGACGCCAAGGGACATTTGTTTTGCTCTGTAAATAGTAAAATCATGATTCTATATAGTTATCCACTCAATTTTATCAGTGGGTGAATGTGGTAAAGCACTGTTGTACTTATATTATGATGTGGAGATGCCGGCCTTGGGCTGGGGTGAGCACAGTACGAAGTCTTACAACACCAGGTTAAAGTCCAACAGGTTTGTTTCGATGTCACTAGCTTTCGGAGCGCTGCTCCTTCCTCAGGTGAATCACCTGAGGAAGGAGCAGCGCTCCGAAAGCTAGTGACATCGAAACAAACCTGTTGGACTTTAACCTGGTGTTGTCAGACTTCGTACTTATATTAGAGGACGTACGGTAGAACCTGCACTACAGGTTCGTCTGTGGCCCCTGCCTGCTGGCTCCACCCAGGAGGCGGGGTATAAATATGCGGGTCCTCCAGCTCGCAGCCATTTCGCCAGCTGCTGTGGGAGGCCACACATCTGATACCAATAAAGCCTCAGTTTGGATTCAACTTTCGTCTTTAGTCAAATTGATCGTGCCTCAAACCTAGGACTAAGAGGAGGGGAAATTTGTTTACTATGAGACTGGTGAACCTGTGGGATTCACGACCTCAGGAGATAGTTGAGGCCAACAAATTGTGGCTGGAATTGTCTGGTCTTTGTGATTCCCTGGGCGAGATTCTCCGACCCCCGACGGGTCGGAGAATTGCCGGGGGCTGGCGTGAGTCCCGCCCCCGCCGGTTGCCGAATTCTCCGGCACCGGAGATTCGGCGGGGGTGGGAATCGCGCCGCGCCGGTTGGCGGGCCCCCCGCGCGATTCTCCGCCCCAGATGGGCCGAAGTCCCGCTGCTGGAATGCATGTCCCACCGGCGTGGATTAAACCACCTCTCTTACCGGCGGGACAAGGCGGTGCGGGCGGGCTCCGGGGTCCTGGGGGGGTTGTGGGGCGATTTGGCCCCGGAGGGTGCCCCCACGGTGGCCTGGCCCGCGATCGGGCCCACCGATCCGCGGGCGGGCCTGTGCCGTGGGGGCACTCTTTTCCTTCCGCCTTCACCACGGTCTCCACAATGGCGGAGGCGGAAAAGACTCCCTCCACAGCGCATGCACGGGGATGCCGTGAGTGGCCGCTAACGCTTCCGCGCATGCGCCGCCCGGCAATGTCATTTCCGCGCCAGCTGGCAGTGCACCAAAGGCCTTTTCCGGCAGCTGGCGGGGCAGAAATCAGTCCGCCGTGGGCCTAGCTCCTCAAGGTTAGGGCTCGGCCCCCCAAGATGCGGAGGATTCCGCTCCTTTGGGGCGGCGCAATGCCGGACTGATTTGCGCCGTTTTTGGCGCAGGTCGGCGGACATCGCGCCGATACCAGAGAATTCCGCCCCCTGTTCCTGCCAGCAGCATGCCCTCACCCACGGGTTTCCAGGTGGCTTCAATTGGAAATCCCATTGACAAGATATAATCGCACCACCAGCGAACGGGACCAGATGACACGCCACCAAAAAACACGTGGCTGGGGGAAACGGAGAATCTACCCCAAGTGTGGTTTTTAAAAAATCTTTTGATTGGTATTTCTCACAATTATAAACAATTGTATATGTACATCACATTTTTCTCACCCGCGTTAATTTACTTCATTGGATAGAAAGGGTCATTTTGTCTTTCTCTTAATTGACCCTGTATTCATTCCGCTGCTCTCTGGATTGAGTTATGGTCCCTCACCCCTCCCGCCCCCCCTCCCTTGAGTACTGCCCCCCCCTGCCCAGTTGGCTTTAGCTGTGCTTTGCTTTTATTTTCAGGGAGAGGGGTGGGGGGTTACACTTCCCCTTCTCTTCATTGATGGTTTTACCACCTTCCTTCTGCTCCCTCCCCCCCCCTTCCCCCTTGTGCAGTCCTTTGGTTCCCCATCTATCTTGTTTTTTTATTCTTAACTCACTCCTCGTTGCTGGCCTTGAACAGGTTTTGGAACAGGCCAACAAACTGCCCCAAGTATCTAGGAAGCCTTCTTCTGACCCTCGGATAGCGTACCTAATCTTCTCCAGCTGGTGAAATTCCGAGAGGTCAGCGAGCCAGTCTGCAGCTGTGGGCGGTGCTGCCGATCGCCAGCCGAGCTGGATTCTCCGGCGTGCGATTAGGCCCCCTTCCCCATGTGTAGTTCTGGCTGCTCCGATACCCCAAAGATTGCCACTATTGGGCAAGGTTTCACCCTCACCCCCACAACCTTGGACATTGCCTCGGAGAAGGCTGCCCGGAATCCAGCAAGTTTGGGACAAGCCCAGAATGTGTGGGTGCGTTTGGCCGGGTCCCTCTGGCACCGTTCACATTTATCCTCCACCTCCGGGAAGAAACTGCTCCTTCAGGGGTTCTGGTCAGGTGCGCTCTGTGCAGCACTTTGAGCTGCATTAGGCTGAGCCTTGCACAGGAGGAGGCTGAGCATAGAACATAGAACATAGAACATAGAACGATACAGCGCAGTACAGACCCTTCGGCCCACGATGTTGCACCGAAACAAAAGCCATCTAACCTACACTATGCCATTATCATCCATATGCTTATCCAATAAACTTTTAAATGCCCTCAATGTTGGCGAGTTCACTACTGTTGCAGGTAGGGCATTCCACGGCCTCACCACTCTTTGCGTAAAGAACCTACCTCTGACCTCTGTCCTATATCTATTACCCCTCAGTTTAAAGCTATGTCCCCTCATGCCAGCCATTTCCATCCGCGGGAGAAGGTTCTCACTGTCCACCCTATCTAACCCCCTCATCATTTTGTATGCCTCTATTAAGTCTCCTCTTAACCTTCTTCTCTCTAACGAAAACAACCTCAAGTCCATCAGCCTTTCCTCATAAGATTTTCCCTCCATACCAGGCAACATCCTGGTAAATCTCCTCTGCACCCGCTCCAAAGCCTCCACGTCCTTCCTATAATGCGGTGACCAGAACTGTACGCAATACTCCAAATGCGGCCGTATCAGAGTTTTATACAGCTGCAACATGACCTCCTGACTCCGGAACTCAATCCCTCTACCAATGAAGGCCAACACTCCATAGGCCTTCTTCACAACCCTATCAACCTGGGTGGCAACTTTCAGGGATCTATGTACATGGACGCCTAGATCCCTCTGCTCATCCACACTTCCAAGAACTTTACCATTAGCCAAATATTCCGCATTCCTGTTATTCCTTCCAAAGTGAATCACCTCACACTTCTCTACATTAAACTCCATTTGCCACCTCTCAGCCCAGCTCTGCAGCTTATCTATGTCCCTCTGTAACCTGCTACATCCTTCCACACTGTCGACAACACCACCGACTTTAGTGTCGTCTGCAAATTTACTCACCCACCCTTCTGCGCCTTCCTCTAGGTCATTGATAAAAATGACAAACAGCAACGGCCTCAGAACAGATCCTTGTGGTATGCCACTTGTAACTGAACTCCATTCTGAACATTTCCCATCAACCACCACCCTCTGTCTTCTTTCAGCTCGCCAATTTCTGATCCACACCTCTAAATCACCCTCAATCCCCAGCCTCCGTATTTTCTGCAATAGCCTACCGTGGGGAACCTTATCAAATGCTTTACTGAAATCCATATACACCACATCAACTGCTCTACCCTCGTCTACCTGTTCAGTCACCTTCTCAAAGAACTCGATAAGGTTTGTGAGGCATGACCTACCCTTCACAGAGCCATGCTGACTATCCCTGATCAGATGATTCCTATCTAGATGATTATAAATCTTGTCTCTTATAATCCCCTCCAAGACTTTACCCACTACAGACGTGAGGCTCACCGGTCTATAGTTGCCGGGGTTGTCTCTGCTCCCCTTTTTGAACAAAGGGACCACATTTGTTTTCAAGGAGGTTTTAGACATTGATCTTGGGGCTGTGGTAGTCTGTGTAGAGGTATTACGGTACCTGGTAATGCAGGAACACCATTGGTAGATATTGTATGTTTCCTATTGGTCAAGCTGTATGGTAGCTCCGCCCTTCAAGGTGGGATATAAGAGCCCGTGCCGCCCCAGCAGCCTTCTTTCTGTACCTGAGCTGCTGGGGGAAACATCTAGCTTATCAAAGCCTTCAGTTGGACTACAACCTCACTTTAGTGGTCATTGATCGTGCATCAATTTAATAAGCTAGACTTAAAAGGATGGAGCTCCGAATCAAGCCGGAGTGTCTGCAACTCAGCCCCAACGCGGCGAACTCAGCGGCAATCTTCAAGCACTGGCTGGCGTGTTTTAAAGGCTATCTCGGAACGGCCGAAAACACACCCACGGGAGAACAGAAATTGGAAGTCCTGCACTAGAGGGTGAGCCCGGAAATTTACACCCTCATCGAGGACGTGGACGACTTTGATGCAGCAATGGAGCTGCTAAAAGGACATTATATTCGCCCGGTAAACTAGGTCTACACCCGACATCTGCAAGCAACGAGGCGACAAATCCCTGGGGAATCGCTGGAAGAATTCTACCGTGCACTCCTGGTGTTGGGGAGAAACTGTACTGCCCTTAAGTTTTGGCGAGCGACAACACAGAACTCTTGATCCGGGGCGCTTTCGTGGCAGGTATGCTGTCATAGAACATAGAACATAGAACAATACAGCGCAGTACAGACCCTTCGGCCCCCGATGTTGAACTGAAACAAAAGCCATCTAACCTACACTATGCCATTATCATCCATATGTTTATCTAATAAACTTTTAAATGCCCTCAATGTTGGCGAGTTCACTACTGTAGCAGGTAGGGCATTCCACGGCCTCACTACTCTTTGCGTAAAGAACCTACCTCTGACCTCTGTCCTATATCTATTACCCCTCAGTTTAAAGTTATGTCCCCTCGTGCCAGCCATATCCATCCGCGGGAGAAGGCTCTCACTGTCCACCCTATCCAACCCCCTGATCATTTTGTATGCCTCTATTAAGTCTCCTCTTAACCTTCTTCTCTCCAACGAAAACAACCTCAAGTCCATCAGCCTTTCCTCATAAGATTTTCCCTCCATACCAGGCAACATCCTGGTAAATCTCCTCTGCACCCGCTCCAAAGCCTCCACGTCCTTCCTATAATGCGGTGACCAGAACTGTACGCAATACTCCAAATGCGGCCGTACCAGAGTTCTGTACAGCTGCAACATGACCTCCCGACTCCGGAACTCAATCCCTCTACCAATAAAGGCCAACACTCCATAGGCCTTCTTCACAACCCTATCAACCTGGGTGGCAACTTTCAGGGATCTATGTACATGGACACCTAGATCCCTCTGCTCATCCACACTTTCAAGAACTTTACCATTAGCCAAATATTCCGCATTCCTGTTATTCCTTCCAAAGTGAATCACCTCACACTTCTCTACATTAAACTCCATTTGCCACCTCTCAGCCCAGCTCTGCAGCTTATCTATATCCCTCTGTAACCTGCTACATCCTTCCACACTATCGACAACACCACCGACTTTAGTATCGTCTGCAAATTTACTCACCCACCCTTCTGCGCTTTCCTCTAGGTCATTGATAAAAATGACAAACAGCAACGGCCCCAGAACAGATCCTTGTGGTATGCCACTTGTGACTGTACTCCATTCTGAACATTTCCCATCAACCACCACCCTCTGTCTTCTTTCAGCTAGCCAATTTCTGATCCACATCTCTAAATCACCCTCAATCCCCAGCCTCCGTATTTTTTGCAATAGCCTACCGTGGGGAACCTTATCAAATGCTTTGCTGAAATCCATATACACCACATCAACTGCTCTACCCTCGTCTACCTGTTCAGTCACCTTCTCAAAGAACTCAATAAGGTTTGTGAGGCATGACCTACCCTTCACAAAGCCATGCTGACTATCCCTGATCATATTATTCCTATCTAGATGATTATAAATCTTGTCTCTTATAATCCCCTCCAAGACTTTACCCACTACAGACGTGAGGCTCACCGGTCTATAGTTGCCGGGGTTGTCTCTGCTCCCCTTTTTGAACAAAGGGACCACATTTGCTGTCCTCCAGTCCTCTGGCACTATTCCTGTAGCCAATGGTGACATAAAAATCAAAGCCAAAGGTCCAGCAATCTCTTCCCTGGCCTCCCAGAGAATCTTAGGATAAATCCCATCAGGTCCCGTGGACTTATCTATTTTCAGCCTGTCCAGAATTGCCAACACCTCTTCCCTACGTACCTCAATGCCATCTATTCTATTAGCCTGGGGCTCAGCATTCTCCTCCACAACATTATCTTTTTCCTGAGTGAATACTGACGAAAAATATTCATTTAGTATCTCGCCTATCTCTTCAGACTCCACACACAATTTCCCATCCCTGTCCTTGACTGGTCCTACTCTTTCCCTAGTCATTCGCTTATTCCTGACATACCTATAGAAAGCTTTTGGGTTTTCCTTGATCCTTCCTGCCAAATACTTCTCATGTCCCCTCCTTGCTCGTCTTAGCTCTCTCTTTAGATTCTTCCTCGCTACCTTGTAACTATCCATCGTCCCAACCGAAACTTCACACTTCATCTTCACATAGGCCTCCTTCTTCCTCTTAACAAGAGATTCCACTTCCTTGGTAAACCACGGTTCCCTCGCTCGACGCCTTCCTCCCTGTCTGACCGGTACATACTTATCAAGAACACGCAGTAGCTGATCCTTGAACAAGCCCCACTTATCCAGCGTGCCCAACACTTGCAGCCTACTTCTCCACCTTATCCCCCCAAGTCACGTCTAATGGCATCATAATTGCCCTTCACCCAGCTATAACTCTTGCCCTGCGGTGTATACTTATCCCTTTCCATCATTAACGTAAACGTCACCGAATTGTGGTCACTGTCCCCAAAGTGCTCTCCTACCTCTAAATCCAACACCTGGCCTGGTTCATTACCCAAAACCAAATCCAACGTGGCCTCGCCTCTTGTTGGCCTGTCAACATATTGTTTCAGGAAACCCTCCTGCACACACTGTACAAAAAAACGACCCATCTATTGTACTCAAACTATATCTTTTCCAGTCAATATTTGGAAAGTTAAAGTCTCCCATAATAACTACCCTGTTACTTTCGCTCATATCCAGAATCATCTTCGCCATCCTTTCCTCTACATCCCTAGAACTATTAGGAGGCCTATAAAAAACTCCCAACAGGGTGACCTCTCCTTTCCTGTTTCTAACTTCAGCCCATACTACCTCGGAGGAAGAGTCCCCATCTAGCATCCTCTCCGCCACCGTAATACTGCTCTTGACTAGCAGCGCCACACCTCCCCCTCTTTTGCCTCCTTCTCTGAGCTTACTAAAACACCTAAACCCCGAAACCTGCAACATCCATTCCTGTCCCTGCTCTATCCATGTCTCCGAAATGGCCACAACATCGAAGTCCCAGGTACCAACCCATGCTGCCAGTTCCCCTACCTTGTTTCGTATACTCCTGGCATTGAAGTAGACACACTTCAAACCACCTACCTGAACACTGGCCCCCTCCTGCGACGTCAAATCTGTGCTCTTGACCTCTATACTCTCATTCTCACTTACCCTAAAACTACAATCCAGGTTCCCATGCCCCTGCTGCATTAGTTTAAACCCCCCCAAAGAGCACTAACAAGTCCTCCCAAATCTGCCCGCGATTGCTGGAAAAAGACACCCTAGGCCTCAAGGAGGCACTGGCCCTTGCAGTGGCCTGGACGTGGCCTCCCGAATCGCCAGCACTTACATTCCCGACTGCGCGGCAGCCCCCTGGGCAGCGTTGTTCCCCTCCGCAGCCGACCCTGAGACAGCTCCCATTCCCCCACAAGCTTGTGCTGCAAGGCGGCCTGCCAACCCCGGGAGGCCCCGCTGCTACTTTTGCGTGCAGGCCAAGCACCCCGGCAGCGCTGCCCGGCCCGCGCATCCACCTGCAAGGGATGCGGTAAAAAGGGCCACTTCGTGGTGGTATGCCAGGCCCGTGTGGTCGCCGAGATCTCCAGTGGCAAATGCGGACCGCCAGCACAAACCTCTCCATGGTCCCCATGCGGCCAGCGGGTGCTGCCATCTTCCTCCTCCAGGGCCATGTGCGGCCCCCCGGGCACTGCCATCTTGTCCCGCGGGCGCCACGTTCGATGGATGGGCGCCGCCATTTTGCGCACCCCAACCATGTGCGACCAATGGGAGCCGCCATTTTGGATGGACTCCCAGGACCCCAGCTCAGCTGACCGCACACCGCCCGAAGAGAACACTCAACTGCTGCGATTAGCCTCTGTGACCCTGGACCCGTCCCGGTCTCGAACGCTCTCAACTGCTACAACAACAGTATTAATCAACGGGCACGAGACATCCTGCTTAATTGACTCTGGGAGCACGGAGAGCTTCATACACCCCGACACGGTAAGGCGCTGTTCTCTCCTCGTTCACCCCTTTAATCAAAATATCTCCCTGGCCTCCGGTTCCCACTCAGTAGAGATAAAGGGGTTTTGTGTCGCAAACCTCACGGTCCAGGGAAGGGAGTTTAAAAATTACCGGCTCTACGTCCTTCCCCACCTCTGCACGGCGGCACTCCTAGGTTTAGATTTCCAGTGTAATCTCCAAAGTCTAACTTTCAAATTCGGCGGCCCTATACCCCCCCTCACTGTCTGCGGCCTCGCGACCCTCAAGGTCGATCCGCCTTCCCTGTTTGCGAACCTCACCCCGGATTGCAAACCTGCCGCCACCAGGAGCAGACGGTACAGTGCCCAGGATCAGATCTTTATTAGGTCAGAGGTCCAAAGGCTACTGAGGGAAGGAGTCATTGAAGCTAGCAACAGTCCCGGGAGAGCTCAAGTAGTGGTAGTAAAGATCGGGGAGAAGCATAGGATGGTCATCAACTACAGTCAAACCATCAACAGGATTACGCAGCTGGAAGCGTACCCTCTCCCCCGCATATCCAACCTGGTAAACAGGATCGCGCATTACAAGGTCTTCTCCACGGTGGATCTTAAGTCCGCCTACCAGCAGCTCCCCATCCGCACTAGTGACCGCAAATATACTGCCTTCCAGGCAGATGAGCGGCTCTATCACTTCTTAAGGGTTCCCTTCGGTGTCACTAACAGGGTCTCGGTCATCCAGCGCAAGACGGACCGAATGGTTGACCGGTACGGTTTACGGGCAACATTCCCGTATTTCGATAATGTCACCAACTGCAGCCACGGCCAGCAGGTCCACGACACCAACCTCCGAAAATTCCTCCTGACAGCAAAGATCCTTAATCTTACGTATAACAAGGATAAATGCGTGTTTAGCACCGACCGCCTAGCCATCCTCGGCTACGTGGTGCGAAATGGAGTTATAGGCCCCGACCCTGAGGCTGAGCAGGGCTGAATATGCTTTCAAGGAGGTTTTAGACATTGATCTTGGGACTGAGGTAGTCTGTGTAGAGGTATTACGGTATCTGGTAATGCTGGAACACCATTGGTAGATATTGTATGTTTCCTATTGGTCAAGCTGTACCTGGGCTGCTGGGGGAAACAACTGGCTTATTAAAGCCTTCAGTTGGACTACAATCTCGCTTTAGTGGTCATTGATCGCGCATCAGGGGCTAAAGGTATCAAAGAATATCGGGGAAAAGGAGGAACAGTTACTGAGTTGGGAGATCAGCTATGACTATAATGAATGGAGGAGCAGACTCGAATGGCCGAATGGCCTTCTCCTGCTCTTATTTTCTATTTTTTATATCTCTGTTGCATGGCACTGTGCCAAATACCTTTTCAAAGTGCATAGCTGGGATTCTCCGAGCCCATGCCGGGTCGGGGAATCAAACGGGGGGGGGGAGGGTGGCGTGCGGATCCCGCCGCACCACTCCGACGCCGGGCCCCGATTCTCCAGCGACTGGAGAATCGGCGCTAATCGCGCAGGCACAGTCGCTGCACCGCCGGTTGGGGGCCGTTGGAAGCGGACCCCGCTTCGATGCTCCGCGTTCGACGGTCGAGTGCCCGCCGACGTCGTTCGCGTATGGTCCTACCGGGCGGGACCTCGGCGTTCTGGCTGCAGGGGCCGTCCTGTTGGGGGGGGGGGGGGGGGGTGATGGGGGCCGACTCCGGGGGGGCCTCCATGGTGGCCAGGCCCGCGATTGGGGGCAACCGATCGGCGGGCGTGCTCATTCCGGGGGGGCCTATATTCCTCCATGCCGGGCCCCTGTAGGGCTCCGCCATGTTGCCCGGGAGGCCAGCGCAGAGACGGCCATGGCGCGCATGCGTGGACTCACGTTGGCTCTGTAGGGCCGGCTTTCACCGCCAGAGCAGCGCACAGCGTTCCGGCGCAGTGCAAGCCCACAAGGAAGGGGAGAATGACTGGGCCTGGATGCCCGTTGACGCCGGCGTTGCTCACGACGGTTTTGACGCCAGCGTCCTCACTTGGCTGGGATTTTGGAGAATCCCAGCCCATGTGTGTCACATCAACAACATGACCCTCATCGTCCCGTTCTGTCACCTCTTCAAAAAACTCCAGCCTGTTGGTTAAACACGATTTTCCCTTTTCATCCTAATCAACCCCCCTTTTTAATTCTGTCCTGAATAATTGTGTCTGGAAGCTTGCCCACCTTTGAAGTTAATCCGACTGCTCTGCAATGGGTAGGCAACCGTAAAACCTTGTTTGAACAAGGCTGCAATGTTTGCAACTGTCCAGTCATCTGGCACCTCCCCTGACACCCTTCGATATCCCTGGATGCATTTCATCCGGTCACAGCGCCTTGTCAAGTTTAAGTACCGACAATGTTATGGCACGGTTGATGTTAAGTGTCAAGTTCCCGAAATCTTAAAGAGAAAGTTTAAATAGTTGCCAAAATTAGGAGAGTTTCCCAATCAGGAAATCATGTCCCTGACTATTTGTGTTGATTTCATAGTAATTAAATGTTTCTTAAGAATTAAAGAAAAAAAACATAGAATTACACTTAAGGGCAGCAGGGTGGCGCAGTGGTTAGCATTGCTGCCTCACGGCGCCGAGGTCCCAGGTTCGATCCCGGCTCTGGGTCACTGTCCGTGTGGAGTTTGCTCATTCTCCCCATGTTTGCGTGGATCGCGCCCCCACAACCCAAAGATGTGCAGGGTAGGTGACTGGCCACGCTAAATTGCCCCTTAATTGAGAAAAAAAAATGAATCGGGTACTCTAAGTTTATTAAAAGAAAGAATTACACTTAGACAGAAAAATGGCTTTACACAATAATCAATACTTTAAAACAGTCCCAAAAATCTGTAACTTAACAATGCTCAGAGCTAACTTTCCCTTTTCAATTCAGCAACTATCCTTATAGATTTTAAAATCTATAGAATTCCAGTATCTTTTTTCACCTCACACTATTTGTTTTCCCTTTGTTATTTTTTGAGTCTGACAGCAGCTTGTTCAGCAGGTCTGGTCTTGTTTTGGAAGTTCTGACCAGATATCCTGCAGTCCTCTGCGATATCTAAGCAGCTGCGCCCCCCCCCCCCCGCCCCCCCCCCCCCCACCTCCCCCCCACACCCCATTCACCAAGGCTTCAGAATTGTTGTGTTCTGTGACCTTGCTGTTGCAATGATTTTCACAGAACATCTTGTTGCTTAACCATAACGATGATTTATTGATGAACACATGGAAAGATAACAAACAGAATTCTACACAGACAAAGTTACTATGTGAGTTCTGTGAACTCTCCGAGAACTACCCTTATGTGCGACCGTCCTGTTGTACACCTTACTTCCAAGTGGTGAGTGTTTCATGTCGCGTGACCGATGCCTGGCTCCACCAGCTGGTCAGGGGTCGCATTGCTAAGTATGTACAATACTATTCACAGGCATATCACCACATCCCCCTTCCTTTGGAGATGTTAACATTTATGGATAACAACATGATTCGTATTATCGTTTTAACACATGTGGCATATGTATATACAGATTCAACTGTGCTTCAATTAAGATGATATGCCTACTGGAAGTGTCCCTTTTGCACAGCTCATTGCGAATCTCCAACAGTGTCACCCCACTGATCTTCTAGGTTCTTGTCAGCTTTCCGACGTCGCTTCTAGAAGACTGGTGTCCATGCAGGTCTTTTGTGCCTTAGCCTTTTGAAGCGATGCGTCCTGAAGACTGGCCATGCCTGCGTCATCAGCTTCTGCATCACCAGCTTCTTTCGCGTCCTTACACAATGCTATTTGTTGCTGCGTTGACGCGCACTCTCTGGCCTGTCGTCCACATTGCCGATGTCTTCTTGTTTGGTATTATCGGTGGGACTCACAGTATCCCCCACTCTCATTCTCTTCCTCTTTTTTGATTTGAGAGCGATTTTGTGACTGCTCGTCTTTTTCCGCTTGGCTTTGATAGCACCCCTCTTTCCGCTGGCCTGCGCAATGGGAGCGGTTGGTTGTGGATCATCTGCTGAGACTTCTCGTGTTAGCATACTTCTGTGGGATGTGCATTGTGGTCAAGTATACCTTCAGTAGCTGGCTGCAGAGCCCCTACTCTGGTACCTTGGTTGGATCCACATCCCCAACGTTGGGTGCTGTCCCTACATCATGTATTTGAGTCCCAAGCGATGGCTCTTACGTCACTCAAAGTTATAATGCATAGGTCATCTTTTCCTGCAGAACCAAGTGATGGTTCCTCATCATCTGGTAATATTATATACCTATCATCTGCCGTTGTGGAGCTGCTTACAGATACAGCCACATCTGGTAATATTATATACGTATCATCTGTCGTTGTGGAGCTGAAAAACAGATCTGCTCCACTAGCTCACCTTTCGGTGTAGTGGCCTCGAGTATTGTGGAGTCCACTACTTGAACCATTTCATAGGCCTGAGATGATTCACCGTATGCTTCTGGAGCCAGTTTCTCCGGAATAGGTGTTATATCTTCCGTTATTAATTCCCGTACCAGCCTCCCCGAACAGGCGCTGGAATGTGGCGACTAGGGGCTTTTCACAGTAACTTCATTGAAGCCTACTCGTGACAATAAGCGATTTTCATTCTTTCATAGTTTGTTCGCAGCTTAGTCACTTTCATTCAATCCATTTCATTTCAAAGTGTCTGCTACTGCAATCTCACCTCCAGTCTCTGTATACGCCATCTTAGAGCTTTCACACTTCTCGGTGACCTGCGCAGACCGGGCGTTCCTTGTGATCACCTCGTTATTCCCGCCAAACCCCCGGAGTAGAGCTTCACAGGATTCCTCATCTTAGTTTACCATCACTCCCGTGAAGCTACCTGACTAGCATTTCATAGTCGTCCCCATCTGGCTCGCCCTTTACCTTCTTCATCGTATTCAAGGCCTTCGGAAATATAATTGTAGTACTCATCATTGGAGTCAGTGTCATCTGAAAGACTTCTCCTGTAAAGTACGACATTGCACATGGAATTATGTGTTCATGGAGCAGGCCATCAATTTAAGTCAGCGACGAGTATTGCTGCAAAACTCTTATTTAACACTTCATGCTGTGGAACGTCAGGAGGACTGAGGAAATTGAAGAATGAGTCATTTGGTAGAGTTTTTGTAATTGTTTTACGAGTACTCCCACCCGTATGCTTCGGCTCGTATACTTTTGTATTTACCTTTTTTGTAAAATACTCATTTGGTTCAAACTTAAAGTCCAGAGTGAAGCTGATTGGCTGTTCAAGCTCTGAACATTTAACGTACACATCTTGCAGATGATTTAATACGGGCTCATCATGCTCTTGTACCACACCATTGAATATGTACACCTTCCTTCTCCTGTATCATACCACTGAGTATATACATCTTCCTGCTCCTTTACCATATCACTGAGTACATACACCTTCCTGCCCCTGTATCATACCACTGAGTATATACATCTTCCTGCTCCTGTATCATATCACTGAGTATATACATCTTCCTGCTCCTTTACCATATCACTGAGTACATACACCTTCCTGCTCCTGTATCATATCACTGAGTACATACAACTTCCTGCTCCTGTATCATACCGCTGAGTATATACATCTTCCTGCTCCTGTATCATATCACTGAGTACATACATCTTCCAGCCCGTGTATCATATCACTGAGTATTTACATCTTCCAGCCTGTGTATCATATCACTGAGTATATACATCTTCCAGCCCCTGTATCATATCACTGAGTATATACAACTTCCTGCTCCTGTATCATACCACTGAGTATATACGTCTTCCTGCTCCTGTATCATATCACTGAGTACATACATCTTCCAGCCCGTGTATCATATCACTGAGTATATACATCTTCCAGCCCGTGTATCATATCACTGAGTATATACATCTTCCAGCCCCGGTATCATATCACTGAGTATATACACCTTCCTGCTCCTGTATCATACCACTGAGTATATACGTCTTCCTGCTCCTGTATCATATCACTGAGTATATACATCTTCCTGCTCCTGTATCATACCACTGAGTATATAGACCTTCCTGCTCCTGTATCATACCACTGAGTATATACATCTTCCTGCTCCTGTATCATACCACTGAGTATATACACCTTCCTGCTCCTGTATCATACCACTGAGTATATACACCTTCCTGCTCCTGTATCATACCACTGAGTATATACATCTTCCAGCCCCTGTATCATATCACTGAGTATATACATCTTCCTGCTCCTGTATCATACCACTGAGTATATACACCTTCCTGCTCCTGTATCATACCACTGAGTATATACGTCTTCCTGCTCCTGTATCATATCACTGAGTATATACATCTTCCTGCTCCTGTATCATATCACTGAGTACATACACCTTCCTGCTCCTGTATCATACCACTGAGTATATACATCTTCCAGCCCCTGTATCATATCACTGAGTATATACATCTTCCTGCTCCTGTATCATATCACTGAGTACATACACCTTCCTGCTCCTGTATCATACCATTGAGTATATACATCTACCTGCTCCTGTACCATATCACTGAGTACATAGACCTTCCTGCTCCTGTATCATACCATTGAGTATATACATCTACCTGCTCCTGTACCATATCACTGAGTACATACACCTTCCTGCTCCTGTATCGTATAACTGAGTATATACACCTTCCTGCTCCTGTATCATAGCACTGAGTATATACATCGACCTGCTCCTGTACCATATCACTGAGTACATAGACCTTCCTGCCCCTGTATCATACCACTGAGTATATACATCTTCCTGCCCCTGTATCATACCACTGAGTATATACATCTTCCTGCCCCTGTATCATACCACTGAGTATATACGTCTTCCTGCTCCTGTATCATACCACTGAGTATATACGTCTTCCTGCTCTTGTATCATATCACTGAGTACATACATCTTCCAGCCCGTGTATCATATCACTGAGTATATACATCTTCCAGCCCGTGTATCATATCACTGAGTATATACATCTTCCAGCCCCGGTATCATATCACTGAGTATATACACCTTACTGCTCCTGTATCATACCACTGAGTATATACGTCTTCCTGCTCCTGTATCATATCACTGAGTATATACATCTTCCTGCTCCTGTATCATACCACTGAGTATATAGACCTTCCTGCTCCTGTATCATACCACTGAGTATATACATCTTCCTGCTCCTGTATCATACCACTGAGTATATACACCTTCCTGCTCCTGTATCATACCACTGAGTATATACACCTTCCTGCTCCTGTATCATACCACTGAGTATATACATCTTCCAGCCCCTGTATCATATCACTGAGTATATACATCTTCCTGCTCCTGTATCATACCACTGAGTATATACACCTTCCTGCTCCTGTATCATACCACTGAGTATATACGTCTTCCTGCACCTGTATCATATCACTGAGTATATACATCTTCCTGCTCCTGTATCATATCACTGAGTACATACACCTTACTGCTCCTGTATCATACCACTGAGTATATACATCTTCCAGCCCCTGGTATCATATCACTGAGTATATACATCTTCCTGCTCCTGTATCATATCACTGAGTACATACATCTTCCTGCTCCTGTATCATACCATTGAGTATATACGTCTTCCTGCTCCTGTACCATATCACTGAGTACATAGACCTTCCTGCTCCTGTATCATACCATTGAGTATATACATCTACCTGCTCCTGTACCATATCACTGAGTACATACACCTTACTGCTCCTGTATCGTATAACTGAGTATATACACCTTCCTGCTCCTGTATCATCGCACTGAGTATATACATCTACCTGCTCCTGTACCATATCACTGAGTACATAGACCTTCCTTCCCCTGTATCATACCACTGAGTATATACATCTTCCTGCCCCTGTATCATACCACTGAGTATATACATCTTCCTGCTCCTGTATCATATCACTGAGTATATACACCTTCCTGCTCCTGTATCATATCACTGAGTACATAGACCTTCCTGCCCCTGTATCATACCACTGAGTATATACATCTTCCTGCTCCTGTATCATACCACTGAGTATATACATCTTCCTGCTCCTGTATCATACCACTGAGTATATACATCTTCCAGCTCCTGTATCATACCACTGAGTATATACATCTTCCTGCTCCTGTATCATACCACTGAGTATATACATCTTCCAGCTCCTGTATCATATCACTGAGTATATACAACTTCCTGCTCCTGTATCATTTCACTGAGTATATACATCTCCCTGCTCCTGTATCATATCACTGTGTATATACACCTTCCTGCTCCTGTATCATATCACTGAGTATATACATCTTCCTGCTCCTGTACCATATCACTGAGTATATACACCTTCCTGCTCCTGTATCATATCACTGAGTATATACACCTTCCTGCTCCTGTATCATTTCACTGAGTATATACATCTTCCAGCCCCTGTATCATACCACTGAGTACATACACCTTCCTGCTCCTGTATCATACCATTGAGTATATACATCTACCTGCTCCTGTACCATATCACTGAGTACATAGACCTTCCTGCTCCTGTATCATACCACTGAGTATATACATCGTCCTGCTCCTGTATCATATCACTGAGTATATACATCTACCTGCTCCTGTACCATATCACTGAGTATATACACCTTCCTGCTCCTGTATCATACCACTGAGTATATACATCTTCCTGCTCCTGTATCATATCACTGAGTATATACATCTACCTGCTCCTGTACCATATCGCTGAGTATATACACCTTCCTGCTCCTGTATCATATCACTGAGTATATACATCTTCCTGCTCCTGTATCATACCACTGAGTACATACACCTTCCTGCTCCTGTATCATACCACTGAGTATATACATCTTCCAGCCCCTGTATCATATCACTGAGGATATACACCTTTCTGCTCCTGTATCATACCACTGAGTATATACATCTTCCTGCTCCTGTACCATATCACTGAGTACATACACCTTCCTGCTCCTGTATCATATCACTGAGTACATACACCTTCCTGCTCCTGTATCATATCACTGAGTATATACACCTTCCTGCTCCTGTATCATATCACTGAGTATATACACCTTCCTGCTCCTGTACCATATCACTGAGTACCTACACCTTCCTGCTCCTGTATCATACCACTGAGTATATACACCTTCCTGCTCCTGTATCATACCACTGAGTATATACATCTTCCTGCTCCTGTACCATATCACTGAGTACATACACCTTCCTGCTCCTGTATCATACCACTGAGTATATACATCTTCCTGTTCCTGTATCATATCACTGAGTATATACATCTTCCTGCTCCTGTATCATACCACTGAGTATATACGTCTTCCTGCTCCTGTATCATATCACTGAGTATATACACCTTCCTGCTCCTGTATCATAGCACTGAGTATATACATCCTCCTGCTCCTGTATCGTATCACTGAGTATGTACACCTTCCTTCTCCTGTATCATATCACTGAGTATATACATCTTCCTGCTCCTTTACCATATCACTGAGTACATACACCTTCCTGCTCCTGTATCATATCACTGAGTATATACACCTTCCTGCTCCTGTATCATACCACTGAGTATATACATCTTCCTGCTCCTGTACCATATCACTGAGTACATACACCTTCCTGCTCCTGTATCATATCACTGAGTATATACATCTTCCTGCTCCTGTATCATATCACTGAGTATATACACCTTCCTGCTCCTGTATCATACCACTGAGTATATACACCTTCCTACTCCTTTTTTTCCACATAAAACGCGACAGATCCTCCACACTTAGCCTCAGAAACGGAGAATCTGGCCCATAGAGCTTAAACTGCTGTTTGAAAATGCACCAGTTTTCGTCTACGTTACTCGACATTTGAAGCTGGTGGGGTGCCTTTAATGAATTATTGATGAACACGTGGAAAGATAACAAACGAGTCCGACGCCTTCCTTCATCAGGTGGATTCCTCGGACTTTCGGCGGGGGGGAGGGGGGTGGGGGCGGGGGGAATGTTACAACCTGCCTGAATTCTATTGGCTGGGGACTATTGGTTATCCCATGTTTCTTGGGGAGTATGAGCTCCCCCAATGAGGGGGCTAGGGGGCGAGGAAAACATTAGCAGTTGCACCTGTATAAATAGAGCTGGCCAATGTGGCACCGCCTCTCGAGTAGGAAGCAGTGGTGAACTATTGCTGCTATGTATATATTAGTTGTAAATAAAGTTATTTTCTTTTTGACTGTACAAACTCATGCTGGATTCTTCGTGACCCTCACAGGTGAATTCAGAAAGTTTATTCGCCATTATAAATGTAACAAGCCAGAACGATGAAATACAAAGTGTCAGTTAACAGTACTCAGTAGTAATTAACAGGAGGAAGCAAAAGCTGAACTTTAACAATTGAACAGATTTCTCAATGTGCTTCTCAGACCACGGCGTGAAGTCAAGGTTCTGAAAATGTGGCTGACATGTTAAAAAACACTTCTCTCTCTCGACACCTCTCTCTTTACGGCTTCTCAAGATCTCTTTTTATACTTGAACGATTTTTAAAACCAACCTTAGTCAGTTGTTGGAAAATAGCGAATTGGTCAATGGGAAGCAATTAAACGTCCTCGCTGCGCCTGACTTGGCCTCTCAATGGGCTGGATCCAGATTTACATATTTAAGTGTGCAGTTAAGCCCACCAAAATACATTTGCGCCGGAGTTACCCAAGGTGTAGGACCTAATGGCCTCGCCTCGGAGACTCCGATCGGGCGCCATTTAGCACTTCTGTCCACTAATGTGGACCAGACGCAATCGCACTGGGGGGGGGGGCGGGGGGGGGGGGGGGGGGGGGGGGCGGGGGGGGGGTGGTTGTCTCCCAAGCAATGGGAAATTTCCTGGTGATCGGGCTCAGGCAGGGGGTACCCTGTCCCCCCCGATGTCACCCGAGCAATGCGGCACTGCCATCCTGGCACCCTGGCAGTGCCACCTAGCAACCCTGCCATTACCACCTGGGTGCCACCCTGGCAGTGCCAGAGTGTCCAGGTGGCATTTCCAGGCTGGAAGGGGTGGTGCCAGGCTGGCAGTGTCAAGGTGGCCAAGTGGCATCTTGCCCATGTCGGGGATCGGGTTAGGGGGTGCCCAGACCTTACATGGGGGGGGGGGGGGTGGGGGGAAATCAATGACCCCCTAATTGGTAAGTTGCGGAGTTCGGGATGGGGTTAGAGGTGGTGGGGTCCGGAGGCAGAGGTGGTGGAGTCCAGAGATCGGGGCGCCATTTTGGTTCCTGCAATGGCGAGTGCATTAATTGAGCCGAATTGCGGCCTCGGCAAGGCATTCCTTGCCAAGGCCTAAAAATGAAGCAGAGTCCCGTTTAATAGCGGGTCATTCTTGGCAATGCAAGTGCCGTCGAACCACACTAACCACGCCCAAACGGGGCTCTGTTTCATTTACATTAAACCCCGCCCATAAGTTTTCAATGATGAAAGAAGAGATAGCCCCTAGTTTCTTTTAGCTAATTATGCATGTTGTCTCAACTGTAAGACAATGGCTTCTCAAAACCTCTAACCCTTATCTTGAGTTTGCCTAAGTGTAGACCAATTATTGGTTTACATAACTGTCTGTCATTTATAATTGAGACATCTTGAATAGAAGCCTATTCATTCCTTCAGTCAAGGTGAACAAGTTCATGTTATCTTTGGTTGGCCTGTCTGGGAAGGGAGTATCTTAAGATGCATTTTAAGAATTTGTATTAATAATCAAGTGTTAATTATATAATTTGTTTATAATTATAAAAGTTACAAACTTTTTGTGTCACAGTTACATTACTGTACTAGCCTTGCTAACACATCTATTAATGCATTATTTATTCTTTAATTGTCTCACAACTATCAACAACCATTATCAGCTACTTTTGGTTCCAGTCTATTTGGCCCAGATCCGTTCTTGCCCCATTGAAGTCAGCTCTCCCCCAGTTAATTATTCTTACTCTGGATTGCCCATTATCCTTTTCTATCATCATCCTCAACCTTACAGTACAATGATCACTGTCTCCTAAATGTCCTCCCAACTGACACTTAGTCAACATGGCCCACTTCATTTCCAAGAGCCAGGTCCAACAGTGTCTCCTTTTTTGTTGGACTGGACACTTACTGCTGTAGAAAAGCTTCCTGACACCATCTCGGAACTTTTTCCCCTCCCCACTATCACTATCCCAGTCTAAATTCTGGTAATTAAAGTCTCCCATTATTATTATTTTTAAATTTAGAGTACCCAATTATTTTCTTTTAAAATTAAAGGTGCAATTTAGCGTGGCCAATCCACCTAACCTGCACATCTTTGGGTTGTGGGGGTGAAACCCACACAGACATGGGGAGAATGTGCAAACTCCATACGGACAGTGACCCAGAGCCGGGATTCGAACCCGGGTCCTCAGCGTCGCAGTCCCAGTGCTAACCACTGCGCCACATACCGCCCTAAAGACTCCCATTATAACTACTCCATAATATTTGCATCTCTCTGTAATTTCCCTGCAGGTTTGTACTTCTACAGCCTTCCCACTAGTTGGCAGTCGATAGACTCCACCCTTTTTGCTCCTTAGCTCCAGCCAACTTGATTCTGTCCTTGCATCCTCTGGGACAACTTCTTTCTCCAGTGCTACAGTGCCGTTCTTAACCAATATTGCCAGTTACCTATCCTTTCCGAACACCTTGTACCGAGGAATATTTAACATTCAATCCTGCCCTTCTTTGAGCTGTATCTGTTATCACCACATTATTATGTTTTCACATCACAATCTGTGCCGGTAATTCCCCAATCTTATTTGCTATGCTTTGTGTATTCGCATACGTGCACAATAATCCTGACTTAGATATCATTACTTTCTCCCTTACTCTGGCATCACCTATTAACTTGCTAACCTTCATGCTAGTGCTCTCAGTTCCTCCCAGTATTTTGTGCACACTGATATTCCTCTCTAATATTCCTTCTTGGTTCCCACACCCCTGTCTTAAAGTTTAAAGCCATCCCAACAGCACTAGCAAAATGTCCCACAAGGAACTCAATCCCAGCTCTGTTCAGGTGCAACTCGTCCAATGTGGCACCAATGTGGACCTTGACATCTGGCCATTCAACCTTCCCCTGAAAGATTTCCTGCAGCTACGCTGTGGCATCCTTGCCCCTGGCAGCCGGGAGGCAACACACCATCCCCGAGTCACGTCTATGGCCACAGAAATGCTTGTTTGTTTCCCAAACTGATGAGTCCCTATCTCTATTGCTTTGGCTTTCTTCTTCCTCCCCTCCTGTATAGCCAAGACACTTGTGATACCACAAACCTGGCTCTGACTGTGCTTCTCTGAGGGATCCGTGGAAATGGAAAACTGATTTGTGTACGGGACCCAAGGGATTCGTGCACTACCTTCCTGGTTCTCTTGGACTGTCAGCTGGTCACTCATTCCCTCTCTACCTCAAGGCTCTGAAGCTACGGTGTGACCACAGCTTTGAACGTGCTATTCACGTAGCTCTCAGACTCCCGGCTGTGCCACAGTGACTCCAGTTGCCACTCGAACTCTGAAAGCTGGACCTCAAGCTTGTGCAGCTTGTCAGCACTTCCTGCATAATTGGTTGTCTCAGACAGGTAGCATCCATGACTTCTCACATATAACAGAAAGTCAGGGAGCATGGGATACAGGGAAATTTGGCTCTCTGGATACAGAATTGGCTGGCCGAAAGAAGACAGCGAGTGGTAGTGGATGGAAAGTATTCCGCCTGGAGGTCGATGACCAGTGGTGTCCTGCAGAGATCTGTCCTGAAACCTCTGCTCTTTGTGGTTTTTATAAATGACTTGAATAAAGAAGTGGAAGGGCGGGTTAGTAAGTTTGCCTATGACACAAAGGTTGGTGGTGTTGCAGATAGTGTTGGGGGTTGTTGCCGGTTACAACAGGACATTGACAGGTTGCAGAGCTGGGTTGAGAAGTGGCAGATGGAGTTCAACCTAGAAAATGTGAAGTGATTCATTTTGGAAGGTCGAATTTGAATGTTGAATGCAGGGTTGAAGGGAGGATTCTTGAAAATGTGGAGGAACAGAGGGATCTTGGGGTCCACGTACATAGATCCCTCAAAGTTGCTACCCAGGTTGATAGGGTTGTTAAGAAGGCTATGGTATGTTGGCTTTCATGAACAGGGGGATTTAGTTTAAGAACCGCAAGGTTTTGCTGCAGCTTTATGAAGGCCTGGTTACCACACTTGGAATATTGTGTCCAGTTCTGGTCACCTCATTGTAGGAGGGATGTGGATGCTTTGGAGAGGGTGCAGAGGAGATTTACCAGGATGCTGCCTGGACTGGAGGGCATGTCTTATGAAGAAAGGTTGATGGAGCTAGGGCTTTTCTCATTGGAGCGAAGAAGGAAGAGAGGTGACTTGATAGAGGTGTACAAGTTGATGAGAGGCATGGATAGAGTGGATAGCCAGAGATTTTTCCCTAGGGCGGAAATGGCTGTCACGAGGGGACATAATTGTAAGGTTATTGGAGGAAGGTATAGGGGAGATATCAGAGGTCGGTTCTTTACACAGAGAGTGGTGGATTAGGATAAATGGTCGACACATCGCGGGCCGAAAAGCCTGTACTGTGCTGTACTGTTCTATGTTCTATGTTCTTGCTGCCTGCAATAAAACAGCCTGCCAGTTCACCAGACCCAGACACGCCAACGGCCAAAAACCTAACAAAAGATTAACTTGTCCTTTGGGTGTGTGGCTTATTCTACATTCCCTCTGCTGTCTCAATGCTTTCTATACGTTTTACCAGTAAATCAGGGGCAGACTCCTTATCCTACATGTAAAATAGAGTCAATTACTACGTCGGGTCATTCAACAGTCTAGTCTCAGTGAGTGATGAGACAAGTTTAATACTACATCTCCTATCATAATGACCTGTCACTTTTTGCTCACATCAACATTGACTATGAAATGTTTCGGAAATTAATTCAAAGATTATCTTAGAAATGAATTACCTGATTGCAATGTACAACTCCTCACTGGCCTCCCCCGTGCTCCGTGTAGGGGGCTTGCTGACGCTGCTTGGTTGGGCCGGGGGTGCAGGCAAACTCTTGCCTCGTGTGGTGCTGGTGGTGTGTCACCTCACCTAGCAACAGGATGAAAAATAATTTGCGTCATTCATATATCAGAGCTTGGAGGTCATTGCACAAATCCAGATCACTGTATCACTTGTTTTTGATGCGACACAGCTGCATTAGTCACGGAAAGAGGCATACTATGTAACATTAAAATAACAATTGTATCACCTATTTTTTACCCACAACTTCCTCCTGGAGCTCATGGTCCATGGCCTCCAGCTGCTTTTCATTGGATCGTGAGGCTGCAATGTATTGCATCTTCCAGCCATTCTGTCCTCCATTGCTGTTTCGAGGCATTTGTTGCCGGCAGAATTCTCCTTAATTCTGCCAGAGAAAGTATATTTGGAATCATCTAACTTTGATGTGATATCTGACAAACCACTCTCCGCCACTGTTGCTGTCCGCGACAGTGCATGACACAATTTTGGACACCCTGAAACTTAGGCTTTTCACCTGATCGTGGCCAATCTGAATGAAGCATCAACTAATCAACTTTCCCACCTCTGCCCATTCACCTTTCGCCTCCTTGCTTACCTGGAATCTATCGACCCCTGCCTTAAAAATATTCAAAGATTCTGCTTCCCCCGCCCTTGGAGGAGGAGAGTTCCAAAGTCTCACGACCCTCTGAAAAAAAGATTCCTCCTCATCCCTGTCTTAAACGCACGACCCTCCATTTCGTTAGCTTTCCTAATTACTTGAACCTTTATCGATTTGTGAACTATAGGACACCCAGATCCCTCTGCAGCTCAGAACTCTGCAATCGCTCACCATTTAGGTGCTTTTTAAAAATTCTTCCTGCCAAAATGGGCTTTTTAGCCTTTTCCCACCTCTTTTTCAGATCTACCCACTCACATGGCCTATCTACATTCATTTTTAGTATCCTTATTTTGGGGAGAATTTTCTGCGCCATCCGTGCCCCCCTCCCCACCAACCACAGTTGGTATCTCCAGTTGGTTTCAACTGATCCTTCCAGCGGCACGGTAGCACAGTGGTTAGCACTGTTGCTTCACAGCGCCAGAGTCCCAGGTCCGATTCCCGGCTTGGGTCACTGTCTGTGCGGAGTCTGCACGTGCTCTCCGTGTGTGCATGGGTTTCTTCCGGGTGCTTAGGTTTCCTCCCACAGTCCAAAGGTGTGCGGGTTAGGTGGATTGGCCATGATAAATTGCCCTAAGTGTCCAAAAAAGGTTAGGTGAGGTTACTGGGTTACGGGGATGGGGTGGAGGTGTGGGCTTAGGTAGGGTGCACTTTCCAAAGTGCCGGTGCAGACTCGATGGGCCGAATGGCCTCCTTCTGCACTATAAATTCTATGTTTCCTCTTCCCCCCCCCCCCCCCCCCCTCCCAACCCCCACTGAAATCGGATCCCTGAGTGATTGAACTGGGCCTGGATTTTCTGACTTCCGATCAATGTCCAACCTGCAACCTTTCCCTCCCTCTCTGGCTGTTGCCGGTTGCCAAAGGTTTCCCCTTCCTAAAAAGTATCTAATGCTGTGTCCGTGAAATGGATTCAAAGATATTAATCAGATCCGGCTGTCAACAGTACACTTTTCTAAGTTACCCTTGCAATTCTATTTCATTTTCAAAACCCTTTTTTGTTGTTGATTAATGTCATGTTGACATTTAGTTATGTTGTCATTGCTTTCATTGAAGCAACCGTGATATTGATTTAATGACTGCCAGTTTTTCCTGTGATAATCTGTATTGATTACATGTTAAAAATTTATGGCTGATATTTATTATGATAATAATGAGGAAAAATAATGATGATCAATTGGCAGGAAGGAAACGGGATAGCAAAGTTGCTCTTACTGTCACTGCTGATATGAAAAGGTGATTTATATCACAGGCTCAGACTCAACCTGTAATGCGGTGAAGTGGTTTCTCATTTCCAGCACATTTGATGTTTGTGTGATCCACGGTGGCACAGTGGTTAGCACTGTTGCTTCACAGCGCGAAGGTCCCGGGTTCGATTCCCGGCTTGGGTCACTGTCTGTGCAGGGTCTGCACTTTCTCCCCGTGTCTGCGTGGGTTTCCTCCGGGTGCTCCAGTTTCCTCCCACAAGTCCCGAAAGACGTGCTTGTTAGGTGAACAGGACATTCTGAATTCTCCCTCAGTTACCCGAAAAGGTGCCTGATTGTGGCGACGAGGAGCTTTTCACAGTAACTTCACTGCAGTGTCAATGTAAGCCAACTTGTGACAGTAATAATGATTATTATTATTAATATATTGCACTTTGGGACCACATAGAGCATTTGCGGGGTTTAACTTCTGTTTCTGATACATGTTTAGCTTGTTCCTACGAGGCAGCCAATTATTTAAGGTGGTGAAGTCATAGAAACATAGAATCATAGAATTTAAAGTGCAGAAGGAGGCCATTCAGCCCATCGAGTCTGCATTAACCCTTAGAAAGAGCACCCTACTTAAACCCACACCTTCACCCTATCACCCTAACCCAGTAACTCCACCTACCCTTTTTGGACACTAACGGCAATTTAGCATGGCCAAACCACCTAACCTGCACATTTCTGGACTGTGGGAGGAAACCGGGGCACCCAGAAGAAACCCATGCAGCCATGGAGAGAACGTGCAGACTCAGCACAGACAGTGACCCAAACCAGGAATCGAACCGGGACCCTGGAGCTGTGAAGCAATGATGCTAACCACTGTGCTACTGTGCCGCCCCTAAGTGACCAGCAAGTTCCATTACCCCCAATAGTGCACCTCTCCTAGAGTCCCAGTTACCTTACACTCTTCAGGCGAGGTTCACATGTGAGCAAACACAATGAGCATCATTCAGCTATTTGACAAAGGGCATATCACATCCAACCTGACATTTGCAGCTAACGTATAATTGATCAGTACTGAGGGTCCCTGCCCAGTCTGCAAATGGCTGTGGTCCATTAACCAAATGCACACCAGTCCCTTTAATTTTCCTGATCTGTGCAGTGCGGTTTTAACTGGGTAGTGTAGTGTAGTTGGTCCCATTGGCCAAGTAGTGATTCCCTGACCTTACAAAACCTGCTCCACTAGGTTCTACCTGGTCTAAATTCTCGGTGATAAATTATTGTTTTGGTTCTGTAGGATTAGAATCCCCTCCAACTGGACTTTTATTAACTATAAAGCCCCAAAAGCTTCATGGAGATGAACATTACAAACAAACAAGTCAAATCTCAACATAAACAGGCAGGTTGTACTTTAAGGGCTTAATCTTCAAAACGGGCCAATATCGAAGCCACGTCACGAGAGCGTAGAACATAGAACACACAGTGCAGAAGGAGATCATTCGGCCCATTGAGTTTGCACCACATCCACTTAAGCCTTCACTGCCACCCTATCCCTATCCCCCAAACCCAATAACCCAGCAGAGGGCAGTAGAGCGGAGCTGCTGATTGGTGATGCAAGGGAAATTTGCATACCTCCGTCGTGGTCACCCTAAATTGAAGGTGTACCTGAGCTAGAGACCCTAGCTGTTTGAGTGAAGACAAGCATCCAGCAGAGGCAAGTAGAGTGGAGCTGCTGATTGGTGTTGCAAGGAAAATTTGCATACCTCCGTCGTGGTCACCCTAATTTGAAGGTAGTCTGTGGAGGAGCTGTTGTCAAGTGACACTTAAACCCGAAACACTTCTTCAGTGTTTCCCTCCCTACCCCCTCCCCTAACCAAAACAAACAACCGCTGTGAAGATCAAGAGGAAGGCTCGAGGTCAGTGAATGGTAAGTAGTGTTTCAGTTTTCTTTTCATTGGTATATTGATATATTTTTTTCTTCGTTGTTTATTTATTTATTTACATTTTTTGGTAAATTGTAATTGTTGAAGTTAACCGAAGGTTTAAGACATGGCAGGAGATCTCAGACCCATGTCATGCACCTCGTGTGCGATGTGGGAGCTCAGGGACACGTCCACTGTCCCTGGCTCCTTCACGTGCAAGAAGTGTGTCCAGTTGCAGCTCCTGTTAGACCGCTTGACGGCTCTGGAGCTGCGGATGGACTCACTTTGGAGCATCCGCGATGCTGAGGACGTCATGGATAGCACATTTAGCGAGTTGGTCACACCGCAGATGAAAGGTACTGAGCGAGATAGAAAATGGGTGACCAAAAGACAGAACAAGAGTAGGAAGGCAGTGCAGGTGTCCTCTGCGGTCATCTCCCTGCAAAACAGATATACCGCTTTGGATACTGTTGAGGGAGATGGCTCACCAGGGGAAGGCAGCAGCAGCCAGGTTCATGGCACCATGGCTGGCTCTGCTGCGCAGCTGGGAAGGAAGAAGAATGGCAGGGCTATAGTGATAGGGGACTCAATTGTAAGGGGAATAGACAGGCGGTTCTGCGGACGCAATCGAGACTCCAGGATAGTATGTTGCCTCCCTGGTGCAAGGGTCAAGGATGTCTCGGAGCGGTTGCAGGACAGTCTGGGGGGGGGAGGGTGAACAGCCAGCTGTCGTGGTGCACATAGGCACCAACGATATCGGTAAAAAACGGGACGAGGTCCTACAAGCTGAATTCAGGGAGTTAGGAGTTAAACTAAAAAGTAGGACCTCAAAGGTAGTAATCTCAGGATTGCTACCAGTGCCACAAGCTAGTCAGAGTAGGAATGTCAGGATAGATAGGATGAATGCGTGGCTCGAGAGATGGTGCAAGAGGGAGGGATTCAAATTCCTGGGACATTGGAACCAGTTCTGGGGGAGGTGGGACCAGTACAAACCGGCGGACTGCACCTGGGCAGGACTGGAACCGATGTCCTAGGGGAGGTGTTTGCTTGAGCTGTTGGGGAGAGTTTAAACTAATGTGGCAGGGGGATGGGAACCGATGCAGGAAGTTGGAAGGTAGTAAAACAGGGACAGAAACAAAAGGCAGTAAGGGGGAAAGTGTAAGGCAGAGAAACCATAGTCAAAAATCAGAAAGGGCGACAGTACAAGGTACAGTGGCTGATGGGAGCTCAGTGAATAGGACCAGGAATACTAAAAGGAATAAAACGGGAAGTGAAAACATTAATGGTAAGCGGCACAGCAGGTTGTTACATGAAGATATGGGTTCAACTTCAAGGAAAATTAGGAGAAAGGTTAAGAGGAAATATAACTTAGGAGAGGTTACTGATCGAGGTGTTAAGATTTAGAACAGAGGTAAAAAAAAAGCCAACATGAGTGTACTTTACCTGAATGCTCGGAGTATTCGGAATAAGGTAAATGAGTTGATGGCGCAAATCATCGTGAATGACTATGATTTAGTGGCCATTACTGAAACATGGTTAAAGGATGGTCACGACTGGGAGTTAAATATCCGAGGGGATCAAACTATTCGGAAGGACAGAGTGGATGGTAAGGGAGGTGGTGTAGCTCTGTTATTTAAGGATGACATCCGGGCAACAGTAAGGGATGACATCGGTGCTATGGAGGATAAGGTTGAATCCATTTGGGTGGAAATCAGGAAGAGTAAGGCGAAAAAGTCACTGATAGGAGTAGTCTGTAGGCCACCAAACAGTAACATTATGGTGGGGCAGACAATAAACAAAGAAATAACTGAAGCATGTAGAAATGGTACAGCAGGTACCATGGGGGATTTTAATCTACATGTCGATTGGTTTAACCAGGTCGGTCAAGGCAGCCTTGAGGAGGAGTTTATAGGATGTATCCGCGATAGTTTCCTTGAACAGTATGGAATGGAACCTACGAGGGGACAAGCGGTCCTAGATCTGGTCCTGTCTAATGAGACAGGATTGATTCAGGATCTCATAGTTAGGGATCCTCTCGGAAGGAGCGATCACAATATGGTGGAATTTAAAATACAGATGGAGGGTGAGAAGGTAAAATCAAGCACTAGTGTTTTGTGCTTAAACAAAGGAGATTACAATGGGATGAGAGAAGAACTAGCTAAGGTAGACTGGGAGAAAAGACTTTATGGTGAAACAGTTGAGGACCAGTGGAGAACCTTCCAAGTGATTTTTCACAGTGCTCAGCAAAGGTTTATACCAACAAAAAGGAAGGACGGTAAAAAGAGGGAAAATCGACCGTGGATATCTAAGGAAATATCCCGTAACAGCCTCCCCGAACAGGCGCCGGAATGTGGCGTCTAGGGGCTTTTCACAGTAACTTCATTTGAAGCCTACTTGTGACAATAAGCGATTTTCATTTTCATTTTCATTTCATTTTTCAAATAAGGGAGAGTATCAAATTGAAGGAAAAACATACAAAGTAGCAAAGATCAATGGGAGACTAGAGGACTGGGAAATCTTTAGGGGGCAACAGAAAGCTACTAAAAAAGCTATAAAGAAGAGTAAGATAGACTATGAGAGTAAACTTGCTCAGAATAGAAAAACAGATAGGAAAAGCTTCTACAAATACATAAAACAAAAAAGAGTGGCTAAGGTAAATATTGGTCCTTTAGAGGATGAGAAGGGAGATTTAATAATGGGAGATGAGGAAATGGCTGAGGAACTGAACAGGTTTTTTGGGTCTGTCTTCACAGTGGAAGACACAAATAACATGCCAGTGACTGATGGAAATGAGGCTATGACAGGTGAGGACCTTGAGAGGATTGTTATCACCAAGGAGGTAGTGACGGGCAAGCTAATGGGGCTAAAGGTAGACAAGTCTCCTGGCCCTGATGAAATGCATCCCAGAGTGCTAAAAGAGATGGCTAGGGAAATTGCAAATGCACTAGCGATAATTAACCAAAATTCACTGGACTCTGGGGTGGTCCTGGCAGATTGGAAATTAGCAAACGTGACACCACTGTTTAAAAAAGGAGGTAGGCAGAAAGCGGGTAATTATAGGCCAGTGAGCTTAACTTCGGTAGTAGGGAAGATGCTGGAATCTATCATCAAGGAAGAAATAGCGAGGCATCTGGATGGAAATTGTCCCATTGGGCAGAAGCAGCATGGGTTCATAAAGGGCAGGTCGTGCCTAACTAATTTAGTGGAATTTTTTGAGGACATTAACAGTGCGGTAGATAACGGGGAGCCAATGGATGTGGTATATCTCGATTTCCAGAAAGCCTTTGACAAGGTGCCACACAAAAGGTTGCTGCATAAGATAAAGATGAATGGCATGAAGGGGAAAGTAGTAGCATGGATAGAGGATTGGTTAATTAATAGAAAGCAAAGAGTGGGGATTAATGGGTGTTTCTCTGGTTGGCAATCAGAGTGGTGTCCCTCAGGGATCAGTGTTGGGCCCACAACTGTTCACAATTTACATCGATGATTTGGAGTTGGGGACCAAGGGCAATGTGTCCAAGTTTGCAGACGACACTAAGATAAGTGGTAAAGCAAAAAGTGCAGAGATACTGGAAGTCTGCAGAGGGATTTGGATAGGCTAAGTGAATGGGCTAGGGTCTGGCAGATGGAATACAATGTTGACAAATGTGAGATTATCCATTTTGGTAGGAACAACAGCAAAAGGGATTATTATTTAAATGATAAAATATTGAAACATGCTGCTGTGCAGAGAGACCTGGGTGTGCTGGTGCATGAGTCACAAAAGGTTGGTGTACAGGTGCAACAGGTGATTAAGAAGGCAAATGGAATTTTGTCCTTCATTGCTAGAGGGATGGAGTTTAAGGCTAGGGAGGTTGTGCTGCAATTGTATAAGGTGTTAGTGAGGCCACACCTGGAGTATTGTGTTCAGTTTTGGTCTCCTTAATTGAGAAAGGACGTACTGGCACTGGAGGGTGTGCAGAGGAGATTCACTAGGTTAATCCCAGAGCTGAAGTAGTTGGATTACGAGGAGAGGTTGACTTGACTGGGACTGTACTCGTTGGAATTTAGAAGGACGAGGGGGGATCTTATAGAAACATATAAGATTATGAAGCGAATAGATAGGATAGATGCGGGCAAGTTGTTTCCACTGGCGGGTGAAAGCAGAACTAGGGGGCATAGCCTCAAAATAAGGGGAATTAGATTTAGGACTGAGTTTAGGAGGAACGTCTTCACCCAAAGGGGTGTGAATCTATGGAATTCCTTCCCCAGTGAAGCAGTAGAGGCTCCTTCATTAAATGTTTTTAAGATAAAGATAGATAGTTTTTTGAAGAATAAAGGGATTAAGGGTTATGGTGTTCGGGCCGGAAAGTGGAGCTGAGTCCACAAAAGATCAGCCATGATCTCATTGAATGGTGGAGCAGGCTCGAGGGGCCAGATGGCCTACTCCTGCTCCTAGTTCTTATGTTCTTCTGTAACCCCTCCTAACCGTTTTGGACACTAAGAGCAATTTAGCATAGCCAATCCATCTAAACTGCACATCTTTGGACTGTGGGAGGAAACCAGAGCACCTGGGGGAAACTCACGCTGACAACGTGCAGACCCCGCACAGACAGTAACCCAGCGGGGAATCGAACCGGAGACCCTGGCACTGTGAAGCCACAGTGCTAACCTCTATGCTACCGTGCTGCCCGAATGCTGTGCTGAAGCGCTGGGACATTACTGTCTCAAAGACAAAACAGTGACGATCAGCCAATCCGATTAAAAGAAACTCGGAGACTATCAGAGCTGATGCCCCCAGACAAGAGCCATTATACAAACAAAGATCAATATCAGCTGAGGAGAAATGGGCTCTATCACATACATATCAACTTGAGAGCCAGAGCGATCACACACTAATGGGTTCCATTGTTTCGCTCTTGGAAACAATGTCACAATGAATGGGTTTATCTGGATCAAGGCAGGAACAAATAGAAATCATAGAATTTCATAGAATTTACAGTGCAGAATGAGGCCATGCGGCCCATCGAGTCTGCACCGGCTCTTGGAAAGAGCACCCTACCCAAGGTCCACACCTCCACCCTATCCCCATAGCCCAGTAACCCCACCCAACACTAAGGGCAATTTTGGACACTAAGGGCAATTTATCATGGCCAACCCACCTAACCTGCACATCTTTGGACTGTGGGAGGAAACCGGAGCACCCGGAGGAAACCCACGCACACACGGGGAGGATGTACAGACTCCGCACAGACAGTGAGCCAAGCCGGAATCGAACCTGGGACCCTGGAGCTGTGAAGCAATTGTGCTATCCACAATGCTACCGTGCTGCCCTCAACAAATCAACAAAGGTCCTAAGAATCCAAAAAGAATATCTCGAGGAAATGTGTTTTGATACTTTTGATAAAGTTTTGTAATAAAAGGGGCCAAGACTGACACTGCAGTCATAAAAGAGAATCAGGAACGGCCAACCTGATTCATGGACCTGCAGCCCGCACCAGAACAACCAACCGTGTGGGAAATAGTAAGTATCAGCCAGATATGAGGGATATCGGGGCTGAGGTTCACGGATAGTTTTAAGGGTGACAGCTAAATCCTGAGGAGGGTTGAGCTGGGATCTGGGCAGAAATGTGGCATTTTTTTGCCTGTGCTTTCTTGTGGAAGCTTTTATTAATAAAAGGTTGGGTTCAAGTGCCGTGCATCATCATTACATTAGTTCGAGCTTTTGTATCAGGGAATTGTTAATAAACGATGGTTAAGCCTGACACCCTGTGCCAATGTAAGATTGCCCTTTATAAAATCCTAAAGTCAAGAACTGACAGTAAGGATAAACAGGATTGTGCACCTCCTACACACTGAATATGAATGCCATTCACTTCAAAAGGTTTCACCATTGATTATCATATCATAGAATTTACAGTGCAGGTTTCCAGGTGGTGGGGGTTATGTTCCTTGGCTAACCCGGCATGCACTATAGGAAACTGTCCTACTTTCAGTCTAAGCAGGAAGCTTCCTCAATGTGTAGAAGTACAGCATAGAAATACGTCATCCAGCCCAAAAGATCCACACTGGCATTTAGACTCAACATGAGCCTCTTCACATTCATCTTCATCAAACCCTATCAAGATAATCTATTATTCCTTTCTTCTTCATGTATTTGTCAAACTCTTCATTCTTGTACTTTGGCTCAACTGCTCCTTCTGATAGCAAGCTCCACATTCTCACCACTTTCCACTGCTGGGCAGCACAGTAGCATAGTGGTTAGCACTGTGGCTTCACAGCACTGGGTCCCAGTTTCGATTCCTGGCTTTGGTCGCTGTCTGTGCGGTGTCTGCATGTTCTCCCCGTGTCTGCGTGGGTTTCCTCCAGGTGCTTCGGTTTCCTCCCACAAGTCTCGAACGACGTGCTGTTTGGTAATTTGGACATTCTGAATTCTCCCTCCGTGTACCCGAACAGGTGCCGGAATGTGGCTGCCCAGTTGAGCAAAATGAGGGGGCCCGGGTTTCCACATGCCCTATGGCGAGTTTTTCAGCAGCTCAGGCCGACGGGATCTTCTGGTCCCGCAACTATCAATGGGATTTGCATCCACCCCCCACCACCTGGAAACCTGCGGCAGGAAAATCCGGTTGGCTGGAACAGCCAGAAAATTCCCTCTCGACTATTCCAATCCCAGGTTCGCGTTTTGAGAACATGTATTCATAATTAAAATAGATCTGGAAATTAAAAGCGCTTGAACCAATAAAAGTTAGCAGTGATCATATTAATGTTAACGAAAAGCATAACTGGGTCACTGGTGAACTAGAGGGAAGGAAAGCTGACAACCCGGCTCTCCAAGTGACCCATGTCTATCACACCACCAAAGTTAACACGTAACTGTCCTCCATAGTAAGAAGCCTTACAACACCATGTTAAAGTCCAACAGGTTGGTTTCAAATCACTAGCTTTCGGAGCACAGCTCCTTCCTCAGGTGAAGGAACCTGAGGAAGGACCTGCTAGTGATTCAAAACAAACCTGTTGGATTTTAACCTGGTGTTGTAAGACGTCTTACTGTGACCACCCCAGTCCAACGCCGGCATCTCCACATCATGGCACTCTATAGTGGCCTCGAAAGCCATTCAGTTTGGGTTTGTGAGGCTGGTGTTGCCTCAGCTCACATGTACAATATATTTGCTGTGAAAACAGAAATTTCTGGGAAGAAATACCACACTGAGTTGATGGCAGGGCAGTTGAATCAGAGGCTGCCTGCTGGCAATACGCCCTGGAACCCCAGCCTTCCTTCTTTTTCTTCAAAGTTCTGCCCCACACGGCAGGGAAAAAAATGCCATTGTTGTCAGCGATCTCAATGCCACTTTTCCGGCTTTGCTGAGATGGGGGAGAAATCTCACCCACAGCCTGCATATGTACCCTGCTCAAAGCTGAATTCCAACCCCACTCACTGTACTTTCATAGAATTTACAGTGCAGAAGGAGGCCATTCGGCCCATTGAGTCTGCACCGGCTCTTGGAAAGAGCACCCACACCCCCACCCTATCCCCATAACCCAGTAACCCCACCCAACACTAAGGGCAATTTTGGACACCAAGGGCAATTTAGCATGGCCAATCCACCTAACCTGCACATTTTTGGACTGTGGGAGGAAACCGGAGCACCTGGAGGAAACCCACGCACACACGGGGAGGATGTGCAGACTCCGCACAGACAGTGACCCAAGCCGGAATCGAACCTGGGACCCTGTAGCTATGAAGCAATTGTGCTATCCACAATGCTACCGTGCTGCCCCTTGTTCTTATGTACTTCTCCCAGAGGTTATGAATCTGTGGAATTTGCTACCCCAGAGTGCGGGGGATGCCAGGACAATGAGTAAATTTAAGGAGGAGTTAGACAGATTTTTAATTAGTAAAAGGTTGAAGGGTTACGGGGAATGGGCAGGACAGTGGACTTTAGGCCATGATGAGATCTGCCATGATCGTATTGAATGGTGGAGCAGGGTCTCCGCACAGACAGTGACCCAAGCCGGGAATCGAACCTGGGACCCTGGACTGTGAAGCAATTGTGCTAACCACTATGCTACCGTGCTGCCCTTAACCGTGCAGCACCTTCAGTGGCTGCGCTCTCTCTGCTGTCTGTTGTTTATATTCCACACTTGTAACATAGCACAAACTTCATTCCACTTTGCAAGAAAAGTGCCACATATAACAGGATCCCTGTCATATACTTCAAAGGAAATAATAGGGTCTCAATTGTGCTGACATTTACTCATCTCCTTCAGTCAATTAAATTTGCACAGCGTGTTCATGAATGTCCACACTCTCAGAACGTCGCAGTCCAGACTTTTTGAAGTGATAGATCGTGTCATTGATCTTGTGGTTGAACTGGTGCCAGCTGTGTCTCAGTCAAAGGGCACTCTTGCTTCTGGCTCTGAAGATTGCTATGTCGCACTGCGGAGACTTGAGCACCAAATCTTGTCTGGTTGTGCTGAAACGAGGGAGTGCTGTACGTGTCACCTTTTGGATGTGGTATTGAAACCGCGGCCATGTCTGCTATTTGCACAAGGTGCTATTTCAAGGGAGGGCAAGCGTGCCATCCCCCGGTCTATGTTTACCTCTCAGCCAATACCACAAAAACAGATTATCTGGTCATTCTCACAATTGCGTTGGTGGGAGCTTGCTGTGCGCACAAATTGGCTGCTGAATTTCAATGCAACACTGATTACACTGCATAATGAACTGGATTGCCATAAAGCACGAGGTCACAAAAGCAGTAATACAAATGCAAACCATTCTATCTTGTTCCTCAGAATATGAAGATATTTATCCAGTTCAGGAAGCTTTAGTCTTCATTATGTCCTGCAGGGTGCTAACTAATGGCTGACTTGGCATATGTTTGTTCCACTGTTGTTTTGAGATGTGAACACGATGACCTGGCTGACTGAAGAACCTGACATTTGTACAATTAAGTCATTGAGGTTTCTGCTGCACTGGCACTTGGCACTTTCCCGCTGGATATTTTGTTGTTGCATTTTTCAGCACCTAGATTTCACAAGATGCGCCTGGACCTTATGGCGTCAGTGGATTAGCATGAGTGTTAATGAACAGGATTTGCACTCGTTGTTCCAGCAGTTGTCCTCGTCACCACCTTGCCGTTAATGGTCGTGTCAGCTGTGGTTCAAATGGCAGCTCCCTTATCCTCCCTCTGAATCAGAATGTTGTGGGTTCTAGCCCCGCTCTGGGATTTGCGGGCTAAAATCAAGGCTGACACTCTGTCACAGGACTGCTGGAGTGCAGCGCTGTTGAAGGTGCTGTATTTTGGGTAAGATATTAAACCAAGGCCCTGCCTGACCTCTTTGAAAACGTGTAAGATCTCATGTAGCTATTTTGAAGAGCAGGGGAATAAACACTTGCCAATGATTTATCATGTGGTACGCATGCCCCGGGGTCACAACACAATGCAGTTTCAATACCACATTGAAAAAGGTGACACGTACAGCACTCCCTCGTTTCAATAAAAGAGGGCAGCACGGTAGTACATTGGTTAGCACTGTGGCTTCACAGTGCCAGGGTCCCAGGTTCGAGTTCCTGCTGGGTCACTGTCTGTGCGGAGTCTGCACATTCTCCCTTGTCTGCGTGGGTTTCTTCCGGGCACTCCGGTTTCCTCCCACAGTCCAAAGACGTGCAGGTTAGGTGGTTTGACCATGCTAAATTGCCAAAGTGTTAGGAGGGGTTATTGGGTTAGGGGGATAGGGTGGATGTGAGAGCTTAAGTGGGTTGGTGCAGAATTGATGGGCTGAATGGCCTCCTTCTGCACTGTATGTTCTGTGTTCTAATTCTTATAAACATTCCTGAAATCTTTGACCATTAGCTGCCCAGTGATCACAGTCACTAGGTTTGTAAGTCGAAACACAATTACTGTTTATTTATACCAACAACTATCATAAAATATGCAATAATTACAACTGCATACCAGCAAGCTAATACCTACTACCCACTTTAACTGTCCCACGCTCTACCCACACACACAAGACAGATAAACACAGAGGGGTGAAAAGGGGTAAAAATAATAAGGAAGAAGGTCAAAGTCTTTGCTGTAAATGGTGGTTCTTTAGGTTTTTGCTGATTAAAGTCTCTTGTTTACAGTTGGTAATGGTCTTCTTTGCAGAGTCATTAATTCAGGGCCCCAGTAAACTGGCAAATTCAGAACTCACAGGCAGCAGGCTTTCTGCAGGCACACTTCAGTTCTTATCTAACTGGGTCCTCAGCTCAAGGTTCACATTCATACCTTTCTGGAGAGACACTTCACAGAAAACCTTGATTCCAGCTTATGGCTTGACTTCAGGCCTTTGCAGTCTCACGAGAATGACATCCAGACTTGTTGTAGAGGGAGCCAGCCCTCAGAATGGTCTTCTGAAGAGGATTCATTAGATCTTTCAGAGAGAGTTAGTTAGGACTCTCCAACCAGGCTGCCAGCATCAAAAGTGAAACCAAATTGGAATCTCATGACGTTGAAACCATTCCAGTAGGATCCGACCCAATTAACCCCCTGTTACCAGGTAGAGCACAGCCTTTTAGGCCCATCCATTGGCTACCAGCTAAATCAATCAACCCGAGTCATCACTGATGTGAGCCACTCTGCAATCACCAGCTTTAAACAGCACAGCCTTCTGGATCCTTCTGTTTGAATTAAAGATACAGGCCACTGCTTCCCCTCCCACCCCCCCCCCCACCCCCTCTCCCCACAATGGCCAGAAGAAACTCATGCCGACATGGGGAGAAAATCCACACAGTCACCCAAGGATGGAATTGGACCAGGGTCCCTGGACCTGTGAGACAGCAGTGCTAACCACTGTGCCACAGTGCTAAGGGAGGCTAGATAAGCACAAGAGGGTGAAGGGAACAGATGATTATGCTGATAAAGTGAGATGAGGAAAGATGGGGTGAGGCTTAAGTGGAGCATAAATGAGCTGGTCAGCCAAATTTTCTGTTTTTCTGATTTTGATCCTGTGTGATCCTTTGTAAAAGTGAGAAGAATTGGTCAGCATATTTCCCCAGGAGATTCTTTTTGGCTTTGATTTCTGTCTCTGTCTCTCCATTAGTCTCTGTATTCCGATTCCCCACAGGTTTGTGTGATGGACTGGGCTGTGTTCACGACTCTCTAAAGTTTCTTGCGGTCTTGGGCCGAGGAGTTGCCATACCAGGCTGTGATGCAGCCTGATAGGATGCTTTCTATGGTGCACCTGTAAATGTTGGTTAGAGTTAATGTGGACATGCCGTATTTCCTTAGTTTCCTGAGGAAGTATAGGCCCTGTTGTGCTTTCTTGGTGGGAGCGTCGACGTGGGTGGGCCAGGACAGATTTTTGGAGATGGGCACCACTCGGAATTTGAAGCTGCTAACCATCTCCATCTCGGCCCCATTCATGCTGACAGTGGTGTGTACAGCACTTTGCTTCCTGAAGTCAATGACCAGCTCATTAGTTCTGCTGGCATTGAGGGAGAGATTGTTGTCGCTACACCACTCCACTAGGTTCTAGTGAATAGAAGAATAAAGGGATTAAGGGTTATGGTGTTCGGGCCGGAAAGTGGAGCTGAGTCCACAAAAGATCAGCCATGATCTCATTGAATGGTGGAGCAGGCTCGAGGGGCCAGATGGCCTACTCCTGCTCCTAGTTCTTATGTTCTTATGTTGTATTCTGACTCGTCGTTATTCGAGATCTGACCCACTATGGTTGTGCAGTCAGCAAACCTGCAGATGGAATTGGAACCAGATTTTGCCACGCAATTGTGTGTGTACAAGGAGTATAGTAGGGGGCTAACTATGCATCCCTTCGGGGCCCCGGTATTGAGGACTATCGTGGAGGAGGATATGGTGGTGAACCGCCTATTTGAAGAAAGCTGAGTGGCTTCCTCAGCCTTTTAGAAGGGCAGTCACTGTTGGTTTGGACTCTTGATGGCCAGACCAGTTAAGGATGGCAGATTTCCTTCTCTAAAATACATTAAGTGAACCAAGTGGGTTTTTATGACAATCTGATAGTTTCATGTCCACCATCACTGATACCAACTTTTTTATTCCAGAATTATTCAAGTCACTGAATATAAATGCCCCAACTGTCAAGGTGGGATATGATTGATTACTGCTACTAATAGATATTATTGTCACAAGTAGACTTCAATGAAGTGACTGTGAAAAGCCCCTAGTCGTCACATTCCTGCACCTGTTCGGGGAGGCTGGAAAGGGAATTGAACCCACGCTGCTGGCCTTGTTCTGCATTACAAGTCAGCTGTCTTAGCCCACGGTGCTAAACCAGTCCAACAGTCCAGTAACATACCACTGTGCAATGATACCTTGTGATGTGTGCTGTGCAAGCTCTTCCCGTTGTCAATAGTTGTCTGGACCATGAAGGGACTGCTGTAAGCTGTTCCTAAGAATGGTTATGGTCGTTTTGTAAAAGATCTTTGAAAGTCTTTCTACATTCCACAAATAATTCCGTGTGCCCTCTCAGCTGATTGCATCTCCTTTCATTAACCTCTATCTTTAGACTCAACTCCATTGATGGGAGATTTGGTTTCTTCTCCACCTCCACTACTCCGCCCATTAGACCCCCTCCCCCCACCAACTCGGAAACTGCTCGCTGACTAATTTCACCGACACCGGGTTGACTAAGTGACTTGCTCTGTACACCAGCAGGCCAAGGTATGCTGAAAGCTAAAATCTAATGCAGTCAACCTCGGGAGGGAGAAAAGTGCACAAAAACATTCATTGGATTCGTCAATCCATTCAACTGGTTCAGTTCTTTCTCATCCAGATTTCAGGCTGTGCTAATTCTTTCAAATCACTATCTCCACCTCGACTATCTTGCTGCCTTACAAAAATTAAACATGCAATTAATATTGCATGTTTTTTGCAGGACAGAAGCCATTTTCCTATGCGTTCGAATCTCTTCTATGTATTAATAAGTCATGCCTTTTCCAAACATTTTTTTCCCAACTGGTCCTTGACAAACCCATTCATGATTTCCAGACAACAATATTACCCAAGAGCGTCAATCAATTCCAGTTCAATGTGGTTCGTTAAATGGACATAGATGCAGGAAAAGGTTTGGTCTTGGTGTTCTTCAAGAACTTCCAGCTAAATCATGAATTATTTACAACTGCACACTTCCCAAAGAGGATTAAGGGCAGGATTCTCCAGATTCACAGTTTATTTCTTGGCGGCGCACTGTTCTCTGGCGGTGGGATTCTCTGCTCCCGCCGCTGCCAATCAAAATTCCCATTGAAGACATGCCGCTGACATCATCCGCCATGACCTCAGTGGGTATCCCTTGTCCCCCATGAACCAATCTGTCATTCTAGTGCCCCAGGAGGTAGCTGTCAAGCGCGGGTAGTGTGGCGACTAGGGGATTTTCACAGTAACTTCATTGCAGTGTAAATGTAAACCTACTTGTGACACCAATGAAGATTATTATCCCAGGATAGTGTGCACACACATGCACGATCCTCAAGCAGTGCTTGCACAATATCGGAACATCTCCCTGTTAATATATAGCATCCTCTGATGCTCTGATACTCGCAGGGGGACTCCCGTGCTCTCAATTACCCCCTCGGGGTATCCCAATAATGGCAGCAAATCTTGCTTCTTGGAGGGCCGAGTCTAGATCAGGATTTGCTGCCATCTGTGAGAAACAAGTCCCGGAAGACGGGTTGTTAGGTGAATTGGACATTCTGAATTCTCCCTGTGTACCCGAACTGGTGCCGGAATGTGGGCTTTTCACACTAACTTCATTGCAGTGTAAATGTAAGCCTACTTGTGACACTAATAAAGATTAAAAGGAGAGGGCTATTAACCTCCTCATTTCCTCTCAGTAGCCATTACGTCAGGTATATGTTTTTGTGGAGGTGTATTAAACGATGCCTACGTGACTTCTCACTGGGGAGTCTGGTGACTCTCGGGAGGGCGCTGAATTTGAATTCAATGAGATTGAAATGAATGCAAATTAGCCTCAATGAGCTTCTCGCCATTTTTGGGCGAGATACTGATTTCACCATTGGGAATGGGCCGTGTGAATGGCAAAATGGTTTGCGCCCGGCACAAATCCCATTGTTGGCCTTTCCCGTTATTCACCCGGTGCAATGGGATCGGCACCGGGTTAAATGGGGTGGGAAAGTCGCACCCAATATTTATAGATGACCGGCCCAGTTCGGGTTCTGGTCAGTGGTTTCCCAGAAAGGGCAATGCTAATGCCATTGAATGGCAAGGGGAGATGGTTAGATTCTTTCTTGTTGGAGATGATTATTGCCTGGTAGTTTTGTGTCACGGATGTTACTTGTCCCTTCTCAGTTTGAATATTGCCCAGGTATAACTGCAGAGGGATACGGACTGCTTCAATATCTGAAAAGCCATTGATGATGCCAAACATTTATGTTTTGTTGTGTTTGGAGATGAAATCAGTTAATAAGAAAATGCTGCTAACATTGTAACTGAGAAGTAAAATGTTCACTTGGTTTACCTTTTTACTGATCCCAAGCAAGTGACATTATAAATTCCATAGAATTTCAGCAGTTCGAGAAAGCTACCTCCACGCTTATTTAATTCTGCAAGTAGCCTTGTTTATTTTGCATTTCAATGCAAATAGGTGTTTCGGGAGAACATTTGCAATAATTTCTAATTTACATCATCCACGTTTTTTTTATCACCAGCCTTTTTTTAAAATCATCTGAACGATTTCATGAAAAAATTATACAAATTCATGGACAGGAATACATTCTGTGCACAGAGAAATTTGCTGCGCCCAATTGCACATTTTTTAATGGAAAATCTTTGTTAACTGTTTTTGTTTAGTAAAGATTAGAAAATCCCAAAGCTCTTTACAGGAGTGTTTATGTTTATGTTCCTGGCTGAAGCAACTGAAGGCATGGCCACCAACCGTTGACCAACAGGTCAGCTGGTGGGATAGAGATGATGCAGTTAATGGGGGAAGACACGGTCTAAAGCAGTCAGGTGTGGAGTTTTCAGTTTTGGGGCGGGAATCTCCCATTCAGAATGTCAAAATTGCCGAACTGCACGTCTTTCGGGACCAATGGGAGGAAACGGGAGCACCCAGAGGAAATCCAGGCAGATACGGGGAGAATGTACAGACACCACACAGACAGTGATCCAGCCAGGAATCGAACCTGGGACCTTGGCACTGTGAAACCACAGTGCTAACCACTTGCCACTGTGCTGCCCACGCAAGCAATCCCAAAAAGTCTCTATCTGATGTATGGCAAGTAATCCGTTGCTTGCTACCTCTACTTAATAGTGGGTTTTGAACTGAGATGGATTTGCTTGATTGGAGATAAAAAGATAACATTTAGGAGTTAAAGTATTTCATTTTAGTGTTCAGCATTACTTAACTGATAACTGAAAGCTATTACTTGTATGATGTTAAAGTTTCTTTAATCCAGTATTAGTAATAAAGCGTGTCTCAATATACATTTCCCTATTTGTGCATGGAGTGACTCCTGGAGTGAAGTGTCCTTTCCTCACTTTCATATCAATTAAAATTAGTATTGAGGTTTCTGTCCAGTATCGTAATATCATGGAAAATGTTCTTCCGAATTCAAGAATTCTCTCATGCAGCTCCACCATTCTCCCAAGGATCCCCCGCAAATCTTCAAAGCGAGCTCTAAGGAACTGCTCCACGGAGTCGAGTCGAGATGATCATTGAGGGCAATATTCTCAATGGCAGCCACCATCTAGATAGGCACAGTAAGCAGTCTTACGACACCAGGTTAAAGACCAACAGGGTGGAATGTTGCGCACAATTCTGGTCGCCACACTACCAGAAGAATGTGGAGGCTTTGGAGAGGGTACAGAGGAGGTTTACCAGGATGTTGCATGGACTGGAGGGTGTTAGCTATGTGGAGAGGCTGAATAAATTCAAACTGTTTACATTAGAAAGACAGAGGTTGAAGGGTGACCTGATAGAGGTCTACAAGATTATGAGGGGCATGGATAGAGTGGATAGGCAGGCACTCTTTCCCAGGGTGTAGGGGTCAGTCACCAGGGGGCATAGGTTTAAGGTTCATGGGGCAAAGTTTAGAGGAGATGTGCGAGGCAGGTTTTTTATGCAGAGGGTGGTGAGTGCCTGGAACGCGTTGCCAGGGGAGGTTGTGGAAGCAGATGCATTAACGGCGTTCAAAAGGCACCTTGACAAATACATGGATAGGATGCGTATAGATAGACACAGCACAAGGAAATGCTGAGGGTTTTGGCAAAGGTTGGTATCATGACCGGTACAGGCTTGGAGGGCCAAAGGGCCTGTTCCTGTGATGTATTATTCTTTATTCTTAGTTTGTTTCGGATCACTAGCTTTCGGAGCGTAGCTCCTTCTTCAGGTGAATGTCCCCAGTCCAACGCCGACATCTCAACACCATCCAGATGCACATCGCACCGCGGAGGCGAAAGCCTACTTAGCAGCAACAACGCCACTGCAAACTGGGCCCTATGTCAGCCCACTCTGACCGCCAGGGTCAAAAGAGGATTTTCTGCAATTTATCTCAACTCCTCTTCACAAAACACCGTGGGTTCTCGCGGTAATTGGAAAATATAATTTCCAGTGGATTGTGCAACGGATCCAAATATTTTGTGCGAGATCAACAAGAGAATATGCGAGAGGTAGCTGATTGGACGCCTCACAGGGCAGCACGGTAGCATTGTGGATAGCACAAATGCTTCACAGCTCCAGGGTCCTAGGTTCGATTCCGGCTTGGGTCACTGTCTGTGCGGAGTCTGCACATCCTCCCCGTGTGTGCGTGGGTTTCCTCCGGGTGCTCCGGTTTCCTCCCACAGTCCAAAGATGTGCGGGTTAGGTGGATTGGCCATGCTAAAAAAAAAAAATTGCCCATAGTGTCCAAAATTGCCCTTAGTGTTGGGTGGGGTTACTGGGTTATGGGGATAGGGTGGAGGTGTGGACCTTGGGTGGGGTGCTCTTTCCAAGAGCCGGTGCAGACTCGATGGGCTGAATGGCCTCCTTCTGCACTGTAAATTCTATGATTCTATGATTATAAACCTGAATCCTTATGGACAGGATCGAGGTAATAGGAGTAGCTTCTCTTTTTTTTTTCATCTAGCCACTGACTGAAGACTGCCTGTTTAATGAGGAAAGGTTGGCGAAGTTAGGTTTGTGTCACACCAGCGTTTAGAAGAATAAGAGACCAGTTGACCTTGTCACAAAACATAGAACTAAGGGCCATTCTTTAATAATATAACACTAATCGCTTATTGTCACAAGTAGGCTTCAATGACGTTTCTGTAAAAAGCCCCTAGTCGCCACATTCCGGTGCCTGTTCGGGGAGGCCAGTAAGAGAATTGAACCCGCGTTGCTGGCATTGTTCTGCCTTACAAGCCAGCTGTTTAGCCCACTGTGCTAAACCTGCTCCTTATAAATAGGGGGTCACTCATTTAAGACGGAGATGAGAATAATTTATTTCTCTCAGAGGATTGCGAGTCTCTGGAATTCTCTTTCTCAAAAGGCAGTGGAAGCAGAATCTTTAAATATATATAAGGCAAAGCTGGGTAGATTCGTGATTTAGAATCACCCCCTCGTAAATAGACCGGGTGAAAGGTTATCGAGGTCAGCAAGAAGGTGGAGTTGTGGCTACCATCAGATCAGCCATGATTGTATTGAATGGTAGAGCAGGCTCAAGGGGCCTACTCCTGCTGCTAAATCTGATGGACGTTTGCTCATAAGTGAATCATCTATTCAAAAAAGCAGGTATTTTGGGAACATGTGGCCCACTATCATCTAGTTTGCCTAAATAAAGGAGATTGTATTTCAAAGGCAATTATTTTGTTGTGAAGTCTGTTGAATTGTTCTGAGGGAATTCTATTCAAAAAACAATCTTTCATGAATGATTGGGTTTAACACAAGTACTTTACAGCGCTTTACAGGAAATTAGAGACATATGAAATCAAGGAATATCTGGGAGGTAGAGAATTATTTTTAGACCAGTCAGTCTGACACCAGTAGTAGGGAAAATGCCGGAGTCTATTGTAAAAGATTTAATAGCAAAAGACTTGGCAAACAGTGGCAGGATCAGACAGAGTCAGTATGGATTTACAAAATCATGCTTGGCAAATCTACTGGAATTCTTCGGGGATGTAACGAGTAGAGTTTATGAGATGGAGGCAGTGGATGTGGTTTATTTGGATTTTCGTTAGACTTTCAGCAAAGTCCCACATAAGAGATTAGAGTGTAACATTGAGGTGGATAGAAAACTGGTTGGCAGACAGGAAACTAAGAGTCGGAATAAACCGTCTTTTTCCAAGTATCAGGTACTGACTTGTGGGATACCGCAGGGATCAGTGCTAGGACATCTGCTATTCACAACATATATTAATAAGTTAGAAGAGGGAACTAAATGCTCCACATTTGCAGATGACACAACGTTGGGTGGGAGGGTGAGCTGTGAGGAGGATGCAGAGATGCTCCATTGTGATTTTGACAAGTTGAGTGAGTGGGCTAATGCATGACAGATGCAGTGTAATGTGGATAAATGTGAGGTTATCCACTTTGGTAGCAAACACAGGCAGGCAGATTATTATCTCAATGGCTGTGGATTGAGAGAGGGAAATGTGCAAAGAGACCTGGATGTCCTCGTACACCAGTCACTGAAGGTAAGCATGCAGGTGCAGCAGGCGGTAAAGAAGGCAAACAGTATGTCGGCCTTCATAGCGAGAGGATTCGAGTACCGAAGCAAGGATATCATGCTGCAATTAGACAGGACCTTGGTGAGGCCACACCAGGAATGCTGTGTGCAGTTTTCGTCTCCTTCTCTGTGGAAGGATTTTCTTGCTTTAGAGGGAGTGTAGCAAAGGTTTACCAGATTGATTCCTGGGATGGCAGGGCTGGCATGTGAGGCGAGATTGAGTCAGTGAGGATTATGTTCACTGGAGTTTGGAAAAATGAGGGAGGAATTTCATAGAAATCTATACAATTTTAACAGGACTAGACAGGGTAGCTGCAGGAAGGATGCTCCCAATAGTGGGGGATCCAGAACCAGGGGCGAAATTCTCTGGAAATGGCGTGATATCCGTCGACTGGCGCCCAAAACGGCGCAAATCAGCCGGGCATCGCGCCGCCCCAAAGGTGCGGAATGCTCCGCATCTTTGGGGGCCGAGCCCCAACCTTAAGGGGCTAGGTCGGCGCCGGACGAATTTCCGCCCCGCCATCTGGCGGAAAAGGCCTTTGGTGCCCCGCCAGCTGGCGCGGAAATGACATCTCCGGGCGGCGCATGCGCGGGAGCGTTAGCGGACGCTGACGGCATTCCCGCACATGCGCATTGGAGGGAGTCTCTTCTGCCTCCGCCATGGTGGAGACCGTGGCGGAGGCGGAAGGGAAAGAGTGCCCCCACGGCACAGGCCCACCCATGGATCGGTGGGCCCCGATCGCGGGCCAGGCCACCGTGGGGGCACCCCCCAAGGCCAGATCGCCCCGCGCCCCCCCCAGGACCCCGGAGCCCGCCCGCTCTGCCTTGTCCCGCCGGTAAGGTAGGTGGTTTAATCCACGCCGGCGGGACAGGCATTTTAGCGGCAGGAGATGGGCCGGAGAATCGCGCGGGGGGGCCCGCCAACTGGCGCGGCGCGATTCCCGCCCCCGCCGAATATCCGGTGTCGGAGACTTCGGCAACCGGCGGGGGCGGGATTCATGCCAGCCCCCGGCGATTCTCCGACCCGGCGGGGGGTCGGAGAATCTCGCCTCAGAGGTCACAGTTTAAGGATGCAGGGTTATAAAAGCTCAGGAGGCCCGAAAAAAGTTAATCCAAAGTAAGTTTTATTCGACAACAAAGGTAAAGGACGTAACTCGGCTTACAGTCCCAAGGTCCCACTCGATGCTCCCCCAGTCCGGGCCAGCTTTTGTAAGGCGATGTTTACAATCCCCAGCTGATGGGCCTCCAACCACTATCGGGGAAGCACCTATTCCATGAGCGCCATGGGTCCTGTGAGGGTTATTGCAGGGGTAAACCATTCAGTGCTGAGATAAGGAAAAATTTAATCACCCAGAAAGTGGTGAGCCTGCGGAATTCACTGCCACAGAAAACAATTGAGACCGAAGCATTGTGGGCGGGATTTTCTGTCCAGCGCGCTGGAATCGCAAATCGCGACCGGCTGGAGAACCTGGCGTCAGCAGAGAATTGAGTTTGGCGCCAGGCGCCCAAAGGAACGCCATGCTCCAGCGGCGCAATAGTGGAGTGAACGGGCTCAATGCCACGTGCCAGCGTGGGCATGCGAAACATACAGTAACATGCATTAGCATCTCATTAACGGGCCCGACCCAGTGCTCTCCGGCCTTCCGCGATGCTCTGCCTCCACCAAGTGGAAGTGACAATGGCGCGGTTCACTTGGCGTGTTTAAAATCTGGAAAAAGATGCCGTGGCTGATGAGGGAGGTAGAGGAGGGAGGTAATGTCCCCAGAAGTGCAACGGAGGGCTGACATTTGTGTCGCTAGCCGGGTGACGTCAGCCAGGGCCTGGGTGACCAGGGAATGAGCCTTGATGTCGGGGTGTCCCCCTGGGTGTGGTGTATCTGGGAACAGACCACCATTGCCATGGCCTGCAAGGCACCTATCCGGCTGCGCACCATTCTGACTGCTCATTGTGGCCCAGAGATGCGCAGAGCACCACTGGCCATACGGATCCACGGCCCACCAGGCGGCCTCATGCTAGGAGCCCACACATCCCAGCTGACCCAAGAATGGGAGGGTGTGGTCCAGTGCAGCCCCTGGCCCAGCAGGTGTTGGTACAACCCAGTGCACCATCCGAGGCGTCGCTGCAGGGCAGCAGGGGAGCCGCAGCACGCTCCCTGACCTCGACCTCACAGAGCAGATATCCCACCAGTGACACCATCAGCTAGCCCACCCCGCAGGACCACCAGCTATCACCAAGCCCTGCCTGCCTACTGCGTCCCTGCCCCCATCCATCCCGCCCCCAGGGACAACTGGTGCACTGCATAGAGGACCCAAAACACACCACGGCTATGGTCCCAAAAAGTGCCCAGACCCTGATCCAGCCCTACCCGTGGACTCTGCCTGCATGCATGACACCAAGAATGTCACGGCCGGTGGTGCACTCCGCCCACCCCCCCCCAACCTGATGACAACCTGATTGTGGGGTATCACATGACCGTCCCAAGGAGAACCCCCACAGTAGATGCCAGAGGCGGACGCAGGGCCGGGGCCGCAGAGCATACTGTTGGCATGGGTCGCGCCAGTCACAGGTACCCCTGCTGGCAGTGGCGGGGTTAGAGGGTCCAGAGTTGGGGAGTATAAAGTGTCAGGGGGATCATCCGGTGGTGAGAGTGGGAATGCGGGGGTGGGGGGGGGGGGGGGGGGGGGGGGGGGGAAATGTGTGGAGCGGTGGAGGCATGCGGTTCCAGGGCTTTCAGCGCAATCCAGGACCAGCGTACAGCCCATTGGACCTGGTTGGGCACGGAGGTACTCACCATGCCAACATGTCTGCACCTTTACCCCCCTGCAGGCAATGGAATTTGGTATCGAACTAGGAGATCTTGGCATCTTCCCAGCCGCCACAGTCCTTGCGGACGCAATGATGCCGCACAAGCAGGAGTTGCTCAGGACAGCCCTGCAGCACAGGAACCTCCTCCTCAGAGGAGGACTTAGGCGGTGAGAAGGGGGAGTCGGCCGCCCAACAGGCCGAGGAGGAGGTGAGAAGGAGGCCTCACATCTGTCCTTGTGTACACCGGTAGCTCCTGGCGTTTGAGAACCTGCTGGACTGAGCAAGCCCAGAAAATTGCCCCTGTCGTAGATTTGTCTCGATTGAAAGCGATTATTGAATCTTCTTCTGCCAGCATTTCAGACTGCACATTCCAGATTATAACAACTCACTGCATGAAAAAATTACTCAGCTCACCTCTTGCCCCTGATGAAGCACTCACCATTGTCGATTCCAAATTTGATTTTTATTTGTTTGAACCCGTGGCCCTCTTGAATACCACCATTTACCAATAAAATAAATTAGTTACTGCCAGTGTTAAAGAACACCACTCGGAGTATCGATGCTAGTGTTTTGGCTGGGCATTTGGGGGAATTCTACTCATTTAATGCCTGATTGTCATTAAAATAGTGCTTATATCTGTCCTTTTTTTGTTGAAGATGATGCATGATCCTTTTCATCTTGTGTGCACACATTACATCACTGCCAAGTAAATTCAATCAAACCACACACAGAAAGACTTTAAATATTTAAATTATCATGTTATTACTAATGCATGATGGGCACAGGATCAGAATTGGATTTCTGTGCATCGGAGCACATTAAATACTTCTGTACATATTTATGACTTCGAATAAGCATTTGCAATCATGAAGATGGGATAAAAAAGAATGATGGTCCAATAGCGTAGATTGTTTTTTAAATGCTTGCTTCATTCTTCACAGGTATTTCGAGCCTTTCCACTGAAACTCTAGTCAGGTACTGAAGAGCAGTCTTTCATATGAGACATTTCAACCCAGACCTGTCTTGTGTCTCGGGTAGGTGGAAAAGATTCCAGACGGAAATGAAGGGCAGGAGTGTTGTCCCTCGTAACCTGGCTGATATTTATGCCTCAAGCAACCAGAAGACTAGAAGACATAGAAGCAGGATTAGGCCACTCGGCCCATCGAGTCATGGCTGATATTTTTTTCATCCCCATTCTCCTGCCTTCTCCCCATAACCCCTGAAGCCCTTATTAATCAAGGACCTATCTTTCTCTGTCTTAAAGAGACTCAGTGATTTGACCTCCACAGCCTTCTGCGGCATAGAATTCCACAGATTCACCACCCTCTGGCTGAAGAAATTCCTCCTCATCCAACTCAAAAAATATAGATTATCTGTTTATTATCTCATCGCCGCTTTTGGAACCTTACTGTGCAACAATTGGCTTCTGCGTATCATACATAACAATTGTGGCTGTGCTTCGAAAGCATATTCAATGGCCGGAAAGCAGTTTTGGACATCTTGATTTTGTTAAAGGTGCTATAGAACTGAAAAAAATGTCTTCTTTCTAAAAGAAAAAACAAAATCTTCGTGACATGATGTAGCTTGGTTTTATGTCAGTAGTCTCAGGAAGCGAACCGTTAATAATGAATAATATGTAAGGCATAGCAACCCGGTGATGTCATCCAGTTGAGGCGCAGACAAGGGCTAATGTACTTTAACAATATTATTGGACAGGGCCGCACGGTGGCGCAGTGGGTTAGCCCTGTTGCCTCACGGTGCCGAGGTCCCAGGTTCGATCCCGGCTCTGGGTCACTGTCCATGTGGAGTTTGCATATTCTCCCTGTGATTGCGTGGGTTTCGCCCCCACAACCCAAAGATGTGCAGGCTAGGTCACTGAAAGGGGCAACACAGGTGGAGAAGGTCGTCAAGAAGGCATACGGCATGCTTGCCTTCATTGGCCGGGGCATTGTGTATAAGAATTGGCAAGTCATGTTGCTGCTGTATAGAACTTTAGTTCGGCCACACTTGGAGTATAGTGTTCAATTCTGGTCGCCACACTACCAGAAGGATGTGGAGGCTTTAGAGAGGGTGCAGAAGTGATTTACCAGAATGTTGCCTGGTTTTTTACACAGAGGGTAGTGGGTGCCTGGAACTCGCTACCGGAGGAGGTGGTGGAAGCAGGGACGATAGTGACATTTAAGGGGCATCTTGACAAATACATGAATAGGATGGGAATAGAGGGATACGGACCCAGGAAGTGTAGAAGATTGTAGTTTAGTCGGGCAGCATGGTCGGCACGGGCTTGGAGGGCCGAAGGGCCTGTCCCTGTGCTGTACATTTCTTTGTTCTTTGTTCTTGTTCTTAGGTGGATTGGCCATGCTAAATTGCCCCTTAATTGGAAAAAATGAATCGGGTACTCTAAATTTATAACAAAAAAACCCAATATTATTGGACAACATTCTCCTTGCTGGCCGTGCGATACTCTGATGGCTATCATGTTTAGAAGAAGCTAGCTACCAGCAGCCTTCAAACAGTTGCTGTATCCCCAATGATTACCATTATTTTTTGGTCAGTTAGAAAAGCTTGGGCCCAACTATCTCTCTTTATGTTCGGCTGTTGGAGGCCATTGGCAACATCGGCCTTCCCGAAACATATCCAGTCCGGGACGTCCGTCCGTCCATCCATCCATCCATCCCTTCAACCCTCCATCCCTCCATCCCTTCCTCCATCCCTCATCCCTCCATCCATCCATCCATCCCTCCATCTATCCTTCTATCCATCCATCCATCCCTCCAACCCTCCATCCTTCCATCCCTCCCTCCATCCCTCATCCCTCCATCCATCCATCCATCCCTCCATCTATCCATCCATCCATCCCTCCCCCCCTCCCCTCCTCCACTGGAGGCCACCACAAAAGACTTTTAAAAAGTGAAGTTGAGCAGCATTGCTGTGATGGCAGTAGTAGTATTGTCGCTGGTAGTAAAGTAAAATAATGACCATTAAATGATTGCCATTAAAATAAAGCATCTGTTTCACTAATGGAACTAAAGGAAATCTGTAATCCTTACCTGGCCTGTCCTCTATGTGACTCCAGATCCACAGCAGTATGATTGACACTGAAATGGCCAAGTCAGACAATTAGGGATGGGCAATAAATGCAGGTCCAGCCAATGATGCACATTTCGAATGAATGAATAAAGCTCAGAAGTCTTCCTCAAATGAAGCCTAATGTTATGTCTTTCTATCTTTTACAGGAGGGAGAGAAAGAAGAATGATCTTAATGGAATCAGAGGTGAGCTGGGGTGGGTTGGCAAACAGATATGTTATCTGCCAACCTTCTCTCGAGGATCCTTTCCAAACAACCAATGTATTTCTGAAGTGATGCTCTGCTCCTCCCAGTCAGATGACGGGAATAAAGTCCAAAGATGTGCAGGTTAGGTGGATTGGCCTTGCTAAAACGCACATGAGTGTCCAGTGATGTGCAGTATAGGGCAGGGTGGACAGTGGAGTGGGCATGGATAGGGTGTCTGTAGTAGGAGAAATGGAGAATCTGATGTACACATGGGAAAGCAGGGAAGGGAAAGCCTGGAAAAGGTTAACTTGACAGTCTCTAAAACCCAAAATGTGGACAAACGCAAATTAGCATACTACAAGCAGGCATAGCTCAGGTAACACATTTCCAAGCCTCAGCAATAGGGACAAATCGCAAACATTCAGCCTGGCTCCAGCATGTCTGGAAGGGACAATGTGCGCCCACCGATATACATGTATCAGGGAAATGGGCACTCACCACCTCATTACTAACTGATTGTCTAAAGGATATTCCTTTGTATTGCAAAGCAGATGGAAAAGATGTGTCCACCGAACGATTCGAAGTGAAGCATGTCAGACAATGCATCCACGTCATCTAACCAGGAGAATGATTGTAACCTAATCAAGCTGCCGGTAATTGATAATTGTTTGTATTGTAGTACTTTGAATCACTTTTTATTCCTTTGAATTAGTCTGTATCATCCAAACAGTATAAAATGTGTATACCAGCTTTGTTCGAGCAAAGCGACTTGGACCAAGCTGCAGTTACAGTGGCCGGGTTTAGCTCTCCCGCCTGCATGTGGCATTAAATAGACATATTGTAAAAGTTTCATAAGGTCTGAAGTACTTGACTCATTTAAATCCGCTTACAGTGCCCTTTCGGAGGGTCGGTGAAGACCTGATGGGCCGATTGGCCTCCTTCTGCGCTGTAGGGGTTCAACGATTCTGTGATTCTGTCAAAAACAGGGGATGCTGGAAAACTCAGCAGATCTTGGAGAATCTGTGAAGCGAGAAACAGGGCTAACGTTCCAAATCCATCCGATTTCTTCCGAGCTTGCGACTATGGGATGGGGTCTGTGGCTTTAATCGACCTTGCACATCATTTGTGTGTAGTTTCCCTGGGCACCCTGTGCTGGCTGCTGCATTGGGTGCATCGGGCACATCGGGGACTTAAAGAAGTTAGACATGGTGCTTTTTTTTTGTATCAGATGGGAATGGACACTCTTATTGTGTGGGTGCAGTGCGATATTATAAATGCAATCCTTAGCATAAAACTTTCACACAAAACAGGTCATTTGGTCAATGTTAATGCTCCACACAAGTTGCAAATCATTGTCCAGTTCTGCAAGTTCTCAAGTGTTATCTGCTCCCCTGTGACAAATGTACAACTTATGTAGCTTACAGCAAAAGCGTAGGTACCAGGTGTACTGGCCCTCTACAGTCGCAAATGTGAACAAGTCATCACCACCACCACCCCACTCTCCCCCACCCCCCATGCACCAGTGCATAATAACCGGTGGAACTTTCTTTTCAAAGAAAATAGGCCTGTAGAACGTTCTACTTCCACATTCCTAATATTATCAACAAAGAATCTCAGTGATGATCATGATGAGCAACAGGTTAAGTTTTAATTCAGTAGAGTCAAGATTACTTGGAGCTTTGCAGGAGGCACCAGCTTGTTCTGTTCCGCGGTGACCAATCATTAACCTGTGTGAGATGAGGTACATGTTGGCTTCAAATCAGAGATTAAAATTATTCTTGATTACTGACTCTGTACAACAGTGGTACACAAAATAGTGAAGCACCATCAGCAAATGACAAGCTAAAAATATGCAACAGCATGCAAGAAGCACTTCTACAAGACATGTTGAAATTGTTAATATAGACAAGGATATATAATTAGTCTCCTGTCACTTGGGAAATTTGATTATAATTCACCTGTCCTTCACTTCTTTTGTACAATGACTTTGCTTTTGTTATACAGACACCTGCTGTTGATGGGTAGATATACATATCCTTGCTTCTTCGCAATGTGCGCAGTCTCAATATTTTCATTTGTATCGGTGCCGCAAACCTCGTTTGATATTCTTCCCATTGCATCAGCATAATCCTGACCCTTTTTCACTCGCAGAGATTGCTTGTGCAATGATTTGTCATTTAAAATTGGAATTTGCCGTTTGGCAGGGTTTCAGATGAACTGCATTCAAATACCACATTCCCATCATCATCTTTTTCACAAGAAAGAGGACGATGTACATTGACCTCAAGCCACTCAGGTGCTCGTCCTGAAACAAAATCAGTGCTGCCGTCTGAAATGGGGACTCTCTGTTGACTGGCTCACACAATGCATTCGAATGCTTATTTTTGTGTCTGGAATGTGGGGCGTCATTCTCCGACCCCCCGCCGGGTCGGAGAATCGCCGGGGGCTGGCGTGAATCCCGCCCCCGCTGGTTGCCGAAGTCTCCGGCACCGGAGATTCGGCGGGGGCGGGAATCGCGCCGCGCCGGTTGGCGGGCCCCCCCGCTCGATTCTCCGGCCCGGATGGGCCGAAGTCCCGCCGATAAATTGCCTGTCCCGCCGGCGTAAATTAAAGCACCTATTTACCGGCGGGACAAGGCGGCGTGGGCGGGCATCGGGGTCCTGGGGGGGGCGCGGGGCGATCTGACCCCGGGGAGTGCCCCCACGGTGGCCTGGCCCGCGATCGGGGCCCACCGATCCGCGGGCGGGCCTGTGCCATGTGGGCACTCTTTTCCTTCCACCTTCACCACGGTCTCCACCATGGCGGAGGCGGAAGAGACTCCCTCCACAGCGCATGTGCGAGGATGCCGTGAGCTAACGCTCCCGCACATGCGCCGCCCGGAGATGTCATTTCTGCGCTAGCTGGCGGGGCACCAAAGTCCTTTTCCGCCAGCTGGCGGGGCGGAAATCAGTCCGGCGCGGGCCTAGCCCCTCAAGGTTGGGGCTCGGCCCCCCCCAAAATGCGGAGGATTCCGCACCTTTGGGGCGGCGCGATGCCGGACTGATTCACGCCGTTTTGGCGGGTCGGCGGATTCGCGCCGATACTGGAGAATTTCGCCCCTGCTCTCGAAATGCAAGAGGTCCTTTAAGAAATGAATTTGGACAACTCCATCCCCCGTTCGAGGTGGATTGCACAAATCAGTAAAGTAATTTTGATACCGACTGGATTGAATGGGCAATTTTGCTGGAGAGAGTCCATAAGACAATGTTTAACCAATGGAAATGTCACATTGTTATGGGATAATATTATGTCCATTGCCGAGTTTAAACAGAGGCTTTCGCACTGCAAAATCATTGATACCGGCTGCAAGAAGGTTTTTCTGTTTATTTAATTGCACACTTCCTGTTTGTTGTACACCCATGGCCTGCCCTTCAATGGTCTTCCCCGGAAACACATTCCAGTTCAAAGTAGAACTTTGAACACACACATCCTGGCACTGAGATGTAATCCCAGAAACTAAGAGGTGCACGCACACTTACACAGGAAAAGGTGGGGCAGGGGGATGGCCATTGACAAATGAACGCACTGTTTTCTATTTTATGAAAATCGTTTGGAAGTCAAATGGCTTCCTCATCAATTCTGAGATTCTACCTTCTCAGTAAAACCTTGATGAGGTGAGTTAGGGAAAACCTCTCTTTCTAAAATCATGTCAAATGTAATTTAATGGATTAGTTCCATACAATTAATTTTCCACATTTACTCATTAAGTTAATTTTCCATTTTGATTATGTTTATTCATTCCATCGACCATCGGCTTTTTGAACATCGAATCACACTAATTGGTGGCTAGTTTCTAAGTTTGACATCTCTTGAATCACGGAACAATTTAACGGTTTCGAGGTTGTGGGAACGTCCTCAGCATCCATCTTTAAAATTTATCAAATTGGCCACGAGCATCTTCTCTCTTCCAGCACCTGAAGAAAAACTCGCCTCTCATGAAGAGTCATTGGTTTGTGCCTTTGTTTCAGAAGAATTAATTTCCTGGACCAAGCCCAGTGATCAAGAAAGTGGCTAACGTTGTTCCCATTTCACTGGCATCAAAACGGGATTCAAAGCATCCATCAGGGGCAATGTTCACTCAGGTGACACTCAATATTTGCAAGGTGGTGGCTGGAGAAAATTCTCGCAAGTCAAGCTATACTTTCATTGGGGCAGCACGGTAGCACAGGTGGATAGCACTGTGGCTTCACAGCGCCAGGGTCTCAGGTTCGATTCCCGGCTTAGGTCACTGCCTGTGCGGAGTCTGCATGTTCTCCCCATGTCTGCGTGGGTTTTCTCCGGGTGCCACAGTCCAATGAAGTGCAGGTTAGGTGGATTGACCATGATAAATTGCCCTAAGTGACCAAAAATGTTAGGAGGGGTTATTGTGTTATGGGGATAGGGTGGAAGTAAGGGCTGAAGTGGGTCGGTGCAGACTCAATGGGCTGAATGGCCTCCTTCTGCACCCTATGTTTTATGTTCATTGTCATATACCTGGACGCACATCAGTTGCTAGCTTTCTTGATGATGGAATGATGTGCGGCAGATTTTAAAAAGAAGGAAGAAAAGCACCTTAAAAATTGGGGAATAGGTCACATATTATCAAAAATATTGTGCGGGATTCTCCATCCCGCCATACCTGTTTTCTCATGCGGCGCGCCCCCACTGGCAGCCGGCCAATGGACGTTTCCCATTGTGGGCGTACCCACACCATTGGTAAATCCCTGGGCATGAGTGGGTTGCTGGTGAAAAGAGGATCCCGCTGAAAGAGAATCCAGCCCATTGTATGTGGCAAGCATTTGCTATCTACAAACCTCACTTGCTGATATAATGATTCTCGGTGATGCTTTCTTGTTGATATTATGCGCTGAGAGAGGAAGATTTTTAATTGGCAAAGGAATCAAGGGTTATGGGGAGAAGGTGAAAAATGGATTTGGGGATTATCACAGCAGATCTGTCATGATTTCATTGAATTGCAGCGGAGCAGACCCGATGGGCAGAATGGCCTACTCTGCCCCTATGTCTTATGTTCTCTTGGCTGTGTAAGTTACTATGTCAAGATTTCCCATTTGGTTTTGGTATGTCACAATGTAATGGCAAGATAATAGCCACAAGGCAATACAATAAACAGATGCACCATAGAAAGCGGCACGCACCATACAAAGCATCCACTGGCAGAGCATACCCCGTTCATGGGCTTCCCAGTGGTATAGGGTGGCCACAATGGGAAATCCCATTGGTTGGAGGCAGGAAAGGCTAGTGAAGATGCGCCACCGAGGGACATAGCTTCCAGTAGGCGGAGAATTCACCCCAGTAGGAATTTGTATCGATATTTTACTAAGAAAAGAGTTAACAAAGTGAGTGTTGGCCATGTAGAAAGTGAGTTGGGGAATTAATAGTGGAAAATAAGTAGATGGCAGATGAATTGAACAGGTATGTTGCATTGGAGTTCATTGTAGAGGATCACAGCAACCTCCCAGAGATAGCTGTTATTCAGGAATTTGAAGAGGGTGGATTGCAGGAAAATTACATCACAAGGGAAGTTGCTACTTCATAAATAGTTGAAGCTGCGAGCTGACAAATCCCAGTCTTGATGGTGTAGCGCACAATGACTTACGAGAGAGACGAATAGAGATGAAGTCGATGAGGCTTTATTAAGCGTGACTTGTTCCCCGCAGTTCAGCAACAGACTGGAGCTACGGGGAGAAGCCCAGGTTCTTATACTCCGCCTTCAGGGCGGAGCTAGGGATCAACAGCCAACCAGGACCCGGGATCTGTCAGCCAATAGCATCACGGCTTCACAGTCCCACATGACACCTAATGCATACTACCATATTCACCCCTCGTTAAAAATGAACCCGGCGGGGTGGTGCTTCGCATGGTGGTAGGGGTTTACAAGGCTGGTCCTGGGAGGAGAAAATTTTTTGGCATGTCCTTTCAATGCCTTACACTTTGCCCTACATTGGGCTATGTACAGGGCTTGTGAACTATTTACAATATTCGTAAGAGGAAAAAGAACATTCTCGTTAAAGTCCAACAACATTCTTGTGTTACACCGATGCCACGAGCCGTGCGGGCGGTCTGGTCTTCCTTGTCGATCGCCTCAGCCCCGGTGGTGGTGCAGGTGCTTGTTCCAGCGTTGTCGTCTCCGGGAGCTTTTCGGTGTCTGCTTCTGTTTCACTCCTGGTCGGACATGGGAGGAGGACCGATCCTCCCGGGAAGGGGGCGGTTGCGGGGTGCGCCGGTGGCAGGGAGGGGGTGATCGGTGTCAGGGGAGTGTGCGTGTTGCCGGCGGGCGCCAGGTCTCGCAGGGAGACCGTGTCCTGTCGGCCGTCGGGGTACGCCACGTAGGCGTACTGCGGGTTCGCGTGGAGGAGATGAACCCTCTCGACCAACGGGTCCGACTTGTGCGCCCGCACATGTTTCCGGAGCAAGATGGGTCCTGGGGCCGCCAGCCAGGTCGGCAGCGACGTTCCGGAGGAGGACTTCCTGGGGAAGACAAGGAGGCGCTCATGAGGCGTTTGGTTAGTGGTGGTACACAGCAGCGACCGGATGGAGTGGAGAGTGTCCGGGAGGACCTCCTGCCACCGTGAAACTGGGAGATCCCTGGACTGTAGGGCCAGTAGGACGGTCTTCCAGACCGTGCCGTTCTCACTCTCTACTTGCCCGTTCCCCCGTGGGTTGTAGCTGAGGTCCACGGTGGAGAAGACCTTATATTGGGCAATCCGATTTACCATGTTGGATATGCGGGGGAGAGGGTACGTATCTAGCTGTGTGTACCTGTTGATGGTCTGGCTATAGTCTATGACCACCCTTTGCTTCTCCCCGGTCTTTACTACTACCACCTGTGCTCTCCAGGGACTATTGCTGGCCTGGATTATGCCTTCCTTCAGCAACCGCTGGACTTCGGACCGGATAAATGTACGGTCCTGGGCGCTGTACCGTCTGCTCCTAGTGGCGACGGGTTTGCAATCCGGGGTGAGGTTTGCAATACAAGGATGGCGGTTCAACTATGAGGGTTGCGAGGCCGCAGATAGTGAGTGGGGGTATTGGGCCACCGAATTGAAACGTTAGGCTCTGCAGGTTCCACTGGAAATCTAATCCCAGTAATGTGGACGTGCAGAGTTGGGGAAGGGCGCAGAGTTGGGGAAGGACGTAGAGCCTGTAGTTTTTAAACTCCCTTCCTTGCGCCATTAGGGTCACTATGCAGAACCCTTTGATCTCTACGGAGTGGGATCCTGCAGCTAGGGAAATCTTTTACGTACTGGGACGGATGGTCAAAAAACAGCGTCTTACCGTGTCGGGGTGGATGAAGCTTTCGGTGCTCCCGGAGTCGATCAGGCATGGTGTCTCGTGTCCGTTGATCAGCACCGTTGTCGTTGTCGTCTGGAGCGTCCGGGGCCGTGCTTGACCCAGCGTCACCGAGGCCAGATGTGGTCGTAGTGTCTCAGCGTCTTCTTCGGACCCCGTGGAGCCGTCGATGCTGGGGTCCATTGTTGTCATCCAAGATGGCGGCGTCCATGAATCGCACGCGGCCGGGGGTGGACAAAATGGCCACCCCCACGGATCGCACGTGGTCGGGGGTGGACAAAATGGCCACCCCCATGCATCGCACATGGCTGGGGGGTCACAAGATGGCGGCACCATCCTCCCCTCGTGGTGGCCGGGACCCAAAATGGCGGCGCCCGCGGGTCGCACCTGGGGCACTGGGGGGGGGGTTGGGGAGCGTTTGGGATGTGCTGGACTTTTTCTTCTCCGGGGACAGCGGCGACCCCCTGGGACCGGCACACAGCCGCGAAATGGCACTTTTTGCCGCAGCTCTTGCAAATCGCTGCGCTGGCCGGGCAGCGCTGCCGGGGGTGTTTCGCCTGCCCGCAGAAATAGCAGCGGGCCCCCCCGGGATGATCTGGCGTCTTAACCGCGCAAGCCTGTGAGGGAGGGGGGGAGGTTTGTCGCGACGGGGGTCCACGTAGCCCAAGGGGCTGCCGCGCAGTCGGGGCCGTAGGCGCGGGCATGTCACAGTCCCACATGACCCCTAATGCATACTACCACAGATGGATTTCATCCTAGGATCATAAAAGGGTGGCTAATGAGATCGTTGATGGATAGGTTTTAATTTTCCAAAATTCCCTGGTTTCAGGGATGGTTCCATTGGATTGGAAAATAGAAAATGTATCTCCTGCATTCAAAAAGTGTGGGAGACAGAAAGCAGAAAACTGCAGGGCAGTTAGCTTAATATCTGTAGTTGGGCCCTTAGAAAATATCAAGACAATCAGGCAGAATCAATGTGGTTTTGTGAAATAGAAATCATTTTGAACCAATTTATTTGAATTATTTGAAAGAATTGCATGTACTGTGGACAAAGGGGAACTAGTAGATGGACTGTACTTAGATTTCCAGAAGGCATTTGATAAGGTGCCACATCAAAGATTATTGTGGAAAATAAAAGCTGATGGTGTAGGGGATAACATATTGGCGAGGGTAGAAGATTGGCTTGCTAACATGAGGCAGAGAGTCGGCATAAATGGGTGTTTTTCTGGTTTACAGGATGTAACGAGTGGTGTGCCACTTGGATAAGTGCAACGACACTTATAATTTATACAAATGACTTAGACGAAGGGACCGAAGGTATGGTTGCTAAATTTGCTGATTGGTAGGAAAGTAAGTTGTAAAAAGCACAACGTAAGGCTACAAAGGGACATGAATGAGTTATATGAGTGGGCAAAAGACCGGCAAAAGGATTATAATGTGGAAAAATGTGTAATGGTCAATTTTGTCAGAAAGAATATAAAAGAAGCATATTATCTGGATGGTGATAGATAGCAGAGGTCTGAGATTTAGAAGGAGTTTGGTACTCCAACTAGCTAGTAGACAGCTAAATCAAGTAATGAGGAAAACTAATAGAATGTTGCCATTTATTGCGAAGGGAATTGAATATGAAAGTAGGAAAGTTATGCTGCAATAGTACAGCACACAGGTGAGACTATGGGCGCGATTCAGTCATCGTGTTGCACCCGGCGGGAAGCCAGACACAATGGATGAATCACACGAGAGCCATTAGACTCATTTAAATACCCAGATGCCGCGTTCACCCGGTGCTCGGGAGTCATCAGGCACACCTGTGAGACCTCAACAAGACGCCGTTTATCACTGATTTCCACAAACTTGGACCAGGCATGACGGCACCTGGGTGGTCTTGCAGGCCATCAGTGACCCCCGCGGTGGTTGGGGATGGCGCAGGGTAGTACTCTGGCACTCCCCCAGCACCAGGGTACATGACGATGCCAACCAGGGTATCATGACGCGGCCACAGCCAGGTTGTCAGGGACTCTGTCAAGGTGCCAGGCTAACGGTGCGAAGGTTCCCAGGTGCCAGGTTGGCACTGCCAGGGGTCAGGCCCAGAGAGTCCTTGCCCATTAGAAGGGCTGAGGGTGAGGGAGGATTACAGGGGCCACTAGAAGTTTTATTTTGGGGGGGGGGTGGGCATCCAGAAGGCCATGGGTGGGGGATGAAAAGGCAGAGTGCAGAGATCAGGACTGCCAGTCAAAATGGCGCCCCGATCCTGGCGGCAGCAGGAAATTGACTAAAGTGTGGCCTCGACATGGAGAAATTCCCCAGGGCTCAAAAGCCAGAAGAGTACCGGTGAATAATGGGGTGAATTTCCTCACTGCCACCGCCAGGAAACACCCTGCCAAATGTGCCCCAAACCGAACTTATTTTCAAGTCCGCTGAATCGCGCCCAACATCTGAAATACTGAGTTCAGTTTTGTTTAAAGGAAGGATACAAAGGCATTGGAAGCCGCCCAGAGAAGGTTTACAAGACCAATGTCAGGAATGAGTTGGTTGCCTTGTGAAGAAAGGTTGGCCAGGCTAGGTTTATAACCATTAGAGTTTAGAGCAACTTGATTGGAGGGAACTTGTTGGGATGGATGTGGAAAAAGATATTTCTTCTTGTGGGAGAATCTAGAACTAGAACTGTCTAAAAATTAGAGGTCACCTATTTAAGACAAACGTGAGGAGAATATTTCTCCTCTCTGAGCACCATGAGTCTCTGGAGATCTTCCTCAAAAGGCAGTGGAAGCAGAATCCTTGAATATTTTTGAGGCAGAGGTAAATAAATCCTTGATAAACAAGGGGATGAAAGGTCATTTGGCATAGGTGGATGGCTGCAATCAGATCAGCCATGATCTTGTTGAATGTCAGAGCATGCTCGAGGGGCCTAGTGGCCTACTTCTGCTCCTGATTCTTATGTTCCTATTTAATTGTTTAGTCTTCCACTCTTTTCCTGTGTGTTTATGATTTTAAAGCTTTCACAAAATTATTTTTAACAAGCTATTCACATAAGCATTTGCAGGTACCAACACTGTGTTGACCCGCACCCCCCCCCCCCCCCCCCCCCCGCCCCCCGAGAATAGAATTAGGTCTTATCCAGCTCAGTTTGACACTAAATAGTCTCATGTTGTTAGTTGATTAGCAGTGAAGAAGAGAATCAATCATTTGTGATTACAAAATGACTGATTGCTCTTCAGGCTGAAGTGGAGGAGTTAACATTTTCACAATTGTGTTGGCATGAATTTTACTTCCTGCCCAGACATCTCCCTTATCCTATAACTTTCTTGCAATATATATAATTCATTATCCTTTTCCGGGTGGGGCAGGTGGGATGGGGTGAAAACCTGGGCGAAATTCTCCGGAAACGGCGCAATGTCCGCCGACTGGCGCCCAAAACGGCGCAAATCAGTCGGGCATCGCGCCGCCCCAAAGGTGCGGAATGTTCCGCATCTTTGGGGGTCGAGTCCCAACCTTAAGGGGCTAGGTCGGCGGCGGACGAATTTCCACCCCGCCAGCTGGCGGAAAAGGCCTTTGTACCCCGCCAGCTGGCGCGGAAATTACATCTCCGGGCGACGCATGCGCGGGAGCGTCAGCGGCCGCTGACGGCATTCCCGCGCATGCGCAGTGGAGGGAGTCTCTTCCGCCTCCGCCATGGTGGAGACTGTGGCGAAGGCGGAAGTGAAAGAGTGCCCCCACGGCACAGGCCCGCCCGCGGATCGGTGGGCCCCGATCGCGGGCCAGGCCACCGTGGGGGCACCCCCTGGGGCCAGATCGCCCCGCGCCCCCCCACAGGACCCCGGAGCCCGCCCGCGCCGCCTTGTCCCGCCGGTAAGGTAGGTGGTTTAATTTACGCCAGCGGGACAGGCATTTTAGCGGCGGGACTTCGGCCCGTCCGGGCCGGAGAATCGCGCGGGGGGGCCCGCCAACCGGCGCGCCGCGATTCCCGCCCCCGCCGAATATCCGGTGCCGGAGACTTCGGCAACCGGCAGGGGCGGGTTTCACGCCAGCCCCCGCCGATTCTCCGACCCGGCAGTGGGTCGGAGAATCTCGCCCATGGAGTGCAAGTGCTTTCATAAAGACTCTTTAAGACTTGGAAAAAAAACTGCAGAATTCCTTCTGTAATCCATGGCCTTCAAAACCCAAACATTTTGTCTTCTAAACTACCAGCTATTGAGTTACCTTGGGCGAGATTCTCCGACCCCCCCCGCCGGGTCGGAGAATGGCCGTTGGCCGCCGTGAATCCTGCCCCCGCCGGTTGCCGAAGTCTCCGAAGGGAGAAAAGTCGGCGGGGCGTTAATGTCGCCGCTGCCGCGGAGAATGTCACGGGTCTGTGCAAGGCAGCCGATTTTCGGCCTGCCGATATTCTCCCTTCCGGATGGGCCGAAGTCCCGTCGACGTGAACGGTAAATTAAACCTCCATTTCATCGGCGTGACCCTGTGTTCCAGGTTCACGCCGACCAGCGTGGAGGTGAGTGACGGCCTGGGGGGTTGGCTCTGGGCAGGCAATGGCGTGGCCGCAGTCTGAATGCGCGAGGAGAGGCGTGTCTCGGCCTGTGTGTGTGTGTGTGCGGCGGGGGGGGGGGGTGGTTAGAATAGGCTGGGCTCCGGGGGAGTGCCGGGAGGGGGTCCGTGCCGGGGTGGAGGTTGGGGGGGGGGGTCCGTGCCGGGGTGGAGGTTGGGGGGGGGTCCGTGCCGGGGAGGGGGATGGGGGGGGGGTCCCTGCTGGGGAGGGGGATGGGGGGTTCGGTGCCGGGGTGGAGGTTGGGGGGGGGGTCCCGTGCCGGGGTGGAGGTTGGGGGGGGGGTCCGTGCCGGGGAGGGGGATGGGGGTGGGGTCCCTGCTGGGGAGGGGGATGGGGGGTCCGTGCCGGGGTGGAGGTTGGGGGGGGGGTCCGTGCCGGGGAGGGGGATGGGGGGGGTCCGTGCCGGGGTGGAGGTTGGGGGGGGGGGGTCCGTGCCGGGGAGGGGGATGGGGGGGTCGGTGACGGGGCGGAGGTTGGGGGGGGGGTCCGTGCCGGGGAGGGGGATGGGGGGTCCGTGCCGGGGTGGAGGTTGGGGGGGGTCCGTGCCGGGGAGGGGGATGGGGGGGGGTCCCTGCTGGGGAGGGGGATGGGGGGGTCCGTGCCGGGGTGGAGGTTGGGGGGGCTCCCTGCTGGGGAGGGGGATGGGGGGGTCCGTGCCGGGGTGGAGGTTGGGGGGGGGGGGTCCGTGCCGGGGAGGGGATGGGGGGTGTCCCTGCTGGGGAAGGGGATGGGGGGGACCGTGCCGGGGAGGCGGATGGGGGGGGGGGGTCCCTGCTGGGGAGGGGGATGGGAGGGCAAGTGAGTTGGTCCACCTGGCCAGGTGCCAGCCTCCAACAGTTGGACCCATGCGGTCCATGCCACCTGGATGGGGGGAGGAGGGGATATGGGCAATGATGACATGTCGTCGTTCCCCTCCCCCCACCAGGCCATCATGTTTTCAGATCATCCAGCGATGTTGGCCGCCGTGGCGGCAGCCGCTCATGTCTATGTTGCCGTGGATGAGGAGGAGGAGGAGGAGCGTGCCAGAGAGGCGGCGCAGGCTGCTGCAGAGGGGCAGGCGGCAGCCGCCCAGGCTGGAGGGACACCCGACCGACAGGACGAGGAGGGGGAGGAGGACGTCGCGGCCCCACGGCAATGGAGGCACCCGAGGGCGCCCCGTGTGTACCGGCCCCGGCAGTCATATCAGGACCTCACGGACCGGGAATGCAGGAGGAGACTCCGGATGAGCCGGGAAACCGTGGCACACATCTGCCACCTGCTGGCACACCTGTCACCGCGTGGCACTGGCGGGGGACACCCTCTCCCCGTGTCCGTCAAGGTTACGGTGGCCCTGAACTTTTATGCAACGGGGTCATTCCAGGCACCGAGTGGGGACCTGTCCGGCATATCGCAGACATCGGTGCACCGGTCCATCCGGGCAGTGACAGATGCCCTATATGCCATGGCGCACCGGTACATCCACTTCCCCGTGGACCGGGCCAGCCAAGATGCCCGGGCCGTGGGCTTCTCTACCGTGGCCGGGTTCCCCATGGTCCAGGGCGCAATCGATGGTATGCACGTCGCCGTGCGGCCACCTGCAGATAACAGGGCCGTGTTATAGGAAGGGGACCTATTCGATGAACGTACAGGTGGTCTGCGACCATCGCATGATGATCCTGCACGTCTGCGCCCGTCACCCAGGCAGTGTACACGATTCATTCGTGTTGTCGCGGTCATCCATCCCCGGCATGTACGAGTGATGCCATCCCCGGCTGAGGGGCTGGCTGCTGGGCGACAGGGGCTACCCATTGCGATCGTGGCTGATGACGCCTATAAGGAGGCCACGCAATGAGGCGGAGAACCGCTACAATGATGCCCATGTAGCGACAAGGGGAGTGATAGAGAGGTGCTTTGGCATGCTGAAGATGCGTTTCAGGTACCTGGACCTCTCTGGGGGCGCCCTCCAGTATCGGTCAGATAGGGTCGGCCGCATCATTGTGGTGTGCTGCGTCCTGCACAACATAGCCCAACAGAGGGACGATGTGCTGCAGGCAGAGGAGGGCGGAGTGGAGGAGCAGCAGGAAGAGGCGCAGTCCTCCCCAGATGAGGGGGATGGGGGTAATGGTCAGGGCAGACGGGGTAGACACAGGCGGGTGGCTGTCCACCGTTACCGGCTGGCCCAGCGGGCACGGGACAGACTGATAGACGCCCGTTTCACTGACTAGATGGGCGTGGGAATCGGGTAGTATGGCCACAGACCATGGCAACAGCCGACCACCCACACCCCCCACCCATCCACCCACCCAGCACCCTCACCACCCTCCCCAACCCCACCCACCCCACCCGAATGCACACCACCACCCCCCCCCCCCCCCCATTGCCGATCCACCTGCGGCACAACGGGCCGGGCTCACACAGTTGCGGGTGGACGCGTGTCTATCGCAGGCCATGGAGGATGATGACAACCCGCCCTGCGGTGAGCTCCTGGCTCTACATCGTTGGACTATGTCTGACCCATGGCCACAGTACCACCATCCACCCGGACCATCCCTGCATGCGGCTGTGACACTGCAGCGCACGGTCCCGTCCTCTGCCCGGGGGGATGTTGATGGCGGCCCAGGAGGAAGGGGGCAGACTCACCTGGGGCTGAGGTAAGACCACCCCTCACACACACTTGCGCTCAACGTACATGACACCCCCGCACGCTTTGGACAGAGCACAAAGGCAGCTTCTGTAGGTGTAACATTGACTTTAATAACCAAAGGAGTTCATGCACGTGCCCTAGCCCCTAAAACTCATCTGTGCCCTGCAACCGTGCCAACTTACTCAGTGTCTAATTGTTTGGCATAACGGGCCCTTTGACTACGTCTACGTGGTTCCCCAGACGGTACAGCAGAACTGGAGGTGGACTCCTGTGATTCCTGCCCTCTGACACTGGATCCCTTTGGCGGCCGTTTCCTGGGGCGTCCTGGCCTAGATGGGCCAGGCTGCGGTCCGGGCGACTGGGATGGCGAGCTGCCAGCCTGTCCTGCCCGTTGCCCACCCGATGCACCTGGGACGGAAGGGGGGGAGTCCGAGGTGTCGCGGTGTACCGGGACCTCCCCTACAGAGGGAGCCGGGACGGACCACACCACCTCCTCCTCCCTCGGGGTGCCCGATGGCCCCCAGGCCTCTACATGGGTGGGGGATGCGAACGGATTGGCCAGCCGATACCCCACCGACATCTGGCGCTGCCAGTCCTGGAAGCCCGTGCTGGTATCGACAGGGGTCTGCAGGTTTGCAGCCATGGAGCCCAGGGGGTTGGCAAACCCTGTCTGTGACAGTGCGACGCCGGCTCGCACATGGCCACTGGCGCCGATGCCCTCAGCGATGGCCTGCTGAGACTGGGCCATGGCCTGCAGAGACTGGGCCATGGCCTGCTGAGACTGGGCTATGGCGTTGAGTGCCTCTGCCATCTGGCGCTGGCACTGGCTCATGGCCTCCTGTGAGAGTGCAGCCATTTCCTGGGCCACAGACGCCGCCTGCACGGAAAGCCCCAGGCCTCGCAAACCGTTCCCCATGTCTGACACCGTCGCACCCATTGCCTCCACCGCGGACGCCACCCGTACGGTGTCGGCCTGGGTGGCACGCATGACCGGCACCACTCCCAGCTCCTGGACGCGGGTGGACTCCTCCGTCACCCTCTTGGCTCGTCTCCGGGTCGGTGGTTGCATCAGATCTATGTGTGGGTGTGGTAACTCCAGGAACCCGGGATCCATCTGGGCGGCAGATGTTCGCTTGGGCTGGGCTGCCCTCCGACCGCCCGGCCCCTCTGCTGCTCCTACCTCCACCTGCTGTACCGGGACGGCTGTGTTGTGCGCACCAGTGAGTGTACCAGACGCCTCATCACTAAAGTGCCCAACCGAGGTGAGTGTTTCTGCGATGGTGGAGGGTGTTGGTGACAGCAGTGGCGTTGTGTCGTGCTCTTCGTCCCACTCTGAGTCCATGGCACTTTGGGGTGGGGGTTCGTCTCCCCCCATCCACTCTGAGTCACTGTCCTGTATTTCGTCTTCCTGGGTACTGCTGTCCCGGGTAGTGGTGTCCCGGGTAGTGGTGTCCCGGGTAGTGGTGTCCTGGGTAGTGGTGTCCTGGCTAGTGGTGTCCTGGGTAGTGGTGTCCTGGGTAGTGGTGTCCTGGCTCGGATGTGACGGGGGCCTGTGGCTGCCCCCCTCATCGCTGGGTGGTCGCTCCCGCACGTGACGGGGGTGTCGTCTCCCTGTTGCTCCAGGTCTCTCCATCTCCCGTGGTGTGCGAGGGGCATCCTGCGGGTGTCGCATGCTGGAGGGTGCGGGTCTCTCCATCTCCCGTGGTCTCCGAGGGGCATCCTGCGGGCGTCGCATGCTGGAGGATCCGGGTCTCTCCGTCTCCCGTGGCCTCCGAGGGGCATCCTGCGGGCGGTCTGCATCTGCGGGGATGGGTGCCTGGACGTTTGGTCCTGCGATACACAATGAAGCATGCATGGTTAGACATCAGGCAGTGATCAGGTGATACGGGGGAGGGGGATATAGGGGAGGGGGGATATGGGGACGGGCTGTCGGTGGCTCACTTGCGACTACGCCCCCGACCTCTGCATCAGCAACCTCCCGGTCCTCAGGTCCGCCAGCCAGTTCCAGGGCCCTTTCCTGGTGTTCGGTCAGTGGCCTCTCATCAGCGGGGCCTCCTCCAGTCCTCACATGCTCCCTATTGTTGTGTGCGCGCTTCCCCTGTGTGGGGGGGGGGTAAAAGGCAACACTGTTAGGCAGGTATATGAATGCACGCCATCGGTTGCGCGTGCATTGCAGAGGTTAAGGTTAGGGCTGGATTCACTTGGCGATATGGGGGAGGGGGGATATGGGGGATATGGGGGATATGGGGGATATGGGGGAGGGGGGGGATATGGGGGATATGGGGGAGGGGGGATATGGGGGAGGGGGGATATTATATGGGGGATGGGGGGATATGGGGGAGGGGGGGATATGGGGGAGGCTCACCCCTCTGCTCTGACGAGGTCGTTCACCTTCTTGTGGCACTGGGTGCCTGTCCGTGGTATCAGGGCCACAGCGGTGACGGCCTCTGCCACTTCCCTCCACAGACGCCGGCTGTGGCGTGGGGCAACTCTGCGGCCGTGCCCGGGATACAGGGCGTCCCTCCTCTGCTCCACTGCGTCCAGGAGCGCCTCCACATCGCGTGACTCGAACCTCGGGGCTGAGCGGCGGCCAGCCATCCAGTCGGGTGTTGCGGTCGGGTGTTCCGGTCGGGTGGGGGGGAGCAGCGCGGCCTTATGAGCCGGAGAATTTCGCCCGTGAATCCCCTTGTTATCTCTCAGAATAACAGAATTGTTATGTTGCATAAGCAGGTCATTCTGCCCATCGTGGGCGTCATTCTCCGACCCCCCGCCGGGTCGGAGAATGGCCGTTGGCCGCCGTGACTCCCGCCCCCGCCCCGCCGAAGTCTCCGCTCCTGGAGATTGGGCGGGGGCGGGAATCCGGCCGCGCCGGTTGGCGGGACCCCCCGCTGGATTCTCGCCCAGACATTGCCTGTCCCGCCGGCGTAAATCGAACGGGACAAGGCGGCGTGGGCGAACTCCGGGGTCCTGGGGGGGGGGGCACGGGGCGGTCTGACCCCGGGGGGTGCCCCCACGGTGGCATAGCCCGCGATCGGGGCCCACCGATCCGCGGGCGGGCCTGTTCCGTGGGGGCACTCTTTCCCTTCCGCCTCCGCCACAGCCTCAGGCGGAAGAGACTCTCCCCACTGCGCATGCGCGGGAAACTGACAGCGGCCGCTGACGCTCCCGCGCATGCACCGGGAAACTGACAGCGGCCGCTGACGCTACCGCGCATGCGCTGCATTTCCGTGCCAGCTGGCGGGGAAACAAATGTTGGGGCTATGCCGCCAAAGATGCGGAGCATTCCGCACCTTTGGGCCAGCGCGATGCCCGTCTGATTGGCGCCAGCTTTGGCGCCAGTCGGCGGACATCCCGCCGTTGGGGGAGAATTTTGCCCCATATCTATGCCAACTCTCCAAATGAGCATCGTGGCTTGGAGTCATTCTCCTGCCTTTTCCCCGTACCCCTACACATTGTTTTTGTTCAAATATTCACCTAACGTCCTCGATTGAAACTGCCTCCACCACAATTCCAGACAGCCCTTTCCGAGACCCGAACCGCTCGCAGTGTGAACAAGGTTTTTCTCGCCTAATGTTCGTTTATTTTACAAATCACTTTATCACTCCTATTTTTTAAATCTAATTTGCCTCATGCACTGTGAATACCTTTACCTTTTTCAGGGCTCTTTAACAAATAAAAACAAATAAGATTGATCATACCATTGTTTAAAATACTTAGGATTCACCCAGCAATCTGACTAAATAACAAGGGGCTTAAATATGATGAACGCTTGCTGTAAACTTCATTCCTGCCTCACAATATTTTGAGTAAGACTTTTATGTCAGAATACACAATGGTAAAACCAAATATCTGTCAATATTTGCCCATTGTGATGTTACTGAAATGAGTCAACTCCACCCAATACCCCATGACATTCAAGCTTTGGTTTGCTTGATCACATTGTTATGAACTCTTGGGGGCCAAGGACTGTGCTCCATTCGGTTTTCCCCTTGCGCAGCTAAGTATGAACTCCCCCAGTAATTGCGAATGGGGTTTTCCCTTAACTACTCTGTATAAAAGCCCCGACCTCGGTGCAGGTCAGCGGGGGTGGCCCTTCAGGGAGAGGAGTAGTGTTTTGTTATTTTGTGTGAACCGCACAGTGGATAGCACTGATGGCTTCACAGCGCCAGGGTCCCAGGTTCGATTCCCCGCTGGGTCACTGACTGTGGGGAGTCTGCACGTTCTCCCATGTCTGCGTGGGTTTCCTCCGGGTGCTCCGGTTTCCTCCCGCAGTCGAAAGACGTGCAGGTTAGGTGGATTGACCATGCCAAGATTGCCCTTAGTGTCCAAAGAAATCGGTTTGGAGAGGTTATTGGGTTACAGGGATAGGGTGGAACTGAGGGCTTAAGTGGGTTGGTGCAGACTCGATGGCCCGAATGGCCTCCTTCTGCACTGTATGTTCTATGTTTTCATAGAATTTACAGTGCAGAAGGAGGCCATTCGGCCCATCGAGTCTGCACCAGCTCTTGGAAAGAGCAACCTCCCCAAGGTCAACACCTCCACCCTAACCCCATAACCCAGTAACCCCACCCAACACTACGGGCAATTTTGGACACTAAGGGCAATTTATCATGGCCAATCCACCTAAACTGCACATCTTTGGACTGTGGGAGGAAACCGGAGCACCCGGAGGAAACCCACGCACACACGGGGAGGATGTGCAGACTCCGCATAGACAGTGACCCAAGCCGGAACGAACCTGGGACCCTGGAACTGTGAAGCAATTGTGCTATCCACAATGCTACCGTGCTGCCCGTGTTTTCCACCGTGTTCCACCGTGTTCTACGTTCTAAACTAATCGTTCATTTCTACCCTATCCTGTGTTCCTGTTGTCTCTCCCATTTGGATTCCACACACATCATTCATCCCTTCTCTATGTGCTGACCACAAAAAACAAACAACAAAACCTACTCAGGTTGTCACACAATGCTTGGGAATGAAGATGGCAAAGAAAAAATAAAGTTTCCTTTAACGTTGATGCTTTTTGACCTCCCATTGTCTCCCAACTGTGATTGCTTTATAATTTAGAAAGTATACCAGTCTTGTTGCCTTTGGCCTTTGACTCCGATTGCCACTTTTTAGGACCCCATACTTGTCTTTCTCTTGCCTCCACACCTGAACCTTCTTTAACCTGTAATGCCTACGAGCCCAATAATTCCACTGTTTCTAACCCCACTCTGTTTTCTACTTCACTCTTATCCTTTAAACCTCTATTATTTTGCTTCTCTACAAATTCTGACTCTGGTATAACCCATCTACACTACTGAAGGAATTTGCACAGTGATATAAAAACTGGTTATGCATTAAGAGCTTTAATTCCTTCAGCAGTTCATCATACAAAAGCCTGTTGTTCCAAGTCCAAGCAGAAAGGTAGATAAGGGGTTAACCTGTTAGTCACTGAGCAGCCTCACAATTAGGGTGTAAAATGCACGAGGGCACTGGGCGAATTCATCTTTGAAAGCCCCCCCCCCCAAAAAAAAGCCTGAGAAAGTTTAATCATTGGGGCAAAGGAAAAGTCATTGCAGAATGTGGAATATACAGAAGCAGGGATTCTCCAACCTCCACCACTACGATCGGGATGCTCGATCGGGTGGAGATTGGAGTGTATGTCGAAAAATGGAATTGACGCCGGACGGCAGACCACTCCCCAGTCTCCACTCCCACTCCGCAACCTGCAGCAGCTAAGTCGTTTCACTTCCGCTTTTGTAACCGCAGAAAGTGTTGTTGAAGTGGTCAGGAGTTGTCGATCACAGCAAGAGTGTTTATCAACATTGTCGTTAGGATCAATGGAAAGTACTTGAGATGCAATCAAGCATGAAGGGAAAGATAAATAAACAAACTCCATAGCAGTTATCTTTGAACTATTAAACGATCAGTCACGGACTCATGAAAGGTATTGCTCGGGAGCACTTATACTCCAGAACGGAGTATCCAACCCAGAGTCTATGCGGAACTGTTCCTCCATATCTCTCCCATGCTCACTCAAGTTCCTCCACTAACAGTAGATGGAGTGATAGTGAGGTAATACCACTGGACAAGTAATCCAGCGTCCTAGTTTAAAGTTCTGGGGATACTGGTACAAATCCCATAATAGCTGACTAAATTAATCAGATTAATTAATCTGAAATTCTAAAAAAGCTAGTCTCAGCAATGGTGCCGATGAAACCATTGTCATGAAAAGCTACCTAGCTCACTCCTGCCCTTTCGTGAAGGAAATCGTCCATCTTTCATGTGACTCCAGACCACAGAAATGTGGCAGACTCAAAAGTGCCCTCTGAAATAACCCAGCATGCCACAAATTAATCAAACTATGATATAGAAGTCGATAAGGAATGAAACGGGATAGACCACCCGGTGTTGACCTAAGCACTGGAAACACCAATGGCATTCCAAGCCCTGTCAATGTTCAAAAGTCCATTTTCTAACATCTGAGGGTTTTTGCCAAAATTGAAGAGCTGTCACACAAAATAGTCACGCAATAGCCTGACACAGTCATACTCACGGAATAATTTTCCAGCCACCACCACCACCATCATCATCCCTGGGCATGTACTGCCCCATCAGCCATAGCTAGTGGCACAGTGGCATTAGGTTGGAACGGAGTTGCCCTGGAAGTCTTCAATATTGACCCTGGACCCCATGGATTCTCATGGCATCATGGGTAAGGAAAGATCCTGCTGATTACCATCTGCCATCTCACGCTTTGTTGAATCAGTAATCCTTCATGTTAAACACAACTTGGATGAAACACTGAGGGTGGCAAGGGTAAAGAATGTACTCTGGGAGGGGGACTTTAATGTTCATGATAAAGGGTGGTGCCGGTAATGCATGGCACCGAGGCCAACACTGCTAGGATGACCACCGTGGAGAGGCTGGAGAACGTTGTCAGCACCATGAGTGGTGGTGTCCAAGGCGCTGCCCAGTCAGTGACGGTAATGGCTGGGCACCTCGGCAGCACAGCCCAGTCACTGGGGACGTGTTCCTAATGAAGGTGGACCTTTCCGATGGGCTGCGAAGCATCTCCCAGCCTCAGGTGAGCATTACTGAGGCCCTGGGAGCATGTACCAGTCGCTGGGTGGAGTATCCCACACGCTGGGGAATGTCTCCCAGTCTCAGGTGGACCTTGCCAGGCGCTGTGGAGCATACCCCAGTCCCAGGTGGGGATACCCCAATCAAGATGCCGACGATCTCCGGCTGCCCCAGGATGGAGCTGTGGTGCACACTCCCTGGGAAGCATGCACACATGTGCATGACCTTCAGAGGGTGGTCGCACACAAGTTGGACGTTCAGGGAGTGGAACACCTTCCTGTTAATGAATGGCAGGCCTTGACACTCCGATGTGTGCAACATGACATATGTGCCATGTCTTAGCCCCTGGACCTGCAGCATCCTGGCGATCGCACAGAATCCTGCTGTCCGGGCATTCTATTGGGCTTCGTCCAGATCACAGTTTTTTATAGTTATTGGCTGGGAAAACAGGACATCCATGACTTCACGGATGCACTTATGGACTGTTAGTTGGGAAATGTCACATAAGTCGCTGCTAGAACCCTGGAATTATCCCAAAGTGTAAAGGGTCAGGGCTGCATTTACGTTGATGGCCACCGGGAGTGGGCATCCTCCTCCTCCACCTGGTGCCAAGTCCGTAAGGACATGGCCCAGTTGGCGCACCATTCACTTTCTGAGGCAGAGCCTCCTGCGGCACACGCTGTCTGTCATCTGTTTGAAAGACCAGTGCCGCCTGTATTACGTGACCCGTCATCAGCCTCCCCCTCTGGGTTCCTCCCTGGTCTGATGGGCGAATGGACCATCACTGTGTGAGGTGGGGCCCTGCACATGGGCCGCTGCCTCGAGCCTCTATCGACACTCCTACTGCCACCTTCTCCGGTGTCTGGGCACCTGGCCTGCTGCCAGCACCGCGATGGCAGCTTCCGCATTGTTTAAGATGTCTTCAATTTTGTGCAATATCTGTAAGGGGTTGACCATGGTGATGGACAGTCAATCAGCGATGGCTTCCACCCGGTATCCTCTGTTTCCAATGGCTCCCCCACCCCACCCCAACCCTACCACTCCCACCCGCCCTGCACTCACATCCGCTGCCATTCCGCAGGGTGCCTTCCAACACACCTGGCACACACACAGGCTGGCAGAGGTACTGCCAGGCTGGGAGTGCCAAGGTGCCAGGCTGGCATTGTGCCTGCGCTGGGGATCGGGCCCAGGGTGCTCTGCCCCTGTGAGCTGAGATGCAGGGGAACCTGAGGACTATTTTATAGGTGAGTTGGCCCTGATCACCTCCTGCTCTGAGGAGTTCTGGCGAGCTGAGCCCCTTCGTGCTGGAAACGGGACTAAGTGCAGCCTTGGCGGGGCTTTCCCGCCGAGGCCTTGCAACAGAGTCTCGCTTGATAGCATGGCCTTTCTTGGCATTGTGAGCGCCAGGAAACATCCAGCTAAATGCACTCGACATGGGTCTCTGTTGCAATTCGGTTAGATCGCACCCATTCCCTCATTCAGGACCTGGATTCATTCCAGCGCCAAATGTCCCCCTCTCCTTCTTGGAGTGACACAAGGTAGGATTTTCCAAGCTCTGCAGTGATCTCCCCAACTCTATCTGAACTTGCCTCTCAAACCCGATCTTTTAAAATATATCACCATTCTTTCATTGGTGCACTTCCAATGGGTAAAATAAATGCGCAGGAACAAAATGTTACACCACACAGGAAGCTGATTATTTTATTCATTTTTAAAATTATGAAACAGGCCACTGCCCTTTTGATTGTCCAGGTCAAGCTGTGTAATGGTAGACTTTGCAAGCCTAGGGGGAATAAAAATGGCAGAAGGCAGGAAGGGCTACCTCATAATGTGGGGATGGGGTTGGAAAGGTTATTGAGTGAAGTGTTCAAGGAATGTATGCCAGAGGCTTATGATCTACACAATTAATCTGGCCTACCTCTTAGGGCTGGCAAACTAACTTTGAAAATGGGGTAGTAGATTGACTTAAATGTCTCAAAGCCTTGGATGGGCAATAAAGGGGTCATTCTCGTCAATTGTATGGAAATGGGGCTTAAGTGGTGATAATTCGTTTCTCACCATACTATGGAGCGATCCAGATTTCGCCTACGGGAGCTGGCCGGTTGCATCGCAAACTGTTTGGCGCCCAGCGTGGATCTCGCTGCACAACAAGGCCAGAGAATCACAGCCTATATATATATTTTGGTTTTAAAGCATTTCGGGACATCAAGAGTTGCGAATGTTATGGTTTGAACACAGAGTAAAATATAATTGTCACCACAGTCCCATTGGATCATACGAAACGTACAGAACAAAAAATCTTTTGAAGCAAAAGCTGTGGCTTTAAGTTTTAAAATAGAGGTTAAGTTAATGAAAACAGTTGCTGAAGAATTTTTTGAAAAGGAGAGAACGTAAAACGTAGTGCTTTGAAACCAAAAATGCTCAAGCGAGCTGCAGCGAGGTGTCCCGATCGTGGGAAAATCACAGAGCCGGAATTGAGAAGGCAGGGCCTCCATGAATAGCCTCAGTCAGTACAGGAATTTAATTTGTGCTGTTGCCATTGCTCCTCATCATGAATCAATCTTCCAGCCAACTGAACGAACCCAACCTCAACGTAAATTCTGCCACAGTCCCAGAGGACCGTGGGCTGCTCTCCCTCCTAAAAACTAACGAGTGGTGATTTAACCTGAGAGTCGCTACACCTCAGGTGTGGGTCAAGGTTGAGAAGGCTCATGAATAGAAGGGACCAAATTTATGGGAGCTAAATTTGCCTATGTCAACAAGATGGGTAGCAAGTTGAGTTATCAAGAGGTGGTAAAGGGATAGCGACAGGTTAAGCGACTGGGCAAAATGCAGCAGACGGGATGTAATGTGAGAAAATATGCACTTGTCCCCTTTGACCGGAAGAAAAAAATATTAGTGTACTATTTAAATGCACAGAGATTTCGGAACTTGGTGGTGTAGAGGGATTTGGGTTTCCTGGTACATGAATCACAAAACGTTAATCTGCTGGTACAGCAAGTGATTAGGAACGCAAATACAATGTTGGCTTTTATTGCAAGGCAAAGGAAATACACAAGGAAAGAGTTTTTAACTGCAGCTGTGTGGAGATTTGTGGTGACTGTCCCTTCAACGACAACACTGCAGAGTAAGGGTCACCTAGCCAGGATGACCAATGCACTTGACAGAGCAACCACAAGAAGGAACAAATGACAATGGACAGGAAAATTGGAGAAGGCACAGATGGAGGGCAACCCTCTAACAAAACGCCCATGAGAAATGAAGGCCTCAAGGAAGAGGCAACAGAAGATCTCAGAGGGGGTAATGGAGATCTCAAATCGAAGGCAATGAAAACCTCCAGGAAGAGGCAACAAAAGATCTCAGAGGGGGTAATGGAGATCTCAAATCGAAGGCACTGAAAACCTCCAGGAAGAGGCAACAAAAGACCTCAAAAAGGAGGCAACAAAGATCCCAGAAAGTGGGGAAAAGAGGAGCCCTGAAGGAGGGCATTGAAAGACCCCACAATGAGGGCAACAAAAGACCCCACGAGGAGGATAATGAGAGATTTGCAGAATGGAAACAAGTCAACACTTCTTCAGAGACAGACCTGACCAACAGTGAAGCCAAAAGTGTTTGACTGAAATTAAGACAAGTAGAAATGAAGATTCCATTTATGAAATGTATATGTCCCATGAGAACCTGATGGATTCCTCTCAGATGAAATGTAGAAATTAAAGACTTCAAATGAAACTAGTAGCTATTGAACAGAAAGAGGAATCATCAAAATTAATTAAAGCTCTAGAGAAGACATTAAAGCAACAAGATAGAAAGACTGACAGAATATTTGAGAAAGAAAATTGCAAAAAATTACAAAATGAGGCGAAGAAGAAGGAGAAATTAATGTGACAATGTAGGATAAGACAAACTCCTTCAGAAAGCAACGAGAAAATAAGAGCAAATCCAGTTAAGATTGAATTGTGAGAATAAGGACTTGAAAATGGGAAGCTTGCCAATAAAAAATTAAGTAAAGAAATAAAAGCATTTAAATTGATGCAGAATCAGCAATTCAGACAGAGAAAGTAGCTGAGATTACAGTGCCGAAACAAGATTGCTGAAATGGTCACACGGAAGAGCACAAGAACCAATATGATAAAATGGACAATGAAAAAGATGCTGAATGAAATGCTGGAAGAGAGGAAACTTTATCACACAACCTAAGTACCAGAAGCAGAGTACCACGACCATTCCTTCACACGTGGTAGACCAAGATTGTGAAAGAACTGTCAAGACATAAGACAATGTTGTATTGTGATGATGTGTGCAGGCATGCATTATAATGAGCAACGATCAATGTGGGACTGGAGAGCAACACTGCCCGCAGATTGATGTATGCAGTCACATGGTCAGAGAACAGTCTAGGACAGTGCTTGTTAAGTAGCAAGCCTGCATGGAACAGCTGCAAACAAGACCGTATTTGGTACTGTATATAGTTAAAGTACAGAAATGTTTATTTTTAAACACACAAGCCTCAAGATCGTATCAATGAGCCATCATCACTGCAGCATAAAATAATTCTATATTAAGTACATAATACAACATGGTGGCAGAATTTGAGGGCAGCACGGTGGCGCAGTGGGTTAGCCCTGCTGCCTTACGCCGCCGAGGTCCCAGGTTCGATCCCGGCTCTGGGTCACTGTCCGTGTGGAGTTTGCACATTCTCCCTGTGTTTGCGCGGGTCTCGCCCCACAACCCAAAGATGTGCAGGTTAGGTGGATTGGCCACAGCAAATTGCCCCTTAATTGGAAAAAAATTAATTGGGCACTCTAAATTTATTAAAAAAAGAAAATGAAACTTTGGTATTGGATCAAGTTGGAACCATGGAATTATTGTCTCTGAGACCGGACCTCTGTGGTAGCAAGTAGACATGGAAGGGCAGCTCGTTTGTAAATATATGGACTACTTGAGGAATAGAGAGACGTTCCAGCAGTCAGTGTTGTCACCCGTAAGCACTGAGGTACCTGATCGACCTGTTACAGACATAACTGATATCTCCTTGGAAGCAAGGAGTAATGAACTGCCTGTGCCAGAAGGAATACCTGTTATTGCAGTTCCTGGTAATGTTGATCCTGGGGAAACATCTCAGATAACAGAATTACGTCGCTGAACAAGAAATAGAAAAACCCCTCAAAAACTCAAAACTGCTGATGTGACAACCGGATTTGAAAAGGCAGGGAGGCAAAAAGTGGGTAACTGGAGGTTGGTTAGCTGAACATCTGGGGCGAAATTCTCCTACCCGCCCCGCCACATTTCTGCCCCGACCGGCCGGCGGGAGTCTCCGTAACACCGGCCGGTCAATGGGGTTTCCCATTGTGGGGCAGCCCCACGCCGTCGGGAAACCCCCGGGCGCCGGCAAAACGGAGACTCCCGCCGGCGGAGAATGATGCCCCTGTTGTTGGAATCAATTATTAAGGAAGTAATAGCAGCACATTTGGAAAATCACTATCTAATCAGAGTCAGCATGACTTCATGAAAGGGAAATCGTGCCTGACTAATTATCGTAGAATCATAGAATTTACAATGCAGAAGGAGGCCATTCAGCCCCTCGAGTCTGCACCAGCCCTCGGATAGAGAACCCTAAGCCCACACCTCCACTATATCCCCATAAGCCAGTAACCCCTCCTAATTGATTAGAGTTTTTTGAGGAGTCTCAACTAGAGTGGATAGAGGGGAACCAGTAGATGTGTTCAATTTGGATTTCCAGAAGGCTTTCGGCAAGGTACATCACAAAAGGTTAAGTCATAAAATAATAGCTCACGGTGTTGGAGGCAGTATATTGGTATGTTTATAGAATTGAATAATGGGCAGAAAACAGCGATTGGGCATAAGGGGTTCTTTTTCAAGTTGGTGACCTGTAATCAGTGGAGTTCCACAGGGATCAATGCTGGGACAGCAACTGTTTACAATATATATTAAGGACTTGGAGAAAGGAAGCAAATGTACTGTAGCCAAATTTGCAGGTGACACAAAAATAGGTGGAAAGTCAGGTTGCGAGGGGGATACGAACAGTTTACAAAGAGACACTGATAGGGTAAGTAAGTGGGCAAAAAGGTTGGCAAATGGAATACAATGAGGGAAAATGTGAAGCTGTTCATTTTGAAAGGGAGAACAAAAGAACAGAGTATATTTAAATGGAGAAAAACTGCAGAAATTTGCAACACAAAGGGGCTTGGGGGGGACTTGTGCACGAAAGCTGGCACACAGGTAAACAGGAAGGCTAATGGAATGTTGGCCATTATTTCAAGGGGGTTGGAGTATAAGAGTGGGGAAGTCTTGCTATAACTGCACAAGGTACTGGTGAGACCACGTCTAGAATACTGTGAGCAGTTTGGTTCCCTTATTTAAGGAAAGATATTATTTCATTGGAGGCATTTCAGGGAAGGTTCACTAGGATGATCCGTGGTTTGGAGGGATTGTTAAACAGGTTGGGACTCGACTAATTGAAATTTTAAAAAATGAGAGGTGATCTCATTGAAACATATAGGATTCCTAAAGGGCTTGACAGGGTAAATGCTGAGGGGGTTTTCCCTTCATGGGACAGTCTAGCATCAGAGGGCATAGTCTCAGAATAAAGGGGTGCCAATTTAAGACTGAGGGGAGGAGGGGTTTTTTCTCTCAGAGGGTTGTAAGTTTTTGGAACTCCTTGCCACAGACAGCTGTGGAGTTAGTGCCCTTGTGTATATTTAAGTTGAGAACGATGGGTTCTTGATCAGTCAGGAATCCAGAGTTATGGGGAAAGGGCAGGAAAGTGGACGTGAGCTATGTCAAATCAGCCATGACCCTATTGAATGGTGGGGCAGGCTCATAGGTCTGGATGACCTATTTTTGTTCCTATTTCTCATGGTCTTATGGCCTTTTAATTGTCATGTATTTAACATCTAGTTCGAATTTAGGACAGAGTAATTCAGTTACAGAAGATTGTATAAAAGAGTTAAAGGGAAAGGGATTGGGATTAAGTGATTTGTGGTGATTATCCCTTTAAGGGCAACACAGCAGAGTAAGGGTCACATAGCTTGGGTGACCAATTGGGACTCAGAATAAATGATCACCCCGGGGGGCGGAGTCCTCTTAGTCAGGTGACATGTAGAGAGCTCGATGCAGCCATAAGGTGGGCAGCACGGTAGCACAGTGGTTAGCACAGTTGCTTCGAAGCTCCAGGGTCCCAGGTTCGATTCCCGGCTTGGGTCACTGCCTGTGCAGAGTCTACACGTTCTCCCTGTGTCTGCGTGGGTTTCCTCCGGGTACTCCGGTTTCCTCCCACAGTCCAAAGATGTGCAGGTTGGGTGGATTGGCCATGCTAAATTTCCCTTAGTGTCCAAAAAGGTGAGGTTGGGTTACTGGGTTACAGGTGTGGGTTTAAGTGGGGTGCTATTTCCAAGGACTGGTGCAGACTCGATGGGCCGAATGGCCTCCTTCTGCACTGTAAATTCTATGATTTTCTTATTAAAAAATCCTTGTTGTATTCACAAATGAAATTATGGAAGTGCATCATTAAAAGCTCTACAAGGCCTTAGTAAGAACCAGACCTGAAATACAGCGCACAGTTTTGGTCTCCGTATCTGAATAGAAAAAAGAAAATTGCGTTAGAAGTAGTTCAGAAAAGGTTCACTCAACTCATTTCTGGGATGAGGGTTTTATCTTTTGAAGACAGGTTGAACTTGTTGGGCCTCATTAAAGTTTAGAAGAATGAGTGGTAATCTTATTGAAACCTATAAGGTACTGAGGGGATGTATTAGGCTAGATACCAGGAGGAAATGTTCACTTGTTGGAGAGACTAGAACCAGGGGGGCACAGTTTAAGAATAAAAGATCGACGGGGATGAGGAGAACTCTTTCTGCTCGAAGGTCGTTAGTATGTGGAATTCTCGTCTGCAGAAAGCAGTGGAGGCTGGGTCGTTGAATTTATTCAAGATGTGGAGATGCCGGCGTTGGACTGGGGTGAGCACAGTACGAAGTCTTACAACACCAGGTTAAAGTCCAACAGGTTTGCTTCGATGTCACTAGCTTTCGGAGCGCTGCTCCTTCCTCAGGTGAGGAAGCGCTCCGAAAGCTAGTGACATCGAAACAAACCTGTTGGACTTTAACCTGGTGTTGTAAAACTTCTCACGGAATTTATTCAAGGCAGAGTTAGAGAGATTTTTGATTGACAAGGGAGCGAAGGGTTAGGTAGGGGGCATAACGTTATTGGATGTTGAAGCAGGCTGGAAGGGCTGATGGCCTATTCCTGCTCCTATGTTTCTATATTCCTGTGATAGGAAATATATACACACCCAAGTTCTTTCTTTTTTTCTTTCTTTTTGAAGGGACGGACCAAACAGCACACATTTCTGTCAGTTGAAGATCACAACCTTGAGGTACCTGTGAGTAATGCTCTGACAGGTGGGCTATGTTGAGAAAAAACGGCTGCAATAAGAGAAAGGCTAATATTTTGATACATTAGTTCATATTGTGATGGAGGAAGTCATACTCCGGTCCTCGGAATTGCAGGTAAGATCTGAAATTCTCAACACTGTGTCACTAACCCTGTGACTCCTCAGCTTGCAGTGCTCCTGCAGATATAGCATCTAACCTTTGGGGCATGTGATGATAGATTTGCTGGCCTGTTGTTTAGTCTTCCAGATGAATGAAGAATACATGGAGGTCAGTGGTTAAGATCACAGATGGATTGAGGGCAAAATGAGTTGCAGGGAGGCAATAAAATTGGATTTCTTTTTGTCTAACAGTGATGGGAAAGTAAAATATGTCAGAGATGAACCCACAAAAATGAGTACAGACGCGGGCAAGAAAGCTAAATGAGAATGGTTTTAATTTTTACGTGATATTAAACTTGGACCGAAAACATAAATCTTCAGGCAGATATTCACCAAGGCTTAAAAAAATATTGTCAATCAAAAGACCAGCCAGCAAAACAGATCAGAGCATCGTGAATGTGAATCTAACCCAAGCTGATGGGATGTATGTCACCTCTCAGTACTTATAATTGATTTGAATGAAATTAATTTGACAGTCCCAACCCAGTTCCCAGTCAGAATGGAATAATAACTGGCACGAAAGTATCAATCTTTTCTATTCTTTCATGGATGTGTGTGTCACTGGGAAGGCCAGCATTTGTTGTCCATTCCAATCCTATTCACAGTGACCATGGGCGAAATTCCGGAAACGGCGCGATGTCCGCCGACTGGTGCCCAAAACGGCACAAATGAGTCGGGTATCGCGCTGCCCCAAAGGTGCGGAATGCTCCGCATCTTTGGGGGCCGAGCCCCAACCTTAAGGGGCTAGGCCCGCGCCGGACGAATTTCCGCCCCACCAGCTGGCGAAAGGGCCTTTGGTGCCCCGCCAGCTGGCGCGGAAATGACATTTCCGGGCGGCGCATGCGCGGGAGCGTTAGCGGACGCTGACGGCATTCCCGCGCATGCGCAGTGGAGAGAGTCTCTTCCGCCTCCGCCATGGTGGAGACCGTGGCGAAGGCGGAAGGGAAAGAGTGCCCCCACGGCACAGGCCCGCCCGCGGAACGGTGGGCCCCGATCGCGGGCCAGGCCATCGTGGGGGTACCCCCTGGGGCCAGATCGCCCCGCACCCCCCCCAGGACCCCGGAGCCTGCCCGCGCCGCCTTGTCCCACCGGTAAGGTAGGTGGTTTAATTTACGCCGGCGGGACAGGCATTTTAGCGGCGGGACTTCGGCCCATCCGGGCCGGAAAATTGCGCGGGGGGGCCCGCCAACCGGCGCGGCGCGATTCCCGCCCCCGCCGCATATCCGGTGCCGGAGACTTCGGCAACCGGCGGGGGCGGGATTCACGCCAGCCCCCGGCGATTCTCCGACCCGGCGGGGGGTCGGAGAATCTCGCCCCATAAGTACGTCTTGGTGGAGAAGGGCACACAAGAGCTCATCATCTCCTTTGTACTCTGGAAGGCCTTGAGTTGACACAATTCTGACGTCATGTTGCCCAGGCAGCTGATGCGGCATCAGGAGCTCAATCTACAGGGGGTGTGGGTGGAAGGAAGGGGGGCTGTAGACGCTGTGGGGCACATTGTGACGTCTGGAAGATGTCAGGAAATTGGATCGAAGATGTAGTGGGAATTTAGGGGTAAAACTGCTGGCACTGAGTCAAAGGTATACGCCCACACCTGGCCTGAGTTCCATTGTCCCACTCAAACTTTAACTCTTAAATGGGAATAAACAGGATACCCTTGGTCAGCTAGGGTGATTCACTCAAAATCCATTGTCCTCTGGGACACTCATTACAGTTTCTGATGGCCTCTTTTGTCCGTAAATTGGAAGTTATTCCATTCTGTAAAAGGGAGTGGATAATCAAAAGTTAAGATGAGATGAGGAGTTCAAGTCAGGAAATGCGTGGCCAGAACCATCTTTGAGGGGCTCAGTGGAGCTCAGAGAGATAAAAGAATCCTGTTCGAACAGGGGGTGAGAAGCAGGTGGATTTGGAAAGCGATCAGGAAAGGTCATGAAAATCTGCCACAGAGATAGGCTTTTGGACCGAGTCTGAAGGAGATTCACTAATAGCAGGAATATGGGGCGAAATTCTCCCCCAACGGCGCGATGTCCGCCGACTGGCGCCCAAAACGGCGCCAATCAGACGGGCATTGCGCCGCCCCAAAGGTGCGGAATGCTCCGCATCTTTGGGGGCCGAGCCCCAACATTGAGGGGCTAGGCCGGCGCCGGAGGGATTTCCGCCCCGCCAGCTGGCGGAAACGGCCTTTGTTGCCCCGCTAGTTACACCTTGCCACCCAGAAAAAGACCCATTTATCCCGACTCTCTGTCTCCTATCTGTCAGCTAGTCTTTTATTCAAGCTAATAAATTACCCCTAATCCCATGTGATCTAACCTTGTGAATCAACCTTTTGTGCAGCACCTAATCAAACGCCTTCCGGAAATCCAGATATATTACATCTACAGGATCCCCTTTATCCACTTTGCTTGTTACATCCTCGAAGAAATCTAGCAATTAAAAATCTGTCCAACTCCTCCTTAAATTTACTCACTGTCCCAGCATCCACCACACTCTGGGTTAGCGAATCCCAAAGATTCACAACCCCTTGGGAGAATTAGATTCTCCTCCATTCCGTTTTAAATTTGCTACCTCTTATCCAAAGATTATGACCTCTCGTTCTAGAATGCACAACAAGAGGACGCATCCATGTCTACTTTATCCATACTCTTTATCATTTTGCGCACCTCAATTTGATCTCCCCTCATTCTTCTAAACTCTAGAGAGTATCGGCCTAAACTGTTTAATCTCTCTTCATCCGGCAAACCCCTTATCTATGGAATCAACCGAGTGAACCTCTTCTGTAATGCCTCCAATGCCATTATATCTTTCCTCAAATAAGGGGACCAAAACTGTGCACAATACTCAAGGTTCGGTCTCACCAATGCCTCGTATAGTTGCAACAACACTTCCTTACCTTTGTACTCAATTCCTTTAGCAAAAAATACCAACATTCCATTCGGTTTCTTTATTATCTGTTGTACCAGCATGCTAGTTTTCTGTGACTCATGACTTAAGACCCCCAGGTCCCTCTGGAATGGAGCACTCTGAAGTCCGTCCCCATTTAGATAATAAGTTGCTTTCCCATTTTCCCGACCAAAATGTATGACCTCACACTTACCCACGTTAAACTCCATCTGCCACATGTTGGCCCGCTCTCCTAACCTATCTATATCCATTTGTAAAGTTCTTATTTCCTCATTGCAACTTACTCCCCCACTTATTTTTGTGTCATCTGCAAATTTATAGAACCTTGTAGTCCTGAATCCAAGTCATTTATATAAATTGTAAATAGCCGGGGTCCAAGGCCCGAATCCTCTGGCACCCCACTAGTTACATCTTGCCATCCAGAAAAAGACCCATCTACAGGATCCCCATTATCCACTTTGCTTGTTACATCTTCGAAGGAATCCAGCAAGTAAGTCAAACGTGATTTGCCTTTCATAAAACCATGCTGAATCTGATGGATAGCATTTTGACTTTCCAAATGTCCTGATATTACTTCCTTGATAATTGATTCTAACAATTTCCCAACAACAGATGTGAAACTAACTGATGCATAATTTCCCCCATTCTGCCTCCCTCCCTTTTTGAATAAAGGCATTATGTTAGCATTTTTCCAATCCACTGAAACATTTCCCGTGTCCAGGGAATTTTTGAATATTGTAACCAATGGATCCATTATCTCCACTGGCACTTCCATTAACACCCTAGGTTGTAGGCCATCAGACCCGGGGGACCTGTCTGCCCTCAATCCCAATAGCTTGTTGATGTTCATTGTTCTAAGTTCCTCCCTTCCTATTACCTCTGAATTGCCCATTCTTACAGGAATGGTACTACTGTCCTCCACCGTGAAAACTGAGGCAAATTATTGATATAGCAGCTTTGCTATTTCGGTGTTCCCCACTATTTTATATTTATAAATTTAGAGTACCCAATTCAATTTTTTCAATTAAGGGGCAATTTAGCGCGGCCAAGCCACCTAGCCTGCACATCTTTGGATTGTGGGGGCGAAACCCACGCAAACACGGGGAGAATGTGCAAACTCCACACAGACAGTGACCCAAAGCCGGGATCGAACCTGGGAACTCGGCGCCGTGAGGTACTGTGCGCCACCGTGCTGCCCTGGTTTCCCCACTATTAACTATCCGGTTTCATCTTCCAAAGGACCAATATTCACTTGAGTAACTCTTTTCCCTTTTATATATTTATAGAAGCTTGATATTTTGTGCTAGTTTTCATTCATAATTTACCTTAGTTCTTTTATTACTTTTTTCGTATCCCTTTGCTTATGTTTGAACATTTTCCAACCTCCCAGCCTGCCACTGGCCTTTGCAATATAATATACCTTAGTTTTTGTCTTTATAATTTTTTTAAATATTAATTCATGGGACTGTGGCTGTGCCAGTATTTATTGCCCATCCCTAAGGGCCTTTGAGGGGGCAGTTAAGAGTCAATCACATTGCTGTGGGTCTGGAGTCAAATATAGGCCAGACCAGGTCAGGATGGCAGATTTCCTTCCCGAAGGTACATTTGTGAACCAGATGGGTTTTTACAACAATCGATAATGGTTTCATGGTCGTCATTGGACTTTTAATTCCAGATTTTTATTGAATTAAAATTTCACCATCTGAAGTGGCAGGATACGAGTCTGGATCACCAGAGCATTACCCTGGGTTTCTGGTTTAGTCCAGTGACAATACCACTATGCTACCGCCTCCCCTGACCTCCTTGTCTAGCCATGTTTTTTTTTTACCCCTCTTTCTTCCTCACTGGGATATATTTGAGTTGTGAGGAGTTGAGTATCTCCTTAAACCAGGATTCTCTAAAGGTAAACTTGCAGGTTGAGTCCGTAATTAAGAAAGCAAATGCAATGTTGTCATTGATCTCAAGAGGCTTGGAATATAAAAGCAGGGATGTACTTCTGAAGCTTTGTAAAGCATTAGTTAGGCCCCATTTGGAATACTGTGAGCAATTTTGGGCCCCACACCTCAGGAAGGACATACTGGCACTGGAGCGGGTCCAGCGGAGATTCACACGGATGATCCCAGGAATGGTAGGCCTAACATATGATGAACGTCTGAGGATCCTGGGATTATATTCATTGGAGTTTAGGAGGTTGAGGGGAGATCTAATAGAAACTTACAAGATAATGAATGGCTTAGATAGGGTGGACGTAGGAAAGTTGTTTCCACAGCCTTAGAATAAAAGGGAGTCACTTTAGAACAGAGATGAGGAGAAATTTCTTCAGCCAGAGAGTGGTGGGTCTGTGGAACTCATTGCCACATTGGGCGGTGGAGGCCAGGACGTTGAGTGCCTTTAAGACAGAAGTTGATAAATTCTTGATTTCTCGAGGAATTAAGGGCTATGGAGAGAGAGCGGGTAAATGGAGTTGAAATCAGCCATGATTGAATGGTGGACTGGACTCGATGGGCTGAATGGCCTTACTTCCGCTCCTATGTCTTATGGTCTTATGGTCTTAGACAACTGCCACTGCTCATCAGCTGTCCCACCTTTTAGCCTTCCTGCCTACTCTACTCGGGTCACATCTGTCCTGGGTGCCTGGGTGGCACTGCCAGGCTGTAAGGGGCACTGCCAGGGTACCAGACTGACAGTGCCAGGGTGCCCGGATGCCAGGTTGGCATTGCCAGGAATCGGGCCCGTGTGAGGGTGGGGGCTTGCCATGTAGAGAGGGGTGAGTAGGGGCTGTCAGATGCCTCTCCAAGCTTGTGGTATTAGTTGGGGATGGGACAAAACCGGGGAAGGGGGGTGGTGAGGGGTGGAGCGTGAACAATGAAGGACCAGTGGTAAAAATTCAAGCCAGGATAAGTCAGTTAGAGGGGGATAAAGAGGTGCTGGTGATCCCAGTATCTTGTTGCACTGGTCCTTGGTGGTTGTAAGAGACTGCAGACCTTGTGTTGTCAAAGTAAGCATTCCTTGTGAATATTTACTTCCCTCAGCTCTTTCTACCATGTCTCCTCCCCCTTTTTACTCTCTCTGGCTCAGTGGATAGAAGATCCAATGGGCGGAATTCTCCCATTTTGAGACTAGGTGCACTGGTGGGCGGCTCTCACCAGGTTCTCCAAGCTCGCCCACCACGAAACCCTCTGTGGGTGGGTTGAGGGAATCCCATCCACTGAGTTTGAAATAACTGGTGAGTTATTTAGCACGAGGCAGAGGCATCAGAAGTGAAGCAGGTGTGACAGAGCAGCTACATCAATGACCACTGCCCTCAGGGCACTGGAGAAAGGGATACCAGAGTCGCCATTTGACCATCTGAACGTCTTTGGGGCACTGACCTGGTTTGTGTGAGAAAGTTCAGTCTACTGAGTGAGACAGTGATACTGACCCACTGAGATTTAGCAGGTTCACATGAACCCTCCAGCACTTTTGTGTTTAACAACTATAGCTCAGGGCAATGCAATTGTATAAGTGGCATCCTTTGATCTAGCAGCAGTGGTGACTCACTGTTTTTTAAAGCTGTGCTCTGACTTCGGTTGGCCAGAGTTTTGATGGCAAAAACGTCCCAAACAGCTCCAACAAAGATCTGCATGAGTTGAGGTAAGGGTCACTCATAAAATAGTAATAATAATAATCTATATTATTGTCACAAGTAGGCTTACATTTACACTGCAATGAAGTTACAGTGAAAATCCCCTAGTCGCCACATTCCGGCACCTGTTCAGGTGCACTGAGGGAGAATTCAGAATGTCCAATTCACCTAAACAAGTCCTTTCTGGACTTGTGGGAGGAAACCGGAGCGCCCACAGGAAACCCACGCAGACACGGGGAGAACGTGCAGACTCCGCACAAATGTGCTCGCTCCTGGACAAACTGAGCCAGCCCCTCTGTTCTTTCCTCAGGCGATCAGTTCTGATTGAGTTCACTGTGCAAGTCAACTCTCCCACTCAGAATCAACTGTTAATTTCACTCAGAAAAGTTTTTTTTTTTGCTAAGAGTTGAGAAATTAGTTCAAAGTTTGCACCCTGAAGTGAAAATTGCCACTCCCGCTTGAGTTGAAGACAGCACATGTTCAAACTCTGGCAACTAATTACCTGGAGTCCTGGCTGACTGCTACTGTGCTTTGATCAAAAATCATGCATGGAACTGTGAGAGCTTCTAATTGTAGTTTATTAAGGGTTTCTTTTTCTGAGAAATCCAGCCTGATAATATTGCTGTCTCTTTCATCCGGAGGCTGTCAAGTTGACATCATTTCTCCTGCCTCAGCGATCAACAATAATTTAAATTGATTGACTTGGAGGGGAGGGACAGCCTATTTCTACATCACCCTCATTCAGTGGAAGAAATGTTTCCATTAATATTGGGTGGAGTTCTCTCCTTTTGAAACAAAGTGCCATGGTGGCGGGGGTGGGGTGGTGTGGAGGTTTTGGGGGGTGGGGGGGGGGGGGGGGGGTTTGGGGGGGAGGTGGGAGCGAGAACATGGAATGTTTGCCGCTGTGATGGCCATCGCTGAGACAGATCCTAACCAAAAGGAGGAGCTTGATGTCAAATCTTCATGCCCAAAAACCATTAATTACACACCCCGGGTGTTTTACACAATGCACCTGTGCACAGTGGCACAGTAGTTAGCATGGCTGCCTCCCAGCACCAGAGACCTGGGTTCAATTCCGACCTTGGGTGACTGTCTGCGTGAGTTTCCTCCGGGTGCTCTGGTTTCCTCCCAAAGATTAGGTGGATTGGCCATGCTAAATTGCCCCTTAGTGTCCAAACGTAGGTGAGATTACGGGATAGGGCGGGGGAGTGGGCCTGGGTAGGGTGCTCTTTTGGAGGGTCACTGCATCACACGATGTGCCGAATGGCCTCCTTTGGCACTGTAGGGAGCCAAAGAAAAATATTTAGTAGCAGGGCAGGCGTGAATGTCACACAGTCCACCAATGTGTCTGGGTGCCATATTAAAAAGGCATTCAACATCACCAGTCGCCAGACACCGGCAGCTGTTCGGGTACCTTGAGGGAGAATTCAGAATGCCCAATTCACCTAACAGAACATCTTTCAGGACTTGTGGGAGGAAACCGGAGCACCCGGAGAAAACCCACGCAGACATGGGAAGAACATGCAGACTCTGCACAGACAGTGACCCAAGCTGGGAATTGAACCCGGGTCCCTGGCTGGGGAAGGCCATTGTGATACAATGGGAAGTTGATACTGGCCATTGAGTTTCGATTTTCCATTTCTTCCCAGTATATTGGCACAGTTAGTACACGCTAGGACGGCGCTGGAGTGGTTGGCGCCGCGCCAACCGGCGCCGAAGGGCCTCTGCCAGCCGGCGCATGCACAGGAATGCCAGCGTGTTCTGGCGCATGCGCAGAACCGGTGGCTTGATTCCTGCGCATGCATAGGGGGTTTCTTCTCCGCGCCGGCCATCACGTAGCCTTCCAGAGGCCTGCGCGGAGGGAAAGAGTGCCCCCATGGCACAGGCCCGCCCGCAGATCGGTGTGCCCCGATCGCGGGCCAGGCCACCATGCCCACCCCCCTCTTTCCCCGCCGCGCCCCCCCCCCCCCCCCCCCTCCCCCCGGGGCCGGATCCTCCCGCGCTCTCCTGATGACTCCGCAGGCCGCCCTCAAAGCCAGGTCCCGCCGGTATGGACCTTGCCCATTTCATGCCAGCGGGACCGGCCGAAAATGGGCAGCCGCTCTGGCCACATCGGGGCCTGGAGAATCAACAACCTGGTGGGAGGGTCGGAGAATCCCACCCAGTATGTTTTGCCAGGAAAGAGGTGTGTTTTTTGAAACTTGAAGTGTGTATTCCAATTAAGCCGTAGAGGTACAAACTTTTGTGAATTTAAAGTAAAGATGTTTATTTATACTCACACACTTATCCCAAATAAGCGCAAATGCCTCACACTCATTCCCACACGCAGACAAATACCCATACTCACACACGTCATAGTTTCAGGGGCGTCATTCTCCGACCCCCCGCCGGGTCGGAGAATGGCCGTTGGCCGCCGTGAATCCCGTCCCCGCCCCCGCCCCCGCCGAAGTCTCCGGTACCGGAGATTGGGCGGGGGCGGGAATCGGGCCGCGCCGGTTGGCGGGACCCCCCCGTTCAATTCTCCGGCCCGGATGGGCCGAAGTCCCGCCCAGAAATTGCCTGTCCCGCCGGCGTAAATCATAGCTGGTATTTACCGGCGGGACCAGGCGGCGTGGGCGGGCTCCAGGGTCCTGGGGGGGGCGCGGGGCGATCTGACCCCGGGGGGTGCCCCCACGGTGGCCTGGCCCGCGATTGGGGCCCACCGATCCACGGGCGGGCCTGTGCCGTGGGGGCACTCTTTCCCTTCCGCCTCCGCCACGGCCTCCACCATGGCGGAGGCGGAAGAGACTCTCCCCACTGCGCATGCGCGGGAAACTTTCAGCGGCCGCTGACGCTCCCGCGCATGCGCCGCATTTCCGCGCCAGCTGTGAAGAATTCACAGCAGGTAGGAATGTTTGATGTAGTTAAATATCCAGGTGGTTGGCTATCAGATTAAGGTTGAAACTTGCTTTGGTTAAGTACTGTGGTTGCTTGATGACTTGCAAGTCAGTTCTCAGACTGGTTGACAACTTGTGGTACTGATAGATCTTTTGGGTTTTGGGACAATAGGAGTGCAGTCTCTGAAATCAGTTTTAATCATATGACTTCAGGATTAACATTACTGAGGCTCACTTTTTGGCTGGGGAAGGCAATTGTGATACAATGGGAAGTTGACACTGGCCATTGAGTTTTGATTTTCCCTTTCTTCCCAGTATGAGCCATGGGGCTAAGAGCCAGGAAACTCCATTGCCTTTAGATGGTAACCCATCCTCAAACAATGAGCACTGGGATTCTCCCCTAACCGGCATGGCGGGGGGTCCCGGCGGGATGGAGTGGCGGGAACCACTCTGGCATCGGGCCGCCCCAAAGGAGCAGATTTCTCCGCACCTTTAGGGGCCAAGCCCTTACCTTGAGGGGCTAGGCCCACACCGGAGTGGTTGGCGCACTGCCAGCCGGCGGAAAAGGCCTTTGGCGCCATGCCAGCCGGAGCCGAAGGGACTGCGCTGGCCGGCGGAAGTCCGTGCATGCACGGGAGCGTCAGCAGCCCCCCGCACATGCACGGGGGGGACTCACTTCCGCATGGGCCATCACGGAGGCTATGGCCGAGGCAGAAGGATAGGAGTGCCCCCATGGCACAGGCCCGCCCACGGATCGTTGGGCCCCGATCGCGGGCCAGGCTACCATGGGGGCACCCCCCGGGGCCAGAACGCCCTGCGCCCCCCCCCCCCAGGACCCCGGAGGCCGCCCGCGCCGCCAGTCCCGCCGGTAAGGTAGGTGGTTTGATTCACGCTGGCGGGACTGGCATGACAGCAGTGGGACTTTGGCCCATCGCGGGCCGGAGAATCGCCGGGGGGGCCCGCCAACTGGCGCAGCGCGATTCCCACCCCGCCAAATTTTCGGTGCCGGAAAATTTGGTGGCCGGTGGGGGCAGGATTCACGTCGCCCCCTGGCGATTCTCCGACCCGGCGGGGTGGGGTCTGAGAATCCCGCCCGAGATATATGAATTCTGCAGATGGCTGTGAGATACTCTCACATATGTCCATATTTAATTATATCTTAACCGTTCACTTGCTTCTGTCTATGGTCCAAATTCCTAAAGTCATATGATTTGTGGCAGCCATCATAACAGCTTGTTCCTGTCCAATTTTTAAAAGTATTGATTGAAAGTACATAGGGCGTCATTCTCCGACCCCCCAGAGGGTCGGAGAATGGCCGTTGGCCACCGTGAATCCCGCCCCCGCCGGTTGCCGAAGTCTCTGAAGGGAGAAAAGTCGGCGGGGCGTTAATGTCGCCGCTGCCGTCGGAGAATGTCACGGGTCTGCGCAAGGCAGCCGATTTTCGGCCTGCCGATATTCTCCCTTCCGGATGGGCTGAAGTCCCGTCGACGTGATGACCGTTCACGTCGACGTAAATTAAACCTCCTTTTCATCGGCGTGACCCTGTGCTCCAGGTTCACGCCGACCAGCGTGGAGGTGAGTGACGGCCTGGGGGGTTGGCTCTGGGCAGGCGATGGCGTGGCCGCAGTCTGAATGCGTGAGGAGAGGTGTGTCTCGGGTTGTGTGTGTGTGTGTGCGGCGGGGGGGGTGGTTAGAGTAGGCTGGGCTCCGGGGGAGTGCCGGGAGGGGGTCCGTGCCGGGGTGGAGGTTGGGGGGGGGTCCGTGCCGGGGTGGAGGTTGGGGGGGGGTCCGTGCCGGGGAGGGGGATGGGGGTCCGTGCCGGGGTGGAGGTTGGGGGGGGGGTCCGTGCCGGGGAGGGGGTTGGGGGGTCCGTGCCGGGGTGGAGGTCGGGGGGGGTCCGTGCCGGGGAGGGGGATGGGGGGTCCGTGCCGGGGTGGTGGTTGGGGGGGTCCGTGCCGGGGAGGGGGATGGGGGGTCCGTGCCGGTGTGGATGTTGGGGGGGTCCGTGCCGGGGAGGGGGATGGGGGGTCCGTGCTGGGGAGGGGGATGGGGGGTCCGTGCCGGGGTGGAGGTTGGGGGGGGGTCCGTGCCGGGGAGGGGGATGGGGGGTCCGTGCCGGGGTGGAGGTTGGGGGGGGGGTCCGTGCCGGGGAGGGGGATGGGGGGTCCGTGCCGGGGTGGAGGTTGGGGGGGGGTCCGTGCCGGGGAGGGGGATGGGGGGTCCGTGCCGGGGAGGAGGTTGGGGTTCGTGCCGGGGAGGACGTTGGGGGGGGTCCGTGCCGGGGAGGAGGTTGGGGGGGGGGGGTCAATGCCGGGGAGGGGATGGGGGGTCCGTGCCGGGGAGGAGGTTGGGGGGGGTCCGTGCCGGGAAGGGGATCGGGGGGTCCGTGCCTGGGAGGAGGTTGGGGGGGTCCGTGCCGGGGAGGGGGATGGGGGGTCCGTGCCGGGGTGGAGGTTGGGGGGGGTCCGTGACGAGGAGGGGGATTGGGGGGGTCCGTGCCGGGGTGGAGGTTGGGGGGGGTTCCGTGCCGGGGAGGGGGATGGGGGGTCCGTGCCGGGGTGGAGATTGGGGTGGGGGTCCGTGCCGGGGAGGGGGATGGGGGGGTTCCGTGCCGGGGTGGAGGTTGGGGGGGTCCGTGCCGGGGAGGGGGCTGGGGGTTCCGTGCCGGGGTGGAGGTTGGGGGGGGGGTCCGTGCCGGGGAGGAGGTTGGGGGTGTCCGTGCCGGGGAGGAGGTTGGGGGGGGGGTCCGTGCCGGGGAGGGGGATGCGAGGGCAAGTGAGTTGGTCCACCTGGCCAGGTGCCAGCCTCCAACAGTTGGACACATGCGGTCCATGCCACCTGGCTGGGGGGAGGAGGGGATATGGGCAATGATGACATGTCGTTGTTCCCCTCCCCCCCCCACCAGGCCGTCATGTTTTCCGTTCATCCTGCGATGTTGGCCGCCGTGGCGACAGCCGCTCATGTCTATGTTGCCCTGGATGAGGAGGAGGAGGAGGAGGAGGAGAAGGAGCGTGCCAGAGAGGCGGCGCAGGCTGCCGCAGAGGGACAGGCGGCAGCCGCCCAGGCTGGAGTGACACCTGACCGACAGGACGAGGAGGGGGAGGAAGACGTCGCGGCCCCACGGCAACGGAGGCACCCGAGGGCGCCCCGTGTGTACACACCACCTCCTCCTCCCTCGGGGTGCCCGATGGCTCCCAGGCCTCTACATGGGTGGGGGATGCGAACGGAGTGTCCATCCGACGCCCCCCTGACATCTGGCGCTGCCAGTCCTGGAGGCCCGTGCTGGTATCGACAGGCGTCTGCAGGTTTGCAGCCATGGAGCCCAGGGGGTTGGCAAACCCTGTCTGTGACAGTGCGACACCGGCTCGCACATGGCCACTGGCGCCGATGCCCTCAGCGATGGCCTGCAGAGACTGGGCCATGGCCTGCAGAGACTGGGCTATGGCGTTGAGCGCCTCTGCCATCTGGCGCTGGCACTGGCTCATGGCCTCCTGTGAGAGGGCAGCCATGTCCTGGGCCACAGACGCCGCCTGCACGGAAAGCCCCAGGCCTCGCAAACTGTTCCCCATGTCTGACACCGTCGCACCCATTGCCTCCACCGCGGACGCCACCCGTGCGGTGTCAGCCTGGGTGGCACGCATGACCAGCACCACTCCCAGCTCCTGGGCGCGGGTGGACTCCTCCACCTGCGACTGCACCCTCTTCGCTCGTCTCCGGGTCGGTGGTTGCATCGGGTCTATGTGTGGGTGTGGTAACTCCAGGAACCCGGGATCCATCTGGGCGGCAGATGTTCGCTTGGGCTGGGCTGCCTTCCGACCGCCCGGCCCCTCTGCTGCTCCTACCTCCACCTGCTGTACCAGGACGGCTGTGTTGTGCGCACCAGTGAGTGTAGCAGACGTCTCATCACTAAAGTGCCCAACCGAGGTGAGTGTTTCTGCGATGGTGGAGGGTGTTGGTGACAGCAGTGGCATTGTGTCGTGCTCTTCATCCCACTCTGAGTCCATGGCACTTTGGGGTGGGGGTTCGTCTCCACCAATCCACTCTGAGTCACTGTCCAGTATTTTGTCTTCCTGGGTAGTGCTGTCCCGGGTAGGGGTGTCCTGGGCAGTGCTGTCCCGGGTAGTGGTGTCCCGGGTAGTGGTGTCCTGGGTAGTGGTGTCCTGGGTAGTGGCGTGGGGCAACTCTGCGGCCGTGCCTGGGATACAGGGCGTCCCTCCTCTGCTCCACCGCGTCCAGGAGCGCCTCCACATCCCGTGACTCGAACCTCGGAGCTGAGCGGCGGCCAGCCATCCAGTCGGGTGTTCCGGTCGGGTGTTCCGGTCGGGTGGGGGGGAGCAGCGCGGCCTTATGAGCCGTCACGCCGTGCGGCGCGTATGATGCTGCACGGCGTGAACCACTGCGCAAGCACGGATCCCGTTACGTCGCTGCTAGCCCATTTCGGGCCGGAGACTCTCGACCCATTTTTCCGACGCGACGCAAGTCGGATTTGGCCGTTTTTTGCGCCGATCGGTGGACTTTCCGTCGATAACGGAGAATTTTGCCCATAATATAACATGTCTGTACTGGGCATGACAATATTTTGATGTACTTTAATAATTTAGGAAATCTTGAGTCCTTTTTGTTGTTTTCTGTGATGTTTGGAATGGGGTCCAAGGTTATAAACAAGTATTTCCAACTCTTCTGGTTCCACACTAATACCCCAGAATTGTTGAATGCAAATATTGGTTCCTAAAGCTTCCCAGCTAGTCTTCTCATGAATAATTAGGGATGGGCAATGAATGTCAGCCTTACCAGCGATGTGTCGGGGGTAGCATGTTAGCATGGATCGAGGATTGGTGAGCTCGTAGGAAACAAGGAGTAGGCATAAATGGGTCATTTTCAGGTTGGAAAGATGTACTGACTGGAGCCTCAAATATTTACAATCTGTCTTAATGACTTGGGTGAAGGGACAGAATGTATGCTTGCTATGTTTGCCACAAATGACACAATTGGCTTGGCTAGAGAGTAAGCTGTGAAGAGGGCATGATGAGTCTGCAAAGGGATATAGATAGGATGAGTGAGTGGGCAAAAACTTGGCACACGGAATATAATGTGGTAAACTTTTGGCAGGAAGAATTAAAGAAAAAAAACATATTATTTAAATGGAGCAAGATTTCAGAAAGAGGGTTCTGGGTGTTAAATCACAAAAAGTTAGCAGGCAGGTACAGCAAGTGATTAGTGAGACATATAGCAAGGGGAATGGAATATAAAAATAAAGCTATTTTTCTGCGGTTGTCCAGCGTGTGGTGAATATAGAAATTTCAGATGTATAAGGTTAAAAACTGTGTTTGACTGTGTTTGACTGCTGCAGTCATGTTCTTAATGTAATCTTAGTTTGAAACACAACTAAGTTTTTTGGAGCCTGAGGTTCAATTAACCATCGCAAAAGCTTGGGCTCATGCAATTTTGTTTTGATGAAGGCGATTCCCAGGGGAGTTCATTAGTTTTCAGCTTGGTGAGATGATGTCATTTCTGGGTGGCGCTAAGGCATCAGGGCTTTTTGAGAATGCATCTTTCAGTTTCAGTTCTGATTCTTGCTGAAGCTGAGACCAAGTAAAGCAGGTTAGTTAAAAGCGATGAACTGAATTTAAAGCAGTGACGACTTGTCTGAGGACAAGGGGTAGCTGAAACAAGCCACTTGAAAACAGCTTTTGAAGAAATCCAGTCAGAATATCTGCAGGGGTTCAGACCGGAGTCAGGTCTGTTCTGTTAAAGCAATGTCAAGAGATCTTTCTCAAATAATAACTCTGTAAAGCAAGTGTGCCATTGGCATTTAGGGTGGATTGAGAGTGGAGATGGTCTATTTTCTTGTTGTTTCAGTGGGAATAAAGATAGGAAGTAAGGGTATTGTATTCACTGATGTTGAGTAGTATTGTTCAAGGGATAATTGTAAGCTATTTTCGGGTGTTATGTTAAAGCTTTTAATACTGGGTTAGTAATAAAGCTTTGTTTTAATATACCATATCCCCATTTCATTGTACAATCACTCTTGGAGCAAAGGATCCTTTCCTCACAGTCTTACAAAATTAAAATAAAATATTGGGTTTTGGTCCAGTATCCCGGCCACTGTTGGGGTCTTGTCCGCGTAGTCACAGGCCACATCTGGAGAGTTGTGCACAGTTTTGGTTTCCTTATTTAAGAAAGGTCATCATTGCATTAGAAACAGTTCAGAACACATTCACTGGACCGATCCCTGGAATGAGCGGGTTATGCTGTGAGGCAATTTTGGGCAGGTTGGGCTTGTGTCCATTTGAGTTCAGAAGAATGAGAGGTGACCTTATTTATTTTATTTTTAAAAATAAATTTAGAGTACCCACTTCATTTTTGCCAATTAAGGGGCAATTTAGCATGGTCAGTCCACCTAGCCTGCACATCTTTGGGTTGTGGGGGCGAAGCCCACGCTATCACGGGGAGAATGTGCAAAGTCCACACGGACAGTGACCCAGAGCCGGGATGAAACCTGGGACCTCGGCGCCGTGAGGCCGCAGTGCTAACCATTGTACCATCGTGCTGCCCGAGAGGTGACCTTATTGAAACATAAAAGATCATGAGAGGACCTGACAGTTTGGGGGCTGAAAAGATGTTTCCCCTTGTGGTAGAGACTAGAATTAGTGGACACAATTTAAAGGGTCTCCAATTTAAAATGTGGATGAGGAGAATTCTTTCTCTCAGAGGGCCATGAATCTCCGCAGGAGTGTTGGAGGCAGGGTGATTCTTTTAAGGCTGAATTGGATAGATTGTTGATTGACGAGGGAGTCAAAGGGCATCGGGGTAAGGAAAAAATGGAGCTGAGGCCCACTGTAAGGTCAGGTCTTGGGCTGGATTCTCTGCTGATGGGATGCTCCATTTTGCTGGCAGCCCGGGGAGTTCCCGACAGTGTGGGGCTGCCCCACAATGGGAAACCCCATTGACCAGCCGGAGTAACGGAGCATCCCGCCGGCGGGGCGAAATAGAAATGTGGCGCGGTGGGGCAGAGAATCCAGCCCCTTATACCAGATGAGACCGGAAGAAATATGTTCCCGTCAACCTGGCTACTCTATAAAGGTATTATTTTCAACATAAAGATGAATAAGGCTTTACCCTAACCAGCCATGACATATACCAGAGGAATTTCTAATCTTAAAACACAGAGTCTCACTATTTCTAAAAGAAATCCTGGAACTGCACCAAGCCTATTTCTCAGGCAGTTCTCCAGCACCGGCAATGGTATACCTGCTCCAACCAGCAATGGACAAAGGCAGCTGTTTAGGACTCCGGGGACAGGATTCTCCGCGAACTGGCGGGGCAGGCCACTCAGGCGCCGAGGAGTGGCGTGAACCACTCCGGCGTCGGGCCGCCCCGAAGGTGCAACATTCTCTGCACCTTCGGGGGGTAGGCCGGCGCCGGAGTGGTTTGCGTGAAGGGGCTTGGCGCCATGCTAGCGAGCGCCGAAGGGCCTCTACCAGCCGGCACGAGTTGGCACATGCGCAGGAGTGCCAGCGTGTGCTGGCGTCATCTCAGCGCATGCGCGGGGGGGGTTCATCTCCGCGCCAGCCATCGCAGACTGCTACAGCGGCCTACACGGAGAAATAGAGTGCCCCCATGGCATAGGCCAGCCCGTGGTTCAGTGGGCCCCGATCGCGGGCCAGGCCACCATGCGGGCACCCCCCCCCCCGGGGGCCAGATCCCCCCGTGGCCCCTGCGGACCCCGGAGGCCACCCACGGAGCCAGGCCCCACCAGTAAGTACGTGTTGTAATCTACGCCGGCGGGACCAGCCGAAAACGGGCGGCCACTCGGCCCATCGCGGGCCGGAGAATCGCCGGGGGGCCGCTTACAACTGCTCCTGACCGCCGCGGCACGATTCCTGCCCCCGCCAAATCCACGCTGCCGGAGAATTCGGTAGCTGGTGGGGGTGGGATTCACGCCTCCCCTGGCGATTCTCCGACCCGGCGGGAGGTGGGAGAATCCCGCCCCTGATCTCCAATGTGCTATTAATAGCCCAACAGTTAACTATTCTAAAACACAGTACGAAGTCTTACAACACCAAGTCTTACAAGACTTAGAACACCAAGTCTTACAAGTCTTACAACACCAAGTCTTACAAGACCTCTTCATTCACCTGAGGAAGGAGCAGCGCTCCGAAAGCTAGTGACATCGAAACAAACCTGTTGGACTTTGACCTGGTGTTGTAAGACTTTGTACTGTGCTCACCCCAGTCCAACACCGGCATCTCCACATCATTCTAAAACACAACCAGGGTCCTCATTAGTCCAACCGAAACCACACTATCACATGACCGAGGCTTGAGCTGTCTGGGTTCCTTTAATTAATAAGCTCTTGGATCTCATTGTCAGCTACTGTTTGACCTCAGAAGAGAAACAGTACTCCGAGCAAGCAGACTGCCTCTGTCTACCATCTCACCATCGAGCAGGTGGCAGCAGCAGTCACTTGTCCACCTTCTACACTGTGAACTACTGGAACATTGGCACGGATGGCTCTATGTGCCTTCTCCTGCCATTGAAGTCCTCACTTTGGGAAATATGGATCACCTTGCAACAGTCTGCCAATTACTATCTGAAGGAATATCCATTAAACCTTTGATTCTGGACTCTAGACTCTTGTAAAACCATAACTTGTATTTTTACTGTGGGTGTGTACCTTTTTTTCCCTTGTCCCTCTTTTATTGTATGAGTGCAAATGGGGTGGACATCGCAAAATTTATTTCCCGTGTGTGTGAATAAAGCAACCCTTTTATTTTATCTTATCTCAAGTTTGATGCGCAAGTTATTCACAGAGGATGGGAACATTCCAAATTTAAAGGTTGGGGAAAATGTGCCACCACTTATAAAGAGGGAAATCAAAAATCAAAAACACCTTTCTGTTTACTGGCGGGCAGTGAGTGGAGAAATCAGAGTTGTTTAACTTCATCCCCCTCCTGTCTGTATCAATACACTAACACTGCCTCAAGTGCTTTACCCAAGCTGATGAAGTTCAATGAGTAACCAAATTACTTTTCTTTAAACATTTCATAGAATTACACAGAACAGGAAGAGGCCATTCATTCCATTATATCTGTGCCAGCTCTCTGAAAGAGCGATCCAATTAGTTCTCTTCTTCTGCATCTTCGCCAGAGTCTTGCACATTTTTCTACTTCAAGCATTTATCTACTTCTTCCCAATTGTATGAGGTTCATGCTTGTCAACCTTAATCAACTTCCCCAGCATGCACATCGTCATGTTGGGTAAGGTTGCACATGCAAGTTTCTGAGCATTTGAGGCTTCATTGGAAATGAGGGGGAGCCTTCATAATCAGGCCAACATCTGGCTTCTGATATTTTCTTTTCCCAATACGCTCTGATGCAGCCTCTTGACCAGAATTTTTCTAAGAGTGTAATTTCGTGCCAATGAAAAAAGTGCTGTCAAAGATGATGACAAATTGTGATATTTAATGCAAAATAGGAAATAAAATATGGGATAATCTCAATGAAGGTTACTCTAGGAGGATATTAACATTGAGACACAGTGAAATTCTTCTGGTAATTGGTTTCCAGAACTATATTTAAACAAAAGGTATTATCATAATTTAAATAATAATCAAACACAACCATTGCCCATTACAAAATTTAATTGGATAGTTTTCATACTGGGGAAATGTGCATATTGGATGAGTTGTACTATTTGTTTCTATGACTCCATTAAAAATATGTGAAGTCGTATGCGACAGACAAAATATATCTGGCTTACTATTAGATTTCAATGCTATTGCATAACTAATCAGTTGCTGTAATTATTTGACCAGAAGGCTGTAATCATTTATGTGTTTGTTTGGAGCAGAATATGTACTATACAAAAAACGTATTTGCAGTAAGGGAAGCTGAATACTACAATATAGAGCAACATCATTTACAAGTGGCTAACTCAACCTTGCTTATCCCGCTTCCACGTAAGATGAGGGACATTTCTAAATTTCGCAATGAGCATTCTGTCCTTTTTCTGTAAACTGAATGCCATGCCTTAAGATAACATTGGCAACCATGGACTTCCATTGGATTGGCCCATGATTATGCTTGGCAAAGTCTTTTTTTGCTGCAGATGTGGTTAGCTGTTGCCTTCTGCAGTACAGCAGACCAGGAAACTCTCCTATGCCATATCAAAAACAACGAGTGAGCAGAGAGAGCCGGGAAAGCGAAAACAGCGCCGGAGGAGAGAGCCGGGAGATTTAAAAAGCGCGGGAGGAGAGAGCCGGGACAGCGAAAACAGCGCCGGAGGAGAGAGCCGGGAGATTTAAAAAGCGCGGGAGGAGAGAGCCGGGACAGCGAAAACAGCGCCGGAGGAGAGAGCCGGGAGATTTTAAAAGCGCAGGAGGAGAGAACCGGGACAGCGAAAACAGCGCGGGAGCAGAGACAGCCGGGACAGCGAAAACAGCGCCGGAGGAGAGAGCCGGGAGATTTAAAAAGCACGGGAGGAGAGAACCGGGACAGCGAAAACAGCGCCGGAGGAGAGAGCCGGGAGATTTAAAAAGCGCGGGAGGAGAGAGCCGGGAGTGCTGGGAGAGGTGAGTGCACAAAAGGTGTGGCAGGAGTGCCTTTAGTCACGGAGTGCTGATTGGAACAGAGTGCATCTGAGTTTAGGTGAGTGACTGAGTTCGGGTGAGTGGCGAGAGAGGGCTGTGTTTTTGTTGGTGTTCGGGTATATCCTTGAGGTTCTATAAAGAAAATTAAAAATATATATATTTAAATTAATTAACTAGTTGAGTATGGCTGGACAGGTGATGTGCTGTTGCTGTATGATGATGGAACTGGTGGATCCCATTGAGACCGTCAGTGACCACATCTGCAGCAAGTGTTGGCTGCTCGAGGAACTTCAGCTCAGAATTTATGAGCTGGAGACCGAGCTGCACACACTGCGGCACATCAGGGAGGGGGAACATTACCTGGACGCTTTGTTTCATGAGGCAGTCACACCCGGTAGAATAAGTACTGTTAATTCGGACAGTGGTCAGGGACAGAGTGGTGTGACTGCAAGGGAGGCAGGTAGGGGGATCCTGAGTTTAGGAGTTGAGGAGCCTCAGCCCTTGACCTTGTCCAACAGGTATGAGGTACTTGCTCCCTGTGTGGATGAGGAAGAGGGCTGTAGGGAGGATGCGTTGACTGACCACTGCACCGTGGTACAGGAAGCCATTCAAGAGAGGGGAGCAAAAAGACAAGTGGTAGTTGTAGGGGATTCTATAATTAGGGGGATTGATGGCATCCTTTGTAAGCCAGATCGAGAGTCCCGCATGGTATGTTACCTGCCAGGGTGAGGGACAGCTCTGATCGGCTTGAAAGGATTTTGGAGAGGGAGGGGGAGGATCCAGTTGTCGTGGTCCACGTTGGGACTAACAACATAGGTAAGACTAGGAAAGAGGACCTGTTTGGGGATTATCAAACACTAGGGACTAAATTAAAGAGCAGGTCCTCCAGGGTTATAATCTCTGGATTACTACCCAAGCCACGTGCCAATTGGCATAGGGTTGAGAAATTAAAGAAGTTAACACGTGGCTAAAGGAGTGGTGCGGGAAAGAGGGATTCCATTTCATGGGGCATTGGCATCAGTACTGGGGCAGGAGGGACCTGTACCGTTGGGACGGTCTTCACCTGAACCATTCTGGGACCAGTGTTCTAGCGAATAGGATAAATAGGTTGGTCACAAGGACTTTAAACTAGCAAGTTGGGGGTAAGGGAAGTGTAAAGCTATGGACAGTATAATGGTTAATGGAGATCAAGGCAGCAGGTTACGTGACAGGTTATTATGTAGAGATATGGGTTCAAAGACAAGGAAAATTAGGAGAAAGGGTAAGAGGAAAAATAAATTGCGAAAAGTTACTGATCAAGGTGTTAGGATTCATAACAAAGACATAAAAAACAGCAAAGTGCACTTTACCTGAATGCTCGTAGTATACGAAATAAGGTAAATCAGTTGGTGGTGCAAATCACCGTGAATGACTATGATTTAGTGGCCATTACTGAAACATGGTTAAAAGATGGTCACGACTGGGAGTTAAATATCCAAGGGTATCAGAGTATACAAAAGGATAGAATGGACGGTAAGGGCGGTGGTGTAGCTTTGTTGTTTAAGGATGGCATCCGGGCAATAGTAAGGGATGATATTGGTGCTATGGAGGACAAGGTTGAATCAATTTGGGTGGAAATCAGGAATAGTAAGGCAGAAAAGTCACTGATAGGAGTAGTCTATAGGCCACCAAATAGTAACAGGATGGTAGGGCAGGCAATAAACAAAGAAATAACGGATGCATGTAGAAATGGTACAGCGGTTATCATGGGAGATTTTAATCTGCATATCGATTGGTTTAACCAGGTTGGTAAAGGCAGCCTTGAGGAGGAGTTTATAGAATGTGCCCGGGATAATTTCCTGGAATTGTATGTAATGGAACCTACAAGGGAACAAGCGGTCCTAGACCTGGTCCTGTGTAATGAGGCAGGATTGATTAATGATCTCATAGTTCGGGATCCTCTTGGAAGGAGCGACCACAATATGGTGGAATTTAAAATACAGTTGGAGGATGACAAGGTAAAATCAAACACTAGTGTTTTGTGCTTAAACAAAGGCGATTACAATGGGATGAGAGAAGAACTAGCTAAGGTAGACTGGGAGCAAAGACTTCATGGTGAAGCAGTTGAGGAACAGTGGAGAACCTTCTGAGCGAGCTTTCACAGTGTTCAGAAGAAGTTCATACCAACAAAAAAGAAAGACGTTAGAAAGGGGAAAAATCGACCGTGGATGTCGAAGGAGGTGAGGGAGAGTATCAAATTGAAGGAAAAAACATACAAAGTGGCAAAAATTAGTGGGAGACTAGAGGACTGGGAAGTCTTCAGGGGACAACAGAAAGCTACTAAAAAAGCCATAAAGAAGAGTAAGGTAGACTATGAAAGTAAACTGGCTCAGAACATAAAAGCAGATAGTAAAAGCTTCTACAAATATAGAAGACAAAAAAGAGTGGCTAAGGTAAATATTGGTCCTTTGGAAGATGAGAAGGGAGATTTAATAATAGGAGACGGGGAAATGGCTGAGGAGCTGAACAGGTTTTTTGGGTCAGTCTTCACAGTGGAGGACACAAATAACATGCCAGTGACTGATGGAAATAAGGATATGATAGATGAGGACCTTGAGATGATTGTAATCACTAAGGAGGCAGTATTGGGCAAGCTAATGGGGCTAAAGGTAGACAAGACTCCTGGCCCTGATGGGATGCATCCCAGAGTGTTAAAAGAGATGGCTTGGGAAATTGTGAATGCACAAGTGATAATTTATCAAAATTCACTAGACTCTGGGGTGGTCCCAGAGGATTGGAAAGTAGCAAACGTGACACCACTGTTTAAAAAAGGAGGTCGGCAGAAAGCGGGTAATTATAGGCCGGTAAGCTTAACTTCAGTTGTAGGGAAAATGCTGGAATCTATCATTAAGGAGGAAATAGCGGGGCACCTGGAGGGATATTGTCCCATTGGGCAGACGCAGCATGGGTTCACAAAGGGTAGGTCGTGTCTGACTAATTTGGTAGAATTGTTTGAGGCCGTTACCAGTGCAGTAGATAACGGGGAGCCAATGGATGTGGTATATCTGGATTTCCAGAAAGCTTTTGACAAGGTGCCACACAAAAGGTTGCTGCATAAACTGAAGATGCATGGCATTGAGGGTAAAGTGGTAGCATGGGTAGAGGATTGGTTAACTAACAGAAAGCAGAGAGTGGGGATAAATGGGTGTTTCTCTGGTTGGCAACCTGTAACTAGTGGGGTCCCTCAAGGATCAATGTTGGGCCCGCAGTTGTTCACAATTTACATAGACGATTTGGAGTTGGGGACCAAGTGCAATGTGTCAAAGTTTGCAGACGACACTAAGATGAGTGGTAAAGCAAAAAGGGCAGAGGATACCGGAAGTCTGCAGAAGGATTTGGATAGGTTAGGTGAATGGGCTAGGTTCTGGCAGATGGAATTCAATGTTGCCAAGTGTGAGGCTATCCATTTTGGGAGGAATAACAGCAGAATGGATTATTATTTAAACGGTAAGATGTTAAAACATGCTGCTGTGCAGAGGGACCTGGGTGTGCTGGTGCACGAGTCGCAAAAGGTTGGTGTGCAGGTGATTAAGAAGGCTAATCGAGTTTTGTCTTTCATTGCTAGAGGGATGGAGCTCAAGACTAGTGAGGTTATGCTGCAATTGTATAGGGTGTTGGTGAGGCCGCATCTGGAGTATTGTGTTCAGTTTTGGTCTCCTTAACTGAGAAAGGACATATTGGCACTGGAGGGAGTGCAGAGGAGATTCACTAGGTTGATCCCAGAGTTGAGGGGATTAGATTATGACGAGAGGTTGAGTAGACTGGGACTGTACGCATTGGAGTTTAGAAGGATGCGGGGGGATCTTATTGAGATATATAAAATTATGAAGGGAATAGATAGGATAGATGCGGGCAGGTTGTTTCCACTGGTCGGGGAAAGCAGAACTAGGGGGCATAGCCTCAAAATAAGGGGAGGTAGATTAAGGACGGAGTGTAGGAGGAACTTCTTCACCCAAAGGGTTGTGAATCTCTGGAATTACTTGCCCAGTGAAGCAGTTGAGGCTCCTTCTTTAAACGTTTTTAAGAAAAAGATAGATGCCTTTCTAAAGAATAAAGGGATTCGGGGATCTGGTGTACGGGCCGGAGAGTGGAGCTGAGTCCACAAAGATCAGCCATGATCTCATTACATGGCGGAGCAGGCTCGAGGGGCCAGATGGCCTACTTCTGTTCCTAGTTCTTATGTTCTTATGTTCTTATCAGAAGGATTTACAGGTTGATAATTAACATGAGTGGCCACATTACGAATGCATCTTTCATGGCTCTTAAGTCCTGGAGTGGGACTCGAATTCTGAGCTTCTGGCTCCGAGGTAAGGATACCACCACTGCAGCATAAGGTCCCCAAGCTACAGCAGGGAGGATTAAAGTTTCACAGTAGTTCAGTGGTTAGCACTGTTGCTTCACAGCACCATGGCCCCAGCTTCGATTGGTTTGGGTCACTGTCTGTGCAGAGTCTGCACGTTCTCCCCGTATCTGCATGGGTTTCCTCTAGTTGCTCTGGTTTCCTCCCACAAGTCCCGAAAGACGTGCTTGTTAGGTGGAGTGGACATTCTGAATTCTCCCTCAGTGTACCCAAAGAGGCGCTGGAGTGTGGCGACGAGGGGATTTACACAGTAACTTAATTGCATTGTTAATGTAAGCTTACTTGTGACAAAAATGAAGATTATTATTATTATTCAATTTGTAAATCTAATTGGTTCATCTTTTGGGAGACTGGATTGGCAAAGAAAGATGGAATACTTCTTCCTTAATCTTATCAGTAGCTTGGATTTTGTGGGTGATACTACTTCACTGTTGCTCTCGAAGAAAGCTGATGACAGATCCAGCAAGCTTGGTGGTGTACATTTCACCTTTCCTGGTGTTAGTTTCACTCTGTTGGCAGCCGGAAAACCTCATTGGCATCCAGCAACGGCAATGTCATGGAGCAGGCTCAGTCACCAATCAAACCGAAGAGTTCTCACAGGCAGAAAACCAGAAAAGAGCAAGTAGGTCTAGTCATCACTTTTTGTAACCTTGCAGAAAACAAATAAAGATTGGAAACTATACATGGAGTTAAGGTGGAAGCTGGAATCCCATAAATAAACTTTAAAAAGCCTACGGCGAATGAATTTTTATCCTGGAATGTAGAAATGTGACATTCCTCGAATAGAACATTGGATTTCCAGTGCCAGACAAGTTGTTCCAAAGTTCAATCATGACTCAGTTTGGCCAAAGAAACCACGTCACATCACATTCAACAAGATTTAATTTTTTTTCCACAGTTTTTACAGTGAAAAGGTTAGAACACATTTGATGGAATTTCACATCATTTCAGTGATTTCTGATTCATTGCTATCTGCGAAGACTAGTGGTGGTGGTTTATTTGTGGGGGGGGTCTGTAGTGGGATTCCTTTTGGTAGGGGGTTGCATGGGGGTCCCCTATTGCAGGGTTCCCTGTGGGGTTCACCCTCTTACAAGGGTCCCGAGGGGCCCTCTATTACAAGGGTCTCTTGGGGCCCCCTTTAAAGGGGTATCTGTAGGATCCTTCTACTACAGGGGTCCCTGGGGGGTCTCCCTAACACAGGGTTTCCTGGGGAGGGGGGGGGGTTCATATTACAGGGGCCCCTGTGGGAGTCCCCCTATTACAGGTGTCCCTGGGGGGATTCCCCATTACAGGTGCCCTTGTGGGGGTTGCAATGGGAGGGGGTCTGCTAGAGGAGGCATGGGCAGGCAATGCATTATTAGGGGTAAGAATGGCCCTCGGATGGTCTCTACCAGCGATACCCTGGCATGGTGGAACTGACAGTGGGCCAAGGTGGCAACCGGTGCTGTTAGAAACCACAAATGATTCATGCCCACATGATTTCCAACCATGTGGACCAGGGAGGAAGGAGCTTCGGGTCTGAACAGCTTCCAGAGCCATACTGTTATGCTATGACAAAATGTAACTTTTTTATAAATGCTTTTTATTGGGTTTTTGAACAAAGTGTATTTACAGTTGTGTACACAGAATTTTTAAAAATTAAAAATATATATATAGAAGAGAAGAAAACACAAAAAAAAGCTGGTAGGATATTATGCACTAGCTCAACAACAGCAACTCTGTACAGTTAACAATATTATTTTTAACACAAAAGTAGGCACCTGTTTGTGTGTGTGTGTGTGGGGGGGGGGGCTGCGGGGGAACTGTGGAGGTACATATATATTTGGGTGCCGGGGAAACCTTTACATTAGTTATGTCCAATACAGAGAGAGCAATGCAAGAATGGATCTAGTGTTGGTGTTGTTACTTGCTTCTCCCGGATGGTTCTCGCTGCCGTTGTCGTCTCGCGTTCAACTTCGGTTCGGCCGTTCTCTGCTCCTGTAGATGCTAAGTTTTTTATCGTTTCCCATGCCCTCCTTCCGGCTGTCATTCCCTTGCCCCCCCCCCCCACCTCTCTGGTTCCCCTTTATTGTTCCCTGTCTCCTCCCTCTTCTCCCCCCCACACCCCCTTCCCTCCTCCCCCCTCCCATTCTCCTGTACTTCACCTAGCTGTCTCCTCCCCCCTTGCCGGTCTATCCCTCCCTCCCCCGCATCGGTTACTTTCCCCTGATTCTTGGCTACCTGGCTATTCTTTTGCTTGCTCGTTGGCCACAGACAGGTCCCAGAACAATTGGATGAATGGCTCCCACGTTCCGTGGAAGCCGTCGCCTGACCCTCGGATGGCAAATTTGATTTTCTCCATTTGGAGAGATTTTGAGAGGTCGGACAGCCAGTCTGCAGCGTTGGATGGTGCTGCTGACCGCCAGCCGAACAGGATTCTACAGCGGGCAATCAGGGAGGCAAAGACAAGGGCGTGCGCCCTCCTCCCCAGGAATAGACAAACTTGGTGGCACTTTAATATACACTGTGCCACAAATGTCGCTGCCTACCATTCCAAAGATCTCCAGGCGATGCCAACAAATTATATCACGACACCCTGGGCTAGTGCATGGTCAATACAGCGCCACTTGACCCAGAGTCACAACACAAGTTAATGTAGATGTTATTTTAAAATACATGGGGGCCTTGGTTGAGCTTAATGAATTACAGTCACCAGGTTTGTAAGTTTAACACATATAACCTTTTACTATTGAATGACAAAAATGTAACTATGTAATACCCCTTACCTAATGCCCCCCACCCCTTTCCAACTCACCCCACTCTACACACACAAACAATATAGAGGGAGATGTGGTGGAGAAGAAAAGTGATAATTAAATAAAAAGGATAAAACATCTGCAATGCACAATGATAGTTTTCACTTAAAGTCTTTCAGGAGTTCAAGCTTTCACTTTCATGCCTCTTCCTTCTGAACTTGAGAGGGTTTTCTTGGCAAGTTTGTTTACTTTCAATGTAGATTCAAGATAATTTTAACTGTATAGTAAAGATGTGCCAGGCCCTTACTGGTTTTAGAACAATAAAGCAGTCCTTTACTTCAGCAGAGAAAGATAGAGCTCATATCCCTTTCAAGGCCTAATCACTTCTGCCCAGCTCTCTCAGAAGCATCATACAGGGTGTCTCAGCCAGAACATTGTCCCTGGCCAACCCACAGCTTTGCAGACAGCCAATCGAACCAACCTCCTCCAAAGCTGGTTCTTCGGATTCCCTCAGCGCCGTGTCTGTATTCTCCTTTCCCAAAAACAAATCCTGCAACATGCTTCTGACTAGCAGCTACCTCAGCTTAAAACCACTGCTTAATGGTATGTGGCGAGTAAAACTTCACACTCATAGCAAAGATAATTTCAAAAATAAAAATAAATGGGAACAAAGTGAAATCAAAAGGAAGGACTCTGACAACAAGGATGATGTAGTGAACTCCTACTCTTACAGAACTGATTTTTAAAAATATCAGTGCATATTTGTGTCCAAGAAGGATTTGATACCCTGCTTGATACCTACATTCCAGTAGGTGCTGTCGCCTTCAATGCAATGTAGTTTTGTAAAGTAAAAATACGTGGGACTTTGAAAGAAGGGGGGAAGCACCTTAGTGCAAATATTTTGCTTTAAAAAGTACAGCAATATTTCCGTGATGCTCTGCCTCCGCCGGGACAAATTCCCAATGGCAAGGTTCACTTGTGCTTTTAAAAATTGGGAAACAGGCGTCATGGCGGATGAGGGAGAGAGGATGTAGGACACACAGAGGCGCGACCAGTCCTGACATTGGGGTGGCGGGGACCCCGTCAGGGCCGGGGGGAGGGGGACATGCTGGCAGAGGAACACCCTCCCCCCCACGGGACTAGGGAGGTGGCTCAGGCACGGGCAGCCATTGCCGCAACCTGCAAGGCAGCCATCTTGCTGCGCACCCCACTGACCACCCACCTTGGCCCTGGTACTGCAGAGTGAGACCAGCTGTACGGGTGCTCCCACCACCCCCCCGCCCCGCACCCCAGCCCCCACTCTCCACCCCACCTACAACCACCACACTCCAGCCCAAACTCTTCAATCCGCCACACCCCAGCCCCCACCCCCAAACCCCACCGTCCTTCATGCCGCCCCCCAGCTCGCCGCTACCTACAGGTGGGGCACAACACGGCACACTCAAGGGCAAAACCCACAGTAGCCCCGAGAGGCGAGCGCCAGATGGGGGCCACGGAACATACAGCTGGCATGGGCAGCGGCAGCCGATGGTACCCTTGGCAGCAGGGACAGGCACCAGGGCCGGATGCCCCCACGGTGCCGGGCACTGACGGGGCCGGCGTGTGGGGGTGGGGTGGGGGGGGGGGGGGCGAAATGCGGGTTCCGCAGTGCCAACTGGGGCCACCATGTAGCTCAGTGGGCTCGGTTGTGCACGGGGGTACGCAGCATTCTAACATGTTGGCCTTCCACTCCCTGCAGACAATGGATAATGCAACATTAGCAGCAATGGTGGCCTTTCTGCTAATTGTCGCAGCCCTGGAGGATGCACCGTGGCTGCACGAGCTGGAGCTGCTCGAGGATGCAGATGCTGCAGCTGCGGAGCCTGCCTCAGATGAACAGGAGGCAGCTGCTGAGGATGGAGACCTGACTGCCAAACAGGCTGAGGAGGAGGTGCAAAGAACACACCACTTGATGCCTCGTGTGTACCGGCAACACCTAACATTCGAGGGCCTGCCGGAAAGGGCATGCCGTTGAATACTCCAGCTGAGGAGGAGGGCAGTGCAACAGATCTGCCAGATCATGGTGCACCTGGCACTGTGGGGGAATTGGGGAGGGTACCGCTTCCCGGTGGCTGTCAAGGTAACGGTCACCCTGAACCTCTACGCCATGGGCTCCTTCCAGGCGTGGAGTGGGGACCTTTCTGGGATCTCACACGCCTCGGTTCAGTGGTGCATCTTCGCCGTTACGGAGGCCCTATATGCCCAGTCTGCACAATACATCCATTTCAGTTTGGACTGAGCCCACCAGGATACCCAGGCAGCGGGGTTTGCCAGCATCGGCGAGGTGCCCCGGGGTCAGGGAATGATTGATAGAATGCATGTCCCCTTGTGAGCACTTGCAGATGGCAGGCCACTCTACACAAACCAAAAGGGGTTCCACTTGATGAATGTGCTGCTGGTGTGTGACCATCAGCTGTGCAACACGCACGTGTCTGTGCCCAATATCCGTCAGAGTGCACGCCGCCTTCATCCTGGCACGCTCAATGGTCCCTGGTCTCTTCGAGGCACACCCCCAGCTGGGATTGTTGGCTTCTGGGCCACAGGGGTTATTCACTGCAGCCATGGCTGATAGCGTCTCTCCGGAAGCCACAGACCGATACGGAGACCCGCTACACTGACGCCCATGCAGTGACCAGGGGTGTGATCTAATGGTGCTTCGGCATCCTGAAGATGCAGTTAAGGTGCCTGGACCGCTCTGGAGGGGCCCTCCAGTACGAGGCTGAGAGGGTTGCCCGTATCGTGGTGACCTGCTGCAACCTGTACAACATCACGCAGCAGACGGCGATGTGCTGGAGGAGGGGGATGAACGGCAGGCCTCGTCAGACAAGGAGGATGTGGAGGAGGGCAGGCATGGGCAGGACATGGGACATGGGCAAGCACGGGAGGCTCCAAAATTCTTCGCCTGATCCAACATGCATGGGGTGCTCTAGTCGGCTCGAGGTTCACCGACTTGGGGGTGGGGGGGTGGTGGGGAGATTGGCTAGGGGCATGGACACCGCATCCCACCCCCACTCCCCTTCCACTGCCCCCCTCCACCCCCATCCACCCTCACCCCACCAGCAACCCTCTCAGTGATACCTACCTGCGTCACTATGGGGTGCGGGCCTTGGGTTGGCGGTAACAGAGGGTCTGACCCATGGAATAGAGGATGGTGACAACCCGCTTTGCGATGAGCACTGGTGCTCCGCATCGTTTGACAATGCCTGAATCCTGCCACGGTAACACTTTCCACCATCTACCAGGGTGATCCTTGTATGCGAGCTGGTCATTCCACCACACGTTCCCGTCTAATCCCTGGGGGGTGGCGGTGGTGGGGCTGGTGAGTGGGCGGGGTGCGGTGTTGGGACACCGGAGCGCGAGCGCTAGCTGAACTGCGGTCCCTGGACCAAGCCCACCCCCAACATCCGCACATTGCGCCCCCCACCTCCTACTGCCGCGACCAGCCCAGACCAGCACACCCCTCACACCCTTCTGACAGAGCACTGAGGCAGGTTGTAACATTGTGCACAGGTGTTTAAAGTGAACATATATATACCGGTTTGTGACCAATCCTCTATCTCTATACTGTGCCCTGCACCAATGCCAACTTAGCTGGTATCTACTTTTCTGGCCTTAAGGGCCAAAAGCTATGCCTTGGAGAATGCTGTGGGAGTCACCTGCACGGGCCCCATCGCCACTTCCTCCCTCACGTTTCCGTTGGCCCCCGGGCTACTCCATGGGACAGGGGTGCGAGCGGAGCTATCCTCTGAAGCTTCCCCACCACCTGGCGCTGCCAGTCCTGGAGGTCGGCTGGCATCTCGACCAGGTTCTGCATGTTCACGGCCATGGAGCACAGGGAGTGGGCCAGCTCCATCTGGGACTTCACCACATCACGCTGCACCGTCTGCGTCTGTGCCAGGAACTCCTGAGGCGGTGTGCTGAACCCAGGGATGATCTGCCTTCCATCAGCCTGTGAGTGTGCCATATACCTCTGGGGTTGGCCTACCTTCCTCTGTGCCTGTGCTCCATCGGATAGCGCCTGGGCAATGCCGCCAACATTCTCAGCCGTGTCCGGCTTGACTGAGCCGTGCTGAGGAGTGCCGCAGCAATGTCCAGGTGGCTCTGGCACATGGCTATCTGTAATAGGGTAGCCCTGTCCTGGGCTTTGACCACTGCCTGCACAGAGTGCCCAGGCCTTGGACATCCTGACCCATGGCCGAAACCGTCGATCCCAAGGACTTCATCGTGGACCGTGCAGCATTGGAATAGGTGGACGCATGGTCTGCACCACTTCCTGCTCCTACACGCAGTTGGACTGCTCCAAATGCACCTGCAGTTGCTGGATGCTCGCCGACAACCCCTCATGCAGTCCCTGGCTCTCCGACAGTATCTCTTCAATCCATGGAACCATCTGTTCCGGAATCCCCAAACCCATCTGGAAGGCAGGTCATCCCTGGGTTCAGCCAACTCCCTCAGGAGTTGCTACCTCCACCTAATGTACCGGAGTATGTGTGTGGTGCACACCAGTGTGTGGTGCACACCAATGTGTGGTGCACACCAGTGTGTAGTGCACCCAGTGTGTGGTGCACACCAGTGTGTAGTGCACCCAGTGTGTGGCGCACACCAGTGAGTGGCCCAGGAGCCCCTTCACTAAAGTGCCCAGCCGAGATGACTGTCTCTGTGACGGTGGAGGGTGTTGGGAACAGCTGCGATGGGGTGTCAGCTTCACCCGGGCTTCCCCGGGATGCGGGCCGATGGCTCCCGTCCATATCGGTTGCGTCTTCATCGCTGTTCGACACCTGGGGTTCTGGCTGTGGTTGGGCCCGAGGGCGGGGCACACCAGAGGCGCCCTCCCCATCACCAGCAGCTCCTGCAATAGACAAGACAAGCCGCATGATTGCATCACTGGCCGGGGGGCTGAAGGTGTTTGGGGGGAGGGTATGTGTTAAGGAAGGGGGAGAGGGTGTGGAGGTGGTTGTGGTGGTGGAGTGGTGGCGGTGTGGGGATGGTAGTGGGTGTGGTGTGGGGATAATCCGACGGTGAGGGTAGTGGTGGGGTGATGGCTCACGTGCCATCAGGAACGGCAAGTCACCGGGGTCTCACGTTCTCGCCCGATGCCGACCTCCAAAAGGATGGTATTTATCTTAATGCAAGGAGTCTGACAAACAAAGCAAATGAATTGAGGGCACAAATTATAACATATAGGTATGATGCCATTGCTGTCACTGAGACATGGTTGAGAGAGGGGCAGGATTGACAGGTCAAATTCCAGAATATGGCATCTTCAGGTGAGATAAGGAAGGGGTTAAAGAGGAGGGGCTGTCGCAGTTTTGATTCGGGAATCAATTACAGCAATAAGGAGCGACGGCATCTTAGAAGGCTCTTCATCTGAAGACATATGGATAGAATTTAAAAACCAAAAAGGAACAATTACATAACTGGGAGTGTTCTATAGGCCCCAGAAAAGTCCAAGAGAAATAGAAGAGCAGATATATATTTTTTTAACTTGGAGTACCCAATTAATTTTTTCCAATTAAGGGGCAATTTAGCGTGGCCAATCCACCCAGCATGCACATCTTTGGGTTGTGGGGGCAAAACCCATGCAAACATGGGGAGAATGTGCAAACTCCACACGGACAGTGACTCAGAGCCGGGATCGAACCTGGGACCTCGGTGCCGTGAGGCAACAGGGCTAACCCACAGCGCCATCGTGCTGCCCGCTAGAAGAGCAGATATAAAACCACAAGACCAGAAGACATAGGAGCAGAATTAGGCCACTCGGCCCATCGAGTCTGCTCCGCCATTCAATCATGGCTGATATTTTTCTCATCCCCATTCTCCTGCCTTCGCCCCATAACCCCTGATCCCCTTATTAATCAAGAACCCAGCTATCTCTGTCTTAAAGACACTCAGTGATTTGGCCTCCACAGCCTTCTGCGGCAAAGAGTTCCACAGATTCACCACCCTCTGGCTGAAGAAATTCCTCCTCATCGCTGTTTTAAAGGGTCGTCCCTTTAGTCTGAAATTGTGTCCACTGCTTCTAGTTTTTCCTACAAGTGGAAACATCCTCTCCATGTCCACTCTATCCAGGTCTCGCAGTATCCTGTAGGTTTCAATAAGATCTCCCTTATCCTTCAAAACTCCAACGAGTACAGACCCAGAGTCCTCAACCGTTCCTCATACAACAAGCTATTCATTCCAGGGATCATTCTTGTGCACCTCCTCTGGACCCTTTCCAAGGCCAGCACATCCTTCCTTAGATACGGTGCCCCAAAACTGCTCACAATACTCCAAATTGGTTCTGACCAGAGCCTTATATAGCCTCAGAAGCACATCCCTGGTCTTGTATTCTAGCCCGCTTGACATGAATGCTAACATTGCATTTGCCTTCCTAACTGCCGACTGAACTTGCACGTTAACCTTAAGAGAATCGTGAACAAGGACTCCCAAATCCCTTTGTGCTTCTGATTTCCTAAGCATCTTTCCATTTAGAAAATAGTCTATGCCTCCATTTCTCCTTCCAAAGTGCATAACCTTGCACTTTTCCATATTGTATTCCATCTGCCACTTCTTTGCCCACTCTCCTAGCCTATCTATGTCCTTCTGCAGCCCCCCTGCTTTCTCATTGCTACCTGCCCCCCTACAGATCTTTGTATCATCTGCAAACTTAGCAACAGTGCCTTCAGTTCCTTCCTCCGGATCCTTAATGTGTGAAAAGTTGTGGTCCCAGCACCGACCCCTGAGGCACACCACTAGTCACCGGCTACCATCCTGAAAAGGATCCCTTTATCCCCACTCTCTGCCTTCTGCCAGTCAGCCAATCCTCTATCCATGCCAGAATCTTAGCCTTAACACCATGGGCTCTTAACTTATTTAACAGTCTTCTCGGCAAATTTCAGAGAAGTGCAAAAGTAATAGGATAGTGATAGTGGGGGATTTCAACTTCCCCAGTATTAACTGGGGTAACCATACTGTGAAAAGTTTAGAATTCTTAAAATGCATCGAGGAGAACCTTTTGGCCACTATGCAGAAGGACCTGCAGGAGAGGGGGTGGTCCTGGACTTAATTTTGGTAATGAAGCTGGGCAAGAGGTTTAAGTATGAATGGGGGAGCATATTGTAGACAGTGACCACAACTCTGTTAGATTCAAGATTGCGATGGAAAAGGACAAGGATGAATCTGAGATTAAAGTTCTAAACTGGGGGGAAGGTCAATTTTAATAAGATCAGACTTGATTTGGCCAGAGTGGAGTGGGAGAAAACACTCTGAGGTAAATCTGTAATGGAACAATGGGACGCATTCAAGAAGGAAATAGGGAGAGTACAGGGCCAACATGTTGCAATAAAGAAAAAGGGTGGAACCAACAAATCCAGTGAACACTGGATATTGAGGGATACACCACTGGATCAGGTGAAAAGGGGAGGGTTATGGTAGATATTGAAGGTTCAAAACAGCAGAAGCCCTGAAGGTGTGCAGAATTTGAAAGAGGGAACTTAAAAAAGAAATTAGGAAAGCGAAAAGGGGAAATGAAAGGATACAGGCAGGCAAAATAAAGGAAACTCCCAAATTGTTTCACAAGTACATTAAGGGGAAAAGGAACACAGTGGTAATTTGTGTGTGGAACCAGAGGATGTAGGTAGGGTTCTAAGTGAATACACTGTGTCATATTCACTCGTGAGAGGGATGGTGTGGGTATAGAAATCAGGGAGAAGGACTGTAATGGGGCTGGTTTAGCACAGTGGGCTAACCAGCTGGCTTGTAATGCAGAACAAGGCCAGCAGCACGGGTTCAATTCCCGTACCGGCCCCCCCAAACAGGTACCGGAATGTGGCGACTAGGGGCTTTTCACAGTAACTTCATTGAAGCCTAATTATAACAATAAGCGATTATTGTTATTATTAATACAATTAAAGAGATTAACAGTGATAGAGGAGAGATTCTGAGTGATCAGGCAGTCTTAAAATTAGACAAATTTCCAGGGTCAGATGAAATACATCGCAGAATTTGAATGAGGCAAGGGAGGAAAGAGCAGGAGAGCTGGCAATGATTTCCAATTCCTCTCGAGCCACAGGTGGTGCTAGAGGACTGGAGGATAGCCAATGTGGCACCATTATTCAAGAAAGGAGAAAAGGCTAAACCAGGTAACTACAGGCCAGTCAGTCTGACCTCAGTGGTGGGGAAACTATTGGAAGCAATTCTGAAAGACAGAATTAATCTGCATTTGGAGAGGCAGCGATTAATTGAGAACAGTCAGCATGGTTTTGTTAAGGGGAGTTCATGTCTGACCAATTTGATTGAATTTTCCAAAGAGGTAAACAGCTGTGTAGATGAGAACAATGGGCGTCATTCTCCGCCGGCGGGAGTCTCCGTTTTGCCGGCGCCCGGGGGTTTCCCGACGGCGTGGGGCTGCCCCACAATGGGAAACCCCATTGACCGGCCGGTGTTACGGAGACTCCCGCCGGCCGGTCGGGGCAGAAATGTGGCGGGGCGGGTAGGAGAATTTCGCCCAATGTATTTGACGGAGTCTACTTGGACTTCAGCAAGAGTGCCTCAGTAGTACCCTGGGTCACTGTCCATGTGGAGTTTGCACATTCTCCCTTTGTCTGCGTGGGTCTCACCCCCACAACCCAGAAAGATATGCAGGGTAGGTGAATTGGCAATGCTAAATTGCCCCTTGATTGGAAAAAATGAGTTGGGTACTCTAAATTGATTTTTAAAAACTGTGGCTACCAGGGCAGGTGAAATGCTAAGAATCCTATGCCGAGAATCCTATGCACCTCCTGACCCCCCAAAACCTGTCCACCATCTACAAGGCACAAGTCAGGAGTGTAATGGAATACTCTCCACTTGCCTGGATGTGTGCAGCTCCAAATACACTCAAGATGCTCGACACCATCCAGGACAAAACAGCCCGCTTGATTGCTCCCTCTTCCACAAACATTCAAACTCTCCACCATTGACAATCAGTGATAGCGGTGTGTGTCATCTACAGGATGCACTGAAGTAACTCGCCAAGGTCCCTTATGCAGCATCTTCCAAACCCACAACCACTACCATCTAGAAGGACAAGAGCAGCTGATACTTGGGAACCCCACCACCTGGACATTCCCCTCCAGGTCACTCACCACCCTGACTTTGAAATATGTCTGCGTACCTTCACTGTCGCTGGGTCAACATCCTGGAACTCCCTCCCTAACTGCACAGTGGGTGTACCTACACCTCAATAACTGCAGAGGTTCAAGAAGGCAACTCGCCCCCAGCTTCTGAAGGGCAACCAGGGATGGGCAATAAATGCTGGCCTAACCAGTGACTCCCACATCCTGTAAATGAATAAAAAATAAAGGACAGTTAAGAGTCAACCACATTGCAATGGGCATGGAGTCACAGACCAGGTAGGCCAGACCTGGTAAGGACAAGGATATAACAGTATGGGGAGAGTCTGTGAAATGGGATTATTCATATATCCTTTTCACAAAAAGCCAGCATAGACAACTTCTGCGTCATAAACTTCTATTATTTTATTGCCTATTACCAATGAAGCCACTAGGAATATCAGATAGCTCTATTTTACTTTACCTTGTGTTCTCCCATTCCAGCATAGAATTATTTCATGTTCAAATTATACCAATTAAAGAATAAATACACACTGCCATTTAATGGTATGTTAATTTAGGTGACAAAAAAGTGTACATCTGTAGCCAAGAGCAATCATCTTCATCAGTAAAAATGCCTCTTTGACATGGAATGAGTCTAATGCCCAGATTTTGGGAGCGTTATCCTATAATAACTATTCTTTATTATACAGTATGATAGATAAGGATTAACTGCTGATTCATCCTAATGTGAACCAACACAGGTTTTATTTTTTCATCCATTTAAATTTATGGTTTTCTATATTTGTTCTCATGTTCGTGCAAATGCTATTATTTCATTGAATGTGCTTGTAATTTGGCCATCTGTGCTTTGAATTCATAGATTCCAGTGAATCTGGAACTTTTAAATCTCGGGACTTTTCACAGCAACTTCATTGCAGTGTTAATGTAAGCCTACTTGTGACAATAAAGATTATTTATTTATTTTATTTTATGTTTTTATCTTCTTCAGCTCTCTGTGTAAAAAGCAGGTCTGACTCAAGGCGCTATGATTCACAGGTAGGATAAGTTGTGGGGGGGAGGTGGTGGGGGGGGCGTGGGGGTTGGGGGGTAGTGGTTAGGGATGGGGATAAATACCCCAGCCAGGAAAAACAAATCAAGCACCATGCTGTTGCCATCAATCTGAGCCAACCATTGCTGACTAATGCTTGCTCTTGCATTCTCTTCCTACTGGAGGAGGTTTTAACCCAGTTCACCAGGGGAGTTATTCATGGGATGTGTTGAAATGCCAGTTTTATACCTCGCCCAATATTATGGTTAAAATCGATGCAGGTAATATCAATATCATGTTCAATTGCATCAGATTCACAAGACAAATTCATGGTGGATTTAGACTCACATTCTCCGCATTGTGGTAGATGGAAGTTTATGGGCGGGGTTCTCTGAACCTGAGGCGTAGTGTTGACGCCATCGTTAACACTGTCGCGTTTCACGACGGCGTCAACAGGCCCCCAGGAACAGCGATTCGGAGGCCTTCAGGAGGCCAGCACGGCCCTGGAGCGACCCACGCCACTCAAGCTGCCGATACCAGCCTCAAATGTGGTCTGCGCATGCGGCTGCGACCGGCACGAATGCGCACATGCGCACTGCGACTGGCGCGAATGCGCGGTGGCTTCCTTCTCCACGCCGGTCCCGACGCAACATGGCGTAGGGCTACAGGGGCCGGCGCGAAGCAAAAGAGGCCCCCAGCCCGAGAGGCCGGCCCGCCGATCGGTAAGCCCCAATTGTGGGTCAGGCCACAGCAGAGGGCCCCCCCCCCCCGGGTCGGACACCCCTCCCTCCTCCCCCCCACCAGGCCGCCCCTGGAAGGATGCATGCCGAGGTCCCGCCGGGTAAGACCACATGTGGACGGCGCCGGCGGGACTCGCATTTTTTTTGCAGCCACTCGGCCTGAGAATCGCCGGGGGGGGGGCCCTGTAGAGCAGCCCCAGACCGGCACCGCACCGACCGCGCTGGCGCCAATGGTGCCGATTCTCCACTCACCGGAGAATCGGCGGACCGGCGTCGGGGCAGCGTCACGCAATTCGTGCCCGGCCCGGCGATTCTCTGCCTCAGCGTGGGCTGAGAGAATCCCGCCCTAAGTGTGGTGAGTGCATGCATGAAAATATTGGATTTGGTTGTTGTCGTGTTGAGTGTTCTGATGCACAAATAATCCAACATGGCTGTAGATGGTACAACTCAGTTTTATTGTCCAAACAACTGTAACAACTAACTGCTGGCTTGGGTACGTGCTTCACCAGCTAACCTGTGGACCCAGCCCTATCACTATCTTAGTGAGGCACTCAGCACATGGTCTATGTCTGAGTGGCGCCGCGCTGTGAGCTCTGTGCTCTGAGCTATCTCCTGGTAGAAAGAGCGGGAACTGTGGTGTTCCCTGTTTTATAGTGCGTGTGCTCTCACTGGTGATTGGCTGCGATGTTATGTGTGTGCTAGTTGGTCCAACTGCCTGTCCATCAGTGTGTGTGTGATTGCACCATGATATGCTGATGTGGATATCATGACAGTTGTGGTTGGCCCTCAATTATGCTGGCAGCTCCAAGTACTTGGGTGAACACATGAAGAATTGTTATTTTTCCCAGGAATTTAGTGGGACAGCAGCGATCCTGACATGTTCAAAACTGAGAGGGTAATCCCGCCTTGGCTGTTTTGAGGAGCCCCAAACTGATTTTATTCCCATCCGGGATCTAATCCCTTTAAGGGTGTAGAGGGTGCCATCTCCGCTACTCCACTACTGGGCCGATATCTGGGGTTTGAATATCTGTGTGTGTCTCTCTCCAGCTGGCACTGAAACTTCAGAGGCCAGGGGATGTCGCACTGGGACACTTCCACTGAAGAGAGCACTGATTCAAGCCTGCCGTTTATTCCTAACCGACAGCCTGAGACTTATATCACACAGATCTCCAGACCCCTACCAATACCCAGGTGATTCTCTCTCTTGCCGGTGGTGCAACAGCCACCCGGTTCCTACTCCACTAGAGTAGCTTTCCCAAGAGAGAGAATAGGACACTGCTGTTTATTCCCTAACCAGCAGTCTGTCCTGAGTGAATCGCTCAAGATGACCCTCGATTCCTGAACCCGGAATTAAGGTGAGGAGTATTTTAACAATGACTTGGTCAGAGGTCGCTGGTGAAAGATTGAAGAATTTAAACGACTCCAATTGTCATCAAATCAAGGTTTATTGTAAAACCCAGGTCAAAATCATCAACAGAAGAAACACAATACAATCTTATGCTCTAATATACACTATGTCTATTCAAAAGTAATATAGCGGACACAACGAAAATTCTTATGCTTACACAGCTTTTAGCAATATCACAAGGCACACAAACAAGTTCCCTTCCCCAAAGCCTCAACCACTATTAAAGTCAAGGGAGTTTCGTAAGCTGCTGCGGAGTACTTACGGTCACAGGCTGCAGAGGTCAAGTCAGGGGTGCAGAGGTCGAGCCACGAACGAAGGAGACCCCCAATCGAAAACACAGCCCCTTTTATATTGTTTTACCTGGCTTTGTCCTGTGGTCGGCCAGCCCCTTTTGCATTGAAAAGGTAAGTTTTAAAGTTCCCGCTGGTCCCGCCCCCTTTGAGCCGGTCAGAGCTGTCGAGATGGGAGTACCTCCCCTAGGTCCGCCTCCAGTCTGTTTTTTGAGATAACGAGGTTGAGCTCCCTTGAAGATTTTCAAAGACTTCCATCTGCTCCGGAGATGCTGCTATGTTGATGGGGTGTTGATTGGATTCTGCTCTGGTGGAGGCCAGGTCATTTACATTTGCATGGGGCTATGACCATCCCATTGTCCTGCTTGCATGCAAGCCTCCTGTGTATTCCCGTGCCCCTTTGTCTGTGTCTTGATGTTATCTTGTTGTCTGGCTCCTTCTTCCTTGTAGCTCCTAGGGGGGTGTTTGTAAATATTTATGTGCTTATGTCCCCACTCAGCTCAGCGGGCCAAGCCTGCTGGGAAAACTGGTTCTGTTCCCTTGGCTGGAAAGTCAGTTTACAGTCTCTGAGTTTCTCCAAAAGGGCCGAATTGCCCGAAAACCTTACAAGGGACAAGATCCTGCCTCCAAGAATTGCTGGTCTGTCAGAGGGCCGACATCCTTTCAGTCCCGGCCGTGCCCACCGGAAGAGGTGTCACTGCTGGAACTGCACTTAGTCAAGCGAAGCAGTGATGAATTCTGCCCTCAGAATGAGCTAAGTGGGGGCAGGGGGGACGAAGGGGAGACAAAATTTGCCACGGCCAATCCGGCATGTCATTGAGGGGAGGTCAAAAGTTGTTGAGGACAGGGGAGGGTGTTGTTACATCGGTGGCTATTTCCCACCGTGTACAACTGAGTCCCCGATTAGGAGGGCCTCCAGCACATTGGGAGGCCGCAAGTGTTCACCAGACATTCTCCCCACATAATGGAGAGCTGAACTGCCTCTGTAAAAATGTCTCCTGTTGCAGCAAGACAAAGCCTTGACCATTGGTGCCGATTTTGGGGCTTTCGGTTGTGCTGGAACTCCAGATGGGGGCAGGGACAGACATCCTGGGTTTGCCTCACTGGTGCTAAGGAGGCGGATCGTCAAGGGCTGGAGGTCGATTTCACCACCAAGCGCTTTGGCATGACTGGGTGACTTGATGGTGGTTTTACACCTTCAGAAAGTTAAGTTTACCGTGAGAGGGTCAATGGGCGGTGGCGGCTGTTTATATTGTACTTTAAATAGCTGGTCACTGTTTGCTGTTAGGAGGGGTGGGTGGGGGTGAGTGGGGGAGGGGTGACTTAGTAACTAAGTTTTACCGTTGTAAGGGAAGGAGGGGGAGGGGCCTCTTACTGTTTAATTGTTATTCTGTGTTTCTGTATGTTTTGTATTAAATTTGCCACGGCCAATCCAGCATGTCATTGAGGGGTAGGTTTTGTATTAAATTTGTTGAAAGATTTTAATAAAAATATTTCCAATAAAAAAGAAGCATAGTCCTGTGCTGTGAACTGAGTCGGGGATGGGCAATGTAGAACATCAATGGACATGAATGAATGTTCGCTGTCGTGGCGTCTGATCAGAGTGAGTGTTGTCAACATAGAACATAGAAAAATAAAGTCCGACTTGAGTTCGGAAAGTCAAAACAGGGTGTCAATATCTAAACTTTGTTTGTGACATTCTTTGTAACATGAATGACATAAAGTCAGGTCTACTTGTACTACAGAATTTCTCTTCACGCTCATGTACATCTACATGGAAGGGTACTATAGGAGGTTCACCAGAAAGCTGAAGCCTCTTTCTTCATGGCAATCTCTATTGATTCAATGGTCATTGAGAGAATGCCGCTTTCATGATTACGGATTGCCAATAACTATGTTTCGCTTGATTACCTCTTCGTGTTTTACAACCTCTGAACATTTAAACATAACCTTATTTCAATTGTTCCGAACGAAGAGGCTCTTGTGAGATTACACAAATTATCACGTTATCCAGGATGCTAATGAGGGCTCTAGACTTGTCATTATTTTAGGTTTGTTTTTTCTTTAATTCAATTTAATGCTCTAAGTACAGGTTCCAATTTCTCATTACCTTACCAGAACATAGATGGTTCTGACTGAGGGAGAAAAGCAAAAACATATGAGGGGCAGAAATAAAGAGTCGGGGCAGAATTAGACTTTGATAGAATTCATCATCAGATAGAGCACAGCAGATCTCTCTATTGTTGATGCTTTGTAATATGCCACTTTGCTTCAGTTGATAACATTCTCACCAACGAGTTAGAAGGTTTGGAATTAAAGGCCCTAATTATGTACGATAGTCTGACACTTCAATGCGGAACTGAGGGTGCAGTGCATTGTTACCGCTATGGTATGTTTCAGCAGCAACACTGGGGTCCTCACTCAATGACACTTATACCAGGGTCTGTGCATCCCTAAGGTCTGGAGAAATATTCTGGGAGATCTACGATGTTGGGCTGACCTTAACGATGGGGGACATGGTGATGATCATAAGTTGGAGGCATGCTCTGCTCCCGCTGCCATGTTCCTGCTCTACTACTGCTTTCTCCATTCTGTGCTCCCGCTCTGATACTGCGCCTCCCATACTCCCATCCTTCCCAAGCTCCTGCATCAACCACATTGTTGTGGAACTGGAGTCACATGTAGACAAGGCCAGACTAGGTAAGGACAACGGATTACCTTATGTAAAGGACACTAAATGAGTAATTCCAAAAATCAACAATGGTTTCATGGTCATCATCTGATTTTTACTGAATTTAAATTCCACCATCTGCCACGGTGGGATTCAAACCTGGGACCCCATGGCTCTCTGGATTATTAGTCCAGTGAGAATACCGCAACACCACCACGTCCTGCTGTAGGACACCCACAGTGGTATTGGGAAGGGATTTCCAAGATTTTAACAGTGACAATGATGCAACTACAATATAGCTCCAAGTCAGAAGTGTGTGCCTCAGATGAGACTTTGCAGGTCCTGGTGGTGCTCCCATGCATCTGCTGCCTGTGTATGTTTAGTTGGTACAGCTTGCAGATTTGCAAAGCTCAGTAAATGGAGGCACGTTGAGTTGTTGCAGTGCATCTTTTATATGGTACACACTGCAGCTGGGTGCATAGTTTTATGGCAGCACGGTAGCACAGTGGTTAGCGCAGTTGCATCACAGCTCCATTATCCCAGGTTCGATTCCTGGCTTGGGTCACTGTCTGTGCGGAGTCTGCACATTCTCGCCGTATCTGTGTGGGTTTCCTCCGGGTGTTCCGGTTTCCTCCCACAGTCCAAAGATGTGTAGGTTAGGTGGATTGGCCATTCTAAATTGCCCTTAGTGTTCAAAAAGGTTAGGCAGGGTTACTAGGTTACGGGGATAAAGGGAATAGGGTGGTGGTGTGGGCTTAAGTGGGGTGCTCTTTTCAAGAGCCGGTGCAGACTCGATGGGCTGAATAGCCTCCTTCTGCACTGTAGATTCTATGATTCTATGATACAAATTATGCCAGAATACTACTTGACGAATACAGTGTATTTTCTTGTTCGCCTCGCAAACATTCTTCCCTCAGGTCACACCAGCAGAAATATGTTACAATTCTTTTGCCTCACTGATGAAGGAGGAGTCTTGCTGAGTGCAAACTGGTTGTCTACATTTTCTTAGATTGAAACAATTCATTGTAAGTGAAATGAATGCAGAAATGGTAGACACACTAAATCAATATTTTGCTTCAATTTGCACGGTGGAGGAACTAGAACCATCCCAATAGTAATAGGTAATGCAGAAATTGTTGATAAGCAGGAACTTAAAACAATTGCCATTGCTAGGAAAAAAAGTATTGAGCAAGCTATTGGGATTAAAGACAGACAAGTCCCCAGGGCCTGATGACCTATATCCTTTGGTTATATCGAAAGTGGCAGCAGAGACAATGGAGGCATTGGTTATAATATTCCCAAATTCCCTGGATGTTGGAAAGGTTCCAGTGCATTGGAAAAAAGCTAATGTAACGCCTCTGTTCAAACAGGAAGAAAGACAAAGTAGGAAAATATAAACCAGTTTGTTTAACGTCTTGTCGTTGGGCAACTGTTGGAATCAATTATTAAGGAAATAGTAACAGGACCTTTGGAAAGACAAGATGAAATACATTTGATTCAGCATAGTTTTATGATGGGTAAATTGTGTTTGTGTAATTTTCTGGAGTTCTTTGAAAATGTAACCCGCAAAGGGGAAATGGGGGGTCCTGTAGATTTAGTGCATCTGGACTTCCAGAAGGGATTTGATAAGGTGCTGCAGAAAAGGTTAGTATACAAGGTAAGATCCCACTAGGTTGGGAGTAATATATTAGCTTGGATAGATGGTTGGCTAACCAAAGAAAGCAGAGAGTGGGAATAAATAGGTATTTATCTGGCTGGCAAGAACATAAGAACGAGGAGCAGGAGTAGGCCATCTGGTCCCTCGAGCCTGCTCCGCCATTCAATAATATTGTGGCTGATCTTTTTGTGGACTCAGCTCCACTTACCCGCCCGTTCACCGAAACCTGTTAATCCCCATGCGAACGTGAAAATCGCACTGGACGAAATATTCACCACCACAAATAGCCTTGAAATGAAACATCCCGAGGCCTTGTTCATTGTAGCTGGGGACTTCAATCAGGCCAAGCTCAAGAGCGTACTACCAAGTTACCACCAACACGTCATCTGTTCCACCAGAGGCCCAAACATCCTGGACCACTGCTACACAAACATCAAACATGCCTACCGCTCTATCGCCCGCCCACACTTTGGCAAATCTGACCACAAGGCTGCGCTCCTGCTCCCGGCTTATAAGCAAAGACTGAAGCAGGAGAATACGTCAAAGAAAGTTGTGCATTGTTGGTCTGAGGAATCAGATGATCTCCTACGGGACTGCTTAGAGTCAGTGGACTGTTCAGTATTTAAAAACTCTGCGACCAGCCTGAACGAGTATGCCACTACAGTAACTGACTTCATTAGTAAGTGTGCAGAAGACTGTGTGCCAAAGAAGCAAATCTGTGTGTTTCCCAACCGGAAACCCTGGATGAATAGGGATATCCACTGCTTGCTGAAGTCTAGGTCTGAGACGTTCAAGTCAGGCGACCCTGACCGCGACAAAAAAGCCAGATTTGATCGAAAGAAATCCATCAAAGATGCCAAAGGACAGTACCGGACCAAGATCGAGTCCCAGGCTAGCCACTCGGACCCCCGCCGTCTATGACAAGGTATGCAAGACATAACGGGCTACAGGATGAAGGCATGTAAAATCGTCAGCTCCAACGCACCCCTCCCTGATGAGCTCAACGCATTCTATGCCCGCTTTGAGCAAGAGGTCAACGAGAGCGAGCCCTCCACCCCAGAAGCCGCGGATGAACTTGTATCTGGGATCACCACTGCAGACGTCAGAGCTGCCTTCTCGAAGGTCAACCCACGGAAAGCCACTGGCCCGGATGGGGTACCCGGACGAGCATCAGGCCTTGCGCGGATCAGCTGGCGGGGTATTCGCAGACATCTTCAACCTCTCTTTCCAAAAATCTGAGGTCCCTATCTGTTTCAAGAAAACAACCATCATCCCTGTACCAAAAAATGTCAAGCAGCGTGCCTTAATGACTATCGTCTAGTGGCTCTGACATCCATCATCATGAAGTGCTTCGAAAGGTTAGTCATGGCACGAATCAACTCCAGCCTCCGGGATTGCCTTGATCGACTACAGTTCGTCTACCGCTGCAACAGGTCCATAGCAGACGCCATCTCCATGGCCCTGCACTCTACCCTGGAACACCTAGATAACAAAGACACCTATGTCAGACTCCTATTTATCGACTACAGCTCAGCCTTCAACACCATCATTCCTACGAAACTCATCTCCAAACTCCGTGGCCTTGGCCTCGGCTCCTCCCTCTGCGACTGGATCCTGAACTTTCTAACCCACAGGCCACAATCAGTAAAGATAGGCAACAACACCTCCTCCACGATCATCCTCAACACCGTTGTCCCACAAGGCTGTGTCCTCAGCCCCCTACTATACTCCTTATACACTTATGACTGAGTGGCCAAATTCCCCTCCAACTCGATTTTCAAATTTGCTGATGACACAACGGTAGTGGGTCGGATTTCAAACAATGTTGAGACAGAGTATAGGAATGAGATTGAAAATCTGGTGAACTGGTGCGACGACAATAATCTCTCCCTCAATGTCAACAAAACGAAGGAGATTGTCATCGACTTCAGCAAGTGTAGTGGAGAACATGCCCCTGTCTACATCAATGGGAACAAAGTAGAAAGGGTCGAGAGCTTCAAGTTTTTAGGTGTAGAGATCACCAACAGCCTACCCTGGTCCCCCCATGCCGACACTATAGTTAAGAAAGCCCACCAACGACTCTACTTTCTCAGAAGACTAAGGAAATTTGGCATGTCAGCTACGACCCTCACCAACTGCTACAGCTGCACCATAGAAAGCATTCTTTCTGGTTGTATCACAGCTTGGTATGGAGCCTGCTCTGCCCAAGACCGCAGGAAACTACAAAAGGTCGTGAATGTAGCCCAGTCCATCACGCAAACCAGCCTCCCATCCATTGACTCTGTCTATAATTCCCGCTGCCTCAGAAAGGCAGCCAGCATAATTAAGGACCCCACGCACCCCAGACAGACTCTCTTCTACCTTCTTCCGTCAGGAAAAAGATACCAAAGTTTGAGGTCACGTACCAACCGACTCAAGAACAGCTTCTTCCCTACTGCCATCAGACTTTTGAATGGACCTACCTCGTATAAAGTTGATATTTTCTCTACACCTTGCTATAACTGGAACATTATATTCTGCAGTCTCTCCTTCCTTCTCTATGTACGGTATGCATTGTTTGTACAGCATGCAAGAAACAATACTTTTCACTGTACACCAATACATGTGACAATAATAAATCAAATCAAAATCAAATCCTTCGCTTTTCAAAAATCTATCTATCTTTGCCTTAAAAGAACTTAACAATGTCGCCTCAACTGCTTCACTGGGCAGGAAATTCCACAGATTCAAGACCCTTGGGGTGAAGAAGGTCCTCCTCAACTCAGTCCTAAATCTGCTCCCCCTTATTTTGAGGCTATGCCCCCTAGTTCTAGTTTCACCCACCAGTAGAAACAACTGCCCTGCTTCTATCTTATTTATTCCCTTCATAATTTTATATGTTTCTATGAGATCCCCATTAATTCTTCTAAATTCCAATGAGTGTAGTCCCAGTCAACTTAACTTCTCTTCATGAGCTAATCCTCTCAACTCCGGAATCAACCTAGTGAATCTCGCTGCACACTCTTCAGTGCCAGTACATCCTTTCTCAAGTAAGGAGACCAAAACTGTACAAGTACTCCATGTATGGCCTCACCAACACCTTATACAGCTGCAGCATAGCCTCCCTGCTTTTAAACTCCATCCCTCTAGAAATGAAGTGCAAAATTCATTTTGCCTTCTTAATTACTTGCTGCATTTTGCAATTTATGCACAAGGACATCCAGGTCCCTCTGCAAAGCAGCATGCTACAATTTTTTACCATTTAAATAATAGTCAGTTTTGCTGTTATGCCTACCAAAATGGATGACCTCACATTTATCAACATTGAATTCCATCTGCCAGACCCTTGTCCACTCACGTAAACTATCGATATCCCTCTGCAGACTTTCAGTGTCCTCCACACACTTGGCTCTACCACTCATCTTTGTGTTATCTGCGAACTTTGAAACATTACACTTTGTCCCCAAATCCAGACCCTCTGAGAAATTGTGAACCATTGCAGACTCAACACTGATGCCTGAGGCACACCACTAGCCACTGATCACCAACCAGAAAAACACCCATTTCCCCAAACTCTTTGCTTTCTGTCAGTTAACCAATCCTCCATCCGCTGGAGCTGAGGGGATGCCACAGGATTTTATCCTCGGGGCCCTAATTATTTACAACCTACATTGATGACTTGGATGCAGGGATACAATATACTGTAGCCAAATTTTCAGATGACACTAAAATAGGTGGGAAAGCTAGTTGCAATGAGGAAATAAGCAATTTAAAAGTTTAGAAGGATAAGGGGAAAATCTCATTGGAAAATCACAGGATACTGTGAGGCCTAAATAGAGTAGGAGAATCTAGAACCCGAGGACACATCCTCAGACTGAAGGAACGATCTTTTAATACAGAGAGGAGGAGAAATTTCTTCAGCCAGAGGGTGGTGAATCTGTCAAACACATTGCTGCAGAAGGCTGCGGAGGCCAAATCACTAAATGTCTTTAAGACAGAGATAGATAGATTTGTGATTAATCATGGAATCAGGGGAGAAAGGGAGAAGGCAGGAGAATGGGGATGGGAAACATATCAGTAATGATGGAATGGTGGAACAGACTCGATGGGCGTAATTCTGCTCCTATGTCTTATGGCCTTATGGGATCGGTTAGATGAATGGTAACCAACATCCCTCTTAGTTTGTTGTGGTATTGTACATATGCCATTGTAATGTACGGTGCCTGACAGAGAAAAGGTTAATGTGGGACTGGAGAATAATATCAAGGAGATATGTTGCTGTAATGTATCAGAGAATACATTCCTGTTGGTAAAGCGTCATGTGACGTGTAGTGACATCAGCAGAGCATTTGCACGAGCTTTGCAGTTCTCCATTTGAGATTGTATGAGCAACACGTCTTAATAAAACCTCTCAACGTGTTTGAAAGAATCTTGACTTTGGGTGCCTCTGTACCTTTTCTCTTTACAGCTAACAAGAATTATAACTCAAGAGAAAGCTGGCGACGAGGATCGAAGCAAAATTGCTGAAGAAGAAATCCATCAAAAACAAATAGTGGAGACGGCATCAGGAGCCAAGGAAGATTCTCGGAATCGGACTCAAACACACACATCGGGAAAGAACAGTCGCCAATGCTGAAGGTTTTTTAAAAATCTTTGACTGCAACCATGAATAAAGAAGAATGACCATTCGGGAAACTTGCTCGCCATTTAAGAGGGTAGAGTCTGGGCTACCAGGCCACGCATGTGGCATATCTATACAGGCTTCGGGTAACAGGGATTCACAAATTTTCCGATGCTGTACATGCCACTACTCGGGGAAAAGTGGAACTACAATCAGGAAAAAAAATTCTATTTGCTTGCGAATAAGGGGATCGTTTATGCCATAACTTAAAATGAATCAGAAAGGAGGAAGTTGGTTGAAGAATAGACCCTTGCAGCCGGGATCTCACATGGCAGGAAAACGGGAACCATCGATGCATTTGAGAAAGACTGTGAGACTTGGAACTCATACAAGGAAAGATTCCAATTATTACTCATAGAAAATCAAGCACCGGAGGACTTAAAAGTCGCAACATTTCTCAGCTCAGTTGGGCGTAAAACTTTTATGCTGATACAAAATTTAGTTCACCCAGCTAAACAGGGAGAAAAGATCTCCATCAAACTAATGGAAATTTTAGAACGGCATTTCTCTCCTAGACTGTGATTGATTGCAGAAAGGTTTTGGTTCTATCAGGACAGTAAGGACGTAGGTGAAAGCATTTTTCGATTTGTAGTGACATTAAGAAAGTTAACAAAATATTGCGAGTTTGGTGCAACACTTGATGATATTCTCCGTGATAGGTTGGTTTGGGACTGAAATAAAGCTATTCAGAGGGAGCTGCTTACTGTGAGTGATTTAGCTCTGAAGCTGCTGTGGAAGTTGCCATATCTATAAAGCTAGCAAACAAAAAAGCTTCACATATAGGGGCCAGAGCAAAGATCCACAAATCCACAAGGAACAAGGTTGCAGGGGTGAAACCATGTCATCAATGTACACAAGTTGGATATTCAATGGGGGAATGCTGTGAGTAGAGAAAATAAGTACAAGAACCATGGCCAAATGGGGCATATTGCCATGGTTTGTTGAGCTCAGAAAATGTCTCCACCACCAAGACTATGCAAGAAAAAATAACACATATCAGCAGACTAGCCATGTCTATAAATTAGTAGCCATGATGTGGAGATGCCGGCGTTGGACTGGGCTGAGCACAGTAAGAAGTCTTACAACACTAGGTTAAAGTCCAACACGTTTATTTCAAACACTAGCTTTCGGAGCACTGCTCCTTCCTCAGGTAAAGGAAGGAGCAGTGCTCCGAAAGCTAGTGTTTGAAACAAACCTGTTGGACTTTAACCTGGTGTTGTAAGACTTCTTACTATAAATTAGAAGACAAAGATACATTAAAAGATGCATTATGGTGAAGTGAATGGACAGACTCCGAAGTTGCCTCTTCATGTTGTTCGTGGAAATTTTCCTGTTTTACTTGGTACATGGTTGGCGAAAATTAGACTCAACTACGGAGCAGCAAATCATCTAGTGGATTCAAAGAGCAACTTGCAACAACTTCTGGCGAAGTATAAGAAGATGTTCAAAGATTAATTTGGCTCATTGACGGGAGCTGAGGTGCACTTAAAAATCAAGCCAAACAGTACACCAAAATGTCTCAAATCTAGAACAGTACACCATTCACCAAAAGAATGGAGAACTCGAAAGACAAGTCCAAACAGGAATCATTAAGCCAGTTGCTACAAGTGATTGAGCATAATGGCTCAGTAAGAATACGTGGAAATTTTAAAACAACTATTTACCCAGTATTATATACAGATCATTGTTCACCGTCATGACGTACACATGTCTGATTCATCATAGAAGACTTCCTTTTAGAAAGCATCTGCTCATGCTTTTTCTGAAATACATGGATCAAATTCTACGTGGGCTAAATGGAGTGTTGTAATATCGTGGTGGTGTTGTAATTCACTGGCTGACCACTAGGGGTTTCATTCGCATCTAAGTGAATGTTAGAGGCAGGTGACCCCCTCAGACTGGCTGGAGGGAGTTGAGAGAGAGGTTGCTTGTGCTTGACCTTATTAGTATTCATCTGTTGTTGTATATAGTTTACCCACAGTTAATGTTCATAAATCATTTATGGCTTTCGCTCCAAGTGTAATATAAATAAGGCCACCTGACAAGAACACCACAGAGTGTAATGTTATTTAAATGATATACCTATCGCCGGTTCAAGTGAACATGAACACTTGGAGAATTTGGAAGCTACTCTGAAGCGTCTGCAGAGCCACAACCTGAGATTTAAAAAGGAAAAGTGTGACTTTTTCAAGGCATCTATTAATTACCTGGGTTACATCATTGATAAAGTTAGTTTATTCAAGGAACTGAAGAAGATGATAGCAATCATAGAAGCACCACGCTGTCAAAATGTGACGCAATTCAGGTCATTTTAGGATTGATCAATTATTATGATACATTTGTGCCAAATTTAGCCCACGATTGAAGCCTTTACACACTTTGCTGTCCGCCAAACAGGCATGGCATTGGTCAGAAGAATGCAATGGCGCATACAATGAGATAAAAGATGCCTTACAGAAGTCAGAGCTGTTGGTTCATTAAAATCCCAAGCTGAAGTTCCAACGTTCTTGCACTGCGTCACACTGTGGGGTTGGTGCAATTGTCTCGCACATTCTGGAGAGTAACGACCAATAGCATTTGCTTCACGAGCTCTTACTGTCTCAGAAACAAATTACACTCATCTAGAAAAAGAGGCTTTGAGCAACATTTCCACCACCACCTTGACAGCAATCTTTGTGACATATAAAGGTATACCTTCTTGAGCAACTAGTAGGTTACAAAGATGGTCTTTGATAGTTCAGAAAGATGATCAGTTTGCAGATGATACAACTGTGGTGGGTTGTATCTCAAACAACGACGAATCAGACTACAGAAGGGAGATAGATCACTTGGTTACATGATGTACCAAAAATAACCTCTCTCTAAATGTTGGAAAGATCAAGGAACTGATCATTGACTTCAAGAAACGTAGCATGACCCCCCCCCCCCCCCTACATCAATGGCATGAAGTATAGATGGTTGATAGCTTTAAGTTCCTGGGCGTTACGATCACTATAATAATATAATCACCAACAGTCTGTCCTGGTCCACTCACGTTGATGCAACAGTCAAGAAAGCTCAACAACATCTCTACTTCCTACGGAAGCCAAAGAAATTCGGCATGTCTGCATCGACTCTCACAAACTTCTACAGATGTGCCATAGAGAACATCCTATCCAACTGCGTCACAGCTTGGTATGGCAACTGCTCAGTCCAAGATCGCAAGAAATTGCAGAGTGTGGTGAACTCAGCCCAACGCATCACACAAGCTTGCCACCCTCACATTGATTCTATATACACCTCCCACTGCCTCAGAAAGGCAGACAGCATTTTCAGAGACCCCTCACACCCAGGCTGTGCCCTCTTCCAGACCCTTCCATCAGGCAGAAGATACAGAAATCTGAAGACCGGCACATCCAGATATAGGAACAGCTTCTTCCCACAGCTGCCAGACTCCTCAACGACTCTCCCTCAGACTGATCTGTTCCCTGTAAGGACACTATTCACGACGCCCTATGCTGCTCTTGTTTGGCCCTTGTTTCGCACTGTAACCAATCACTATTTGTTGATGTACCATTGTCAATGTACTCTGTTGATTATTCTTTTGTCGACTATGTACGTACTGTTTACGTTCCCTTGGCCGCAGAAAAATACTTTTCACTGTACTTCGGTATATGTGACAATAAATATCAATCAATCAATCAATCAATATTGTTGGCGCACCTGTATTATATCAAGTATCTGAAGCCAATGCTGACGCTTTGTCAAGATTGTCATTACAAGTCAAGCATGAATTTGAACACTATTATGTCAATCAACATCCTGGATTTCTCGCACATGGATAATGTACCTATGACTTCATCTCAAACTCAGATACACAAGGACTGATCCAGTGATGGGGAAAGTGACAGACATGGTCCAAAAAGAAATGCTGTGAGACGTTCATCGGAAGAATCCAGACCTCAAGCCCTGCATCAGATGAAGACGGGTTTCAGAATGGAGTTTTATTATGGGGAATCTGTGTGATTATTCCTCTGTGCTTGTGTCGTAAAGAATTATTATTATTATTATTAAGTCCTTGACCAATGACATGAGGGACACCCTAGTGTGGTGAGGACGGAGGAACTGGCATGCCGTTATTTTTGTTGACCAGGATTAGATGCTCAAATTGAAGAGAAAGTGGGGCGAAGTGAGTCTTGTGAAAAGTTAAGGAACGCTCAAACATTACAACCATTACATCAATGGGAATCATACGAAGTCTTACAACACTAGGTTAAAGTCCAACAGGTTTGTTTCGATGTCACTAGCTTTCGGAGCGCTGCTCCTTCCTCAGGTGAATGAAGAGGTCTGTTCCAGAAACACATATATAGACAAATTCAAAGATGCCAAACAATGCTTGGAATGCGAGCATTAGCAGGTGATTAAATCTTTACAGATCCAGAGATGGGGTAACCCCAGGTTAAAGAGGTGTGAATTGTCTCAAGCCAGGACAGTTGGTAGGATTTCGCAGGCCAGATGGTGGGGGATGAATTTAATGTGACATGAATCCCAGGTCCCGGTTGAGGCCGCACTCATGTGTGCGGAACTTGGCTATAAGTTTCTGCTCGGCGATTCTGCGTTGTCGCGGGTCCTGAAGGCCGCCTTGGAGAACGCTTACCCGGAGATCAGAGGCTGAATGCCCTTGACTGCTGAAGTGTTCCCCGACTGGAAGGGAACATTCCTGCCTGGTGATTGTTGCGCGATGTCCGTTCATTCGTTGTCGCAGCGTCTGCATGGTCTCGCCAATGTACCACGCTTCGGGACATCCTTTCCTGCAGCGTATGAGGTAGACAACGTTGGCCGAGTCGCACGAGTATGTACCGCGTACCTGGTGGGTGGTGTTCTCACGTGTAATAGTGGTATCCATGTCGATGATCTGGCACGTCTTGCAGAGATTACCATGACAGGGTTGTGTGGTGTCGTGGTCACTGTTCTGAAGACTGGGTAGTTTGCTGCAAACAATGGTTCGTTTGAGGTTGCGCGGTTGTTTGAAGGCAAGTAGTGGGGGTGTGGGGATGACCTTGGCAAGATGTTCATCGTCATCAATGACGTGTTGAAGGCTGTGAAGAAGATGACGTAGTTTCTCCGCTCCGGGGAAGTACTGGACGACGAAGAGTATTCTGTCGGTTGTGTCCCATGTTTGTCTTCTGAGGAGGTCGGTCCGGTTTTTCTCTGTGGCGCGTTGGAACTGTCGATCGATGAGTCGAGTGCCATATCCCATTCGTACGAGGGCATCTTTCAATGTCTGTAGATGTCTCCCCGCATTGGAGATCTCTACTGCCTCCCAAAAATACATAAGGCCAACACACCAGGCTGCCCTATCGTTTCAGGCAATGGGACCCTGTGTGAGAACCTCTCTGGCTACATCGAGGGCATCTTGAAACCCATCGTACAAGGTACACCCAGCTTCTGACACGACCGACTTCCTACAGAAACTCAGCACCCATGGACCAGTTGAACCAGGAACATTCCTCATCACAATGGACGTCTCGGCACTCTACACCAGCATCCCCCATGACGACGGCATTGCTGCAACAGCCTCAGTCCTCAACACCGACAACTGCCAATCTCCAGACGCAATTCTGCAACTCATCCGCTTCATTCTGGATCACAACGTCTTCACCTTCGACAACAAGTTCTTCATTCAGACGCACGGAACAGCCATGGGGACCAAATTCGCACCCCAATACGCCAACATCTTCATGCACAAGTTTGAACAGGACCTACTCACCGCACAGGACCTTCAACCGATGTTATACACCAGATACATCGATGACATTTTTTTCCTTTGGACCCACGGCGAAGAATCACTGAAACGACTACACAATGACATTAATAAGTTCCATCCAACCATCAGACTCACCATGGACTACTCGCCAAAATCAGTTGCATTCTTGGACACACTCGTCTCCATCAAGGACGGTCACCTCAGCACTTCGCTTTACCGCAAACCCACGGATAACCTCATGATGCTCCACTTCTCCAGCTTCCACCCTAAACACATTAAAGAAGCCATCCCCTATGGACAAGCGCTCTGTATACACAGGATCTGCTCAGACGAGGAGGAGCGTAACAGACATCTACAGACGTTGAAAGATGCCCTCGTACGAATGGGATATGGCACTCGACTCATCGATCGACAGTTCCAACGCGCCACAGCGAAAAACCGGACCGACCTCCGCAGAAGACAAATATGGGACACAACCGACAGAATACCCTTCGTCGTCCAGTACTTCCCCGGAGCGGAGAAACTACGTCATCTTCTTCACAGCCTTCAACACGTCATTGATGACGATGAACATCTTGCCAAGGTCATCCCCACACCCCCACTACTTGCGTTCAAACAACCGCGCAACCTCAAACGAACCATTGTTTGCAGCAAACTACCCAGTCTTCAGAACAGTGACCACGACACCACACAACCCTGTCATGGTAATCTCTGCAAGACGTGCCAGATCATCGACATGGATACCACTATTACACGTGAGAACACCACCCACCAGGTACGCGGTACATACTCGTGCGACTCGGCCAACGTTGTCTACCTCATACGCTGCAGGAAAGGATGTCCCGAAGCGTGGTACATTGGCGAGACCATGCAGACGCTGCGACAACGAATGAACGGACATCGCGCAACAATCACCAGGCAGGAATGTTCCCTTCCAGTCGGGGAACACTTCAGCAGTCAAGGGCATTCAGCCTCTGATCTCTGGGTAAGCGTTCTCCAAGGCGGCCTTCAGGACCTGCGACAACGCAGAATCGCCGAGCAGAAACTTATAGCCAAGTTCCGCACACATGAGTGCGGCCTCAACCGGGACCTGGGATTCATGTCACATTACATTCATCCCCCACCATCTGGCCTGCGAAATCCTACCAACTGTCCTGGCTTGAGACAATTCACACCTCTTTAACCTGGGGTTACCCCAGCTCTGGATCTGTAAAGATTTAATCACCTGCTAATGCTCGCATTCCTAGCATTGTTTGGCATCTTTGAATTTGTCTATATATGTGTTTCTGGAACAGACCTCTTCATTCACCTGAGGAAGGAGCAGCGCTCCGAAAGCTAGTGACATTGAAACAAACCTGTTGGACTTTAACCTGGTGTTGTAAGACTTCGTACTGTGCTCACCCCAGTCCAACGCCGGCATCTCCACATCATCAATGGGAATGGCTGAGACCCCTATTGCAGAGAATTCACATCAATTATTCAGATCCACTGGAGGGTCACATGTTCTTAGTGATTCTAGATTCATACTCAGAATGGGCAGAAGTCATGATCATGAGCATGAGCAGACCATTGAGGAACTGGACGATACAATTTCAAGATTTGGAGCACTGGAGCAGATCGTTAATGACGATAGTACTCAGTTTACTTTGAAGGAGGTTGAGGACAACTTGAAGGGAAATGGCATACACCATACCAAGTCAGCTCCATATCATCCTGCAATGGAAGGATTGGTCAGACGTTTTGTGCAATACTTAAAGTATTCTATTTAAGCATCGAAGGACAAGGGGACATAGGCAAGAAGATTGAACAAATTCCTGATGATTTATCGGAACACTGCACATGCAACAACACAGAGTTCACCAGCAATGCTGTTGCTCAAAAGGAAATTTGTGAACTCCACCTGATACTTTAAACGATAGCATTGTGGCGGGCAGCACGGTAGCTACAGCTCCAGGATCCCAGGTTCGATTCCAGCTTGGGTCACTGTCTGTGCGGAGTCTGCACATCCTCCCCGTGTGTGCGTGGGTTTCCTCCGGGTGCTCCGGTTTCCTCCCACAGTCCAAAGATGTGCAGGTTAGGTGGATTGGCCATGATAAATTGCCCTTAGTGCCCAAAATTGCCCTTAGTGTTGGGTGGGGTTTCTGGGTTATGGGGATAGGGTGGAGGTGTTGACCTTGGGTAGGGTGCTCTTTCCAAGAGCCGGTGCAGATTCGACGGGCCGAATGGCCTCCTTCTGCACTGTAAATTCTATGATAATCTATGATGAAACAAGCCCAAATTTATAGGAGGGAGTAAACAAAGAACAAAGAAACCTACAGCATAGGAACTGGCCCTTCAGCCCTCCAAGCCTGCGCCAACCATGCTGCCCGTCTAAACTAAAATTTTCTACACTTCCGGGGTCTGTATCCCTCTATTCCCATCCTATTCATGTATTTGTCACGATGTCCCTATCGTCCCTGCTTCCACCACCTCCTCCGGCAGCGAGTTCCAGGCACCCACTACCCTCTGTCTAAAAAGCTTACCTCGTACATCTCCTCTGAACCTTACCCCTGGCACCTTAAACCTATACCCCCCAGTAATTGTCCCCTTTACCCTGGGGAAAAGCCTCTGACTACCCACTCTGTTTATGCCCCTCATAATTTTGTAGACCTCTATCAGGTTGCCCCTCAACCTCCTTCGTTCCTGTGAGACCAAACCAAGTTTATTCAACCTCTCCTTATAGCTAATGCCCTCCATACTAGGCAACATCCTGGTAAATCTCTTCTGCACCCTCGCTAAAACTTCCACATCCTTCTGGTAGTGTGGCGACCAGAATTGAACACTATACTCCAAATGTGGCCTAACTAAGGTTCTATACAGCTGCAACATGACTTGCCAATTTTTATAAAGCGAGTATTCAACCAGTGAGAGCGAGGCTAGCCAGGAGCTAGACCACCAATGAGAAATGGGTATCTGCTGTGATCCTAGCAAAGACAGGTCCAATATCATGCACTGTACAGACAGCTGGTGAAAGATTTTGGCGATGTTATGCTGGTCAGCTACTAGCTCCCGAAGTGAAATCGCAGGGACTTCTCCAGAAGTGCTATTGTTGGAATTTAAGACAGTGATACTTCGGAACACAGGCCAAACACAGAGACAGGTTCAGATGTTTCTGAGGACTCACCAATAACAAAAGTAACAGACACTGACTAACTTTCCAGGAAGTACCACTTAGTAAAGGGAATGAGGACACTTCCAAGATCTCGAGTAACCAGGTTCCAGAACGCTAAGTGCATTCCAAATGGAATCACCATCCACTTGAGAGATTGTCTTATTGAATTGCAAATATATAGCATAAAGATAATGTATAAACATAAGCGGATCTGTTGTATAAATGTTAAATTGTTGTTGTTGCACAAATGAAGTAAAAGAGTGTTAAGTATCAGAGAATACATTCCGGCTGGTAAAGCGTCCTGTTGGAAAGACAAAACGTGATCCATCAGAGTCAGTACGGTTTTATGAAGGGTAAATCATGTTTGACTAATTTGCTAGAGTTCTTCGAGGATGTAACAACCCAAGTGGATAATGGGGATCCTGTAGATGTAGTATATCTGGACTTCCAGAAAGGAATTTGATAAGGTGCAAAACAGAATGTTAATACACATGGTTAGGGGTAATTTATTTTTTTGGATAGATGACTGGCTGATGAAATGAAAAAATGAAAATGAAAATCACTTATTGTCACAAGTAGGCTTCAAATGAAGTTACTGTGAAAAGCCCCTAGTCGCCACATTCCGGCGCCTGTTCGGGGAGGCTGGTACGGGAATCGAACCGTGCTGCTGGCCTGCTTTAAAAGCCAACGATTTAGCCCAGTGTGCTAAACCAAACCCTGGATGGAAAGAGGGCAGAGAGGTGGGGTAAATGGGTCATTTTGAAATGAAATGAAAATTGCTTATTGTCACAAGTAGGCTTCAAATGAAGTTACTGTGAAAAGCTGCTAGTCGCCACATTCCGGCGCCTGCTCGGGGAGGCTGTTACAGGAATCGAACCGTGCTGCTGGCCTGCCTTGGTCTGCTTTCAAAGCCAGCGATGTAGCCCAGTGTGCTAAACAGCCCCTGTTTTCTGGATGGAAAGATGTAACTAGTGGGGTGCCACAGGGTTCAGTCATTGGGCCCCAGCTATTTACAATCTATGTTAACAACTTGGATACCAGGGATAGAAGGTTCCGTAGACAAATTTGCAGATGACATAAAAATAGGTGACAGTAGGTTGCAATGAGGAAATAAAATCCTTACAAATGCATATAGATAGGTTAGGAGAGTGGGCCAAAATGTAGCAGATGGAGTTCAATTTGGATAAGTGTGAGGTCATCCATTTTGGTCTGAAAAATGAAAAAGCAACTAATTATCTAACTGGGGGGGGGTCTTCGAGGTGCTCTGGTGTAGAGGGATCTTGGTGTTCTCGTGCATAAGTCACAGAAAACTAGCATGCAGGTACAGCACATAATAAAGAAAGTAAATGGAATGTTGGCATTTATTACAAAAGGAATTGAGTATCAAGTGTTGTTGCAAATATACAATGCATTGGTGAGACTGCACATGGAGTACTGTGCACAGTTTTGGTCCCCTTATTTGAGGAAAGATGTAGTGGTATTGGAGGCAGTTCAGAGAAGGTTCACAAGATTGATTCCAGAGATGAGGGCCGGGATTCTCCGACCCGACTTCCCCATTCTCCGGCGCCCCTGGGATCGCCGCCACGCCGGTCTGGGGCTGTTAACAGTGCCCCCTCCCCCCCCCCCCGCCCCCCCCCCCCCCCCCGCCGATTCTCCGACCCCGATGGGCCAAGTGGCCGACGAGTTTGGCCGAGTCCCGCCGGCGTGGATTACTCACCTCCCACATGGCGGGACCTTGAAGGTGAGTGTGCGGGGGCCGTCCTGCCGGGGAGGGGCAGGAGGATCCGACCCCGGGGTGGGGGGACCCCTTGGGCCTACCGATCTGCGGGTGGGCTGGTTCCATGGGGGCCTACTTTACTCGGCGCTGGGTCCCTGTAGGGCTCCGCCATATGGCCCGGGGGCCGGAGCAGAGAAAGGAACCCCCGCGCATGTGCGGACTCACGCCAGCTGGAGCTGCGGGAAGCACTCCGGCGGCAACCTAGCCCCCGAGAAAGGAGAGAATTCCTCACTTTTGGGGGCCATTGTTGCCGGAGTTGTTGCCGCTGGTTTTCACGCTGGAGTGGGAACATAGCCCCATTATTAGAGAATCCCGCCCGAGGGGTTTGTCTATTGAAAATGAACAATTTCTCCCCGTGTCTGCGTGGGTTTCCTCTGGGTGGTCCGGTTTCCTCCCACAATCCAAAGACGTGCAGGTTGGCCATGGTAAATTGCCCTTAGTGTCCAAAAGCTTCAGAGGGGCTATTGGGTTACGGGGATAGGGTGGACGTGAGGGCTTAAGTGGGTCGGTGCAGACTCGATGGGCCAAATGGCTTCCTTCTGCACTGTATGTTCTATGTTCTATGCTGAGGCCTGTACTCTCTGGAGTTTAGAAGATGAGGGGAGATCAGACTGAGGTATATAAGATGATAAAAGGTATGGAACAGATGGGCCATTCTACAACGAGAGGTCATTGTCTCAGAATAAGGGGTAACACATTTAAAACAGAGACAAGGAGAAGCTACTTCTCCCAGAGGTTATGAATCTGTGGAATGTGCTACCCCAGAGTGTGGGGGATGCCAGGACAATGAGTAAATTTAAGGAGGAGTTAGACAGATTTTTAATTAGTAAAAGGTTGAAGGGTTACGGAGAACGGGCAGGACAGTGGAGTTTAGGCCATGATGAGATCTGCCATGATCGTATTGAATGGTGGAGCAGGGTCGAGAGGCTAAATTGTCTACTCCTGTTCTTCGTCACTATGTTCTAAGAAATAATTAGTCCAATAGTCTAATTCCACCTTCTAGCTTTTGGTAAGAGCACCTCAAGCACAAATCTGGTCTACTGAATTAATAAGAGGCTTTCTTGATTGATAAGGGGATCAGGGGTGATGGAGAAAAGGGAGGAGAATAGGGATTATGAATATATCAGCCATGATTGGATGGCTGAGCAGACTCGATGGGCAGAATGGCCTAATTCTGCCCCTATATCTTATGGTCTTACATGATGTGCAGTGACGTCAGCAGAGGATTTGAGCGGACTTTGCAGTTCTCCGTCTTAGACTGTGTGAACAACGCTCTTAATAAACCTCTCACTGTGAAAGAATCCAGAGCGGGGGCACCGCTGTATCTTTTCTGTTTGCAGCTCACAAGAAGTGTAGCAGATGTATAGAATCATGTGGTAACAGACTCAGAGTCAACACTCTGGAAGCCTCGTCTCTTGGAGAAGCAGCACCATGCATGGCAGTAACCTGGGATCTGTAAATAGTTAAAGGCTCACAATAACACATTTAAATGTACAGGTCTCAACATTACATCAGTGAGACCTGTAAAGAACCCATAATACAATATGATCCACATCAGATGCAGCTTCAGAAGTTCCATTTTTTGTTTTCCTCAGTTTTTGATAGCCTATCACATTTATCATAAAACCAACTCCACTTAGTCCAATCAATGAGACAGTTTCTCTAAAGAGACGATAGAAATAGTTCGTATTTAATTATTCAAATTCAGATTGGATGGACTTTTTTCCCCAGAAAATAACATTGGGATACTATGTTGTGAGCAATTTGAGACATGAAAGGATAAGGGTAGCATTTCCAATCTGCCCAATTATCTCTCCATGAACTTATTGTCAAACATCAGCAAAGTGACTGAAGACGTTACCAATAATGCTATCATGCAGCTCCTACTCTTGATGTTTAGTTGGAAGTTCACAAATATCCCTTGGCTCCAGACAGTTTGGATCAAAACATGCACCAAAAAAGAACTAAATTCTAAATGCAAGAAGAGAGTGACTGCCCTTGACATCAAACCAGCCTTGAACGAAGAGTGGGGTCAAGGATCCTTGGTAAAGCTGAAGTGAATGGGAACCAAAGAAAAGATTCTCTGTTAGTTGGAGTCATACCAGACCAATCATCTCAGCTCCAAATTTCCATACCAGCCTCCCCGAACAGGTGCCGGAATATGGCGACTAGGGGCCTTTCACAGTAACTTCATTGAAGCCTACTTGTGACAATAAGCGATGATTATTATTATTCATATTATTATTATTTTAAGAGTTTTACAGAGCAGTGTTCTGCTCCACCCAGCTTCAGCTGTTTCACCAATGACATTCCCCACATCAGACGGTCAGATGCAGGATGGTCACTATCGTGTTCAGTTTAATTTGCAATTCCTCGTTTAGTGAAGAAATCCATGCTGTCACAATTATGTGACATGGACATGTATATGAGTGATATCGGTCTTTAATTTCAATCGGCTGATGAAACATATATTGAACTGTTTGTAAAGGAGTGTTAAAAGGAATTTTTAAAATGCTGTCTTAAGATGGCTGCCACATGTCACCTGAGATCTAGCACTGCAACTGGACCAGTTTCTGGAATTCCAATGTCAATTATAATTCGGACATTCCATGACATCCTTCTATGAAATTTCACACTTACTGACATCAGGAAACAATTCAAAAGGTTTACTGAAACTGCACTGAACCTCATATTTGCATTTCTATAAGTGGAGACAGAAAGTGAACAAGGACAATTACTGCATTCATGGCTGGATCTGACAGGACTACAGAGGTTAGATCTGATGTGTTGGTTGTGGAATCGCTTAGCTCTGTCTATTGCTTCATATTCCATCAAGATAGATAATGGTAATTCAGGAATTAATCCCTTGGCCATGAAATAAAAACCATGGGGCCGGATTCTCCATTCCTGAGACTAAGTGCTGATGCTGGGGCACGATTAGTGGGCGTTGCTGACTAGACCAGCATTTATTGCCCATCCCCAGGTGCCTTTCAGAAGGTGCTGGTGAGTTGCCTTCTTGAACGACTGCAGTCCGTGAGGTCAGCTGCCGTAGGGCAGCACAGTAGCATTGTGGCTAGCACAATTGCTTCACAGCTCCAGGGTCCCAGGTTCGATTCCGGCTTGGGTCACTGTCTGTGCGGAGTCTGCATATCCTCCCCGTGTGTGCGTGGGTTTCCTCCGGGTGCTCCGGTTTCCTCCCACAGTCCAAAGATGTGCAGGTTAGGTGGATTGGCCATGATAAATTGCCCTTAGTGTCCAAAATTGGACTTAGTGTTGGGTGGGGTTGCTGGGTTGTGGGGATAGGGTTTGGGTAGACCTTGGGTAGGGTGCTCTTTCCAAGAGCCGGTGCAGACTCGATGGGCCGAATGGCCTCCTTCTGTACTGTAAATTCTATGAGGTGTAGGAACACCCACTGTGCTGTTAGGGAGGGAGTTCAAGGGTGTTGCCCCAGCCACAGTGAAGGACCTGCAGTATATTTACAAGTCAGAGGTAGGCATGTGGTGCAGTGGTTAGCACTGGGACTGCGGCGCTGAGGACCCGGGTTCGAATCCTGGCCCTGGGTCACTGTCCGTGTGGAGTTTGCACATTCTCCCCATATCTGCATGAGTTTCACCCCCACAACCCAAAAAGATGTGCTGGTTAGGTGGATTGGCCAAGCTAAATTGCCCCTTAATTGGAAAAAAAGAAAAATAATCGGTTACTATCGGAAAAAACGATTCCAAGTCAGGATGGTGAGTGACTTGGAGGGGAACCTGCAGGTGGTGGGATTACCAGGTGTCTGCTGCTCTTCTCCTTCTGGATGGTAGGGGTCGATGGTTTGAAAGATGTTGTCTGAGGAAACTTGGTGAGTTACTGCATTGGATCTTGTAGATGGTACACATGGCTGCCACTGTTCATCAGTGATGGAGGGTTTGCGGAAGGAGGAGCAATCAAGAAAGGCTGCTTTGTCCTTCATGGTGTCGAGCTTCTTGAGTGTTGTTGGACCTATACACATCCAGGCAAGTGGAGAATGTTCCATTACACTCCTGACTTGTGTCTTGCAGATGGTGAACAGGGTTTTGATATTGATATTTATTTATTGTTACATGTACCGCAGTACAGTGAAAAGTATTTTTCTGCGGCTAAGGGAACGTACACAGTACGTACATTGTAGACAAAGAAATAATTGACACAGTACATTGACAAATGGTACATCAACAAATAGTGATTGGTTATAGTGATTGGTTACAGATTGGGGGTGAAGAGGTGAGTTATTCGCCATAGGATTCCTAGTCTTTGACCTGTCATGGTAGCCACAGTATTAATGTGGCTAATCCAATTCAGTTTCTGATCAATGATAACCCGCAGGATGTTAATTGTGAGGGATTCAGCGATGGTAAAGCCATTGAATGTCAAGGGGCAGTTGTTAGATCATCTACTGTAGGAGATGGTCATTGCCTGGCACTTGTGTGGGGGAATATAATTTGCCAGTTGTCAGCCCAAGGCTGGATATTGCTGCCTTTGGACATGGACTGCTTCATTATCTGAGGAGTCACAAATGGTGCTGAATATTGTGCTATCATCAACAAACATCCCCACTTCTGACCTTATGATGGAAGGGTGATCATTGATGAAGCAATGAAGATGGTTGGGCTGAGTACATTACCTTGAGGAACTCCTGCAGTGATGTTCTGGGGTTAAGATGAGTGACCTCCAACCACCACAACCATCTTCGTTTGTGTGAGGTATGTCTCCAGCCAGCGAAGAGTTTTCCCCGATTCCCATTGACTCCAGTTTAGCCCCATTGACTCCTTGGTGCCATACTCGGTCAAATGCTGCAATGATGTCAAGAACAGTCACTCTCACCTCACCTCTGGCATTCAGCTCTTTTGTCCATGTTTGAACCAAGGCTGTAATGAGGTCAGGAGCTGAGTGACCCTGGCATAAACCAAACTGAGCATCCGTGAGTAGGTTATCATTGAGTAAGTGGTGGTTGATAGCACTGTTGATGACTCCTTCCATCACTTTGCTGGTGATGGAGAGTAGACTGATAGGCTGGTAATTAGCTGGATTGGATTTGTCCTGTTTCTTGTGTACATGACATACCTTGGCAATTTTCCGCATTGGCGGGTAGATGCCAGTTTTGTAGCTGTACTGGAACAGCTTGGCTAGGGGCACAGCAAGTTCTGGAGTTCAAGACTTTAGTATTATTGCTGGGATACTATCAGGTCCCATAGCCTTTGCAGTATCCAGTGCCTTCAGCTGTTTATTGATGTCACGTGGAGTGAATCGTATTGGCTGAAGACTGACATCTGTGATGCTGGGGATCTCTGGGGGACACCGAGATGGATTATCCATTCGGCATTTCCAGCTGAAGATTGTTGCGAATGCCTCAGCCTTATCTTTGCATATATGTGCTGGGCCCCTCCATCATTGAGGATGGGGATATTTGTGGAGCCTCCTCCTCCAGTGAGTACTTTAATTGTCCACCACCATTCATGGTTGGATGTAACAGGACTACAGAGCTTAGATTTGATGTGTTGATTGTGGAATCGCTTAGCTCTGTCGATTGCTTGCTGCATCGGCTATTTGGAACACAAGTAGTCCTGTGTTATAACTTCACCAGGTCGACACCTCAAATCTGGTGGCTGTATTTGAACCATTGTTGCAGAATTGGGGTTTATATGGAGCACCCCACTGATTGCTGATATTAAGTTGCCCCAGGGTGAGTAAATCAGCGAGAGGCTACCCCGAGTGCAGTGTGATTCATGTGGTGAAGGTAACATTTTTAAAGAGTTTCCATATTCCATGAGATTTCCTGGGCGGATTTCTCTGATAATGGGGCTATGTCCCCACGCCCGCGAGAAAACGGGTGAGAATCACTCTGGACTTTCCTTGAGAAAGTGCAGCGTGATTCTCTGCTTTGAAGGGGGCTTGCAGGGCCCCTGAGTGCTCCACGTAGCTCTGGCTGCCGATACGGGGCCCTGCACTTTTGTCCGCGGGTCCGTGCATGTGCGCGGCGGTGGCCCCGCACAACATGGCGGACCCCCACACAGCGGGCCGGCCCCGACAGTAAAGGCCCCCCCCCCCCCCCAGCCCCACCAGATGGCGCGCACCCGCCGATCGGTGGTCCCCGATCGTGAGCTTGGTCTTCCTGGAGGCCGCCCTCGGTGACGGATCCCCCCCCCCCCCCACCAGACTGTGTCCACAGCTGCCACTCCGAGTGCGCGTGAGGTGGAACCATGAGTGAACCACACCGGTGGGAACTCGGCCAGTTGTCGGCGGACATTTGCCGCGGGGTCCTCTTTCAATGGCCCCCGACCAGCGCTGCGTCGACCGCGTGTGATTGCTGCCAATTCTCCGGTTCCCGTAGAATCGCGGGAGGGCGTCGGACCCAATCGTGGGTCTGATGCCCCATTCTCCGCCCCCGGGCCGAGCGCGATTTTGGCGCGGAGGCTCGGTGAATCGCAGCCCCTGTCTTTGGCGCTGGCAGCATTTGCACCGGTTTTGACACCGAACCGACACTTTGCCAAATTTTGGTATGTTTCTGCCCAGATCTATCACAATTCCAATTTAAAACCCAGAACAGAAATCAGAATTTTTCATCGAGAGGAACCGTAGGTTCAAAAACGTCGACTTCTGGAAAGTACAGATTACTATTCAAAAATAAATTATTGCAGTTTTATAAGGGCTTAAACTCCTGAAACCTCAAGATCACCATGGTGAAATATTTGCCATAGTCACAGATACCAGCAAAAGACACATAAACAATAGACTTTCAAGCTTTTAACCTTTCTGCATTGAACTTTAATTTGGAAAAGAAAGGAACTGCCTGCAGTTTAACGTGTAAATTTTGCATTCTTGTGTTTGTGAAAGTGGGTTGCAAAGGTTGAAATGCAGGTTTACCTTTCAAAATATGCTTTATATTTTTACCAGTGTGGGCTTTTAACTTCATAAAAAATCTAACCCTTTTTTAAAACTCAAGAATGCCTGCCAGACTAGTTTATTTGCAATCAACATGTAAATGGTTCAGCATAGACAGTGAGTAAAAACTTTTAAATTCACAAAAGACCTCTGTTGCAGTCAGACATGGAAGGATAGGATAGGTAAGTTGTCTTTTATCCCTACTCTCGTGGCTGTCACAGTGCCTAGAAACAGCATGGCCTCCACAACATTTAGTCTTTGGCTAATTATAGTATCAGTCATGCTGTACAGGTACCAGGTAATAATCATCTCCAAAAGAGTCTAATCACCTCCCCTTGGCATCAAAAGCATTACAATGTTTGAAACCCCCATCGTACTTATCCTGGCAGTCGTCATTGGCTAGAAACTTAATTGCTACATAAAGACTGTGAGGAAGTCAGAGCCTGGGAATTCTGCAGCAATTAACTCACTTCCTGACTTCCAAAGATTTTTCACCCTCTACAAGGCTGTGATGAATATAGGAAATTGTTATATTTTACTATTGTTGCAGTAATGTTATTTTAGAAAAAGGGTTTAAGATGCATATAGCCAGTGTGTGTGCTAAAGCTATGATTAAGGCGTTGCAAAAGTGAGGTAATCATTGATTTTAAACATTTACTTGTTTACAGATATTGGGCGAATGGAATATTGTTTGGGGTTTTGGAGGATTCCTAGGGTGTAGATAATTTATGAGAGATTGTGCTTTGCTCCTGGCTAACCAGGTCATGGGACACCTTATGGGAGGAGACAGTAGAATGCCTAATGCTTAGGGTAGAGATGATGTAATCAAGAAGACGTTCAGTTTGCCATAGTGTCATGACACTCTGGACTCGTGCGCAGTCAATTCCAGCCCCACTTGACCCGGGGTCACAACACAGGTGAAATTAAAGTTACTTAAATATACCATGTACTTGATTTGGCTCCGATTAAGTACAGCCACTAGGTTTGTAAATTTGAACACAAGTAACCTTTTATTATTTAATAATTATTTAGTAATTATTTAGTAATTAGTATTAAGTCGGCAACAATACAACTGGTTAACTAATTCCCAACCCTCCCCTTTCAAACTCGCTCCACTCTACACAGACAGACACACACAAAGGCACATACACACACACAGAGGAAAAGGGAGAGGGAAGAAATTAATGATTTAAAAAAGATACGGACCTTTGACTTCAGATGGATAACTTCCAGTTAGTTCCTTTCTCCAGTTTAGGCCTTCAGTTAGATGTTTTCTTTTCTTTCATCTTGTAATGTCTTCACTACAGACTCGCAGAGACAGAAGGCAGTTGCAGCAGCCGAAAGAGAGAGAGAGAGAGAGAGAGATATAGGGCGGGATTGTCCGAAATGGAAGCAGAGTGTCTGCGGCGTCATGGACGCCGTCATGTTACACTGGAACGGTTCACGCCACTCCAGCCTCCCTTCCCGGCGCCAACTGGGCGCCGCGCCAACCCGCGCATGCGCAGTGGCGCCGCGCCAACCTGTGCATGCGTGAGGGACATCCTCAACGTGCCGGCCCCGACGCAACATGGCGCGGGGGTTCAGGGGCTGGCCGCGTAACAAAATAGGACCAGGGCTGGAGAGGCCGGCCCGCCGATCGGTGGGCCCCGGTCGTGGACCAGACCCCATCGGAAGCCACCCCTGGTGGAGGAGCCTCCCTCCCCCCCCCATAGGCTGCCCCCCACCCAGCGCGCAGTGTTCCCGCCGGCTACGAGCCGGTGTGGACGGCGACGGCGGGACTCTGCCATTTCCGCGCAGTAGCTCAGCCCAGTAAGGTTGAAAAATTGGCCGCCCGGCCATGGACAGCGGCCCGTGACCGGCGTCGCGCCAAACGCGCCGGCACAATTGGCGGCGATTCTCCGCTTCTGGGAGAATCGCGTGCCGCCGTCGGGGCGGCGTGGTGCAGTTGCGGCAATTCTCTGGCCTGGCGCGGGGCTCGGAGAATCCCGTTCGTAGAGAGAGATATGCACTTGAAACTTCACACAAAAAGGTAGAAGATTCGGATGTACTCCACCCTCAACATTGAGCGATCTCTGAATGGAGAGGATCCAGGAGGAGTTTTTTTTAAATTTACTCATGGGTATGGGCATCACTGGCTGCCCAGCATTTACTGCCCAACCTTGATTGACCCCTTGAACTGAGTGGCTTGCGAGGCCATTTCAGATTGTAGTGAAGCGTCAACCACATCAATGTGCATCTGGAATCACAAGTAGGCCAGACCAGGTAAGAACGTTGGTGAGCAACAATTAATAATAGTTTTGTGGGCTTTTAATTCCTGATTTTTATTGAATTCCAATTTCAGCATTTGCCATGTTGGCATTTAATCCAGGGTCCCCAGAACCATACCGTGTGGATTACTAGTCCAACGACAATACCATTACACCATCTCCTCACATAGCCACAGGGGGCAAACTGGGTCAGAGTGCTGCTCCATGACCAGTTGCTTACACCAATTTGCCACCTAGCCTTTTTCACTCAACCTTTCAACTCAGGCCAGGCGAGATCGAAGCAGATCAGCTCATCTCTGACGCCCAACATAGAAGTCCAGGACCACTGAAGTGAACCATTGAAGTGAAGGAGGACACATCCCTTTTTAAAAAAATTTGTTCATGGGATGGGAGCTTTGCTGGGTCAGCATTTATTGCCATCTCTGAGGGCATTTATGAGTCAACCACATTGTTGTTGGTCTGGAGTCACATGTAGGTCAGACCAGGTAAGGGTGGCAGATTTCCTTCACTAAAGGGCATTAGTAAACCAGGTGGGTTTTCACAACAATCAACAATGGTTTCATGGCCATATTAGATTTTTTTTATTCCAGATTTTTATCAAATTCAAATTTCACCATCTACCCTGGTGGGATCAGAACCCAGATCCCCAGAGCATCATCCTGGGTCTCTGGATTATTAGTCCAGTGACAATACCATTATGGCACTGCCTCCCCTTGTTTTTCAACAGCACTAGCTATTATAAACCAGGTAAGTTAAAAATCCCATCCAAATTGGAAAGTTTCTTAACAAGTCAGGGAGAAGGTAAATGCCGTACAGGAGGCTGCTAAATAAGATAAGAGCCCATGGTGTTAGGGGCAAGGTACTGGCATGGATAGAGGATTGGCTGACTGCCAGAAGGCAGTGAGTGGGGATAAAGGGGTCCTTTTCAGGATGGCAGCCAGTGATTAGCAGCATTCCACAGGGGCCAGTGTTGGGACCACAGCTATTCACGATATGAAGCATCTGGAAGAAGAAACTGAGAGCATTGTTGAAAGTTTGCAGATGATACAAAGGTATGTAGAGGGCCAGGTTACTTTGAGGAAGCAGAAAGGCTACAGAAGGATCTGGACCAAATAGGAGAGTGGGCAAAGAAGTGGCAGATGGAATACAATGTGGAAAAGTGTGAGGTTATGTACTTTGATAGGAAGAATGGAGGCATAGACTATATTGTAAATGGGAAAAGGCTTCAGAAATCAGAAGCACAAAGGGACTGAGAAGACCTAGTTCAGGATTCTCTTAAGGTTCACATGCAGGTTTAGTTGACAGTTAGGGAGGCAAATGCAATGTTAGCATTCATGTCGAGAGTGCTAAAATACAAGAGCAGGGATGTACTTCTAAGACTGTGTAAAGCTCTGTTCAGACCCCATTTGGAGTATTGTGAGCAGTTTTTGGCCCCATATCTAAGGAAGAATGTGCTGGCCTTGGAGAGGGTCCAGAGGAGGTTCACAAGAATGATCCCTGGAATGAAGAGCTTGTTGTCATGATATTCAAACACACACATCATGATGGACACACTAACAGGCAAATCAGAGTACACAACACCACAACCAATCACAGACAAGAACACCAACCACATAAAAAGCACGAGCACGACACCTGGTGGTCAGTAGGTCTGGGGAGAAGGGAACAAGAAAGAGCTGTTAAAACATCACAAGCAGGGAACCCCCACGTGCAGAGTGCAAAGACCAAACTGTAAATAGTAAGTTTAAATAAAATAGCGTTGTACCATATGCAACCGTGTTGGCTCATCTGTGTGTCAGAACACCCAACACCACATGGTACAGGAGTGGATCAATACCTGCCTACTAACCTGCCATTCTGGACATGGACCACACCGACAAACCGCAGCCGATGCAAGTCGCGGGGAACCTAGGTACCAACTGGAAGCTCTACAGGCAGCGATTTGACCTGTACATCCGTGCCACCGAAAAACAGAATGCCTCGGATGACACGAAGATTGCAATGCTCCTCTTCTACGCAGGTCAGCACGCCACCAACGTCTTCAACTCACTGGTGTTCGAAGAAGGCGAAAACCAAGCCAAATATGACACGGTCATCCTCAAACTGGACCAGCACTTTCAAGTTGAAGTAAATGAAAGTTTTGAAAGATACCTCTTTCAGCAACGCCTGCAAGGTAAGGAGGAGCTTTTTCAACCCTTCTTGACGCACCTCCGGATTCTAGCGCAGTCCTGCGGTTACGGCACCACCACAGAGTCCATGATCAGGGACCAGATTGTTTTTGGCGTTGCCTCTAGTGGCCTACGCCAGCAGCTTCTTAAAATGAAAAGCCTCACCTTAGCGTCTGCTGTGGAAGCCTGTGTCCTCCACGAAAATGCTACCTGCCGTTTTGCCCGATTTCAGGCGTCCGAGTTGGCACGGAGGGGGTCCCCAGCCGTCGAATCGGCAAGCCAGGCCGCCCACGACGTCGAACGCATCCAGGCCGTCGATTACTTCCCGACCCACGGCCCGGACGACAGCGGCCGCTTCCCGCGCTTTTCGCGGTCTCCCGCGCAGGTGCGCGCCAAAAATAACGGCCACAACGAGGGACGCACTGCGCAGGCGTGCCCACCGCAAGATCGCACTGCGCATGCGCAGTGGCGCAACGAACGCCGTGACGTCATGACGTGCGGCAATTGTGGAGCTCTACATTTAAAAGGGCAATATCCTGCAAAAAAACCGACAGTGCCTCAGATGTGGCAAGATGGGCCACTACGCAGCCCACTGTCGTTCGGCTCAACCCATGGATCCGGCGCATCCTCGACAATCTCGCAGACAAGTCAGGACCATCCAGCCCACGCATCAAGACTTCCAGTTAAGTGATGCAGATGACCAGGATGCCTTCTGCGTTTCCGTCATTGATGTCAACAAGGTCAATGCCATCAATCCAGCCGATGAGTGGTGTGCCACCCTGACGGTCAACCGATCGCGCGTCGCCTTCCGTCTGGACACCGGCGCATCCGCCAACCTGATTGCTTACTCTGCAGTCCAGGCCATGAAGGTCAAACCACCCATCACGCCATCCCGGCTCAAGATGGTTGACTATAACGGGAACGTCATCCCGTCCATAGGATCTTGCCAGCTACAGGTGACTCACAAGATGTACACGGCCACACTCCCCTTCGAAGTTGTCGGCTCATCAAAGGACTCGTTACTGGGCGCACAGGCGTGTAAGGTCCTTCACCTGGTACAGCGCATTATGTCTCTCTCTCCAGATGAGATATCCGACTTCCCGGATGCTGAGTTCCACGCAAATCTCCATTCCCTCCTTGCTCACAACCAGGAGGTTTTTGAAGGCATGGGGACATTGCCATACACGTACAAGATTCGACTCAGACCGGACGCCATCCCTGTCGTTCACGCACCTCGCAGGGTTCCTGCGCCACTCAAAGACCGCCTCAAGGCACAACTGCAGATTCTTCAGGACCAAGGGGTCCTATCCAGGGTCACGGAGCCCACGCCATGGGTCAGCTCCATGGTCTGTGTAAAGAAGCCCTCTGGCGAGCTCCGTATATGTATAGATCCTAAAGATCTGAATAACAACATCATGCGGGAACACTATCCCATCCCGAAACGAGAAGACCTCACCAGCGAGATGGCGCGAGCCAAAATATTCACTAAATTGGATGCGTCCAAAGGATTCTGGCAGATCCAACTGGACCCGGCCAGCCGAAGACTATGCACATTCAACACCCCTTTTGGCAGATTCTGCTACAACCGGATGCCATTCGGCATCATTTCAGCATCTGAAGTTTTCCACCGCATTATGGAGCAGATGATGGAAGGCATCGAAGGGGTACGTGTATATGTGGACGATATCATCATTTGGTCCACCACTCCGCAGGAACACATGCATCGTCTACGACGTGTCTTTACCCGCATACGACAAAATGGCCTGCGTCTCAACCGTGCGAAGTGTGCCTTCGGCCAGACGGAGCTGAAATTCCTCGGGGACCACATCTCAAGGTCAGGGGTCCGTCCCGATGCAGACAAGATTAGCGCCATCACAGCCATGCCACGACCAGCTGACAAGAAGGCTGTCTTAAGATTCCTGGGCATGGTCAACTTCCTTGGGAAGTTCATTCCCAACCTGGCTTCTCATACAACAAATATGCGCCATCTCGTAAAAAAATCGACAGAATTCAACTGGCACCAATCGCATCAGCGGGAATGGGAGGAGCTCAAGCACAAACTGGTCACGGCACCAGTGCTGGCCTTCTTTGACACGACTCGCCCTACAAAGATCTCAACAGACGCCAGCCAATCTGGTATTGGAGCGGTACTCCTGCAAAAAGACAGCACGTCGTCATGGGCCCCGGTTGCATATGCCTCACGAGCCATGACCCCTACCGAACAGCGCTACGCGCAAATCGAAAAAGAATGCCTGGGCTTGTTAACTGGACTGGACAAGTTCCACGACTATGTGTATGGCCTGCCACGATTTACGGTCGAAACTGACCACCGCCCCCTGGTCAACATCATTAACAAAGACCTGAACGACATGACTCCTCGCCTCCAGCGCATCTTACTTAAACTCAGGAGGTACGATTTTGAACTGATCTACACTCCGGGGAAGGAGCTCATCGTGGCGGACACTCTTTCCCGAGCAGTGAGCACACCACCAGATGCGGAGGGGTTCGTGCGTCAAATTGAGGCACACGTAACTCTGACAGCAGCAAATCTGCCAGCTGATGATCCTAGTCTGGCCCACATACGCGCAGAGACGGCGACTGACCCCCTTCTGCAGCGAGTGATGCGCCACATGACGGAAGGGTGGCTAAAAGGGCAGTGCCCCCAGTTTTATAATGTGCGAGATGATCTCACCAACATAGACGGGGTCCTTATGAAATCACACAGGATCGTTATTCCGCACAGCGTGCGCCAGATGATTCTTCATCAACTACACGAAGGCCACTTGGGCGTCGAAAAATGCAGACGAAGGGCCCGGGAGGCGGTATATTGGCCGGGTATTAATGAAGACATAGCCAACATGGTGCTCAACTGCACAACCTGTCAGAGGTTTCAGCCGGCGCAACCTCCGGAAACACTTCTACCACACGAGATGGTGACGTCCCCCTGGGCGAAGGTGGGTGTTGACCTATTTCACGCGCTCGGCAGAGATTACATTGTTATTATAGACTACTTCTCAAACTACCCGGAAGTCATGCCTCTCCATGATCTGACGTCGTCCGCAGTCATTGGGGCCTGCAAGGAAACATTTGCTCGCTATGGCATTCCAAGGACTGTCATGTCAGACAATGGACCCTGTTTCGCCAGCCGTGAATGGTCGTCCTTTGCCGCAGCATATGGTTTCACTCATGTGACATCCAGCCCTCTGCATCCACAATCGAACGGGAAGGCTGAAAAGGGTGTCCACATCGCCAAGCGGCTCCTGTGCAAGGCGGCTGCTGCCGGATCGGACTTTAACCTTGCCTTGCTGGCCTATCGATCGGCCCCGCTATCCACGGGTCTCTCGCCAGCGCAGCTACTAATGGGTCGCTCCCTCAGGACGACGGTACCTTCCATCCTGGCACCAACAACAGACCATGAGGCGGTTCTTCGGAACATGCAACTGCAGCGTGATCGCCAGAAAAGTCGGTACGACACACGACCGACGGACCTGCCCCCCCTGTCCTCCGGAGACAAAGTACGCGTCCATCAACCGTATGGTGGCTGGTCAGCACCGGCCGAAGTCCTCCGACAAGTGGCTCCCCGCTCGTTCCTGGTTCGCATGCCGGATGGTTCCGTGCGTCGCCGCAATCGGCGCGCCCTTCGCCGACTTCCACGCTCACAGCCACACAGTACGCACACGCCAGATCCTCAACAGGCTTCCGAGGATGACTTTGTGGAGCTGCCGCACATCACGCCCTTTCCATCGCCACCCATGGCCATGCCTGCACAGCAGCCGGTGGTTCTTGATCCACCCTTGAGGCGGTCAACCCGAACTCGTCGCAAGCCCATTAGACTGGACTTATAATACCGTTCATATGTTTAAAAAGTTGCACAATTTTACATGATAACCTGTTGTTGTTTATCGTTCCAGATGTCGTCTGACTGGACAACTGTTCAAGTTTTTTTTTCTTCTTCTCTCGTTCGCATTTATGTTATGTTATGGTACAACTTGGTTCATGTGACGCACCCGACATCGCCCCATGTACATAGTTCCATCATATGCACATGCTGCACACGACACACACACACTCTTAGATGCACTCACGACACGATCATATTTATTACCACGTAGGCACATATCTTTGTAAAAAGGGGGGATGTCATGATATTCAAACACACACATCATGATGGACACACTAACAGGCAAATCAGAGTACACAACACCACAACCAATCACAGACAAGAACACCAACCACATAAAAAGCACGAGCACGACACCTGGTGGTCAGTAGGTCTGGGGAGAAGGGAACAAGAAAGAGCTGTTAAAACACCACAAGCAGGGAACCCCCACGTGCAGAGTGCAAAGACCAAACTGTAAATAGTAATTTTAAATAAAATAGCGTTGTACCATATGCAACCGTGTTGGCTCATCTGTGTGTCAGAACACCCAACACCACACTTGTCATATGAGGGGCACTTGTGGACTTTGGGTCTGTACGCGGTGGAGTTTAGAAGGATGCGGTGATCTCATTGAAACTTACAGACTAGTAAGAGGCCTGGATAGATTGGACGTGTAGAGGATGTTTCCACTAGTAGGAGGTGTTGAGGGGCTTGGGTCTGTGGTCAAAGCGGCAGTATGGGCTGGGTGGGGTTGAGTCGCAGTGAGTGGGGGTGGGTTTGGTTGTGTTGGTTATTGAGGTGGATTGAGTTGGGACAGGCCTGGGGTGGGGTGAGGAGGGGTAAGGTTGGAGGATTGGATCGAGAGTGTCAGTTCAGTTTATGGTGATGGGGGGTCGGGTTTGTACTGATGTGGGGGTTGAGTCAGGCCCGCATTGGGGGGGCGGGGGGGGGGGGAGGAGTTACTTGCGAGTGAGGGAATCCTATGAGGGCTCAGGGGGGTGGTGAATGCCATGGAGGCATGGTTCGATGGGCAATGTCCCCTGGGGAGTCAGAGATGCTTGGGAGGTACGTGGGGGTGCCCATCTGGGCCTTTACAATAATTACCCAAAAGTTGGAAGAGATTTTAATTCTTATAATTTCTTTTGAGTAACCGTTGGTGTACCCATGGCCAAGCCATCTGAAGTTTGACATTTGAATCACAATTTTACATGGTTACCAGTGCAGGACTATTGCCCATTGGACGATGGCACTACTGGGTAATCACCGTGCAAACCCTTACCTGTGAAGTTCTGAGAGGGGTTTCCCAATGCATTTTTGTTGCAACCCCCTCCCCAATCATTTGCTGGAGAGCTCAGAAGTTATGGCCCACCTGTATTAGCTGAACAAATGCATAAAAAGAACTGACTGAGGGAAATTTGGATAACAGCCTCTTTGGCTGCCCTTTTAAATGCTTAAATTATTCTTCCTTCCACCCCCCCACCCCACCCCACCATGCTCTGATCTAGTCAGACCCATTTTATTAATAATAATAATCGTTATTAGTGTCACAAGTAGGCTTACATTAACTGCAATGAAGTTACTGTGAAAATCCCCAAGTCACCACACTCGGGCGCCCGTTCGGGTACACTGAGGGAGAATTCAGAATGTCCAAATTACCTAACAGCCCGTCTTTCGGGACTTGTGGGAGGAAACAGGAGCACTCGGAGGAAACCCCACGCAGACACTGGGAGAACGTGCAGACTCCGCACAGACTCCCAAGCCGGGAATCGAACCCGGCTCCCTGACACTGTGAAGCAACAGTGCTAACCACTGTGCTACCGTGCCCAGTTTTTAATGGAACGCTACAATGTAGGAGATGTGCACGGATATTCACTGACTGGATAAACAGACAGCAGGAGTGTTTTATTGGAGAGAAGAATGAGATGTCTTTCAGCAACTATTAATTCTCTTGAATTTGAGATGTCAAATTATATTTTTTTCAGCTGAAGAAAAGCAAGTCGGTTGAATATAAACTTTGGGAGGATTTATAAACAGTGTTTGCTATAACTGATCATCTTACTTGTGACCTTCATGCAGTTGAGTTCTGAATTTTTTGTTGTTTATTTGCAGCATTTGTCATTCTGCAATAGTAATAGCTTCCATCTGTGTCTCTGATTCGTACTTGCATTCTCCTGGAGCAATTTAGCTTTTAAGATTGAATGTGTGCTCTTTGAAGGATGCAGCGAACACACACACACAAACAACTATTTTTCACCAGGGATGAATGCATGCACCAGATCCAAACGCACTGGGCTTAGGACCCCATCTGCATGCTCTTGTTTCATGTGTTGTACCCAGGCCATTCCATGCGACGAGTGTGTCTTGCTTAACGAGTGCCGTAAAAAAACACAACTTAACAAAGCAGGATTGAATATCAATGCTGAGTAAAACATTGGCCGATTTGCTGATTTAATGAAACTGTGTAAACCACAGAACAGGCACATTTGAAACGCAATATGGAGTACGCAGGAGTTTAGCAGTACAGTTTTCAGAGAGTATAATTTGAAATGCATTGATCTGCGCTGGTTAAGCAAGCTTGGGAATTCTGCTAATGATTCCTACATGTTTTGATTGGAATTTAATTGGCAAAAAGGAGCACTAATTTCAGCAACTCGGTCTAAAGAGGTATTTGATAATTGTTGCATTTACTTGTAACAAACAAATCAGGCTCACAAGACCATGTGACACAACAGCAGCATGAATTGACGATTATGCTCACAGGACCTGCACACTCAGCCCAATTTGAGGGACAATTTAAAAAGCGATCTTTCACAAAATGCTTTTATATAATTAGTTGAATGGAGCGACATTTGGAGCCTTTCTTTCACCATTGATTGTATGGAGATCGCATTCCCCAAGTCATGTCAGTTAAATTTAATAGGCCCAGAGGAAGAATGATAGCAACTTGAGTTCTGAGCGGTGTTAGGACGTCCAGCAGAGATCACTAAAAGCTTGATCACAAACTGGGCAAGCCATATGCTTGCTAAAAGGCCATAGACTTGTCAATACAATTCTCTGTTCTCCTCACTCCCACCCTCTGAAAGAAGGATTAGAGCATCTAATACCTTGCAATGAGAGAAGCAGCTTAATGAGACCGAATAGCAGCTGACAAACTGCAATGAAATAGGTCCAGAGGGGAGTGTGGCGCAGACTTCACTTGATGTGAAGTCTAATGTGAAATGTTCTGCATTGCCTTCACAGTTCTAAAAGCCATCTTCGGAGCTTTAGTGCCAGAAGGCATCTGGCCTATGTTCTGGTGCTTAAATCACTCACAGCTCAATTTGTACATAATGGAACCTGCATGAAAGTGTAATCGAAGCACTGGATTGTTATTATCAAATTAGATACTGGTTCAGTTTAAACTAAAACGTCTCTGCATTTTGTTTTAAAATTAAGAAAATAATGGAAGTTAAAGCTGGAGTACTATAAAAGGGAGAATTAAGCGAGGGCACAAAGGGAACATACACATATTAAACCCAATGCTGTTTTCCACTTCCACAGCCTGCTTCAAATACAGAACATAAAAAGCTGGAGAATGCATTCAGTGCCCAACTGGTGATAGCAGCAGATGATTTCGAAAACTCTTTCTGGGGTGACATCTCCAAAACATACGTCAAATCCAACAGTTGCTCACGAGCACAAAATGTAGAAAGTATTAACTCAGAAAATGGCGTCAATTTTAACCTGACCTGTGTGAGGTTAAACTGAAATCCGTGGCCTGATGCTTGTTGCAACATCCGTTCTGCACTCTTCTGAGTATTACCATCTCCAGTGAATGTGAAATTGGGCAGAGTGAAAAGCCGATGTTGCACCAATCCCGTCAGTTTGCAGATTAGCATGATAGGTTAAAAGTACCCCCTCCACACAGGGTATATGGCACAGACACTGGCCCATCTTGAACCTCCTCCCATCTTTTCTCTTATCTTTCCTCCAACCATGATTACCCTCTGTTTCCTTCCCCCTCAACTGCCTGTCAAGCTTACCGGGGCAGCACGGTAGCATTGTGGATAGCACAATTGCTTCACAGCTCCAGGGTCCCAGGTTCGATTCCGGCTTGGGTCACTGTCTGTGCGGAGTCTGCACATCCTCCCCGTGTGGGCGTGGGTTTCCTCCGGGTGCTCCGGTTTCCTCCCACAGTCCAAAGATGTGCAGGTTAGGTGGATTGGCCATGATAAATTGCCCTTAGTGTTCAAAATTGCCCTTGGTGTTGGGTGGGGTTACTGGGTTGTGGGGATAGGGTGCAAGTGTGGGCTTGGGTAGGATGCTCTATCCAAGAGCCGGTGTAGACTCGATGGGCCGAATGGCCTCCTTCTGCACTGTAAATTCTATCATTCTATGAAATGTGTCTACTATTTTCTTCACCCATACCCTTTGGTTACGAGTTCCGCATTTTTACCATTCCTTGGAAAAGAGGTTTATCTGTCAGATTTTACCCAAATAAATACCTGGTGAAAAGTTAGATGGAACATGATGGGAGGTATAGTAGGGAATTATATTTGTTCGATGTTGGGGTGCAACCAGGTGACCACTCTGGTCTTGAATCACTAAAAGTTACAAGTATTTAGGAAGGCAAATAGGACGTTAGTGCTTATTACAAAGGGAATGGAATATTAAAGTAGGGAGATTTTACTGCAGCTGTACAGGACCTTGGTGACACAAACTCTGAATCACCATATACAGGTCTTGGTATCCTTATTTGAAAAAAGATACAGGTCGGAATTTTCTTTTTGTTGAAAGTCTCTGTTGCTGCTGGCAGCGTACCTGTGTCAGTGGGTTTCCCGGGTTTCCCTGCGTCAATGGGTTTCAATGGGAAATTCCATTGACAAACTGAACCTCGCCGCCAACGTACGGTGCACCGCCGTGAAACACGTGGCTGGGGGAATGGAGAATCCAGCCCACAATTCCATTTGAAGCAGTTCAGTGAAGATTTTGTTAACCCACTCGTGGAATGAGGAGCTTTTTATATGAAGAAAGGTTGAACATTTTGGGCCTATCGTCAGCGGAGTTTGGAAGAAACATGTAAGATCCTGAGGGGATTTGACAAGGTGGACTAGAACCAGGGGACATAGTTTCTGAATAAGAGGTTTCTGAATAAGAGGTCTACCATTTTTTGTTGGAGACGAGGAGAACTTTGTTCCATCAGAGAATCGTTATTGAGCAGAATTCTCTTCCCAAGAGAGCAGTGGAGGCTGGGTCATTGAATTTGTTCACGGCTGAGTTATGTGGTAGTATGTATTAGGGGTCATGTGGGACTGGAAGCCCTAATGTCATTGGCTGACAGATCCCGTGTCCTGATTGGCCGTTGACCTCTAGCTCCGCCCTGAAGGCGGAGTATAAGAAGCCGGAGTCCTCCCCCGCAGGCCATTCTACTATCGAGCTGCGGGGGAACAGATACGCTTAATAAAGCCTCATCGACTTCACTCTATTCGTCTCACGGAGTCTTTGTGCGCTACAATTTATTAAGCGTGCCTAAAAAGGACGATGGAGCTCAGGATCATCCCGGAATGCCTGAGGATCAGCCCCCACGCAGTGAACGCGGCAGCAGCCTTCAAGCACTGGCAGACTTGTTTTGAGGCCTACCTCAGAACGGCCACCGGCCGGGTCACAGAAGACCAAAAACGACAGGTCCTGCACTCGAGGTTAAGCACGGAGATTTTCTCCCTCATCGAAGACGCGGAGGATTTCCAGACGGCATTCGCAGCACTGAAAAGTCTCTATGTCCGCCCATTTAACCAAATCTACGCTCGCTACCAGCTCGCGACGAGACGGCAAAGTCCCGGAGAATCGATGGACGAATTCTACGCCGCGCTGCTGATTTTGGGACGAGCCTGCAGCTGCCCTTCGGTGAACGCAAATGAACACACGGACATGTTAATGCGCGATGCTTTTGTGGCAGGTATGAATTCCTCCCAAATCTGCCAAAGACTTCTAGAAAGAGAGTCGCTAGGAGTCTCAGAGGCACGGGCCCTAGCAGCCTCCCTAGACGTGGCCGCGCGTAATACCCGCGCCTACGGCCCCGACCGCGGTGCAGCCCATTGGGCTCCGTACGTACCCGTCGCGACAAACCCCCCCCCCCCCCCGGACACCCCACAGGCTTGTTGCGCGGTCCAAACGCCAAGTCGCACCAGGGGCGCCCGCTGCTATTTCTGCGGCCAGGCGAAACACCCCCGGCAGCGCTGCCCGGCCCGCACAGCAATCTGCAAGAGCTGCGGGAAAAAGGGCCATTTCGCGGTTGTGTGCCGGTCCCGCGAGGTCGCCGCTGTCCCGGGAGAACAGGGAGCCCTGCAAGCCGTTTACGCTCCCCAACCCACCCAGCGCCCCATGTACGACCCGCAGGCGCAGCCGCTCTGGGTCCCGGCCACCGCGGTCCCGGGAGAACAGGGAGCCCTGCACGCCGCTTACGCTCCCCAACCCCCACCCCCCCCCCCCCCGTCCCCACGTATGACCCGCCGGCGCTTCCAATTTGGGTCCCGACCACCGCTGTCCACAGAGATGAGGGAGCCCCGCGCAGTCCTAACGCTCCCCAACCCCCCCAGCGCCCCATGTGCGACCCGCAGACGCCGCCATTTTGGGTCCCGGCCACCACGAGGGGAGGAAGGGCGCCGCCATCTTGGACCACACCAGACCTGTACGACGCGTGGGGGCGGCCATTTTGTCCACCCCCGCCGCCATCTTGTGACCCCCCAGCCATGTGCGATGTATGGGGGAAGCCATTTTGTTCATCCCGACGCCATCTTGGACGGCAACAACGGACCCCAGTGTCGACGGCTCAACGGGGTTCGAGGAAGACGCTCCACTACTACAACCACGTCTCGCTTCAATTACGCTCGATCAAGCTCGGCCCCGGACACTCCAGACGACGACGACAACGGTGCTAATAAACGGGCACGAGACACCATGCCTAGTCGACTCCGGGAGCACGGAGAGCTTTATCCACCCCGACACGGTAAGACGCTGTTCCTTGACCACCTATCCCAGCGCACAAAAGATTTCCCTAGCTGCAGGATCCCACTCCGTACAGATCAAAGGTTTCTGCATAGTTACCCTAACGGTGCAGGGGAGGGAGTTCAAAAACTACAAACTACACGTCCTTCCCCAACTCTGCGCCCCCACATTACTGGGATTAGATTTCCAGTGCAATCTACAGAGCCTTACGTTCAAATTCGGTGGCCCAATACCCCCACTCACTATCTGCGGCCTCGCAACCCTCAAGGTGCAACCCCCGTCCTTGTTTGCGAACCTCACCCCGGATTGCAAACCCGTCGCCACTAGGAGCAGACGGTACAGCGCCCAGGACCGGACCTTCATTCGGTCCGAAGTCCAGCGGCTACTAAAGGAAGGCATAATCCAGGCCAACAATAGTCCCTGGAGAGCACAGGTGGTAGTAGTGAAGACAGGGGAGAAACAAAGGATGGTCATAGTCTATAGCCAGACCATCAACAGGTACACACAACGAGACGCGTACCCTCTCCCCCGCATATCCGACGTGGTCAATCGGATTGCCCAATATAAAGTCTTCTCCACCGTGGACCTCAAGTCCGCCTACCATCAGCTCCCCATCCGCCCAAGTGACCGTAAGTACACAGCCTTCGAGGCAGACGGGCGATTATACCATTTCCTAAGGGTCCCATTTGGCGTCACAAACGGGGTCTTGGTCTTCCAACGGGAGATGGACCGAATGGTTGATCAACATGGGTTGCGGGCCACGTTCCCGTATCTCGACAATGTAACCATCTGCGGCCACGACCAGCAGGACCACGACGCCAACCTCCAAAAATTCCTCCAGACCGCCAAAGCCTTGAACCTCACGTACAACGAGGACAAGTGCGTTTTTAGCACCAACCGGCTAGCCATTCTGGGCTACGTAGTGCGCAATGGGATAATAGGCCCCGACCCCGAACGTATGCGCGCCCTCATGGAATTTCCCCTCCCGCACTGCTCAAAAGCCCTGAAACGCTGCCTGGGTTTTTTTTCATACTACGCCCAGTGGGTCCCCCAGTACGCAGACAAGGCCCGACCCCTAATACAGACCACGACCTTCCCTCTGTCGACAGAGGCTTGCCAGGCCTTCAGCCACATCAAAGCGGATATCGCAAAGGCCACGATGCGCGCCATCGATGAGTCCCTCCCCTTCCAGGTTGAGAGCGACGCCTCCGACGTAGCTCTAGCGGCCACCCTTAACCAAGCGGGCAGACCCGTGGCCTTTTTCTCCCGAACCCTCCACGCTTCAGAAATCCGCCACTCCTCAGTGGAAAAGGAAGCCCAAGCCATAGTGGAAGCTGTGCGACATTGGAGGCATTACCTGGCCGGCAGGAGATTCACTCTCCTCACCGACCAACGGTCGGTAGCCTTCATGTTCGATAATGCACTGCGGGGCAAAATCAAAAACGACAAGATCTTAAGGTGGAGGATCGAGCTCTCCACCTACAACTACGAGATCTTGTATCGTCCCGGAAAGCTGAACGAGCCGTCCGATGCCCTATCCTGCGGCACATGTGCCAACGCACAAATTAACCGCCTCCAAACCCTCCACGAGGACCTCTGCCACCCGGGGGTCACTCGGTTTTTCCACTTTATCAAGTCCCGCAACCTCCCATACTCTTTAGAGGAGGTCCGTACAGTCACAAGGGACTGCCACATCTGCGCAGAATGCAAACCGCATTTTTACTGGCCGGATGGTGCGCACCTGATTAAGGCTTCCCGCCCCTTTGAACGCCTTAGTCTGGATTTCAAAGGGCCCCTCCCCTCCACCGACCGCAACACATACTTCCTTAATGTGGTGGACGAATACTCCCGCTTCCCATTCGCCATTCCCTGCTCTGACATGACCACGGCCACAGTCATTAAAGCCCTGAACACCATCTTCACACTGTTCGGTTGCCCCGCATACGTCCACAGCGACAGGGGGTCCTCTTTCATGAGTGACGAGCTGCGCCAGTTCCTGCTCAGCAAGGGCATAGCCTCAAGCAGGACGACCAGCTACAACCCCCGGGGGAACGGGCAAGTAGAGAGGGAGAACGGCACGGTCTGGAAGACCGTCCTACTGGCCCTACGGTCCAGGGACCTCCCAGTTTCACGGTGGCAGGAGGTCCTCCCGGACGTTCTCCACTCCATCCGGTCGCTATTATGTACGAGCACTAATCAAACGCCTCATGAGCGTCTCCTTGTCTTCCCTAGGAGGTCCTCCTCTGAAACGTCGCTGCCGACCTGGCTGGCGGCCCCAGGACCCATCTTGCTCCGAAAGCATGTGCGGGCACACAAGGAGGACCCGTTGGTCGAAAGGGTTCACCTCCTCCACGCGAACCCGCAGTACGCTTACGTGGAGTACCCCGACGGCCGACAGGACACGGTCTCCCTGCGGGATCTGGCGCCCGCCGGCAACACACACACCCCCCCCGACACCATTCACCCAACCCCCCCCCCCCCCTTCCTGCCACCGCCGTACCCCGCGACCGCCCCCTTCCCAGGAGGATCGGTTCCCCTCCCCTCAGGCCCGACCAAGAATAAAGCCCAAGCTAAAACCGTAAGGCTCCCGGAGACGACAACACCAGTACAAGCACCACCACCACCACCGGGGCCGAGGCGATCGACACGGACGACCATACTGCCCGACCGACTCGTGGCGTCGATCTAAATCAATATATGGACTTTTCACAAGAACATTCTGCTTTTCTCCCGATACCTTCTGTAAATAGTTGAAACAGGACAAAATTGTACATACTGTATTGCCATATGAATGTTTTCCTCCCAGGACCAGCCCTGTAAACCCTTACCACCATGCGAAGCATCACCCCGCCGGGTTCATTTTTGACAAAGGGTGAATGTGGTAGTATGTATTAGGGGTCATGTGGGACTGGAAGCCCTAATGTCATTGGCTGACAGATCCCGGGTCCTGGTTGGCCATTGACCTCTAGCTCCGCCCTGAAGGCGGAGTATAAGAAGCCGGAGTCCTCCCCCACAGGCCATTCTACTATCGAGCTGCGGGGGAACAGACACGCTTAATAAAGCCTCATCGACTTCACTCTATTCGTCTCACGGAGTCTTTGTGCGCTACAAGTTAGAAATACTTTTTATAGACAAGAGAGACAAGGGTTATGGAGGGGGAGGGGGGGAGGGGGGGAGATGTAGGGGCAGGTGGCAAAATGGAGTTGAGTCCACAATCAGATCAGCCATGATCTTATTGAACGGTGGAGCAGGCTTGAAGGGCTGCATGGCCTACAGCTGTCCTTTAATCGTATTTACATTCTCATTTTCCCATGGAACTTGTCTGTAAAAACCCGCTCTATTTCCACAATACAACTATGGGCATTGCTCCTCTGAAGTGTTTTCTTACTCTCCCCTGTGCTGTGACTACACCAGTCCACATATTTCCTCCACTCTTACCACATTGAAGTCCAGCTTTATTATCCTGTTTCCTACGCTGAATTCAAAGCACAAAATAATTGAACCCATGTCCAATTGTTTATAAGAACATTTGAAATAGGAACAGCAGGCCATTCAGGCCCCCGCCCAGCCCCCTCTCCACCCCCATGGCTGACCTGTTTCGAGCTCCACATTCCTTTTTACCCCAAATAATCGTTCTGATTCCCTTGCCTAACATGAATCTATCTACATCTGCTTGAAAAATATTCAATGGTCCGTCATTTCGTTTTACATTCTCTGCAGGTTCCTAGAACCTCGGCATCACCTCCACACTCCCTCCAAGCTTGCTTTATTTTCTCCTCCATGCTCTCCAATCTTGCTTGTGTCCTGCACAATGGAAAGCCGAAATTCTCTGGAGGAAGTGGAGCATACTACTCAGGTTAAAGCTATGACAAAAACAGTAGCGTACGTTCTCCGTGTAAGTATGACCCACACTTACGATCTCATGGGGAGATGAGCAGCTCGACATTCATCTTAAGTAATATGCAACTAGCGTGTATGAAAGCAGCAGAATACAAACAGATTAGTTGCACAGAGAACAAAAAAGCAAATGACAAACACGGAATTGAATTCCAATCAGAAACCACACCGTCAAGACTGTCACACTTTATTTCAATGAAATGACAGTAAATACATAATACGGCAAAACAAATTAATACTTACACAGTGCTGACATTATAATAACAGATGTCTGTTTGTCAAGCACAGCATTTAGGGTGACGTCAGTCTCAGTATCTCATGCTGTTCTCAGTCAACGCCAGAGAATAAATAACTGCAGATCAATGCACTCCGACAGAGTCGCTAAGTTGATTTCACCTATTAGAAAAGGCATACTACATTCACACACCAGTTAGCACTTATTATTTGGTGCAAAATAATCCTTTTGTAAGGTCATTAATTGGTCTGAAGCTCTTATTTAATTAACAAACTCTTTCCCCATTGCAATTAAACTCTGACTGACCTCGCCGTGTCACGGCAATTATTTTTGCAGTCTGGCAGCACTAATGTCCAGCTGCAGAATAGTACACTCTCCACTGCGTGTAGCAAAGGGCTGGATTACACGTTCCCTTGCTGGAGAGTTTGAGAGTGGAGGGGCTAGTTAAATCCCGCAGGTGGTCTGCCACTGCCAAATCACCCCTCCTTGTTCCCCCTGCAGCATGGGGTTACATTTGGAGACCCTCTCCCACCAGTTGGTGCCCTTAAGTTGGCAATTAGTGCCACTTAGGGGCATCAATACACTGCTGCTGGGATTTAACAAGTGGTGGGAGAGACACATTCCAAGTGCCCAGCCTGGCAGGTATCCTTGGTGATGGGAACTGGGTTCCTTCCTTAATGGACTCCTTGGGCCTCTTAACCCCCATTTCCTCTCAGCTCCTTCTATTGGCTTCGGATTTTGTGTCCATTTCACCAATTTTATCCTTTCTTACTCCTAACAGCATTGACTTTTTATTGAGAGCACAGTTTCTGGGTATTAATCACTCTTTTATATCTTACCCAAAAGGGTTCAACTACTGAAGGTAGACAAGGGACATGTGTAGTGTGCCAATGACAGAAAACTGGATGGTGTGGGCTGGGGCTTGCAACTAAGCATTACAGAAGTAGGGTAAGAATGGAGGCCATATCACTGAGTGTCATCCCGGCGCCGAGGTCCCAGGTTCGATCCCAGCTCTGGGTCACTGTCCGTGTGGAGTTTGCACATTCCCCCCATGTTTGCGTGGGTTTCGCCCCCACACTTCTTATGGTCTTGTAACCCATAGTTCCCCCCCCCCCACCCCACTACCACCCTTGTCGTGACCTGCCAGTTTGGCATCTGGCGAGACCCCAACCACACCCAAATGAGCAAGTGTTGCTTGCCCGATGGTGGAGAGTTGCTGACCATTTATTGGCTTGCAGTTCTATGAGAGAGGATGTATTTATCCAGAAGGCCAGTTCTACCAATAGGTAGAACTAACTGCTGGGCAGTTGGTCTTCCTCTCAGAGCGCTACCCCCCCCTAGTTTGGGATGGGCTGGGCCGTCTGGGGTGGGGGAAGGGGGCTGGCAATGGTATATGTAATTCAGCCCAAACATTTGTCCTTATAACCATTTTATAATTTTAATTACCTTGTGGAATATCATTGAGGATTCCTAGTTAGCGCAAACATGGGCTTAGTTAAAGAAAGAACTACTCACATTTATGGAATCTGTTTCACAACTTTAGCAGGCCCTGAAGAGTTTTACAAAAATTTAAGTTGTGTTTGAAGAATGGTCGTTGTTGTTATGCAAGGAACATGGCAAACAATACACTCACACGTATCAAGACCCAATAACCGCAGTGAGATAACAAACCAAATCATTATTTTTTAAATGTGTTCTTGGGACGTAAGCGTCACAGGTAGTGCCAGCATTTATTGCCCATCCCTAATTGCCATTGAGGGGGCAGTTAAGAGTCAATCACATTGCTGTGGGTCTGGAGTCACATGTAGGCCAGACCAGGTAAGGACGGCAGATTTCCTTCCCGATAGGGCATTAGTGAACCAGATGGGGTTTTACAACAATCCACAATGGTTTCATAGTCAGCATATTCTAGATATTTTATTGGATTCAAATTTCACCAGCTGCCATGGCGGGATTTGAACCTGAGCATGCAGAGAATTACTCTGGCTCTCTGGTTTACTAGTCCAGTGACAAAACCACTACACCACTGCCTCCCCTGTTACTCGTGATGATTGTTGAGGGATAAAAATTGGCCATAACACTGAGGCAAACTCACCCGCTCTTCATTAAATAAAGTGATGGGATCTTTTACTTCTACCTGAGAGCGTAGTTAAGTCCTCAGTTGAACATATTATCTGAAGGACAGTACCTCCAACAGTGCAGCACTCTCTCTGTGTACTTCAATGAAGTGTCAAGCTTAAAGAGGCATTCAATAGGGCATTGGATGATTACTTGAATAAAAACAATGTGCATGGGTATGAGGAAAAGGCAGGGGCAAGGCAGTGACTCATTTGGAGAGTCGGTGCAGATATTATGGGCTGTCACAGTTCTGTGATTCGGTGAACTGGTGTTGATGTTTCTAGAGTAAGCCGTGATTCCTTGACCTTGGGGTGAGATTGCTATCAATTGATCTAAAGTTGAAAGCTTAACACTGCAGTTTTTTGTTTTCATTGGTTCCCACAGGATTGTAGGATAGTCATTAGTCCCCAGCCAATGGTAAGTAGCAGGTTATAACATCCCTCCCCCCCAAAGTCCAAGGAATCCACCGAAGACCCTGGCGAAGGAGGGCGTCGGACTCGTTTGGCCGCAGGCCGGACACCATTTGCACGCGGCGTTGGATCAGGCGGCGTGTAACGAGACGGAGATGAATGGCACAACGGTTGTACATCCACGGCCCGTGGACCCGAGGATTCCCCCTCTGATGCATCCTGTGTCTCCATCTTGGAGTCAGAGTCTGCTGCCTCCGTCATGTCAGCGTCTCTATCTCCATTCGGTCCCGTAACGACCTGCGCAGGCTTCGAGTGAGGCACCAGTGGAAGATTGTGAGGACTACCTTCCCTTGTCTCTGGTCTCTGCGGCTGTTGAAATGAGCTCCGGGGGCGGGGAATCTTTTGAGGGGATAGTCTTCTGGACCGAACGTGGTCTACATGTTTTCGCTGGAGATGACCCTGGGCTTGCACTTGGTAAGATATAGGGCCCGTTTGGCAAAAGATTACACCAGGAACCCATTGGGCACCACCAGCAAAATTCCGAACGAACACTGGGTCACCGGGCGCAAACTGCCGAATCGGCCGATGCCGAGAAAATCTCTCTCCCTGCCGTTCTTGTGTGCGGCGTACTTTTGCGCCAATATCCGGGAAAACCATACTAAGGCGGGTGCGAAGTCTCCGGCCCATTCGGAGTTCAGCGGGAGCTACCCCAGTCACTGCATGGTGGGTGGTCCTGTAGGTAAACAAAAAGCGAGCCAGTCTCGTGTCCATTGATCCGGAAGATTGCTTCTTTCGGCCTCTTTTGAATGTCTGCACTGCGCGCTTTGCCAACCCATTTGAAGCCAGGTGGTAAGGGGCAGTGCGGATATGGCGGATGCCGTTCATCTTCGTGAACCTCGCAAACTCCTCACTCGTGAATGGAGTACCGTTATCCATGACCAGCACCTCGGGGAGGCCATGCGTACTAAACGATAAACGCATCTTTTCAATTGTTGCGCAGGACGTTGCCCCCTGCATCTTATGCACCTCTAGCCATTTGGACTGGGCGTCAATTAGTAAAAGCAACATGGATCCTTGAAAAGGGCCTGCGAAATCTGCATGCAAGCGTGCCCAAGGCCGCCCTGGCCATTCCCAGTGATGTAGGGGCGCGGCCGGCGGAAGCTTCTGATGTTCCTGGCAAATGGAGCAGTTTTGGGCCACCTTCTCAATGTCGGTGTCGAGGCCTGGCCACCAGACATAACTCCGGGCCAACATTTTCATTTTGGTCACGCCTGGATGCCCATTGTGCAAGTCTGTTAGTATCAGTTCCTGGCCTTTTTCCGGGACAATCACACGCGTCCCCCACAAGAGGATGCCGTCTTCCACGCTGAATTCTGACAGCTTGGAGGAAAATGCCCGCAACTCGCATGGGAGCTGTCTATGCTGCCCACCATACAGGACTATGTGCCGAACCTTTGACAGGACTGGCTCCGTCTGGGTCCACTCACAGATCAGTGATACCGTGACAGGCAAGGTGTCCATAAAAATTAGCGTTGCAACCACCTCACCGGTCGTGGGGGTTGACATGGGGCCGGTCGATTAAGGCAATCGGCTCAGTGCGTCGGCATTTGCTATCTGCGTACCTGGTTTGTGCTCCAGAGAATACTCGTATGCAGCAAGCAACAAAGCCCAGCGCTGGATCCGTGCAGAAACAATGGGCGGTATTGGCTTATCCTCTCTGAAAAGTCCCAGCAGGGGCTTATGATCAGTCACGATGGTGAAATGGCAGCCGTACGCGTACTGGTGGAAGCGTTTCACCGCAAAAACCACTGCCAGGCCCTCCTTCTCGATCTGCGTGTACTTTTTCTCCGCTGCAATCAATGTGCGGGAGGCGAAAGCTATCAGTCGCTCGGCCCCGTTCTCCATCTTGTGGGACAAGACGGCCCCAATACCATACGGGGATACATCACATGTGACGAGCAAAGGCTTTCCAGGATCATAGTGGGTTAGTAACCCAGACGACGACAATTGTTGCTTTACCCGCCAGAAAGCGGTTTCTTGCGGCTGACCCCAAACCCGGTGTGATTTTTCCTTAGCAGAAGGTGCAAAGGGGCCAGCGTAGTTGCCAGATTGGGGAGGAATATTAATATTTGGATGCTGGAGAGCACAACTTCCCCGAATTAAAGACTGTGTGAGGCCAGTAAGTATAAGTGCTTGTTTCTTCATAACCGTAAGCAGGTGTATACACTAATAGACTACAACTGATTCGGCAGCAGTTCACCTCAGTGAGGAACAGAGTCAACAGCTCAGGAAAACATACGTCTCTGATATCCTGAATGGTACACCTTGCGGATGTCATTTCCCCTGTTGGGAACATATGAATGTGGAAGCAGTCCCAATGTGCAAATAGGAACATTGAGTACAAAACAAGTCAGTCAGACTAAAATTGTACAGACCTCGGGTTAGGCCTCACCTGGAGTATTTTGTACTCTATTCTGTGCACTACATTGCAGGACGATCTTGGTAGGTTACCAGAATGATACCAGGGATGCGGGATTGCAGTTATGTCGAGAGCTTGGAGAAGGTTAAACTGTTTTCTTGAGAATGAAGAAGGCTAAGGGGAGACCTAATAGAGATATTTACAATTACGAACAGTGGGCAAACGATTTCCACTGGTAAACAAACCAGTAATGGGTTATCATAGATTTAAAAGAAAAGGGAAAGAAACGGAAGAGGAAGAAGTGAGGTGAAATTTCCACACGGAGGGTTGTTCAGGTATGGAATGCTGAAGCTGACGGTGGTGGAAGCAGATGCCATGGGAGCTTTCAAAAGGACAAGGGGCTGAATTCTCCATTGCCTGACGGTGAAATCTGTACCGGTAATTGGGCTGAGAATGGATTCCGACGCCGGAATCTGGGCAAGTGCCAATTTGACGCCGGTCCGCGATGCTCCGCCCCCACCAAACAGGCATCATCAGGACGCACACCACGCGCAGCTGCAAGGCTGTTGGTGCATCATCGGCTGGCACACTGTGCTGCTCCACCCCTGATTGGCCAAGTTCCCGACGGGCCACGCGAGGTCCCAATGGTCGGGAACCCGGCATGCCGGCTGCGGACTGTGTCCAGCGCCGCCACACATGTCCGGGATCCGTGCCGCTGGCCGGGGACTTCTGTTAGGGCTGGGGAGTCTGGTTGGGGGTGGGCTGTGGAGTCGGGATGGGTGGGTTATGGCTCCAGCATGGCCGGCGGCCTGTTTTCCAGCGCATGCAAGGTCGTGGGCCCGCCGATTCTCCAGCCATTTTCCGCGCGATCGACAGGTGGCACTGGTTCTAGCCCCTCACCGGTACCAGAATTGGTGAGGGGTTTGCGCCGATTTCCCGGTCGTGAACCACCTGCGGATTCTCCATTGACGCCGGCTCTTAGCCGCTGGAACGGAGAATTCCGCTCATGCATTTGAAGGGTTGCGGGAAAACGTTTGGGTGTGGGATTGAATTTCAAAGCTTTTTCGAAGAGCTGACACAGGTATCGCAGGCTGAATGGCCTCTTTCTCCACTGTAAGGTCCTAAGATGACGTGTGGTATTCGATGATTACTCGAATGGAAACAATGTGCAGGGGCTGTGGCTCCAAGTCGTGATGCTCATTTGGAGAGCTGGTCCAAACATGATGGACCAAATGGCCTCGTTTTGCGCCGGTACAATTCTATGATTGTGTGATGCAGATTGAAGCACACGCCATTTCAAGCTCGTGCAAATAAGTTGATCTACGATATTTTCTAATCTTAGCGCACAGCATTGAATTACATAAAATGTATGGCACATCGCAATGTGTCTTTCAGACTGGACCATCTCAAGAAGATGCCTCCAAACTCCCAGCTCTTACTTTCTACAGCGGAGTCTACTGTTATATTTGCCATCTCAGAAGTCCACAGGCTGCTCTCTCCTTTGAGGAGGAGAGCTGACTGGTGGTGACTTAACCTGAGGATCACCACACCTCAGACGAGAGACAAGGTTGAGAAGGCAGGGCCTTCATGAATCATTCATTACCTGTTGGGGGGAACGATTTCTACAACTAAATTTCTCAGTTTCACATCACTTTGGCACTTCCCATAAAAAGTGCAATTATAAATTTTATATCAGAATAAAACAAAATAGGGCATGGTTTACAGATGCAAAAGATTCTTCATCAGTTTAATGAGATCACATATGTAACCCGAAAAGAACAAAGCTGACTATATTGAGAATCAGGGGGGGGAATCTCCGATATCGGTGCGATGTCCGCCGACCGGCGCCAAAAACAGCGCGAATCAGTCCGGCATCGCGCCGCCCCAAAGGTGCGGAAGTCTCCGCATCTTGAGGGGCCGAGCCCTCACCTTGAGAGGCTAGGGCCGTGCCAGACGGAGTTCCGCCCCCCTGGGAAAGCTGGCGGGAAAGACCTTTGGTGCCCCACCATCTGGCGCGAAACTGACTTTGCCGGGCGGCGCATGCGTGGGCGCGTCAGCGGCCATTCACGGCATCCCCGCGCATGCGTAGTGGAGGGGGTCTCATCCGCCTCCGCCATGGTGGAGACCATGGCGAAGGCGGAAGGAAAAGAGTGCCCCCACGGCACAGGCCTGCCCGCGGATCGGTGGGCCCCGATCACGGGCCAGGCCACCGTGGGGGCACCCCCCGGGGCCAGATCGCCCCACGCCCCCCCCCCCAGGACCCCGGAGCCCGCCCGCGCCGCCGTCCCCCGCCGTCCCAAAGGTGGTTAAATCCACGCCGGCTGGCGTGGGTTGACAGCGGCAGGACTTCGGCCCATCGATGGCCGGAGAATCGCGGTGGGGGGGGCCCCGCCAACCGGCGCGGCGCGATTCCTGCCCCCGCCGAATATCCAGTGCCGGAGAATTCGGCAACCGGCGGGGGCGGGATTCATGCCAGCCCCCGGCGATTCTCCGACCTGGCGGGGGGGGGTCGGAGAATCCCGCCCCAAATCCTGACATTCTACTCATGCTATTCTGTTTAACTAAATGTATCAATTCTCGGGAAATGAAAGTCAGTTGAAGACTTGAGGGAGATTTCAAATAAATATAGGACATGATAAGCCTTCTGTTCTGATGTACGCTTGCCCCTGATATATTTTTCTGTCTATGCTTTATGCAAAAATTTACATCCACAGGCAAACCCTTGTCTCCTATGAACCAAGACGTGATTTTTAAGTATTCTAGGGCAGCAATCCACAGAATAAGCTATGAAGCTTTCTTTTTAGTTGAAGGCAAACACTGGAAACAGTAGACGATACCTCCTCTCCTGATTCCTTTGCTAAAAGAGTGTAAGAAATTAGCTAACAAGTGCAAATCAAGTTGATTAAGAAAGATGGAGAATCGTTGGCTTTATAAATATGAGGCTGTGGTAATAACCCGGAGGGGTTTGGGGAAATGGTGGTGTCCGATATCAATATATGTACAAAGAACAAAAAACAATACAGCACAGGAACAAACCCTTCGACCCTCCAAGTCTGTACCGATCATGATACCACCCTTAGCCAAAACCCTCAGCACTTTCTAATCCCGTATCCCTCTATACCCATCCTATCCATGTGTTTGTCGAGATGCCTTTTGAACGCCATTAATGTATCTGCTTCCACAGCCTCCCTTGGCAACACGTTCCAGGCATTCACTACCCTATGTGTAAAAGAACTGCCTCGCACATCTCCTCCAAACTTTGCTCCACGGACCTTATACCTATGCCCCCTGGTGACTGACCCCTCCACCCTGGGAAAGAGTGCCTGCCCATCCACTCTATCCATGCTCCTCATAATCTTGTAGACCTCTATCAGGTCGCTCCTCAACATCCGTCATTCTAATGAAAACAGTCCGAGTCAATTAATCCTCTCCTGCAGACCAGGCAACATCCTGGTAAACCATTTCCAAATGGTCTACCCCCTCCAAATCCTCCACATCCTTCTGGTAGTGTGGCGACCAGAATTGTGCGCAATATTCCAAATGCGGCCGAACCGAAGTTCCATACAACTGTAGCATGACTTGCCAGTTTTTATACTCGATGCCCCGCCCAATGAAGGAAAGTACTCCGTATGCTTTCTTGGCTACTTTGTCTACTTGTGTTGCCACCTTCAAAGATCTGTGAACCTGTATGCCCAGATCTCTCCGATTTTCTATATTCCTAAGAATTTTGCCATTTATGGTATATTTCCCCTCTATGTTAGACCTACCAAAATGCATTACCTCATATTTGTCTGCATTAGACTTTATTTGCCATTTCTCTGCCCAAGTCTCCAACCTATCTATGTCCTACGGTATCCTCTGCCAATCTTCAACACTATCTGTCACTCCACCAAACTTGGTGTCGTCCGTGAACTTACTAGTCAGACCAGCTACATTTTCCTCCAAATCATTTATGAAGACTACAAACAACATAGGCCCAAGCACAGATCTCTGTGGAACACCACTAGTCACAACCTTCCATTCAGAAAAACACCCTTCTACTGCTACGCCTTGCCTTCTGTGATCGAGCCAGTCCTTACCTCCTCACCTCTGACCCCGTGTGACTTCACCTTTAACCAGCCTGCCATGAGGCACCTTGTAAAAGGCTTTACTGAAGTCCATGTAAACAACATCCACCGCCCTCCCCTCATGAATTGGCTTTGTCACCTCCTCAAAAAATTCGATGAAGTCAGTGAAGCATGACCTCCCCTTCACAAAACCATGCTGTCTATCACGAATGAGTCCATTTGTTTCTGAATGGGTATAAGTCCTGCCCCTGAGAATTCTCTCCAATAATTTACCTACTACCGATGTGGAGCTCACCATCCTATAGTTTCCTGGATTAACCCTGCTATCTTTCGTAAACAGAGGTATCACATTAGCTATCTCACCTGTAGCCAATGAGGATACAAAGATGTCAGTCAAGGCCCCAGCAATTTCCTCCCTTGCTTCCCTCAGTATTCTGGGGTAAATCACATCTGTCGCAGGAGACTTATCTACATTAATATCTTTCAAAAGACCCAATACCTCCTCCTTTTTGATGTCAACATGACCCAGACTGTCCACACACCCTATACAAGAGTCATCTTCCACAAAGTCCTTTTCATAGAATCATAGAATTTACAGTGCAGAAGGAGGCCATTCAGCCCATCGAGTCTGCACGGGCCCTTGGAAAGAGCACCCCAATTAAGGCCCACACCTCCACCCCATCCCCCTTTTTCCCCATAACCCAGTAAACCACCTCACCTTTTTGGACTCTGAGTGCAATTCAGAATAGCTAATCCACCTAACCTGCACATCTTTGGACTGTGGGAGGAAACCGGAGCACCCGGAGGAAAACCACGCAGACACGGGGAGAATGTGCAGACTCCACACAGACAGTGACCCAAGCCAGGAACCGAACCTGGGACCCTGGAGCTGTGAAGCAACTGTGTTAACCACTATGCTACCATGCTTTGTGTCATGATATTCAGATAAACATCATGGTGCGAACACACATACACACTGATGGGCAGATCAACGGACCAATCAACACACATGCAACATCACAGCCAATCACAAGCAAGAGCACACGCACCATAAAATGGGGAACACCACAGTTCCCGCTCATTCCAGCAGGAGACAGCTCAAGGCACAGAGCTCACAGCAAGCCACTCAGACATTCACCATGTGCTGAGTACCTCTCCAAGATAGTGTTAGGGCTGGGTCCACAGGTAAAAAGGTAAAGAACGAACCACAGTCATAAGTTTGCAGATGTTGTTATTGATAGTAATAAAACAGAGTTGTACCATCTGAAACCGTGTTGGTTCATCTGTATAGCGGAACACCCAACACGACACTTTGATGAACACTGATGCAAAGTACTCATTTAATACTTTGTCCATTTATTCTGGCTCAACATGTAGATTCCCCCCACTGTCCTTAAGTGGTCCAATCCTTTCCCTGACCACCCTCTTGTTTTTTACATATGATTAAAAGCTTTGGGATTCACCTTAATCCTACTTGCCAAAGACTTTTCATAAACCCTCCTAGCCCTAATAATTTCACGCTGAAGCATCTTCCTACTTTCTTTATACTCCTCAAGGGTTTTGACTGTCCCCACCCTTCTAGGCCAAACAAAAGCCTCCTTTTTCTTTTTGACAAGGTTCACAATATCCCTCGTGATCCAACGCTCCCTAAACTTCCCACACCTATCCTTCGTTCTCTCAGGAACGTGACTTTCCTGAATCCTAATCAACAGTAGCTTGTAGGCCCACATGTCTGCTGTTGATTTACCCTCCAAAAACCACACCCAATCCAAATTCTTCAATTCCTGTCTAATGTTATCATAATTTACCTTTCCCCACTTTAGCACCTTAACGCGAGGGTTAACCTCACCCCTGTCCAAAAGTACCCTAAAACGTGCGGAATTGTGGTCACGACTCCCAAAATGTTCCCCGACTGAAACCTCAACCACCTGTCCAGGCTCATTCCCCAATACCAGTTCCAGTACTGCCCCTTCCCTATTTGGACCCTCTACATATTGCATCAAGAAGCCTTCCTGGATACATCTTCCAAACTCTGCCCCATCCAAACCCCTAGCAGTAACTGAAACCCAGTCAATACAGGTAAAATTAAAATCCCCGATCAAAACAACCCTGTTACTTTTGCACCTATACAAAATCTCTCCACCTATCTGCTCCTCTATCTCTCGCTGGCCGTTGGGGGAGGCCTGTAATAAACCCCCAACATTGTGATTGCCCCCTTCCTGTTTTCAAGCTCTACCCAGATTGCCTCATTGTATGAGCCCTCAGAGGTATCCACCCGCAGTACGGCTATAATATTCTCCTTAACCAATAATGCTACTCCCCCACCCCTTTTACATCCTCCTCTATCTCTCCCGCAGCATCTATATCCTCCAACATTCAATTTTCGAAAACTCAAAAGTACGTTCGGTATCTCTCAGTGTTATTTTAATGGAGATAACTCATTATCATTTTATTCTCTGCTTTGAATTTGATTTTGCAGCAGTCGGCATGATGAGGCCCTGCATGATGCAATTCTAATACCCGTAATTAAAGTGACAATTTATGATTGGAATTTGACAAAGTTTGGAGTTGGAAGCAAAAAAGGACAAGGTGTACCGATGCTTTCAGGACACTCAAACACTACATCCTTCTTCAATGGTACATAGAACATAGAACATTAGAGCGCAGTACAGGCCCTTCAGCCCTCGATGTTGCACCGACCTGTGAAACCACTCTAAAGCCCATCTACACTATTCCCTTATCGTCCATATGTCTATCCAATGACCATTTGAATGCCCTTAGTGTTGCCGATTCCACTACTGTTGCAGGCAGGGCATTCCACGCCCTTACTACTCTCTGAGTAAAGAAACTACCTCTGACATCTGTCCTATATCTATCTTCCCTCAATTTAAAGCTATGTCCCCTCGTGCTTGACATCACCATCCAAGGAAAAAAGCTCTCACTGTCCACCCTATCCAATCCTCTGATCATCTTGTATGCCTCAATTAAATCACCTCTTAACCTTCTTCTCTCTAACGAAAACAGCCTCAAGTCCCTCAGCCTTTCCTCATAAGATCTTCCCTTCATACCAGGCAACATTCTGGTAAATCTCCTCTGCACCCTTTCCAATGCTTCCACATCCTTCCTATAATGGGGCGACCAGAATTGCACGCAATACTCCAAATGCGGCCGCACCAGAGTTTTGTACAGCTGCAACATGACCTCATGGCTCCGACACTCAATCCCTCTACCAATAAAAGCTAACACACCGTACGCCTTCTTAACAACCCTCTCAACCTGAGTGGCAAATTTCAGGAATCTATGTACATGGACACCGAGATCTCTCTGCTCATCCACATTGCCAAGAATCTTACCATTAGCCCAGTACTCTGTCTTCCTGTTATTCCTTCCAAAATGAATCACCTCACACTTTTCTGCATTAAACTCCATTTGCCACCTCTCAGCCCAGCGCTGCAGCTTATCTATGTCCCTCTGTAACTTGTAACATCCTTCCGCACTGTCCGCAACTCCACCGACTTTAGTGTCATCTGCAAATTTACTCACCCGTCCTTCTACACCCTCCTCCAGGTCATTTATAAAAATGACAAACAGCAGTGTCCCCAAAAGCGATCCTTGTGGTACACCACTAGTAACTGGACTCCAGTCTGAACACTTTCCATCAACCACCACCCTTTGTCTTCTTCCAGCTAGCCAATTTCTGATCCAAACTGCTAAATCTCCCTGAATCCCATGCTTCCGTATTGTTTGTTGTCTTGCCTTTGATGTCTTGTTGGGGGCCTGTGAGAGGCTGAATCCTCCAAGCAAATGGGTGGAAGAAACTTGCTCCTGTGTTCTGGTCTTATTAAGATGGGAAAGTGGAGCTTAGGATTATCAGATCAGATCACATTGAATGGCGGAGCAGACATGATGGGTCAAATGGCCAACTTTTGCATCTACTCCTTATGGTCTAATGGTCTTTGGCTAATGTCACAGTGTGTAGCAGGAGGTTGCTAAGGAGGCTAGCAACAAGAGCAATGAGTCACATTCCTGGATTCAGTGCTGGAAGACTTTCAGTGACATATTCAGATCAGGAAAGACGACTATACCCAAACCTTCACTCCGTCTTGTCAATCCAATTGGAACGCATCATTCCTCATTTCATCATGACCACTTCTATTGCAAATACTCGTATTCTTCTCCTTCGACGCAATTCTCCACATCCCGGTCTGCCCATCCAGCACTCCCATTCTGTGTCATCCTTAGGCAATTTCATGGATCTCTCGTGTACTCTCCCTCATTGGTTGCACTGCAGCCATTCAGGGAACACATTTATTTATAATCTTTATTTATAATCTTTACTTTGTCACAAGTAGGCTTACATTAACACTGCAATGAAGTTACTGTGAAAATCTCCGAGTCGCCACATTACGGCGCTTGTTAGGGTACACAGGGGGAGAATTCAGAATGTCCAATTCACCGAACAGCACGACTTTCAGGACTTGGGGGAGGAAACCGCAGACACGGGGAGAAAGTGCAAACTCCACACAGACAGCCACCCGAGGTTGGAATCGAACCCATGTCCCTGGCGCTGTGAGGCAGCAGTGCTAACCACTGTGCCACTGTGCTGCAAATGGGAGACGGGGACTTCCCATTTCCTGGGAGCAGGTTGGTCGACAGCCACCAACTCCGGACCCCCTCCATTGCCATTAAAACTGGAAGGAGGCAGACTGAAGGCAGCTTTGGGCGAGACCTGTATTCGTAGCTCGACATCCCTTCCGATGGGTGTACCGAAGCAGCTCACCATCACCTTCTCAAGGACACTTCAGGATGAACAATAAATGTAAGCCCAGCAAGTAAAGGCCAGATCCCGTGAATGAATAAAAAAATGACTCAGATTCAAGGAGAAGCTGAAAACTGTTCATTGCAGACAAAGGGAATCCCAGACCTGAACAGAAAAGTTCAGCTTTATTTCGATGCCTCATAAGTTAGAATGTAGCAAGTTTTTATTCAGTCATGTATGATTGCACAATATTTAAATTTTTAATTAACATGGTTCATCAGGCAGGATCATCCATGTGAAAATACCAGCAGTCTCTGAATTAATATAGGCCACAACTTATAGTAAATGACATACCATAATATACGGTTTGTCACAATGCAATTTAAAAACTGATGGAATTTAAACCTAATGTTTGGAATTATGATGAAGCTTTGTGAACTGAAGTATTGTATGAAACAATTATAATCTGGACTATGTATCATTGAGCAGACAGTGGAAGAAACCATTTGCCGAAGCATCCAGGAATTGGCATTCGTAAAAAGCTTCAACGAAAGGCATCAAAGGTTTGAGTGGCCTTGGAATCTAAACCAAATCTGCGCAGCAACATTCTGCTGGGCAAGATCCGAGGTTGCGCAAGAATCCTTCAGGTACTTTTCTATGATGAGCTGGTTTCTGCCGCCCAGTCTCCCCACCTTCACCTTGGTTTTTCTCCCGTTCTCTGGAAGACCCTGACTCTTGGCGGAATACAATTTTGCAGTGGCTGGTGTATTCCTGACGCCTTGAACAGGTGGCTTTTTTGATGGATGTGACGGAGAGTGCCCCAGGAAGCATGTAGGGGAAACTGTGGTAGTATGCATTAGGGGTCATGTGGGACTGTGAAGCCGTGATGTCATTGGCTGACAGATCCCGGGTCCTGGTTGGACGTTGACCTCTGGCTCCGCCCTGAAGGCGGAGTATAAGTACCTGGAGTCCTCCCCCGCAGGCAGTCTACTACTGAACTGCGGGGGAACAGTCACGCTTAATAAAGCCTCATCGACTTCACTCTATTCGTCTCTCGGAGTCTTTGTGCGCTACAATTTATTAAGCGTGACTGAAGGACTATGGAGCTCAGGATCATCCCGGAATGCCTGAGGATCAGCCCCCACGCAGTGAACGCGGCAGCAGCTTTCAAGCACTGGCAGACTTGTTTTGAGGCCTACCTCAGAACGGCCACTGGCCGGGTCACAGAAGACCAAAAACTACATGTCCTGCACTCGAGGTTAAGCACGGAGATTTTCTCTCTCATCGAAGACGCAGAGGATTTCCAGACGGCGTTCGCAGCACTAAAAAGTCTCTATGTCCACCCAGTAAATCAGATCTCCGCTCGCTATCAACTCGCAACGAGACGGCAAAGTCCCGGAGAATCGATAGATGAATTCTACGCCGCGCTACTAATTTTGGGACGAGCCTGCAGCTGCCCGCCGGTGAACGCAAATGAACACACGGACATGTTAATGCACGATGCTTTTGTGGCAGGTATGAACTCCTCCCAAATCTGCCAAAGACTTCTAGAAAAAGAGTCGCTAGGACTCTCAGAAGCACGGGCCCTAGCAGCCTCCCTAGACGTGGCCGCGCGAAATACCCGCGCCTACGGTCCCGACCGCGCGGCAGCCCATTGGGCTCCGTACGTACACGTCGCGACAAACCCACCACCCCCCCCGGACACCCCACAGGCTTGCGCGGTCCAAACGCCAAGTCGCACCGGGGGTGCCCGCTGCTATTTCTGCGGCCAGGCGAAACACCCCCGGCAGCGCTGCCCGGCCCGCGCAGCGATCTGTAAGAGCTGCGGGAAAAAGGGCCATTTCGCGGCTGTGTGCCGGTCCCGCGAGGTTGCCGCTGTCCCGGGAGAACAGGGAGCCCTGCATGCCGTTTACGCTCCCCAACCCCCCCAGCGCACCATGTACGACCCGCAGGCGCAGCCACTCTGGGTCCCGACCACCGCTCTCCCCGGAGAACAGGGAGCCCTGCACGCCGTTTACGCTCCCCAAACCCCACCCCCCCCCGCGCCCCATGTATGACCCGCCGGCGCTACCACTTTGGGTCCCGGCCACCGCTGTCCCCAGAGAAGAGGGAGTCCTGCATGTTCCCAACGCTCCCCAACCCCCCCAGCGCCCATGTGCGACCGGCGGACGCCGCCATTTTGGGTCCCGGCCACCACGAGGGGAGGAAGGGCGCCGCCATCTTGGACCACCCCAGACCTGTGCGACGCATGGGGCGGCCATTTTGTCCACCCCCGCCGCCATCTTGTGACCCCCCAGCCATGTGCGATGCACGGGGGCAGCCATCTTGTTCACCCCCGACGCCATCTTGGACGGCAACAACGGGCCCCAGTGTCGAGGGCTCCACGGGGTTCGAAGAAGACGCTCAACCACTACAACCACGTCTGGCTTCAATGACGCTGGACCAAGCTCGGCCCCGGATGCTCCAGACGACGACGACAACGGTGCTGATAAACGGGCACGAGACACCATGCCTAGTCGACTCCGGGAGCACGGAGAGCTTTATCCACCCCGACACGGTAAGACGCTGTTCTTTGACCATCCATCCCAGCGCACAAAAGATTTCCCTAGCTGCAGGATCCCACTCCGTACAGATCAAAGGCTTCTGCATAGTTACCCTAACGGTGCAAGGGAGGGAGTTCAAAAACTACAGGCTCTACGTCCTTCCCCAACTCTGCGCCCCCACATTACTGGGATTAGACTTCCAGTGCAATCTACAGAGCCTAACCTTCAAATTCGGCGGCCCAATACCCCCACTCACTATCTGCGGCCTCGCAACCCTCAAGGTGCAACCCCCATCCTTGTTTGCAAACCTCACCCCGGATTGCAAACCCGTCGCCACTAGGAGCAGACGGTACAGCGCCCAGGACCGGACCTTCATTCGGTCCGAAGTCCAGCGGCTACTAAAGGAAGGCATAATCCAGGCCAGCAATAGTCCCTGGAGAGCACAGGTGGTAGTAGTAAAGACAGGGGAGAAGCAAAGGATGGTCATAGACTATAGCCAGACCATCAACAGGTACACACAACTAGACGCGTACCCTCTCCCCCGCATATCCGACATGGTCAATCGGATTGCCCAATATAAGGTCTTCTCCACCGTGGACCTCAAGTCCGCCTACCATCAGCTCCCCATCTGCCCAAGTGACCGCAAGTACACAGCCTTCGAGGCAGACGGGCGATTATACCACTTCCTAAGGGTCCCATTTGGCGTCACAAACGAGGTCTCGGTCTTCCAACGAGAGATGGACCGAATGGTTGATCAACACGGGTTACGGGCCACGTTCCCGTATCTCGACAATGTAACCATCTGCGGCCACGATCAGCAGGACCACGACTCCAACCTCCAAAAATTCCTCCAGACCGCTAAAGCCTTGAACCTCACGTACAACGAGGACAAGTGCGTCTTTAGCACAAACCGGCTAGCCATCCTGGGCTACGTCGTGCGCAATGGGATAATAGGCCCCGACCCCGAACGTATGCGCGCCCTCATGGAATTTCCCCTCCCGCACTGCTCAAAAGCCCTAAAACGCTGCCTGGGGTTCTTTTCATACTACGCCCAGTGGGTCCCCCAGTACGCAGACAAGGCCCGCCCCCTAATACAGACCACGACCTTCCCTCTGTCGACAGAGGCTTGCCAGGCCTTCAGCCGCATCAAAGCGGATATCGCAAAGGCCACGTTGCGCGCCATCGACGAGTCTCTCCCCTTCCAGGTCGAGAGCGACGCCTCCGACGTAGCTCTAGCGGCCACCCTTAACCAAGCGGGCTGACCCGTGGCCTTTTTCTCCCGAACCCTCCACGCTTCAGAAATCCGCCACTCCTCAGTGGAAAAGGAAGCCCAAGCCATAGTGGAAGCTGTGCGACATTGGAGGCATTACCTGGCCGGCAGGAGATTCACTCTCCTCACCGACCAACGGTCGGTAGCCTTCATGTTCGATAATGCACAGCGGGGCAAAATCAAAAACGACAAGATCTTAAGGTGGAGGATCGAGCTCTCCACCTTCAACTACGAGATCTTGTATCGTCCCGGAAAGCTGAACGAGCCGTCCGATGCCCTATCCCGCGGCACATGTGCCAACGCACAAATTAACCGCCTCCAAACCCTCCACGAGGACCTCTGCCACCCGGGGGTCACTCGGTTTTACCACTTTATTAAGTCCCGCAACCTCCCATACTCTTTAGAGGAGGTCCGTACAGTCACAAGGAACTGCCACATCTGCGCAGAGTGCAAACCGCATTTTTTCAGGCCGGATGGTGCGCACCTGATTAAGGCTTCCCGCCCCTTTGAACGCCTTAGTCTGGATTTCAAAGGACCCCTCCCCTCCACCGACCGCAACATATACTTCCTTAATGTGGTGGACGAGTACTCCCGCTTCCCATTCGCAATCCCCTGCTCTGACATGACCGCGGCCACAGTCATTAAAGCCCTGAACACCATATTCACACTGTTCGGTTGCCCCGCATACGTCCACAGCGACAGGGGGTCCTCCTTCATGAGTGACGAGCTGCGCCAGTTCCTGCTCAGCAACGGTATAGCCTCGAGCAGGACGACCAGCTACAACCCCCGGGGGAACGGGCAAGTAGAGAGGGAGAATGGCACGGTCTGGAAGACCGTCCTACTGGCCCTACGGTCCAGGGACCTCCCAGTTTCACGGTGGCAGGAGGTCCTCCCGGACACCCTCCACTCCATCCGGTCACTACTGTGTACTAGCACTAACCAAACGCCTCATGAGCGCCTCCTTGTCTTCCCCAGGAAGTCCTCCTCTGGAACGTCACTGCCGACCTGGCTGGCGGCCCCAGGACCCATCTTGCTCCGAAAACATGTGCGGGCGCACAAGTCGGACCCGTTGGTCGAAAGGGTTCACCTCCTTCACGCGAACCCGCAGTATGCTTACGTGGAGTACCCCGACGGCCGACAGGACACGGTCTCCCTGCGAGATCTGGCGCCCGCCGGCAACACACACACCCCCCCGACTCCAATCACCCAACCCCCCACTTCCTGCCACCGCCGCACCCCGCGACCGCCCCCTTCCCAGGAGGATCGGTCCTCCTCCCAGGCCCGACCAGGAATGAAGCCCAAGCTGAAACCGTAAGGCTCCCGGAGACGACAACACCGGAACAAGCACCACCACCACCACCGGGGCCGAGGCGATCGACACGGACGACCAGTCCGCCCGACCGACTCGTGGCGTCGATCTAACAGTACAATATGTGGACTTTTAACGAGAACATTTTGTCTTTTCCTGACGATTACTGTAAATAGTTTGAAACAAAGAAAACCTTGTACATACTGTAATAACATGCGAAAGTTTTCCTCCCAGGACTAGCCTTGTAAACCCTTACCACCATGCGAAGCATCACCCCGCCGGGTTCATTTTTAACAAGGGGTGAATGTGGTACTATGCATTAGGGGTCATGTGGGACTGTGAAGCCGTGATGTCATTGGCTGACAGATCCCAGGTCCTGGTTGAACGTTGACCTCTAGCTCCGCCCTGAAGGCGTAGTATAAGTACCTGGAGTCCTCCCCCGCAGGCAGTCTACTACTGAACTGCGGGGGAACAGTCACGCTTAATAAAGCCTCATCGACTTCACTCGATTCGTCTCTCGGAGTCTTTGTGCGCTACAGGAACATAACTGTGTCTGGGCATTATTGTAGCGATCATGTTACCACGGACTGGTTCTCTGTAGGCTTGGACTAAGGATCCAGAGAGTATGAGTTCAAGTCCCACCTCAGCAATTTGAATTGAGCTTTAAAAAGTCACAATGCTCACATCCTGAGAATTAGCAACTGGAACAACATCCAGTTGGATGGGATTCTCTGTCCAGCGACGCCGGAATCGGGAACGTTGATTGGCCGGAAAATCGCGCGTGAGGTGAAATTCGTGGCCGGCACCAGGTGCCCGATGGATTGCCATGCTCTGGTGCCTTGACTGTGGCGTTAATGCATTCTACTCCGTACGTACAGTAAGTGCTGTTGGCATATCATTAGCGGGCCTGCCCCGATGTTCTCCGGTGCTCCCACGATGCTCTGCCTCTGCCAGTGCTGGGGCAGGAGCAGCGGGGAGTGACGGGGGTGACCAGGGGTTTGGCCATGGGGTCTAGGTGACCACCCCAGGACTGGGGTGTCCAGGCACGGACCGACATTGCAATGGCCGGCAAGGAAGCCATTTTGCTGAACACACCACTGACCGCCCACCATGGCCCGTGGTTGTGCAGAGGGACACCAGCTGTATGGGGGCCCCCCCACCCTACCAGACCCGCACTCCATCCCTCACCCTGCCCTCCACCACTCCCAGACTTCACCCCCCCTCCTCCCCACCAACCGCCCCCCCAAAGGGTCGCCGTCCACCAGTGATGCCGCAAGCGGCTCACCAAGGGCTGCGCCCACAGTAGGCCCTATGAGAGGGTGCTTGATGTGTGGCTGTGGAGTGTACCATTGGCATGGATAGCGCCAACCACTGATACTCCTGTCAGCAGAATTGGTGCCATTGCCAGAGGCCCCTATGATGCTGGGCACTGATGGGACCAAGGGTGCATTGTAGAGAGCAGAGTGCCGGTGATGGATGTTATGGGCCAGGGCTCAGAAACTCCAAAGTGTATTATGAAGTTCATCTGACCTATAACCTTTATGTTGAATTTGGCTAGGATGTGCACAAAAGCCTTCACTGCAAGTGCGATTTATCAGACTTCCGAGGCACTTTAATCAAAGCTGGGCTTGTTCTAAGATTGTAGTTAACATGTGTATATATATATATATATATATATACACACACACATAAACACAGCAAGAATTTTTATCAATTACAAACATAAAGACACCACACAGCTACAGTAATCTATGTGCATCACACTTGATGAATTCCCCCTTAACTGTTCCAATTCTATAACAAAATTCAATGAAACCAAAACCCCTTTTCCTGAAATTATGGTTCAGTTTCAACCAGCAGTTTCAAACTCCTTCCGGAAAACAACATTATCTTTAAAATTACCAACGCGGTTTGCCACACCCACTGTGTTTTTCACTGGAACAGCTTTTAAAATGAAAACAGAGAAAAGCAGACAAAACACTTACTTCTCCTTCTGCAGAACTGAAACCTTAAAAAAGAACCCTGACCTGATAGCCCAATGTGCTACAAGTCATATGATAAGAGACTAAACCTTTCTTAAAGGGGCATGAGGTTGGGGTGGAGGGAGTGGGGTGGGGAGAGGGGGACATGCGGGGGCAGGGGCTGTACTGCAGGCCGGGGGCACCATGTAGCCCATTGGACCTCACTGGGCATGGGGGTACGCAACATGCAAACATGTCTGCCTTTCACCCCCTGCAGACAATGAGGATTGGAATCCAACCAGGAACGGTGGCCTTAATCCTGGCACCACAGCCTTGAGGGATTCACTGAGACTGTACGACTAAGGGATGCTTGAGGGGCATGCTGCAGCAGCAGACTCTGTCCAGAGGAATGGGAGGCAGCGGGTGAGGATGGAGAGCCAGCTGCCCAACAGTTCAAAGAGAAGGTGGTGCCACCATGAAGCCTCGTATGTATCGGCAGCACCTGTCATCCAAGTAGGGGGACCATACAACATTTCTGCCGGATCATGACACACCTGGCATCGCGGGGTATGGAGAAGGAAACCAGCTCCTGGTAGCTGTCAATATGACGGTACCTTTACGCCAAGAGGTCTTTCCAGGCACCGAGTGAGGTCCTGTCTGGGATCTCACAGACCTCAGTGCACAGGTGCATCTGTGCCATAATGGATGCCCTAGATGCCCGGAAGTCACAATTGATCAAATTCAATGTGGTAGGCACCACTAACTGTATTAGATGTATATTAGATGTAGTACGGTAAGACCCCTGTATTAGAGGTACATGGGTAAATCCCTGCCTGCTGGCTCCGCCCAGTAGGCGGCGTATGAATGTGTGTGCTCGCCGGTGCTGCAGCCATTCTGGTAGCAGCTACAGGAGGCCACACATATTTGCTCAATAAAGCCTCGATTATTCACTACTCTCGTCTTTATAGTAATTGATAGTGCATCAATTTATTGAGCAAAGATTTTTAAATGATGGAACTTCGCATCAAGCTTGATCGCCTACAGCTGAGCCCTCAAGCAGCCAATGCTACGTCCGCTTTTGACCACTGGCTCGCCTGCTTCGAAAGCTACCTCCGAACATCCACTGAAGAACCCTCGGACGCACAGAAGCTCCAGGTCCTTTATACACGGGTGAGCCCTGACAGTTTTCCTCTCATCCGGGATGTGCCCACTTACTCTGAAGCAATGGAGCTCCTGAAGGGACATTACGTTCGGCCGGTCAACAAACTATACGCCAGGCACCTCCTGTCCACGAGACAGCAACTCCCCGGTGAGTCCCTAGATGATTTTTGGCGTGCTCTGCACATCCTGACGAGGAACTGTGACTGCCAGGCAGTTTCGGCAGTCCAGCGTACAGAACCTTTAATCAGAGACGCTTTTGTTTTGGGCATGGAGTCAGCGTACACCTGCCAGCGCCTATTGGAGGGGGGTACGCTTGATCTTGTGGGAACCAGTGGCCTCCAGGAACATCCAGTCATATGCCCCCGACAGCATGGCACCCTCATGGGCTGCGGAAAGAAGGGACATTTTGCTGCTGTGTGCCAGGCCCCGTCAGTCGCCGCTGTTTCTCAGCCCAGCGTTCCTACACCCCCACGTGCGACCCGTGGGCGGCGCCATCTTCTTCTCCGCAGGCCACGTGCGGCCCGTGGGAGCTGCCATCTTTAATGCCGCCCGCCATGTACGCCCTGTGGGCGCCGCCATCTTTGGCGCCATTTTGGACGGTGCCTCAGGACCCCGGAGAGGGTGGTGAGGGGGTGGTGAGGGGGTGGTGTGGGGATGGTGTGGGGTGGTGTGGGGATTTGTATGGGGATGGTGAGGGGGTGGTGAGGGGGTTGTGTGTCTGTGGTGTCGGGGTGGTGACGGGGTCATGTCACACGTGCTGTGGGGATCAAGAACTCTGTGGCGGCTCACTTATAATAATAATCTATATTGTCACAGGTAGGCTGGCATTAACACTGCAATGAAGTTACTGTGAAAAGCCCCTGTTCGGGTACACAGTGGGAGCACTTCCAGGGCATGTGGGAGGAAACCGGAGCACCCGGAGGAAACCCACGCAGAAACTGGAAGAACGTGCAGACTCCACTCAGTGACCCAAGCCGGGAATCGAACCTGGGACCCTGGCGCTGTGAAGCAACAGTGCTAACCACTGTCCTGCCATGCTACCAACAAGGTCCAGTGCCTGCTGCTCTGTTGCTCTGCTGTGGTGAGGTGCCGCAGGGCCAGCAGTCGCCCTCCGGTCTTTTCTCTCTCCTGGCCGTAATGCATTGACCTCTCCTGGGGGGTGGGGGGTGGGAGGGGTGGGGGAGGTGCTGGCAGAAAGGGCAACTTAATAGGCATTGGGGCACATGCAGTACAGGAGTTGGCAGGCTATGGCATCCATGTCCAGGGCACCCAGTCATGGCGGCCAGCATGGGTGTGGTGCAGGGAGGGGAGCACACATACTGCCAGTGGGTGGGGTTCGGCCTCCCTCCGGGTGGGATGGAGTTCTGGGTGTTTGGAATGGTGGTTTGTGTGAGGGGCACCATGCTGCCTACCCACCCTCGCATCCCTGAGGAGGTCATGCAGATTTTTTGCGGCACTGCTGTCGAGTCCTGGAGTAGGGGCCCAGGGCACTCATGACCTCTGCCACCTGCACCCAGGCCCGGTGTAGGACAACCTCCTTCCCACCCCAGAGTACAAGGTGGCCTACCTCTCCTCCATGGCTACAACGGGGTCTCGAGCTCCGCATCTGCCAAAAGGGTCGACGTTCTCCATGCTGTCACCTTGTTGGCTGGGTTGGTGTGTGTAGGGAGGGGCGTGCTAATATGTGGCTGCAGCTTGTCAGCCTCTTGAGTGTCAATCTCGAACCCAGCGAATCAGGCACCGTTTTTCTTTGGAACCGTCCATGTTCCACGTGGCTCAGGCGATAGCCCATTAACGGTTGATGAATTGGTCTGGGCCAGGCACCACTTTTGTTGTCGTGGAGACCACTCATTCACCCCACGTCAGCACTTAGTCTCTGGAACAAGAATCCAGCCCCACATTCCTCGCTTGACCCTGTCGACAAATATGCCCACAAATTCTCCTATCCAGAGGAACAACTAGGTGCCTAGAATAAGACTGGGGCCCAATTCAGATCTGCTGGCCTGGGTTTTGCGATGGCAAAACTGCCAACATTCACCATCAATCTAAAGTATGAAACTGACAGCAGCTCCTGTCGTCTGCACATGTGGAAATGTGGAAGTTGCCGTCAGTAACTCATCGCTCCACCACAGGATGTGATGTTGAATCCTCACTGAGGAAATGTTATAAATCACTTAATTTGGCCTGAACTTTGACTATATACACAATCGGTACGGGAATTGAACCCGCGCTGCTGGTCTTGTTCTGCATTACAAACTAGCTGTCTAGCCCACTGAGCTAAACCAGCCTGATCAAAATAGTTAGGCGGACCTTAGTGGAACCAGGAGTCTTCAGAGAGGGTAATTATATCTATTTGAATTATAAATTTGTCATGTGTGCCACAAAATCTATTGGTTGTTTGAAGATAATAGTTAATTTAAATTTATATTTGGAACATCGCAAGTCTGCCAGATTGCCATGGAGATAGCCTATGGCGGTTACGGAGGTTCCTTTTGTTTAATCTATCTGTATGTATGTTTGCTTATAGAATCAGGCCATCAGCATTTCAGTTTGGGAACAAAGAGAGACAGTTGCACCTGAGGCAGAAAAAGATAAAGTCTACACCTCAAGCAGAGAACAAGCAAACCTTATCGTTCACCATGCGGAATACAAATCAGAGCTCGAGTTTAGTTTAGAGACAGAGTTGATGAGGGAATAGAGACTGGAAGATTTTCCAAAGTTGTAGCTAGAGGAAAGAAAAAATAACAGCAACCCTCACAGTGAAAACTGTATTTACAGTATGGAATGAAGCCGAAGCGTGAGTTGAGAAGGCCATCGTCATGAGGTTTTGATGAAAATTTGTAAGATCGCTTCGCCAAAAGCTAATAGAAAGAACATCATGAAATTTTGTACCTCAGATAAATAACTATTACATTGAGGAGCAATTATGAATTCAGGAGAGCTGTGGCATACTTGGTGAATATATTCAAAGTCTGAACAACCTTTGGTGTTGTATTAGTGCTTATTCCGGGTGAAACTTACCAGAATTTGGCAAAGTGTTGATTCCAGCGAGAAAATCAACGTGAATCCCGGCAAAGTATTCAGCCTCTTTCAAGAAAAACATTTTTACCATGTGAATCATGCCGCACTCGTGGAAGCCTCCCTCTGACTCGCTCGCCCTGAGACAACTTCTCAGAGGGAACCCGAGCCAAATTTCTGGATGGTGTGCAGCAGAAGTAGAATATCCTCTACCCACAGTCATGCAGGCGTTCTCCCAGCAAAGCCACCAGGACTGCCCGGGAGGCAGTGGCAGTCTCAGTTAGTGCCAGCTCACTGCAGAGGAGGATGAAGCAGCAGTGCTGCAAGAAGACCAATGACTTTCTAGGGGCATAGGGAGAGTGGATAGTCAGAGGCTTTTCCCCAGGGTAGAGGGGTCAATTACTAGGGGGCATAGGTTTAAGGTGCGAGGGGCTAGGTTTAGAGGAGATGTACGAGGCAAGTGTTTTACACAGAGGGCAGTGGGTGCCTGGAACTCGTTGCCGGAGGAGGTGGTGGAAGCAGGGACGATAGTGACATTTAAGGGGCATCTTGACAAAAAGATGAATAGGATGGGAATAGAGGGATACGGGCCCAGGAAGTGTAGAAGATTGTAGTTTAGTCGGGCAGCATAGTTGGCACGGGTTTGGAGGGCCGAAGGGCCTGTTCTGTGCTGTACTTTTCTTTGTTCTTCGTTCTTTGTTCTATGTGCAGCCAGGGTAAGTCTGCTTCCTCGAGTCTCTTGCTGCACCTCCTCATCCACCCCTCATACCTCCAAGGTGGTCTCTTACCCAACTACCTCATGAGTTGCCAAGACCTATCGTACGGCCCTTCCAGCCCCCCTACCCACCCCAGTGGTTTCCTCCCAGATGCTACTTTGCCCCTCACATCCCTGTTCCCACTGAAGGTCTACGCATTTCACACCTCATCATCTTCTGAACTAGCAGGTCTCCCCATTATACTCTCCACATCTGTCTCAAGCAGGACAAACCCGAGCATAGCAGACGTGAGTGGGCACAGTCTGTGCAGAGGGTGAAGTGGGGGCAGCGGACAAAAGAAAGAAGCCTCAAAACACGCAGTCATTCCTCAAGCCTCATGTGAGTAAACCCCCTCTGATGCACTAATGCCACCTCCCTTCCCTTGCAGTCAAGCCCTTGGTGATGACAGACAGGTGCAGCTCTGAGGGAGACTTCTCGGACACCACCATTGCAGAGGCGTCACCTCTGTCACCCGCACCCTCCATCAGCAGTTACTCATAAACTCATTACCTCACAGGCAGGATTCTGGGTCACTCACTGGTGAGCACCGGTGAACAAGAAGCTGGTTTAGCACAGGGCCAAATCGCTGGCTTTGAAAGCAGACCAAGGCAGGCCAGCAGCACGGTTCAATTCCCGTATCAGCCTCCCCGAACAGGCGCCGGAATGTGGCGACTCGGGGCTTTTCACAGTAACTTCATTTGAAGCCTACTTGAAATGAATGAAAATCGCTTATTGTCACAAGTAGGCTTCAAATGAAGTTACTGTGAAAAGCCCCTAGTTGCCACATTCCACTGCCTGTTCGGGGAGGCTGGTACGGGAATTGACTTGTGACAATAAGTGAATTTCTTTTCATTTTTCATTTCATTTCACAGCTGATGATTTACAGCAGGGGGAGGCAGTGCAATCCCAGGGCTCTGGCACTAGGAGGGATCCTGGAGCCCAGGACTCTGCTGATCCCCTGGCAGATGATGTTCCATTGGGCTTGGTCATTCCTAAGCAGCTGGATCAGGAAGGGCAGAGTCGTGAGCATCAGTAAGGGCTGACAGCCTTGTCCTTGGATTGCAAGGCTGACTGGAGGAGTCCCATTGCCTTCTATACAATGAGATTGTGGTGTCATTCCTATGCAAAGAGACCAACTCGGTGAGAGTGGAATCCGCGGTGAAGAACTTGGAACAGGACTGCACTCCTCGGCGGGGACTGCCAGGTCCATGGCTCAGCTCATGAACTCCATGGTTGAGGGCATGAGCTCCATGATGCAGGGCTTCTACTGCATGGAATCGGCTCTAATGGGAATCCACAAGTGTCTGCGCCAGAGGGTGGCAGGGCTTTTAAATCTCACTCCAGCTGCTCCTCTATCCCATCGAGGAGCACAGGAGCCCCTGGGCACCTGAAGAGGATCAGCAGAATCAGAGCTCAGGGCCCTTCACCCAGGCAATACTCGGGGTGTCTAGCTCATCTGACAACCTCCTCCCTGTGAACAGCACATCTCCCGCCCCACATATCCAGGAGGGCAGTACTGGAACACACGTGCTGCCCAGAAGTAGGCAGGGACCCCCAATGTCCAGGTCCCCAGGGTAAGACTGCCAAGTTCATCTCTGGCTACAGAGCATGGCGCCTCAACCTCAATTGTGGATCTTGAGGATGCACCTTGACGTAATAGGAGGGTGAAGGAATGTAAGAGATTGGAGGCATTTAGCGGGCACCAATGAACCTGGGCAACAGTATGGATAGGTCACCCTTGTTATATAGTTCTCGAATTAAACATCACTTTGTTCAGTCACAGAGCCTCCACCCTGTCATTTCATGGCACCAAGCTCTGCGAACCCCCGCTCACACTCGGTGCTTCATCCCTGTGAAGTGTGAGAATTGAAGCGCTATTTATCTCCCACCTCCCACACTGATGACTCAGTAAATATGTGCTGCTACTGGCATGGGTCCACACCTGCCCCCGCTCCCCCTCCCCCGGATCCATTCACCCAAACCCCACTCCATGGAAGGTGATTCCGCTCCCCCCTCACTCCCCACCGTGCTTCATCAATGCTCAGGCCTCTCATGTCTACCACCTTTCTCCAGTGATGAGGAAGCCATGGTCTGATGAAGTGCTGAGACCCGCCCACCTTGGATCTAAGGTGGGTGTGAACAACAATACCCCTGACCTCGGAGGGGACTGTAGGAGCTAAGTTAAGTCATTCAGCATCTCTGGACTCCATGAGAAGCCCGTTCATTGACAGGTCATGGCTCAGCTCTCTGTCAGGCAGGAGTCAGACTTATCGCTGAGGATGAGAGGAGCTTCGCTCAGTCCTCAATGCAAGTCATCACCGCTCTCCCCGCAGAGTCTGGCCAATTGCTTGAGCGCCCTACCCATGGAATTGGGCACCATCATGAGAACCAACCGCTGGCACCATATTACTGATAAGATGTCACACCTCACGGTGGGACAGCTCTTCAATCCCTTGTCCTGGTCTGCCCAAATGGAGAGGCTATGAGGATGTCCCTGGCTCTTTAGTCTGTGCGGGCCCTAGTTATCGCTCGAGGTACATCCTTCTTCTCCTCCGCGTTTTGACCCTTGCCACCCTCCTCGATCTCCTCCTGATGCAAGTAGATGTGTTGCTCCCCCATTTCCCCCTGCTCCATCTGTCCCCCCTCTGCATCGCCAAGTTGTGGAGAGCACAGCAGACGACAAAGAACAAAGAAAATTACAGTACAGGAGGAGGCCCTTTGGCCCTCCAAGCCTGCACCGACCATTCTGCCCGTCTGAACTAAATCGCCCTACCCTTCTGGAGACCATATCCCTCTAGACACCCCTTAAAAGTCACTGCTTTCACTACCTCCTCCGGCAGCGAGTTCCAGGCTCCCACCACCCTCTGTGTAAAACACTTGCCCCGTACATCTCCTTTAAACCTTGCTCCTCAGACAATGATTCATGACACCCTCTGAGGGCTATACTGGGCAGCACCCACCACCACTCCAGGCACCATCGCCTGCTCAACTAGTTCACGTGTTTAAGCATGAGCCTCCTTATAGCAAGTCTCCGCAGGTGTTTGTGGCCTCAGGACTGGCATCGGTACTCCTGTCCCGAGGAGCCATCCCACCAGACACTGCTCTCCATCAAATATGTCTGGGATCTATGAGCACCCCAAGGTGTAACTGTCACGGTTGTTCCGTAGGAAATGGGCACACACCTGCAGTGTGCACATCATGTGGTCACAGACAAGTTGGACATTGAGGGAGTGGTATCCTTTGGGGTTCATGAATGGCACTCAATATGCCATGGAGACCACAGAGCCAAGTGGGTGCAGGTTGATCATACCCTGCAACTGGGTCAAGCCTGCTGAACGGGCATGCCCCAGGTCTCTAGCGGCCTCGTTCATCTGGTCCCAGTCAAAGTTTATATACAAGTGGGCCCTCTTAAAAAGGGCATCTGTAACCTCCCTGATACATAAGTGTGTGGCTGACTGGGAAATGCTACACAGATCACAAGTGCTGCCCTGAAATGAGCTACTTGCATAGAAGATTAGAATGGTGGTAATGTTAAGGTCCACAGGCAGTGGGTGCCCTCCCATTCCATGTGGTTCTAGTTCTTGCAGGATGTGTCAGGATGTGGCACAGGTGGTCCCCCCGGGACGGACGCAGACTTCTCGGGCACTGAAATTCCGACATCTGCAGGTAGGGTGCTGTCCTTGGAAGACCCTTTGTCACTACTACCTCCTACGAAGCTGACCCTTCTGCAGTGCTGATCCCAGAACAGCTTCAGGTGCAGCCTCCTCCCCTCTGTAGGGCTGTGGTCCTGGCCGTGTGCAGCGGCAAGTGTCTGTCTCTGCTGTTGCTCAATCGCTATGAGTACAATCGCCACTTCAACTGGCTCCACGATCCTCCAGAATCATGCACTGAAAAGGAAAGAACACCAGAGTGAGAACTGTGCATTCCTGACAGAGCCCATCTGACCCTCAGCCCTCCACGCCTCGGAGACATTCCCCCATGCGCTTCCATCTTAGTGAATGCCTCTCCGTTAAGCCTCACACACTTCCCTCTGGAGCCACTTTTCCCACAGTTGTCCCTCTCAACTCCACCTGGATGAAGCACGTGGACCCTCAAGAGTCCCAGTGGCAGTTAACCCCTGTCCATTCCTCCACCACCCTCCCCGGCATCCCAGACCTGGAATTAGAGGAAACGGCAGTGGATGCACGGGACCAGCATCTGCATCATCACGGTGGGCTTCAATAACCACATCATAGCCTTGAATGGGGTGAGTACGCCTTGCATCGGGGTACACATCTGTGTAATGTTAATGCTTGTACGAACATTGGAGTTCAATGCTTGGGGCCAACACTTCCAAAGGGTTAAGTACTTGGTCCCAATCAGTGGCACTCAGGTTTAGCTCTCCTAATTTAATTGGCCCATTGACTACTCAATGAAGAGTGAGGGAGTTGATCAGGTAACTCACTGCCTCTTGTTAACATAGAACATACAATGCAGAAGGAGGCCATTCGGCCCTTCGAGACTGCACCGACTCACTTAAGCCCTCACTTCCACCCTATCCCCGTAACCCAATAACCCCTCCAAACCTTTTTGGTCACTAAGGACAAGTTATCATGGCCAATCCACCTAACCTGCGCGTCTTTGGACTGTGGGAGGAAACCAGAGCACCCGGAGGAAACCCACGCAGACATAGGAAGAACGTGCAGACTCCGCACAGACAGTGACCCAGCGGGGAACCGAACCTGGGACCCTGGCGCTGTGAAGCCACAGTGCTAACCACTTGTGCTACCATGCTGCCTACCTTGTGGCAGACAAGGCACAACTAATTAGTGTGAAGACCTTTTTAGCATGTTTCGCGCATCTCTTGACCAACCTTCCATCAGCCACAGCCACCCACGCGTATACTAATTCCTGACACTCAAACCTCTTGGAAAAGTGGATCAGAACTTCCAGGTAGCTTCCTCCTTTTTCCTGACATTGCTCCCTGAGTGTTCGGTTTTCCTCCCATTGCAGTCGTCTTCTACTCCAGTGAGAAGGTCTTCAGGCCACATGATGCAGAGCATGCGCCCCATTCCTGAGTCCTCCACTCTGCCTTTACAGCCTGGCCTCTCGTGGAACCCCACCCAGGTACCCCACTACTGCCCCCAGTGCTGACCCTCTGTATTCACCTCCTCCCACCAACTTTCCAGCTCCCACCAAGGAATCGGATTCCGCCAGTGGTGATTAGGACACAAACCCAGCAAGGAGGATACAGGAAGAGATGCCTGCATGCCAGCCTCCAGACCCCCTTATAGAAAGGGATACGCTGACATGAAACAAAGTTAAGGTTTGCAATCTCCCCCCCGAGATTGCAAAACTGATCCCCGCCCCTTATGTGTCTCCAGTGTCCTTTGAGAATTTAACACCCAATGATGGCTGTCTGAGAGCTCACACCCAAAATCCCCCTTGGGTTGTGAGGTCATCAGGTTCACGTTTATAGGGGCAGCACGGTAGCATAGCGGTTAGCACAGTTGCTTCACAATTCCAGGGTCCCAGGTTCGATTCCCGGCTTGGGTCACTGTCTGTGCAGAGTCTGCACGTTCTCCCTGTGTCTGCATGGGTTTCCTCCGGGTGCTCCAGTTTCCTCCCACAGTCCAAAGATGTGCGGGTTAGGTGGATTGGCCAGGCTAAATTGCTCTTAGTGTCCAAAAAGATTAAGTGGGGTTACTGGGTGACGGGGATAGGGTGGAGGTGTGGGCTTGAGTAGGGTGCTCTTTCCAAGGGTTGGTGCAGACTCGATGGGCCGAATGGCCTCCTTCTGCAGTGTAAATTCTATGATTCTATGACTCGATACATAAAAACCAGTTATAAATGAGTGAGGGGGGGGGGGTGTCCCGGAGAGAGGGCTCACTAATGATATGCTAATGTGTCAAATTGATTTTCCCGGGTTTCGGAATGTGCTCTGCAATTCTCCGCCAGTGAAGGAGGTTAAAAATTGGAAATCAAGATGTCAAAGGCGAGATGCGCGTTTTCCAATTCTCTCCCATGTCGCCATTCTCACTGACGGCTAGCCCGGATCAAAATCACCCCCTTTTATTTTGTTCTAAACATACGGCTAAGGATTTCTCTTCAGTCATTATTTGTCTCTATGGCGATCATAGCACAAGCACTGTCAATTCTTCACTGACCATACACATTGGTCTATTAATTCATGATAGATGAGGGAAAAGACCTGTGAGAAAACATTAATTTTATTTCTATCCATTGTGGAGGGAGAGCTTAAATTTGTAAACAATATAGTTGACCGCTTTCTTGGCCATCTTGGCTTTCCCCTCTTTTGTGCCTAAGTTCTTGTAACATTTCCAGAAAGCGATGGTCTAACCACATGTTTCCACACTGTTGCCAATGCTGTTCTCATGTTAGCTGCCATTGGCTGCACTCTGAAGTAATTCTTCCAACAACATTTGCGCCTTGTTGTGCGAAGAAACAGCAAGCTAAATTTATTTTCAAATGCTAACCTGGGTTGCACTCACAGTACAACGGTGTGACCACATGCAGTGGGGACATTTTGCCCTAAGCATTCTTCTGGGGCTGGGGAATGAAGTGGGTCAAGACTGACTGGAAGAGGTAGTGTCAGGGCGATCTAAGGGCCTTTACACTCAATTCACATTCCAAATTTACCACTGGGGGAAGCTACTGGGGCTTCACACTTGTCTGTAACCAAGCAGTAAAAATGTCTGTGGATTGTGTGGTGACACAGAACATTATAAGTAGAGATATTTCAGACATCCACCAGTAATGATCTCGTTACTCAGGAAGACTGGGATCCTAGCAGTGTAAATTGTTGTGTTACATTTAATGCATTTGTAACTGACAATAAAAACAGAATTTCATTGATCTTAAATTAATAACTTCAGGCTGATCACCTGTCATGTTGCTTCATTGGTAGTCCAAGGTTTGAGGGTATAGTTCACTCAGAGTAATGGTGACCTGCATATTCACCTGAGGAAGGAGCAGCGCTCCGAAAGCTAGTGGCATCGAAACAAACCTGTTGGACTTTAACCTGGTGTTGTAAGACTTCGTACTGTGCATATTGATAGAATACAATGAGGAGATAGTAGTGATAATGTGACAAGTTCTGAAAAATTATTTTGCGGGATGTGGGCATCGCGCCAGCATTTAGTGCCCATCACTAGTTGCCCTTCAGAAGTTGGTGGTGAGTTGTCATCTTGAACCGCTGCAGTCCTTGAAGTGCAGGTAATCCCACTGTGCTGTTAGGAAGGGAGTTCCAGAACATTGCCCTGTCGACAGTGAAGAAACGGCGATATGTTTCCAAGTCAGGGTGGTGAGTGACTTGGAGGGGAACCTCCAGGTGGTGGGGTTCTAAGGTGTCTGCTGCTCTTGTCCTTCTAGATGGTAGTGGTCGTGGGTTTGGAAGGTGCTGTCTAAGGCACCGTGGTGAATTACTGCAGTGCATCTTGTAGATGGTACACATGGCTGCCACTGCTCGTTGGTGTTGGAGAGTTTGAATGTTTGTGGAAGGGGGCGCAATCAAGCGGGCTGCTTTGTCCTGGATGGTGCCGAACTTCTTGAGTATTGTTGGAACTGCACTCATCCAGGCAAGTGGAGAATATTCCATCACACTCCTGATTTGTGCTTTGTCGATGGTGGACAGGCCTTGGGGGATCAAGAGGTGAGTTACTTCCGTAAATTAATAATTTAGAGACTCAAGGTAAATGCTGTGAGGGCGAGGGTTTAAATCCTACCCGGGCAATTGTTGGAATTCAAAAGAGTATGAGGCAACTTGATTGAAACATATAATAAAAACTTAAGGATCCTTGACAGGATGTTTCATTTTGTGGCAGAATCTAGAATTTAGGAATCACTCTTTAAAAATATGGGGCTGGATTCTCCGGTCGCTGATGCTGAAATCGCGTTCGGCGAACGGCCTGCGAATCACATTTCCCGACCGAATCGGGGGCGGTGCTGCTTTCGCGATGCTCTGTCCCCTCCAAAGCGGCGTACGCGCAGATGTACTCGCCATCGACGGCCTGAGCCCCCCGATGCTCCGCCCCCGACCAGCTTAGTTCTCGACAGCGCGGGGCATGTGTGGCCTCATCCGTCGGGGACTCAGCGTGGCGGCTGCGGACTCAGTCCAGCGCTGCCACATTCGGGGGAAGGCCGATCCACGGGCAGGGTGGGACGTTATTCGGGGCTGGAGGCACTGAGGTGGGGCGGTCCGGGGTGCGCGAGCTGGCCGAAGGGGGGACTATTTTGCGGGCCGGGTCCACGAGAGGCCGCTGCCGTGAAGCATGCGCGGCCACGGACCGGGCAATTCTCCGGGCCGTATCGGCAGCTAGAGTCGGGTGCTTTACACTGCCGTCCTGCTAGCCCCCAGCAAAACGGGGAATCGGTGGCTGATTTGCGCCACCTTTTCTGACGTAAAACACCACCGTTTCTATGCTGGCTTGGGAACATAGCACCAGAATCGGAGAATCCAGCCCCAGGAGTCACCGGTTTGAATTGGATTTGTTTATTGTCATGTGTACCGAGGTACAGTGAAAATCGGGGCTGCATTATCCGATTCCAGCCCTCAAACAGATCTTTTAGTACATGAAAATTAAAAAAAAAAGAAAATACATAATAGGGCAACACAAGGTACACAATGTAAATACATAGACACCGGCATCGGATGAAGCATACAGAAGTGTAGTATTAATCAGGTCAATCCATAAGAGGGTCATTTAAGACAGAGATGAGGAGAATTTCTTTCTGTCAGAGAGTAGTGAACCTTTGGAACTCTCTTCCACAAAATGTAGATCCCTTGAGGCAGAGTTTGATAGATTCTCAATAAACACGGAGGTGAAATGTTATCGGGAGCAGGCAGGAGGTTACAATCAGATCAGCCATGATCATATGGAGCAAGCTTGAGGGGCCGTGTGACCTAATTTAGCTCCTAATTCGTATGTTGTCTCCATTAAGATAGTTCTTAAAACCTACAACCGTCTGACCGAATATCTCCTTATGCGGCTCGGTGTTGAGAATGCTCTTGTGAAGGGCCATGGGACATTTTATTACATTTAGGCGGTATATGAATATAAGTTATAAGTTATCGTTGTTGCTGAAGCAAGATCTCTCCCTGACACTTGTGCAAAATAACAGTTCTTGAAGAAACACCAACTAAAATCTCATCTTAAACTTCAGAGTTCCTTCAAAATCTTTACTGAATAACTTAGATGACATTGAATGCTGAAAGGAGGAGACCTTGAACTTATGACATTTTGTTCCTACCCACCACTTGTGACTGACAGTTATTGCTTTATAATTTTATGTTTCATTCATACAGTGCATTCTGCATGTTACATTTCCTTAGGAACAGGGTGACAACTGTAGAAACTCCATTCCCTATTTCTTCTGGGAATGGCTGCATTGAATTAAACAAAATGATTTAATTACTTTGTTTTTGTCGTGTTTATTTCATTTATCATTGCTCTTTTTATCGCGCTTCTTAATTTGTTGTCAAATAGCCAGTTGGATATTCGACTGGTAACTTAAAAAGTAAGTGGTTCTTTGAGCTGAATAATTCTTATTCCCAATGAATGTGCTTTGAAGGTGTGACGTCTCGAGGTGCAACGTTTTATAAGTTATCACCTGTGCTACAATAGATTCACAGTTCAATAAGGACACAGTTACACAGTGGTCAGCACAGTTGCTCCAGGGTCCCAGGTTCGATTCCTGGTTTGGGTCACTGTCTGTGTGGAGTTTGCACATTCTCCCCGTGTATGCGTGGATTTCCTCCGGGTGCTCCTGTTTCCTCACACAGTCCAAAGATGTGCAGGCTAGATGGATTAGCTGTGCTAAATTACCCTTCGTGTCCAAATATATTTGGTGAGGTTACTGGGATATGGGGATAGGGTGGAGGGGTGGGTTTAAGTAGGGTGCTCTTTCCAAGGGCCAGTGCAGACTTGATGGGCCGAATGGCCTCCTTCTGCATTATAAATTCTATACTCCATGGTCAACCCCGACAGTTTTGAGGAGAAAGCCTTCATCTCCCCTAGTAGCTACTGATGTTGCCCACCGTATAGCACCAGATGTAGCACTTTGACAAGTACTGGCTTGCATCCAAACATGAACACAGGACTCCATGAAATTCATGACAGCAATCCCTTTGTCCGTCGTAGGAGGATTCATGAATCTGGGGTTGGATTCCCCTCCCCGCCGCGTCACATTTCAGGTTCACCCCGCCGACGGGATGCTCCGTTACGCCGGCCAATCAATGTGGTTTCCCATTGTTGGGCAGCCCCACACTGTCGGGAAACCCCCAGGCTGCTGGGCAAAATGGAGCATACCGCTGGCGGAGAATCCATCCCTTGATCTGCAGGGGAAGGTGGTCAACACATCAGCACATTCAACCTGGGTTCCTGCGCAGTGCTCAAAAGAGTATTCTTAAGCAGCGAAAAACAGAGCCCAGCGCTGAATCCTTGCAGATGCTATTGGCAGGATCGCTTTGTCTTCACGGAAGAGGCCGAGCAATGGCTTGTGATCAGTGACAATAAAAAAATGCGGCCATGGACATATTGATGAAATTACTTTGCACCAAATATGATCGCCGGACCTTCTTCTGGGCATGGTTTCTTTCGGCCACAGTCAGCGTCAAGGAGGCAAAAGCAATTGGATGGTCATGGCCGTCGTTCATTCGATGGGACAAACCTGCCCCAGTACCATACGATGAAGCATCACACGTGGCTTACAACAGTTTTGAAGAGTCAAAATGTGTCACCACCCCTGAAGAAGACCCTTCACCTTGTTAAAAAGCCATGTCCTGGGCTTTGCCACAAGCCCAAGGCTGGTGCTTTTTCCAAAAAGCCAGTGGAGGGTGCGAAGGTGGGAGCCAAATTTGGAATAAGCGCCCACAATAATTCACTAATCCAAAAAAAGTGTGTAGTTGCGTGGCGTCTCGTGGAGCAGGGGCCATTTTGATTTCCCGAACCTTCTCTGCGACTTGGTGCAGCCCATGTCGGTCCACCCGCTATCCCAAATATCCCACTTCATTCACGTAAAACACGCCATTTGCACGGTGCAGGTGGACCCCATATTCAGAAAACCGCTTCAACACTTCCTTGCGGTTCTGCAAATGTTCTTGTTCCGTGGTCCCTGTGACTAACACGTCGCCCAAGTAAACCGCAATGCGCGGCATTCCAAGTATGTTCTATTTGATGCGCTGGAAGACTGCGCATGCCGAGGAGACTCCGAACGGAATCCGGGCGTACTCATAGAGTTCCTTGCGCATAATAATTGTCTTGTACTTCCGTGAGTATTCATCGAGTTCCAGCTGTAGATAAGCGATGCTCATGTTCAATTTCATGAATCTACAGTTGCTGGCCAATATTGCATACATATACTCGATGGGAGGTAAAGGGTAACCGTCCAATCTTGAAGTCGTGTTCAGTGTCAATTTATAGTCTCCTCAGAAGGAGACTACCTTATCAGGCTTCATGACGGGGACCACCGGCGCTACTCAATCAGAGGCCGAATAATGCCCAAACTTTCCAAACTCTGAAGTTAGGTCTGAACCTTCCCCACTACAGCACAGGGAACCGGCAGGCATGAAAATATTGAGGCTGAGCGTTTGGGTGCATCTGGGTATTAGTCACCTCCCCTTTAAACCAGGCTGGAAAACCTCCAGGAATTTGCTCAGACCCGTACACAAACCGCCAGACCCCACTTGGAGGATATGCTGGCAATCCAACTGCAGCTGATGTAGCCAATCATGACCCAACAGGATAGGACTATTTCTGTGCACAGCAATGAGGGGAAGATGCACTGACTGGTGCCCATAAACCACCGGAATGAGGGTCGACCCCACGATATTCAGCCGTTTCCCCTGTATAAGTGACCAAGCGAGCCGTCGGGTCAGCCAATGACAAAGTATGCACTCCTTGTTTGATAGTTCAAAAGTGCTCTGCGCCACAACAGAAACAGCCACTCCCGTATCCATCTCCATCCTGCTGCCGGCGAGTATGCCTCGACTGACATCCATATGCAGCACGTGGGCCGGAATTGTCTTCAGTTGAGTTCAGGGATGGCTCCCATCTCAGCAGCCGGCTCTTTGCCCAGACGCCAGAGTCGCAGCGGCATTCAGTCTGGACTGCAGGGATACCACGTGATGGGTGATGCCCCAAAACGTTCATCTCCAACACTTGTATTTTTTGAATGTCACATTCCACACCTTCTTGGGATAATGAGATCTGCAGCACCTGCTAAAATGTTAGGGAGGCCTCACCGAAAATGTTTTGCTGAGTGTCCATAATATTCATACCGCAGACTAAGCGATCGCGGAGCATATTGTGCAAAGCAGCTCCATACTCACAAAACTCGGCTGTCTTTGTAGCCGAGACACAAACTCGGCAACGGACCTACCAGTGGACCTTTCTATCATATCAAACTGATATCTTTGAACGATTATCAACGGGGTTGGATTGAAGTGTTGCACCACAAATGTCACGAGCTGGTCAAATATTTGCGTATCTGCCGTTGCTGGGTACGTGAGCCTCCTGATCACTCTGAACGTATGCAGTCCACAGGCCATCAACAAAATGGCCATCTGGTGCTCGTTCATTATGATATTGTTGGCCCGGAAGAAATAACGCATTCATTTAGTGTAGTGATTCCAGTCTTCAACACTGGCGTCAAATGCATCGGACAACCCAAACCGAGACACGGCGAATCAAAGAAATACAAATACCTGGGTCCAGAAAATCGGAGCGGTGGCTCAGCTGAGCAGGTCTCAGCGTCGACAGCAAACCAGTTTACTCCTCGTCGGCAGTTTAATAAGGACATGGGGAGTCCACACCGAGTAAAAATAAGAACAAAGTTTTGTTTATAAATGATATATATACACTTCCAGTAGACCCCTATAGGGTTCCTGCTTGGTCTGTGCCTTACTGGCCGACCTTATATTCATGGAATAGTTGAGATACCCCACCCTTAGCAGAGGAGCTCGTACTCCACAAGGAGCCCAGGAAAGACAAACATTTCCACCTCGTAGGTCACGTGTGGGATATTACACACAGTAAACATATTTTTTATTAATTGACGTAAAGAGACATTTGCAGTAGATAAAAATTGTCTCATGTACAATAGCAGAAGACCATTTGATCCATTGGGCTACCAATATCCAGACACTGATCCTTACCCGCCATCCTCACCCACAAAACCATCTCCCAGTTGCAAAATCTCCAACAGTAGACAGGAAGAAAAAATAAGCCCATTTCGGGAAACTTTCTGGCAGTTTCATTCTTGTAACAATGCCAGCAGCGCGGGTTCAATTCCCGTACCAGCCTCCCCGAACAGGCACCGGAATGTGGCGACTAGGGGTTTTTCACAGTATCCAGTCAAACAGTTCCATGGGAGAGAAATCCCTCCAAAATCCCACCTTTTCTTTTATATTTTCCAGTTGGCTTTTAATCCTTGGTGGCCTAGGTTTGGCGGTCTTGTTGACAGCATCAGTTCACAGGCAATCAGGTTGGAAAATGTATTTTAACAGGAGGACCATGTGAGGGTTGCTGTCTCTGAGAATGAATCTCAGACAGAAACTGGTGGGTACCATGTGGGGCAGCAGAGCCAATGCACTACGCACTGCTTCACTCACTCTGATCTACCTAACAGCAGAGTACTGCTGCTCAACCCAGCTCACGGGGCCATGACTCAAATGTGGTCGATGTCCATCGCTGAGAGTCCATGAGGATTATTCCTTTGACATTGAAACCAACGCAGCTGTGTCAGCACATACTGAACTTCCTGATGCCTGCAGGGAAAACATCTTCCTCAAAGAACATCACCAGCTAAAAGCTAATGAAACACTCATTTTGACGCAGGACCTCAGAAAACCCTCATGCACAGACCGTAAATCCTGCAGTCGCAACTAGGCCACAATCCACAGCTGAGAAACAGATCACAGCCCCATTTCCTGACAAGGCATGTCCTGGTTGATTGCAAACATCACCAGTCACGACCTGGCAACTGACCTGAGAGGTAAACTCCCAGGTTTCAAACTTGCATGGAATATCTGGACAACCCTTGATTGCTTGAGGGAAGATGTGGCCGCTAGCTCTTCAAGTGGAGCATGAGGAACAGTTAAAAATGTGACTGCAGCCATCCAAGTCAGGCAATCCTCATATTCTGAACTTCTGCCCTGACTGATCCATTCCCGTTGGACTCACAACCATTCCCACTGCATCAGCTGAAGTCGTTCGAATGGATTGTTAACCCTGACATCAAACTAGAACTGCTTCCCCGGCCATATGAATAAAACAATATTTTACATACAGCATGCTGACCATGCTGAGTAACTTGTATAGTCCTTTTTCATAAGCTGACAGTGAATTTGCAATACTGTCAAGGAACTGGCAAATCATTTCATAGATCGATTGCTCTTTGTGGTAAGAGGTGTGCCCTGATGTCTAACCTAGTTCCATGCTGATGCAAATTATATTCATATCCCCGGTCCTCTCTTATCTATCTCAGTCAAATTCTGTTTTCTCACAAATCTAGAATTCTCATTAACTTAAAAATCTCAATCAAAACTCCTCAAAGCCTCCGCTTTTCTGGAGTAAAAGTCCGCAGTTCTCTCAACCTAATGTGGCAACAAGGAATTTTAGACCATATATTCATTTATTGACCCCTTTGTAAGCTTTATCCAGGGGTTCAGCATTACCACCATGCAAGGGGATCTAAACTGTGCACAGTATTCTGGATATGGCTTAACTGAGTCCTTCGATAGTACAGAGCTCTTTATGGTGGAGTTAAACAGATACAATCTAACTGTCAATTTGTTCATGCTGACATCTTCTTGCGTTGGTGGTTGCAAGGTCAGAGATTTACTGGTTGGAATTCTCCGTTGGCCGACATCAGAATCACGAATGATTGTGCGGAGAATCGGTCGTGACACTAAAATCGTGGCGCATGCCAGAATCCCACGCTCCGGTGCCTCGACAGCGACGTCGATGTGTTCTACTCTGTACGTACAGTAAATGCTGTAATGCACATCATTAGCAAGCGGTATTCACTGGGGCCTCAGCGATGCTCTGCTTCCGCCGGGGGGAATGGTGTGTGACCATTAGCTGCACATCATGAACATCTGCGCCTGATACCCGGGCAGTGTGCACGACGCCTTCATCCTGACACACTCCATGGTTACTGACATCTTCGAGGTGCACCCCTGGTGGAGGGGTTGGCTCTAGGGCGACAGGGGTTTTCCACTGTGGTCGCGGCTGATGACGCCGATCCGGAGGTCACAGACCGGCGTGCAGACCCGCTAAAACGATGCCCATGGTGTGGCCACGGGTGATCGAGCGGCGATTCAGTGTCCTGAAGATATGGTTCAAGTTTCTGGACCGTGCTGGAGGGGTCCCCCAGTATAACGCTAGAAGAGGCTCCAACATCGTGGTGGCCTGCTGTGTCCTCCACAACATCGCGCAGCAGAGAGACGGCGTACTAGAGGAGGAAGGTGAAAGCCAGGCCTCGTCCGACGAGGAGGATGTGGAGAAAGTTGAGGATGGGCAGAATACGGGGCTGGGACAGGCACAGGAAGTCACACAACGTGTGCCCTGGGCCGGCGCACACGTGAATCTCCAATCACATCCAAGTTCACTGTCTAAAGGGCCTGGCCAGACATCCCATCGCACCCGTGCACCTTCACCCAAACCCCCAGTGAGCCACCCTCTCGCATGAACACCCTCCCTGTGCCACCAGCAGCCCCTCCCCTTGCAACCCCCTCCGTGATTCCTCACAATGAGGTGCAGGTCCTGGGTTGGCAGTAACAGTGGGCCTAACCCATAGGATGGAGGGTGATGACAACCCGCTCTGCGATAAGCTCTGGTACTCCGCATCATTTTACAACATTTGACTCCTGCAAACGGTAGCACTTTCCACCGTCTATCAGGGTGAGCCCTGCATGTGGGCTGGCCATTCCACACACAGTCCCATCGGATCCCTGGGGTGGCGGAGGTGGGGATGGGATGGGGGTGGGACACCGGAGCGGTTAGCAGTAGCCATACTGGGGTCCCTGGCTTGAGCCCACTCCCAACGTCCACCGATCCATCCTCGTCCTTAGCGCCCCCTCTGTGGCCAGCCCAGTCTAGTCTATCCCTCACACCCTTCTGACAGTACCGAGGCAGGTTGAAACATTCTGAACACATGTTTAATATGAACAAATGAACATATCTATACATCTTTGTGCCCTAGCCCCTAACACTATGCGCTGCACCCATTCCAACTTAACTGGTGTCTACCTTTATGGATTGGATTGGATTGGATTTGCTTATTGTCACGTGTACCGAGGTACAGTGAAAAGTATTTTTCTGCGAGCAGCTCAACAGATCATTAAGTACATGAGAAGAAAAGGGAATAAAAGAAAATACATAATAGGGCAACACAACATATACAATGTAACTACATAAGCACTGGCATCGGATGAAGCATACAGGGTGTAGTGTTAATGAGGTCAGTCCATAAGAGGGTCATTTAGCAGCCTGGTGACAGTGGGGAAGAAGCTGTTTTTGAGTCTGTTCGTGCGTGTTCTCAGACTTCTGTATCTCCTGCCCGATGGAAGAAGTTGGAAGAGTTGGTAAGCCTGTGGGAGGGACCTTTGATTACGCTGCCCGCTTTCCCCAGGCAGCGGGAGGTGTAGATGAAGTCAATGGATGGAAGGCAGGTTCGTGTGATGGACTGGGCTGTGTTCACGACTCTCTGAAGTTTCTTGCGGTCCTGGGCCGAGCAGTTGCCATACCAGGCTGTGATGCAGCCCGATAGGATGCTTTCTATGGTGCATCTGTAAAAGTTGGTAAGGGTTAATGTGGACACGCCGAATTTCCTTAGTTTCCTGAGGAAGTATAGGCGCTGTTGTGCTTTCTAGGTGGTAGCGTCGACGTGGGTGGACCAGGACAGATTTTTGGAGATGTGCACCCCTAGGAATTGGAAACTGCTAACTATCTCCACCTTGGCCCCGTTGATGCTGACAGGGGTGTGTACAGTACTTTGCTTCCTGAAGTCAATTACCAGCTCTTTAGTTTTGCTGGCATTGAGGGAGAGATTGTTGTCGCTACACCACTCCACTGGGTTCTCTATCTCCCTCCTGTATTCGGACTCATCGTTATTCGAGATCCGGCACACTATGGTTGTATCGTCAGCAAACTTGTAGATGGAGTTGGAACCAGGTTTTGCCGCGCAGTCTTATGTGTACAGGGAGTAGAGTAGGGGGCTAAGTACGCAGCCTTGCGGGGCGCCGGTGTTGAAGACTGTTGTGGAGGAGGTGTTGTTGTTCATTCTTACTGATTGTGGTCTGTTGGCCTAATGGGTTCAACGCTATGCCTGGTGGATCCACAGGCAGTACAATAGGAGTGGAGGCAGCCTACTGCAGTTCCAGCCCTGTGACCTGGGTCCACCTTGGCAGCCATCTTCTGGGGTGACTTGGGCTGGTTGGGCCCGGCTGCTGCTCGGGTGTCCCAGGTGGCAAGTTTCTGCCCTGTTCTGCCCACTGCCCATCAGATGAGTCAGGGACAAGAAGGGGAGGGGGAGTCCGAGGCGCTGTGGTGTTTCGGCAACACCCTTGCGGGAGCCACGGGCACAGGCTCCATCATATCCTCCTCCCAATGGGTGCCCCAATGGCCCCCAGGTACTCCATGGGATGGGAGTGTGAGCGGAGATAAACCCTGAGGACCACCACCCCCCCCCCTCCCTCCCCAACCCCCCTCCGCCATCTGATGCCAGTCCTGAAGGCCCACTCCCCTGCCGACCAGGGTCTCGATACTCGTGGCCACGGAGCACAGGGAGAGGACCACCTCCCTCTGGGACTACACTACACCATGCAGTGACTGTGCCATCACCTTCTGGATCTCTGCCACATCAGCCAATGACTGTGCCATCACCTTCTGGATCTCTGCCACATCAGCCAATGACTGCCACTGGGATGGACTGGGAGGTGATGGCACAGTCATCACGCTGGGTCTGTGCCACATTGACCAGCGCCCTAGTAATGCTGCCACTGCCCTCAGCCATGGCCCACTGTGACTGGACGTCACTCTGGAGCACGACTGCAATGTCCAGGTGGCCTTGGTATATGGCTGACTGTGATAGGGCAGCCTGTCCACCACCTGCACAGAGACCCCGAGGCCTTCAGCATCTTACCCCTTGGCCGAAACACTTGCTCCAAGGCCTCCACCACGGGCGCTAACCGTGTGGTGTTGACCTGAGTGTCATGCATGGTCAGCACCACCGCCTGCTCCTGCAGGTGGTTGGACTGCTCCATCTGTGTCTGCAGTAAAATAATAATAATAATCTTTATTGTCACAAGTAGACTTACATTAACACTGTGAAAAGCCCCTACTCATCACATTCCGGCGCCTGTTTGGGTACACCAAGGGAGAATTCAGAATGTCCAAATTATGTAACAGCACGTCTTTGGGACTTGTGGGAGAAAACCGGAGCACCCGGAGGAAACCCACGCAGACACGGGGAGAACGTGCAAACTCCACACAGACAGTGACCCAAGCCAAGAATCGAACCTGGGACCCTGGAGCTGTGAAACAACAGTGTCACCGTGAGGTCTGGCTGGACGGCAGCTGGTCCCTGGGGTTAGGCCACCCTCCAACCGTCTGCCCGCTCAGGGGTTCCGACCTCTGCCTGCTGTACACTGCATGTGTGCGTGTGCACCAGATAGTGCCCAACCGCGGTAAGTAACTCTGGGATGGTGGAGGTGTTGGAGACAGCTGTGATGGGAAGCCAGTGTCGTCGCCGGACTGGTGCTCCAGGGTATCTTGGGATGCGGGTCGAGGGCTCCTGTCACTGTCCGTATCCTGCCCATCCTTTCTGATCTCCTCCTGGGTTTGTGGTTGGAGCAGGGGACTGGGGGCACTAACCCGGCCCGACTCATTGCCAGGATACTTCGCAAGACTGAAGAGCTGGTCATTGATTTCAGGAAGCAAAGCACTGTCCACACCCCTGTCAGCATCAACGGAGCCGAGGTGGAGATGGTTAGCAGTTTCAAATTCCTAGGGGTACACATCTCCAAAAATCTGTCCTGGTCCACCCACGTCGACGCTGCACAACATCGCCTATATTTCCTCAGGAAAATAAGGAAATTCGGCATGCCCACATTAATTTTTACCAACTTTTGCAGATGCGCTAAAGAAAGCATCCTATCTGGCTGAATCACAGCCTGGTTTGGCAACTGCTCGGCCCAAGATCGCAAGGAACTTCATAGAGTCGTGAACACCGCCCAGTCCATCACACGAACCTACCTCCCATCCATTGACTCCATCTACACCTCCCGCTGCCTGGAGAAAGCAGGCAGCATAATCAAAGATCCCTCCCACCCGGCTTACTCACTCTTCCAACTTCTTCCATCGGGCAGGAGATACAGAAGTCTGAGAACACGCACAAACAGATTCAAAAACAGCTTCTTCCCCGCTGTTACCAGACTGTTAAATGACCCTCTTATGGACTGATCTCATTAACACTACACCCCTGTATGCTTCATCTGATACCGTTACATTGTGTACCTTCTGTTGCCCTAATATGTATTTTCTTTTATTTCCTTTTCTTTTCATGTACTTAATGATCTGTTGAGCTGCTCGCAGAAAAATACTTTCACTGTACCTCGGTACACGTGACAATAAACAAATCCAACCCAAGATACAAGACAAGGGGCGCGATTCTCCGACCCCCTCCGACCCCCCACCGGGTCGGAGAATCGCCGGAGGCTGGCGTGAATCCCGCCCCCGCCGGTTGCCGAAGTCTCCGGCACCGGATATTCGGCGGGGGCGGGAATCGCGCCGAGCCGGTTGGCGGGCCCCCCCGCGCGATTCTCTGGCCCGGATGGGCCGAAGTCCCGCGGCCAAAATGCCTGCGCCGTCGTAGATTAAACCACCTACCTTACCGGCGGGACAAGGCGGCGCGGGCGGGCTCCGGGGACGCGGGGCGATCTGGCCCCGGGGGGGTGCCCCCACGGTGGCCTGGCCCGCGATCGGGGCCCACCGATCCGCGGGCGGGCCTGTGTCGTGGGGGCACTCTTTCCCTTCCGCCTTCGCCACGGTCTCCACCATGGCGGAGGCAGAAGAGACTCCAAATGTGCATGCGCGGGAATGCCGTCAGCGGCCGCTAACGCTCCCGCGCATGCGCCGCCCGGAGATGCCATTTCCGCGCCAGCTGGCGGAGCACCAAAGGCCTTTTCCGCCAGCTGGCGGGGCGGATATTCGTCCGGCGCCGACCTAGCCCCTTAAGGTTGGGGCTCGGCCCCCAAAGATGCGGAGCATTCCACACCTTTGGGGCGGCGCGATGCCCGACTGATTTGCGCTGTTTTGGGCACCAGTCGGCGGACATCGCGCCGTTTCCGGAGAATTTCGCCCAAGATGTCTGATTGAACCTCTGGTTGGGGTGGCAAATGGTGGTGGTGGAGTGGGGTGTGGGGATGGTGGAGGGGATGTAGGGGTGGTGTGGGGGTGAGGGGGTGGTGGGGGTGGTGGAGGGAGGATAACACACATGCCATTGGGAACCGCAACTCTGCGGGGTCTGATTTGCTCGCCCGATGCCGGCCTCCACCTCGGTAACTGCCTTCTTTCCGGGCCTAGCGATCAGGCCTAGTGCCCACTGCTCTGATGCGGTGAGGGGCCGCAGGTTCGGCAATCCTTCTCCACTCTTTTCCATCTCACGGCAGTTTTGGGCCGCAATCTCCTGTGTGGGGGTGGGGGAGACAGAAAATACAGTGTTAGGCAGTCGGCTGCATGCAGCACAGGGGGTGGGTAGCTGGTGGCCTTCATGGCCAGGACACCCGGCCATGGCGGCCGCTAAGGATGCCAGCAGGTGGTGCAGGGTGGGCGTTCGCCGCCCTCCGGGTTGGAGAGGGCTGGGGGAGGTGGAGGGGGGTTATGATGTGCGGGTCAGGGTTTAGAGTTGGGGCACAGTGTTGCCGACTCACCCTGGCCACCCTGAAGAGGTTGTGCAGTTTTTTCCTGCACTGCTGGCCGCTCCTGGCGGTGTTTCCCACAGCACTCCCAGCATCTCCAACCTGTAACCAGACCCAGTGCACAGTGATGCGTGGCAACCCCCTCCCCTCCCCAGGATACAGGGTGACCCTCTTCTCCTCCACGGCATCCAGCAGTGTCTCCAGTTCCGAGTCAGTGAAACGGGGTGCCGTTCTCCGTGCTGCGATCTTGTTGGCTGGAACGAATGTGTGTGGGGAGTGGAGTGCTTGTATGCAACTGTATTCGTCAACCTCTCCAGTGTCAATCCCGACTCCGGCGAATTGGACACAATTTTGCACTGGAATCGGTCGTGTTCCACAGTTCGCCGGTGCTAGCCCATTAACGGTCGAGTAATTGGACTGGGAATGACACCAAATTCTGTCGTAGAACACTACCAATTCAGTCCCAGCTTCAAGCATGCAACCCTCCAAGGTGCATTTCTGCCTGGCTTTACCTCTATCCATATACATAAAACTGCTTTTATTTCTTTCCTAGAATCATGGGAGAACGTGCAAACTGTGCACAGACAGTCACCCGAGGTCGGAATGGAACTTAGGTCCGTGGTTCTGTGAGGCAACAGTGCCTTCTTTGTCAAATGTGGACTCGTCCTTCGGCACATGAGACTCTAAAGAGTATGGGAGATTGCGGGACTTGATGAAGTGGTAAAACCGAGTGACCCCCGGGTGGCAGAGGTCCTCGTGGAGGGGTTGGAGGCGGTTAATTTGTGCGTTGGCACATGTGCCGCGGAATAGGGCATCGGACGGCTCGTTCAGCTTTCCGGGACGATACAAAATCTCATAGTTGAAGGTGGAGAGCTCGATCCTCCACCTTAAGATCTTGTCGTTTTTGATTTTGCCCCGCTGTGCATTATCGAACATGAAGGCTACCGAGCGTTGGTCAGTGAGGAGAGTGAATCTCCTGCCGGCCAGGTAATGCCTCCAATGTCGCACAGCTTCCACTATGGCTTGGGCTTCCTTTTCTACTATCGAGCTGCGGGGGAACAGACACGCTTAATAAATTGTAGCGCACAAAGACTCCGTGAGACGAATAGAGTGAAGTCGATGAGGCTTTATTAAGCGTGTCTGTTCCCCCGCAGCTCGATAGTAAACTGGCCTGCGGGGGAAGACTCCGGCTTCTTATACTCCGCCTTCAGGGCGGAGCTAGAGGTCAACGGCCAACCAGGACCCGGGATCTGTCAGCCAATGACATTAGGGCTTCCAGTCCCACATGACCCCCAATACATACTACCACAGACCACACATTTCACATTGAGTCGGCCATTCGGTTAGGAAGGCAAATGTAATGTTAGCATTCATGTCGAGAGGGCGAGAATACAAGAGCAGGGATGTACTTCTGAGGCTGCTCCGCTATTCAATGAAACCATGACTGATCTGATATGATAATCCTCAACTCCATTTTCCTGCCTTATCTCCCTAACTCTTGATTCTCTTACTGATTAAAGATCTGTCTGTCAAGATCTACCTGTAATCTGTTTTTCTCCTCTAAGGTCCTGACACTTGCTTTTCCACGATATCATCTTCAAGGTTTGGGTATACCGCTGACTCCACTCAATTCTATTATCCAGATCACTGACAAACACTGTTGTCTTCACACTGATCCATCAATAACCTGCCCCAGTACAATTTTCTCCATAAAAATCCAACTCATTTCTTCTCCAACTTGATTTCAAACTCTTCAAAAGAATGGCTTTAGAGCTGACTTTTTAATGGATACTGTAGTGAAAGTTCCCTTTAACTAATTCCTAACTTGCTGATCTTTACTACATGGCAGTGAAGTATCCTAGCAATCTCAGTACAATAAGAAACTCTCTGAATGTATTTTCGTGAAAACTTTTTCTTAATGTACCTGTGTTCCTTCAAAAGATTTCATAACCTTCCTCTTCCGTGAAATGGATCTCATCTCCCATGAAGGCATAAGCTACGCATTTCACATTAATGTGTCTAATATCTTACATGGAAAGCCATTCCAACAAAATATTGCCTGCCGACATGCAATCGATCACATTTAATGACATTCTCGGCCTATGCTGCGTTAAGCAGTGCTTTGTCAGGTGTTCAATTTTACATTCAGTGCATTTTAAATCCTTACTGCAAATACGAAGCCTCTCAAGCTGACTTCATTTGGTAATAAACCTCCCCCTTCCATCCTCTTCCACGGTAGCCTCATCGTCTGTCTTCAACAGGTTTTTCTTACTTCCATGACAGCCAATTCATAGAAAGACAATCCTCCAGGTTTATAATTTTTTGCTCTGGGCACATACCATCATTTGCAAACTGCAGTCACAAATAGAATAGGTAACTCCTAACGACCCAAAATGGTGAGCTTCATTATCTGTCTTGTGATATACCACAAAACCATCATAATGAACTGCTCACATCGACAGTGATTTTGCTGTCTTTTAATTATGTACAGGGAAATGCACTGAATATGCATTGCCTGATTTTAAGTGTCAGTAAAGTAATTCACATCTTATGTTATTCACTATAACTTTTATGTCGGTACTTCCTTTGAATTCACGACGCTATGTGTTTGCTTTCATTCAGTTGGCAAGAATACTGGACCTTAAGGAGACATGAAGTAATTTTACTACAGCACCTTATACGAGCTATGAAGAGCAAATTAGCTTCATCCTCACTCAGTCAACGGAACTCAAGTTAATTTGTATAATACCTGAATAGAAAACTGCGTAAGTTGTTATCGATACTCTGGTATGTCAGTTGCGGCACAGTTGGTTCTACTATTGCTTCTGAGTCAGAAGGCTGTATGTTCAGATTTCATTCCCAGGCCATGAGCACAAAATCTAGCTTGCCACTTATTGGCAATACTGAAGAGGTGCAGCACTGTCAAAGATACTGGGCGGGATTCTCCCTTCTGGGGACTAAGTCCCCACGCCCGCCGGAAAACGGGCGGGAATCACTCCGGACATTTTCCTAGAAAGCCTGGGGTGATTCCCCATTTTCCAGGGGACTAGCAGGACCCCGGCGTGCGTCCCGCAGCTCTGGCTGCCGGCGGTGTCCTGCTGTACAGACCATGCGGCCGTGCATGCTCTCGGCGGCCGCAAGCGGGTCCACGCAAGCACGCGGCGGCCCACCTCAGCGTGGGCGCCGCCGACATGGCGGAGTCACACAGTGGGCCAGCGCGGAGGAAGATAGGTCGCCCCCAGATCGCGATAGCCCGCCGATCGGTGGCTGGCCTCCGATCGCAGGCCTGCCCGTCGTCGAGGCCCCACCGATGTCCGACCCCCATATCCCCCTCACCACAACGCCCACATCAGCCGCGACTGCGAGTTCCCGCCGGGTGGAACCACATTTGTACCATATAGCGGGAATTTGGCTGGAGGATCGCCGAGGGGGGGGCCTTTTCCAATGGCCCCCTACAGGCGCCACGTCGATCGTGCACGCGTGAATGGTGGTGATTCTCCGGTCGCTGGAGAATCGCGTGCCGGCATGGGAGCCTATTTTGGGTAATTCTCCGCCCCCGCGCCGAGCGCGATTTCGGCACGGAGGGTCGGAGAATCCCACCCTTTATATTTTGGGTGAGATGTTGAACCAAGATCCTGGGGCGGGATTCTCCGACCCCCCGCCGGGTCGGAGAATCGGCGGGGGGGGGGGGGCGGCATGAATCCCGGCCCCGCCGGCCGTCGAATTCTCCGGCACCAGGGATTCGGCGAGGGCAGGAATCGTGCCATGCCAAGCGGCGGGCACCCCCCCCCCCCGGTGATTCTCTGGCCCGCGATGGGCCGATGTCCCGCTGCTGTAATGCCGGTCCCGCCGACGCGAATCAAACCGCCTCCCTTACCGGCGGGACCAGGTGGCGCGAATGGGCTCCGTGGTCCTGCGGGGGGGTGGCCAGGCCCGCGATCGGGGCCGATCGATCCGCGAGTGGGCCTCTGCCGTGGGGGCATTCTTTTCCCTCCGCGTCGGCCATAGCCTCCGCGATGGCCAAGGCGGAGTTGACCACCCCCCCCGCGCATGCGCGGGGATGACGTCAGCAGCCGCTGACGCTCCCGTGCATGCACAGACTTCCGCCGGCCGGCGGCGTCCCTTCGGCCCAGTCTGGCGTGGTGCCATAGGCCACTCCAGCACTAAAGCTGAGGGCTTAGCCCCTAAAGGTGCAGAAAAATCCGCACCTTTGGGGCTGCCCGACGCCGGAGTGGTTCACGCCACTCCATCCCGCCGGGACCCCCCGCCCCGCTGGGTAGGGGAGAAACCCGCCCCTGATCTATCTGCTCAGATTGAGGTAAAAGGTCCCACTGCACAATTTGGAGTAAGAGCAGGGCTCGTCCTATCCCTAGAGTTATTCCTCAGCATTGTCTCAAATATTTATCCCTCAATCAATATCACAAAAACAGGGCATCAGCTCCTTATCACATTTCTGTTTGTGACAGTTTGTTGTGTACAAATTGGCGTATGTGCTTCTCACATTACAACAGCGACGACACTTCAGAAGTACTTAATTGGCACTTTCAGACGTACTGAGGTAGAAAAAGCGCAATATAACTTCAAGTATTTTCAACGGAATCAGCAAGTTGAGGTGATTCTCTTTCATGTCTCATTTCTGACAGGAAATATCTTTTTCGCAATGTGAGTGTCAAAAGAATCTTGGATTGCAACAGTGGAGTTGAAGACAAATGCAGCTACGTGTATTCTATGGCGTGAAGATTTTGGCTTCCCAACTTCAAAATCAGAAGGTTGCATACTGTGATGAACGGTTACTGCCTTATCATCATGTAAGGTGATGTCCCCTTTAAGACCAGGCTTGGAACCCTGGGGACTCCGCCTCTGGCTCCGCCCATCTGGGAGCCATACATAAAGGCCTGCCTCATGGTCTGTATAGCAGTCAGCTCTCGTCCAAATCTGTAGCATAGTTATTAGCCTAATAAAGCCTTCTTTACAGCTTAATCTCTAGCATCATTATTGAGGGTACCTCAATTTATTAGGCTAAACTAGATTCAGGATGGACGCAGGCCTAAAACCAGAGAAGCTCAATCTGGAAGCACGAACGCCGGAGGCAAAGGAAATTTTTAAATACTGGCTGCGGTGCTTCAAGGCCTACCTGGACTCCGCAGAGACTCCCATCCTGGGGCCACGCAAGCTGCGTCTACTCCACGCACGGGTGAGTCACAGAATCTCCGCCACGCTCGAAAAGGCGACGAGTTATGAGGAAGCGATTGAGTTGCTCCGCAAGCGGTTTGTCAAACCCGTCAATGAGGTGCACGCCCGGCATCTGCTCTCTACCTGCCGGCAGCGCTCGGGGGAATCGCTCGACGAGTTTGTTGAGAAACTCACCGCGCTGGCCAGGGACTGTGACCATCAGGATGTGACAGGGGAAGTCCATATGAACCTACACATCAGAGATTCTTTCGTGTCCGGCATCCGCTCGACCTACATCCGGCAGCGACTGCTTGAAAACGGGGCAAAAGACCTCCAGGAGACGCTAACGCTCGCCTCCTCGCTGGAGGTGGCCCGACACAACTTGGGTACGTACCCCGCGGACTCTGCCAGCCCCCCCCGGACTTCCTCAGACTCGCCCGTATTACAGGCCTGCGCCACGCGGCGACCCGCTCACCATGGGGGCACACCTTGCTACTTCTGCGGGCAGGGCAGCACCCACGCCCAAGCTGCCCAGCCCGTTCCGCGATCTGCAGCGACTGCGGGAAGAAAGGGCACTTTGCGAGGGTCTGCCTGGCCAGACCCAGGGGCCAGAAAAACAAAGAACAAAGGCCTCGCAATGCTGCTGCGCACCGACCCGACACGTCCTCTTCTGACGCGTCAGCAGCCTCGTGCGAATCATGGGAGCGGCCATCTTCTCGACCCGACACGTGCGACCAACGGCAGCGGCCATTTTATGACTCCGACTACCCGCGACTGGGTGCGGTCACCCTCGATCAAACTCGGCCAAAACACCTGCAGGACTCCATGATGCAGGTCCAGGTCAACGGGCACGACACTGCATGCCTCTTCGACTCCGGGAGCACGGAGAGCTTTATCCACCCTGAAACGGTAAGGCGCTGCTCCCTACGCACCCATCCCACATCCCAAACCATAGCCCTCGCATCTGGGTCCCACTCGGTACAAATCACGGGGTACTGTATTGTGGATCTCTCGATCCAGGGTGCCAAATACACCCGTTTCAAATTTTATATCCTCCCTCACCTCTGTGCCCCCCTGCTGCTCGGACTGGATTTCCAGTGCAGCCACCGAAGCCTGACACTGAAGTTCGGCGGACCCTTGCCCCCCCCTTACGGTGTGCTGCCTTGCGACACTGAACGTCGTACCCCCCTCGCTATTCGCTAACCTCACTCCTGACTGTAAGCCCGTCGCCACCAGGAGCCGGCGCTACAGTGCCCAAGATATGGCTTTTATCAAGTCAGAGGTCCAGCGTTTACTGGGAGAGGGGGTCATCGAGGCTAGCAACAGCCCTTGGAGAGCGCAAGTGGTGGTAGTCCGGTCCGGGGAGAAGAAACGGATGGTCGTGGATTATAGCCAGACCATAAACCGATTCACGCAGCTTGATGTGTACCCCTTTCCTCGCATCGCGGAAATGGTAAATCGGATCGCCCAATACCGAGTCTTTTCCACGGTCGACCTCAAATCTGCCTACCACCAGCTCCCCATCCGACCAAAAGACCGCCCCTATACTGCCTTTGAAGCAGCCGGCCGGCTCTTCCACTTCCTCAGGGTCCCCTTTGGTGTCACAAATGGGGTCTCCGTCTTTCAAAGGGCGATGGACCAAATGGTGGACCAGTACGGTTTGCGGGCTACATACCCGTACTTGGACAATGTCACCATCTGCGGCCATGATCAGCAGGACCATGACACTAACCTCAAAAAGTTCCTCCAGACCGCCCGAGCCCTTAACCTGACCTATAACGAGGGCAAATGCGTTTTCCACACCACCCGGCTGGCCATCCTCGGCTATGTCGTGGAAGACGGGGTCCTAGGTCCCGACACCGACCGCATGCGCCCCCTTAAGGAACTCCCTCTCCCCCGCAGCCTCAAGGCCCTGAAACGGTGCTTGGGGCTTTTCTCCTATTACGCCCAGTGGGTCCCCAAGTATGCGGACAAAGCCCGCCCACTCATAAAGACCACCACTTTTCCCCTCTCGGCTGAGGCCCAATTGGCCTTCAACCGCATCAAGGCCGACATCATCAAGGCCGCCATGCACGCGGTGGACGAAACCATCCCTTTCCAGGTAGAGAGCGATGCATCAGACATCGCCCTGGCTGCTACCCTCAATCAAGGAGGCAGACCAGTAGCGTTCTTCTCCCGAACCCTCACTGCCTCCGAGATTCGACACTCTGCAGTCGAAAAGGAGGCACAAGCCATTGTGGAGGCTGTGCGGCGCTGGAGACACTACCTCGCCGGTAGGAGGTTTACCCTAGTCACCGACCAATGGTCGGTCGCCTATATGTTCGATAACACGCAACGGGGCAAAATAAAGAACGATAAAATTTTGAGGTGGAGGATCGAACTCTCCACCTACTCGTACGATATCAAGTATCGTCCAGGGGAGCTCAACGAGCCCCCAGATGCCCTGTCCCGCGGCACATGCACCAACGCGCAGGAGGACCGCCTGCAAGCCATCCACAATGACCTCTGCCACCCGGGGGTTACCCGGCTCGTCCATTTCATCAAGTCCCGCAACCTACCTTACTCAACCAAGGAGGTCAAGGCCATGGTCAGGGCCTGCCAGGTCTGTGCGGAGTGCAAACCGCACTTCTATCGGCCAGACAAGGTTCGGCTCGTGAAGGCCTCGGGCCCCTTTGAGCGACTGAGCGTGGACTTCAAGGGGACCCTCCCGTCCACCAACCGTTATGCCTATTTCCTCACCGTGATCGATGAGTTCTCCCGTTTCCCATTCGCCATTCCCTGCACCGACATGACCTCAGCCACGGTGATTAAGGCACTGCACAGCATCTTCACCCTGTTCGGTTTCCCTGCTTATATCCACAGCGACCGGGGTACATCGTTCATGAGCGATGAACTGCGTCAGTATCTGCGCAGCAAAGGCATCGCCTCGAGCAGAACGACCAGCTATAACCCACGGGGAAACGGGCAGGTGGAGAGGGAGAACGCGACCGTGTGGAAGGCTGTCCTTCTGGCCCTGCGGTCGAGAAATCTCCCAACCACCCGCTGGCAGGAGGTCCTACCCGATGCCCTACACTCCATTAGGTCACTCCTCTGCACGGCCACAAATGAGACCCCTCATGAGCGATTGTTTCGCTTCCCCAGGAAGTCTACCTCCGGGGTCTCGCTTCCACCTTGGCTGACGGCTCCGGGACCTGTTTTTCTCTGGAGGCACGCGAGGAGCCATAAAACGGACCCCCTAGTTGAAAAGGTCCGACTGCTCCACGCCAACCCCAGTTACGCCTACGTGGAGTACTCCGACGGCAGGCAAGATACGGTTTCCCTCCGGGATCTGGCGCCCGCTGGATCCTCCACCACAGACGCCCCTTCCCCCGCCGCTCCCCTGCAGGACCCGTCGCCCCCTACAACACACCCCCTTCCGGCCCTACCCCCGTTGGTGAGCTCCTACCGTGCGCCCCCCCCTTGCGCCCCCCCTTTACACACCCCGCCGGCGCCGGCTCCGCTACCCCCGGCCCTGCCTAGTTCCTCTGCCCTGGCTCCACTACCCCCGGCCCTGCCTAGTTCCTCTGCCCCGACCCAGACCGAAGCTCCGACCGCTGTGCTCCCGGATGTGCCCTCAACCGGGACGTCCGTGCCCGCCGCACCACCGCCCGAACTGAGGAGATCGAGGAGGACGATCCGGCTGCCGATACGGATGGACCTATGATGGCACTTCACCCCCGCCGGACTCCTTTTTAAACAAGGGGTGAATGTGATGAACTGTTACTGCCTTATCATCATGTAAGGTGATGTCCCCTTTAAGACCAGGCTTGGAACCCTGGAGACTCCGCCTCTGGCTCCGCCCATCTGGGAGCCATACATAAAGGCCTGCCTCATGGTCTGTATAGCAGTCAGCTCTCGTCCAAATCTGTAGCATAGTTATTAGCCTAATAAAGCCTTCTTTACAGCTTAATCTCTAGCATCATTATTGAGGGCACCTCACATACCAAATTTGCAGCAGGGGTTAGACGGACATTAGACGCAGAAAACCTAAAGACAGCCTCAGTAAGATCAGTTAACGCGATATGAAGCTGAGTTCTGGAGGAAACAACCCTTCTATTTTCATTGGTGTTTTGTGCCACAATTTCAAACTTAAACGAAGAGTTTAACAAATGGCAGCATTATTGACTACAGCTCAGTCTGCAACACCTGCATTCCGACAAAACTGGGGCGTCATTCTCCGACCCCCCGCCGGGTCGGAGAATAGCCATTGGCCGCCGTGAATCCCGCCCCTGCCCCCGCCGAAGTCTCCGGTACCGGAGATTGGGCGGGGGCGGGAATCGGGCCGCGCCGGTTGGCGGGACCCCCCGCTCAAATCTCCGGCCCAGATGGGCCGAAGTCCCGCCCAGAAATTGCCTGTCCCGCCGGCGTAAATCAAAGCTGGTATTTACCGGCAGGACCAGGCGGCGTGGGCGGGCTCCGGGGTTCCTGGGGGGTGCGCGGGGCGATCTGACCCCGGGGGGTGCCCCCACGGTGGCCTGGCCCACGATTGGGGCCCACCGATCCGCGGGCGGGCCTGTGCCGTGGGGGCACTCTTTCCCTTCCGCCACGGCCTCCACCATGGCGGAGGCGGAAGAGACTCTCCCCACTGCGCATGTGCGGGAAACTGTCGGCGGCCGCTGACGCTCCCGCGCATGCGCCGCATTTCCGCACCAGCTGGCGGGGCACCAAACGTCATTCCGCCAGCTGGCGGGGCAACAAACGCCATTTCCGCCAGCTGGCGGGGCGGAAATCCCTCCAGCGCCGGCCTAGCCCCTCAATGTTGGGGCTCGGCCCCCAAAGATGCGGAGCATTCCGCACCTTTGGGCCGGCGCGATGCCCGTCTGATTGGCGCCGTTTTTGCCGCCAGTCGGTGGACATCGCGCCGTTGGGGGAGAATATCGCCCTTGATCTCCAAACTCCGCGGCCTGTGACTCAGCTTCACCCTCTGCGACTGGATCCTGAACTTCCTAACCCACAGGCCACAATCAGTAAGGATAGGCAACAACTCGTTCTCCACGATCATCCTCAACACCGGTGCCCCACAAGGCTGTGTCCTCAGCCCCCTACTATACTCCTGAAACACCTATGACTGTGTGGCCAAATTCCCCTCCAACTCGATTTTCAAATTTGCTGATGACACCACCGTAGTTGGTCGGATTTCAAACAATGACGAGACAGAATACAGGAATGAGATAGAGAATCTGGTGAACTGGTGCGACGACAATAATCTCTCCCTCAATGTCAACAAAACGAAGGAGATTGTCATCGACTTCAGGAAGTGTAGTGGAGAACATGCCCCTGTCTACATCAATGGGAAAGAAGTAGAAAGGGTCGAGAGCTTCAAGTTTATATGTGTCCAGATCACCAACAAACTATCCTGGTCCCCCCATGCCGACACTATAGTTAAGAAAGCCCACCAACGACTCTACTTTCTCAGAATACTAAGGAATTTTGGCATGTCAGCTACGACTCTCACCAACCATTACAGATGCACCATAGAAAGCATTCTTTCTGGTTGTATCACAGCTTGGTATGGAGCCTGCTCTGCCCAAGACCGCAGGAAACTACAAAAGGTCATCAAAGTAGCCCAATCCATCACACAAACCAGCCTCGCATCCATTGTCTCTGTCTACAATTCCTGCTGCCTTGGAAAGGCAGCCAGCATAATTAAGGATCCCACGCACCCTTCAAACGTACTCTCTTCCACCTTCTTCCGTCATGCACCAACCGACTCAAAAACAGCTTCTACCCTGCTGCCAGCAGACTTTTGAATGGACCTACCTCGTATTAAATTGATCTTTTCTCTACACCTTGCTATGACTAACATTATATTCTGTTAGAAACTCTGCGACCAGCCTGAACGAGTACGCCACTACAGTAACTGACTTCATTAGTAAGTGTGCAGAAGACTGTGTGCCAAAGAAGTAAATCTGCGTGTTTCCCAACTGGAAACCCTGGATGAACAGAGATATCCACTGCTTGCTGAAGTCTAGGTCTGAGGCGTTCAAGTCAGGCGACCCTGACCTCTACAAGAAAGCCAGATATGATCTAAAGAAATCCATCAAAGATGCCAAAGGACAGTACCGGACCAAGCTCGAGTCCCAGGCTAGCCACACGGATCCCCGCCGTCTATGACAAGGTATGCAAGACATAACGGGCTACAGGATGAAGGCATGTAAAATCGTCAGCTCCAACGCACCCCTCCCTGATGAGCTCAACGCATTCTATGCCCGCTTTGAGCAAGAGGTCAGCGAGAGCGAGCCCTCCACCCCAGAAGCCGCAAATGAACTTGTATCTGAGATCACCACTGCAGACGTCAGAGCAGCCTTCTCGAAGGTCAACCCACGGAAAGCCACTGGCCCGGATGGGGTACCCGGACGAACACTCAGGTCTTGCGCGGATCAGCTGGCGGGGGTATTCGCAGACATCTTCAACCTCTCTTTCCAAAAATCTGAGGTCCCTATCTGTTTCAAGAAAACAACCATCATCCCTGTACCAAAAAATGTCAAGCAGCGTGCCGTAATGACTATCGTCTAGTGGCTCTGACATCCATCATCATGAAGTGCTTCGAAAGGTTAGTCATGGCACGAATCAACTCCAGCCTCCGGGATTGCCTTGATCGACTACAGTTCGTCTACCGCTGCAACAGATCCATAGCAGACGCCATCTCCATGGCCCTGCACTCTACCCTGGAACACCTAGATAACAAAGACACCTATCTCAGACTCCTATTTATCGACTACAGCTCAGCCTTCAACACCATCATTCGTACAAAACACATCTCCAAACTCCGTGGCCTTGGCCTCGGCTCCTCCCTCTGCGACTGGATCCTGAACTTTCTAACCCACAGGCCACAATCAGTAAAGATAGGCAACAACACCTCCTCCACGATCATCCTCAACACCGTTGTCCCACAAGGCTGTGTCCTCAGCACCCTACTGTACTCCTTCTACACCTATGACTGAGTGGCCAAATTCCCCTCCAACTCGATTTTCAAATTTGCTGATGACACAACGGTAGTGGGTCGGATTTCAAACAATGTTGAGACAGAGTATAGGAATGAGATTGAAAATCTGGTGAACTGGTGCAACGACAATAATCTCTCCCTCAATGTCAACAAAACGAAGGAGATTGTCATCGACTTCAGCAAGTGTAGTGGAGAACATGCCCCTGTCTACATCAATGGGAACAAAGTAGAAAGGGTCGAGAGCTTCAAGTTTTTAGGTGTAGAGATCACCACCAGCCTGTCCTGGTCCCCCCATGCCAACACTATAGTTAAGAAAGCCCACCAACGACTCTACTTTCTCAGAAGACTAAGGAAATTTGGCATGTCAGCTATGACCCTCACCAACTGCTACAGATGCACCATAGAAAGCCTTCTTTCTGGTTGTATCACAGCTTGGTATGGAGCCTGCTCTGCCCAAGACCGCAGGAAACTACAAAAGGTTGTGAATGTAGCCCAGTCCATCACGCAAACCAGCCTCCCATCCATTGACTTTATCTATAATTCCCGCTGCCTCAGAAAGGTAGCCAGCATAATTAAGGACCCCATGCACCCCGGACATACTCTCTTCTACCTTCTTCCGTCAGGAAAAAGATACCAAAGTTTGAGGTCACGTACCAACCGACTCAAGAACAGCTTCTTCCCGACTGCCATCAGACTTTTGAATGGATCTACCTCGTATTCAGTTGATCTTTTCCCTACACTTTGCTATAACTGTAACATTATATGCTGCAGTCTCTCCTTCCTTCCCTATGTACGGTATGCATTGTTTGTACAGCATGCAAGAAACAATACTTTTCACTGTACACTAATACATGTGACAATAATAAATCAAATCAAAATGTCAACAAACCACTCCCTGATGGAAGCAGTGTTTGCATGTTATTTGTGCCCATTATACAGTATAATCCTGAAGATTACATTGGCCATTCTTTAATACAGGATTCAGAATTAATCTATCGTGCAGCCTCATAGAACCACATGACTGAATAAGTTATACGTTTTGGGCGAGAGATGCTAAGATTAAAGTTAAAGTCACCCTCTGGGAAACATGGCTTTTGTATAATTTATCCAAAGTAGATGATGATAAACCTTTGGCACAGTTTTTTATTCCAGGAATATATATCCCATTTGATATTGTCTCACCCTCTGATGAAATTTTACTAAAAGGAAACAAAGTGCCCCAGCCAACGCATTTAACCATGTGTTTTCCGCTGCTTACTGAGAAAGACATGGCTATAAAACGGCACTCGCGTTAGATAAGGGTCCTCAGCTGGGAAAGCGCGGCCTAGGCCGCACATATCTCATCAGGTGCGCTAGAGGTGCTCTGCTCGCCGGAAATCCTCAGAATAGCGAGGGATCGGAACACTATTTTTAAATGGTGTCCTGGGGCGAGATTCTCCGACCCCCCGCCAGGTCGGAGAATCGCCGGGGGCTGGCGTGAATCCCGCCCCCGCCGGTTGCCGAATTCTCCGGCACCGGATATTCGGCGGGGGCGGGAATCGCGCCGCGCCGGTTGGCGGCCCCCCCCCCCCCCCGCGATTCTCCAGCCCGGATGGGCCGATGTCCCGCCGCTAAAATGCCTGTTCCACCGGCGTAGATTAAACCACCTACCTTACAGGCGGGACAAGGCGACGCGGGCGGGCTCTGGGGTCCTGGGGGGCGCGCGAGGCGATCTGGACCCCACGGTGGCCTGGCCCGCGATCGGGGCCCACCGATCCGCGGGCGGGCCTGTGCCGTGGGGGCACTCTTTCCCTTCCGCCTTTGCCACGGTCTCCACCATGGCGGAGGTGGAAGAGACTCCCTCCACTGCGCATGCACGGGAATGCCGTCAGCGGCCGCTAACGCTCCCGCGCATGCGCTGCCCGGAGATGTCATTTCCGCATCAGCTGGCGGGGCACCAAAGGCCTTTTCCGCCAGCTGGCGGGGCGGAAATTCGTCCGGCGCTGGCCTAGCCCCTTAAGGTTGGGGCTCGGCCCCCAAAGATGCAGTGCATTCCGCACCTTTGGGGCGGCGCGATGCCCGACTGATTTGCGCCGCTGATCTCCGACATCCCCGGCGCCTCTCCCTATCCCCTCCCCCAAGCACTATGGGAGGATCCCGGCCCCTCCCACCACTCGCTAAGGGTACCCCCAGCCTGATCGCCATGCAAGGAAAATGCCAACTTGGCACCTTGGCAGTGCCAACCTGCTGGTGCCCATGGCAGCTGGCAATGCCAGGTTGACACCCAGGTGGCACTGCCAGGGTGCCATTTTGGCAGTGCCAGGGTGCCCAGATGGCACCAGCAAGGCCAGGGTGCCACCCTGGTAGTGCCACCTGGGTACCACGTTAGATCTCGCGAGGCATTGCGAGCCGGGTATGTCCCGGGAGTGGGGTCTCCTGGCTTCTATCGGCCACACTGCGGCGCGGCGCACTGCTTTCCGGACGCAGCATGGCCGTTCAATCGTGCCCTCTCTCTTCATGATATTTATTTTAAATAAAGAAACTGTTGTCTATATTTAGTACTTTAGTCCCTCCTATCAGGCTAAGCATAGGCGGTTTTGAGGTGCAGTGGGTAGCGTCGCTGTCTCTGAGCTAGAGGCTCCGGCTTTGAGTCCCACCCTACGATTGATGGCGGAGAAAGGCGCGTTCATGATGCCTCAAGCAGGTTGCGTGTGCTAACGTGCACATTACTTCCAACATGGCAATGGCTGGCAGTAAGAGCAGGAGAGATGCTTGATCAGCCATATTTGATGTTAAAGTGGTACCCCGCCCAAGCTATAAGTCTCTGGCTGAATGCCCTTGAATGCTGAAGCGTTCCCCGACTGCAGCGTATGAGGTAGACAACGTTGGCCGAGTCGCACGAGTATGTACCGCTTACCTGGTAGATGGTGTTCTCACGTGTAATAGTGGTACCCATGTTCTCACGTGTAATGGTGGTACCCATTGTCTACCTCATACGCTGCAGGAAAGGATGCCCCGAAACGCGGCACATTGGCGAGACCATGCAGACGTTGCGACAACAGATGAACGAACGTCCCGCGACAATCGCCAGACATAAATCTTCCCTTCCAGTCGGGGAACACTTCAGCAGTCAAGGGCATTCAGCCTCTGATCTTTGGGTAAGCGTTCTCCAAGGCAGTCTTCAGGACGCGCAACAACGCAGAATCGCCGAGCACAAACCGAAAGCCAAGTTCCGCGCACATGAGTACATCCTCAACCGGGACCTTGGATTCATGGCGCATTACATTCAGCCCCACCATCTGGCCTGGGCTTGCGAAATCCAACCAATCTTCTAGTTTGAGACAATTCACACCTCTTTAACCTGGGGTTATCCCTATCTCTGGATCTGTAAAGACTTAATTACCTGCAAATGCACACATTCAAAGTATCGTCTTGCATCTCTGACTTTGTCTATATATATGTTTCTGGAACCAACTCTTCATCCACCTGTGGAAGGAGCAGTGCTCCGAAAGCTAGTGATTTGAAACAAACACGTTGGACTTTAACCTGGTGTTGTAAGGTTTCCAATTGAGATTATTAAGTAGGTTTAGTTTGAATGTAAATGAAAACATGTTGATTTAATTTAAGAACCTGGGGCGAAATTCTCCCGAAACGGCGCGATGTCCGCCGACTGGCGCCCAAAACGGTGCCAATCAGACGGGCATCGCGCCGCCCCAAAGGTGCGGAATGCTCCTCATCTTTGGGGGCCGAGCCCCAACATTGAGGGGCTAGGCCGACGCCGGAGGAATTTCCGCCCCGCCAGCTGGTGGAAACGGCCTCTGTTGCCCCGCCAGCTGGCGCGGAAATGACATCTCGGGGCGGCGCATGCGCGGGAGCGTTGGCGGCCGCTGACAGTTTCCCGCGCATGCGCAGTGGAGGGAGTCTCTTCCGCCTCCGCCATGGTGGAGACCGTGGCGGAGGCGGAAGGGAAAGAGTGCCCCCACGGCACAGGCCCGCCCGCGGATCGGTGGGCACCGATCGCGGGCCAGGCCACCGTGGGGGCACCCCCCCGGGGCCAGATCGCCCCGCGCCCCCCCCAGGACCCCGGAGCCTGCCCATGCCACCTTGTCCTGCCGTTGAAAAGGTGGTTTAATCCACGCCGGCGGGACAGGCAATTTATCGGCAGGAGTTCGGCCCATCCGGGCCGGAGAATCCAGCGGGGAGGCCCGCCAACCGGCGCGGCCCGATTCCCGCCCCGCCGAATATCCGGTGCCGGAGACTTCGGCAACCGGCGGGGGCGGGATTTACGGCGGCCAACGGCCATTCTCCGACCCGCTGGGGGGTCGGAGAATGACGCCCCCGATTCAATAATGTTTTAAAATAGACATTTGCATTGGGCACCTTTTTATGAGTTTATAATGTTAACAGTCACAAAAAAGAAACTATTTACTGCAAAATCTTCACATCCAAGAAGAGTGAATTTGTGATTGCTGAATCAAAATGATGTATTTAAAGGTAGAGGGGTCCACGTTGCTTTGATCTTTTAATGCTAACATGTCTCCAGGGTGGGCAATATGCGATCTTCAGCTGAATCACCAGTTTATCTCTTGTGAATCACCATTTTGGTAAAGGAGTTTGTGCTCAGAGAGCTGTCGCAAGGATCATCAAGGAATAATTGCTACTTTAAGTGTCTTTAATGTATTTTAAGAGGCTGAAAGACATTTTTGGCAATGGCCTCTCGTAACAGCAACTGGCCAATTGGGAGTAAACAAGTGTTTCAGAGGCTCTTGATTGCTGCTTTATCATCCTTGCTCGTGGGCGTTAGAAGAGGACTTTTGAAACACAACTGGAGACTTTCTGGGACACCTTTCCTTGGCTTCATTCTAGCAAACTCTATTCTGGATTTTCTCTGAGACCTTCCCTGAATAAGTTTAACTGCTGTGCTGCTTTGCTAAATTATAGACACCAAGAGAAAGGGAGTGATTGCTCATCAGCATTAGACTAGACATCCGCATTTGAGCTGCAGGAGAAGTGGGACCACATGAGACCGGGTAGTGTGACACCAGTTGCTGTTGAGAGTGACAGGAGGGTTAAGAGGATGAGGGGATCTCCTTCAGGTACAGGATATACCTCTTCATCTGGATCTTCACCAGGAGCCTCAGTGAAGTGTCCGAGAACTTGTTCACCTTCTCTCCTGATCGCTGAGTCCTCCGACAACATCCCACACTATGTCGGCCAGCATACTCCATACGCGCTGCTCCATGAAAATGGTGCCTCATCGGTGCTTAAGTGTTAAAACTGCAGATGTTTAGCATCTCTGCTGATGCTAGTTGTTACTCCTACCAGGAGATCTGCTGTCATGGTATGTCACGGTCGTCTGTTTTGTGCCACCCTTACACATCCATGTTAGCGAGCCTGCAACGTATCTATGACGTTCATCATCCAATTAGAAACATGGAAACATAGAAAATAGGAGCAGGAGGAGGCCATTTAGCCTTTCAAGCCCACTCCATCATTCTTTATGGATTGGATTTGTTTATTGTCACGTGTACCGAGGTACAGTGAAAAGTATTTTTCTGCGAGCAGCTCAACAGATCATTAAGTACATGAGAAGAAAAGGGAATAAAAGAAAATACATAATAGGGCAACACAACATATACAATGTAACTACATAAGCACTGGCATCGGATGAAGCATACAGGGTGTAGTGTTAATGAGGTCAGTCCACAAGAGGGTCATTTAGGAGTCTGGTGACAGTGGGGAAGAAGCTGTTTTTGAGTCTGTTCGTGTGTGTTCTCAGACATCTGTATCTCCTGCCCGATGGAAGAAGTTGGAAGAGTGAGTAAGCCAGGTGGGAGGGATCTTTGATTGTACTGCCCGCTTTCCCCAGGCAGCGGGAGGTGTAGATGGAGTCAATGGATGGGAGGCAGGTTTGTGTGATGGACTGGGCGGTGTTCACGACTCTGAAGTTTCTTGCGGTCCTGGGCTGAGCAGTTGCCATACCAGGCTGTGATGCAGCCCGATAGGATGCTTTCTATGGTGCAAATGTAAATGTTGGTAAGGGTTAATGTGGACATGCCGAATTTCCTTAGGTTCCTGAGGAAGTATAGGCGCTGTTGTGCTTTCTTGATCGTAGCGTCGACGTGGGTAGACCAGGACAGATTGTTTGTGATGTGCACACCTAGGAATTTGAAACTGCTAACCATCTCCACCTCGGCCCCGTTGATGCTGACAGATGTGTGTACAGTACTTTGCTTTCTGAAGTCAATGACCAGCTCTTTAGTTTTGCTGGCATTGAGGGAGAGATTGTTGTCGTTATACCACTCCAATAGGTTCACTATTTCCCTCCTGTAATCTGACTCGTTGTTGTTCGAGATCTGACCCAGTATGGTCATGTCATCAGCAAACATGTAGGTGGAGTTTGAACCACATTTTGCCCAGCAGTCGTGTGTGTACAGGGAGAAGAGTATGGGGCTAAGTATGCAGCCTTGCGGGGACCCAGTATTGAGGACTATTGTGGTAGTATGTATTGGGGGTCATGTGGGACTGGAAGCCCTAATGTCATTGGCTGACAGATCCCGGGTCCTGGTTGGCCGTTGACCTCAAGCTCCGCCCTGAAGGCGGAGTATAAGAAGCCGGAGTCTTCCCCCGCAAGCCAGTTTACTATCGAGCTGCGGGGGAACAGACACGCTTAATAAATTGTAGCGCACAAAGACTCCATGAGACGAATAGAGTGAAGTCCTTCAAGCACTGGCAGACTTGCTTCGAGGCCTACCTCAGAACGACCACCGGCCGAGTCTCAGAAGACCAAAAACTGCAGGTCCTGCACTCGAGGGTGAGCACGGAGATTTTCTCCCTCATCGAAGACTCGGACGATTTCCAGACGGCGTTCGCAGCACTGAGAAGTCTCTACGTTCGCCCAGTTAACCAAATCTACGCTCGCTGCCAGCTCGCGACGAGACGGCAAGCTCCCGGAGAATCGATGGACGAGTTCTACGCCGCGCTGCTGATTTTGGGACGAGCCTGCAGCTGCCCGTCGGTGAACGCAAACGAACACACGGACATGTTAATGCGCGATGCTTTTGTGGCTGGTATGCAATCCTCCCAAATCCGCCAAAGACTTCTAGAAAAAGAGTCGCTAGGACTCTCAGAGGCACGGGCCTTAGCAGCCTCCCCAGACGTGGCCGCGCGTAATACCCGCGCCTACGGCCCCGACCGCACGGCAAAACATTGGGCCCCGTACGTACCCGTCGCGGCAAACCCCCTACCCCCCCCCCCCCCGGACACCCCACAGGCTTGCGCGGTCCAAACGCCGAGTCGCACTGGGGGCGCCCGCTGTTATTTCTGCGGCCAGGCGAAACACCCCCGACAGCGCTGCCCGGCCCGCGCAGCTATCTGCAAAAGCTGCGGGAAAAAGGGCCATTATGCGGTTGTGTGCCGGTCCCGCGAGGTCGCCGCCGTACCGGGAGCACAGGGAGCCCTGCAAGCAGTTTACGCGCCCCAACCCCCCCAGCACGCCATGTACGACCCGCAGGCGCAGCCGCTCTGGGTCCCGACCACCGCGGTCCCGGGATAACTGGGAGCCCTGCACGCCGCCAATTTGGGTCCCGGCCACCACGAGGGGAGGAGGGGCGCCGCCATCTTGGACCGCCCCAGACCTGTACGACGCATTGGGGCGGCCATTTTGTCCACCCCCACCGCCATCTTGTGACCCCCCAGCCACGTGCGATGTATGAGGGCGGCCATTTTGTTCATCCCCGACGCCATCTTGGACGGCAACAATGGACCCCACTCCACTACTACAACCACGGCTCGCTTCGATTACGCTCGATCAAGCCCAGCCCCGGACACTCCAGACGACGACGACAACGGTACTAATAAACGGCCACGAGACGCCATGCCTAGTCGACTCCGGGAGCACGGAAAGCTTTATACACCCCGACACGGTAAGACGCTGTTCCTTGACCACCTATCCCAGCGCACAAAAGATTTGCCTAGCTGCAGGATCCCACTCCGTACAGATCCGGGGATTCTGCATAGTTACCCTAACGGTGCAGGGGAGGGAGTTCAAAAACTACAAACTAAACGTCCTTCCCCAACTCTGTGCCCCCACCTTGCTGGGATTAGATTTCCAATGCAATCTACAGAGCCTTACGTTCAAATTCGGCGGCCCCATACCCCCACTCACTATCTGCGGCCTCGCAACCCTCAAGGTGCAACCCCCGTCCTTGTTTGCGAACCTCACCCCGGATTGCAAACCCGTCGCCACTAGGAGCAGACGGTACAGCGCCCAGGACCGGACCTTCATTTGGTCTGAAGTCCAGCGGCTACTAAAGGAGGGCATAATCCAGGCCAGTAATAGTCCCTGGAGATCGCAGGTGGTAGTAGTGAAGACAGGGGAGAAACAAAGGATGGTCATAGACTATAGCCAGACCATCAACAGGTACACACAACTAGACGCGTACCCTCTCCCCCGCATATCCGACATGGTCAATCGGATTGCCCAATATAAAGTCTTCTCCACCGTGGACCTCAAGTCCGCCTACCATAAGCTCCCCATCCGCCCAAGTGACCACAAGTACACAGCCTTCGAGGCAGACGGGCGATTATACCATTTCCTACGGGTCCCTTTTGGCGTCACAAACGGGGTCTCGGTCTTCCAACGGGAGATGGACCGAATGGTTGATCAACATGGGTTGCGGGCCACGTTCCCGTATCTCGACAATGTAACCATCTGCGGCCACGATCAGCAGGACCACGACGCCAACCTCCAAAAATTCCTCCAGACCGCCAAAGCCTTGAACCTCACGTACAACGAGGACAAGTGCGTTTTTAGCACCGACCGGCTAGCCATTCTGGGCTACGTAGTGCGCAATGGGATAATAGGCCCCGACCCCGAACGTATGCGCGCACTCATGGAATTTCCCCTCCCACACTGCCCAAAAGCCCTGAAACGCTGCTTGGGGTTCTTTTCGTACTACGCCCAGTGGGTCCCCCAGTACGCAGACAAGGCCCGCCCCCTAATACAGACCACAAACTTCCCTCTGTCGACAGAGGCTTGCCAGGCCTTCAGCCGCATCAAAGCGATTATCGCAAAGGCCACGATGTGCGCCATCGACGTGTCCCTCCCCTTCCAGGTCGAGAGCGACGCCTCCGACGTAGCTCTAGCGGCCACCCTTAACCAAGCGGGCAGACCCGTGGCCTTTTTCTCCCGGACCCTCCACGCCTCAGAAATCCGCCACTCTTCAGTAGAAAAGGAAGCCCAAGCCATAGTGGAAGCTGTGCGACATTGGAGGCATTACCTGGCCGGCAGGAGATTCACTCTCCTCACCGACCAACGGCCGGTAGCCTTCATGTTCGATAGTGCACAGCGGGGCAAAATCAAAAACGACAAAATCTTAAGGTGGAGGATCGAGCTCTCCACCTTCAACTATGAGATTTTGTATCGTCCCGGAAAGCTGAACGAGCCGTCCGATGCCCTATCCCGCGGCACATGTGCCAACGTACAAATTAACCGCCTCCAAACCCTCCACGAGGACCTCTGCCACCCGGGGGTCACTCGCTTTTACCGCTTCATCAAGTCCCGCAATCTCCCATACTCTTTAGAGGAGGTCCGTACAGTCACAAGGGACTGCCACATCTGCGCGGAATGCAAGCCGCATTTTTTCAGGCCAGATGGAGCGCACCTGATTAAGGCTTCCCGCCCCTTTGAACGCCTCAGTCTCGATTTCAAAGGGCCCCTCCCCTCCACCGACCGCAACGCATATTTTCTTAATGTAGTGGACGAATACTCCCGCTTCCCTTTTGCCATTCCCTGCTCTGACATGACCGCGGCCACAGTCATTAAAGCCCTGAACAGCATCTTCACACTGTTCGGTTACCCCTCATACGTCCACAGCGACAGGGGGTCCTCTTTCATGAGTGACGAGCTGCGCCAGTTCCTGCTCAGCAAGGGCATAGCCTCAAGCTACAACCCCCGGGGGAACGGGCAAGTAGAAAGGGAGAACGGCACGGTCTGGAAGGCCGTCCTACTGGCCCTACGGTCCAGGGACCTCCCAGTTTCAAGGTGGCAGGAGGTCCTCCCGGACGCTCTCCATTCCATCCGGTCGTTATTATGTACGAGCACTGATCAAATGCCTCATGAGCGTCTCCTTGACTTCCCTAGGAGGTCCTCCTCTGGAACGTCAGTGCCGACCTGGCTGGCGGCCCCAGGACCCATCCTGCTCCGAAAGCATGTGCGGGCACATAAGGCGGACCCGTTGGTCGAAAGGGTTCACCTCCTCCACGCGAACCCCCAGTACGCCTACGTGGAGTACCCCGACGGCCGACAGGACACGGTCTCCCTGCGGGATCTGGCGCCCGCCGGCAACACGCACACCTCCCCGACACCATCAACCCAACCCCCCCCTTCCTGCCACCGCCGCACCCCGCGACCGCCCCCTTCCCAGGAGGATCGGTTTCCCTCCCCTCAGCACCGACCCGAGCTGAAACCGTATGGCTCCTGGAGGCGACAACACTAGTACAAGCACCACCACCACCGCCGGGGCCGAGGCGATCGACACGGACGACCAGACCGCCCGACCGACTCGTGGCGTCGATGTAAAACAAATATGGACTGTTCACAAGAACATTTTGCTTTTCTTCCTATACCCTCTGTAAATAGTTGCAACAGGACGAAATTGTCCAATACTGTATTGCCATGTGAATGTTTTGTCCTCCCAGGACCAGCCCTGTAAACCCTTACCACCATACGAAGCATCACCCCGCCGGGTTCATTTTTGACAAGGGGTGAATGTGGTAGTATGTATTGGGGGTCATGTGGGACTGGAAGCCCTAATGTCATTGGCTGACAGATCCCGGGTCCTGGTTGGCTGTTGACCTCAAGCTCCGCCCTGAAGCCGGAGTATAAGAAGCCGGAGTCTTCCCCCGCAGGCCAGTTTACTATCGAGCTGCGGGGGAACAGACACGCTTAATAAAGCCTCATCGACTTCACTCTATTCGTCTCATGGAGTCTTTGTGCGCTACAACTATCGTGGAGGACGAGTTGTTGTTTATCCTTACTGATTGTGGTCTATGGGTCAGGAAGTCGAGGATCCAGTTGCAGAGGGAGGAGCCAGGTTCTAGGTTTCGGAGCTTTGATATGAGCTTGGCTGGGATTGTGCTGTTGAAGGCGAAGCTGTCGTCAATAAATATGAGTCTGATGTAGGAATCCTTGTTGTCGAGATGCTCCATGAATGAATGTAGGGCCAGAGAGATGGCGTCTGCTGTGGACCGGTTGTGGCGGTATGTGAATTGCAGAGGATCTAGGCATTCTGGGAGCATGGAGTTGATGAGCCTCATGACCAACTTCTCGAAGCACTTCATTATGATCACTGTCAAGGCCACTGGACGATATTCATTGAGGCACATTATCTGGTTCTTCTTTGGCACTGGTATGATGGTGATTTTCTTGAAGAAGGTTGGGACCTCGGAATGGAGAAGGGAGAGGTTGAAGGTGTCCGCTGCCAGCTGGTCCATGCAGGATAGGAGTGCATGACCTGGAACCCTCTCCAGGCCCATCGCCTTCCGCGGGTTCACTTTAAAGAGGGCCGATCTCACTTCAGAAGCTGGGACCGTGGGTGTGGGTGTGTCCGGGACTGCTTGGGCAGCCAACAACGGTTTGATGGTTTCCTGCTCAAACGAAACATAGAATGCATTGAGTTCATTGAGGAGGGGTGCACTGCTGGCGGAGATTCTGCTCGGCTTTGCTTTGTAGCCCGATATGTTGTTTAGGCCTTGCCACAACCGCCAAGAGTCTGTACCGCTAGTCCGTGACTCCAGCTTGGTCTGATATTCTCTATTGGCATCTCAGATGAATTTACGGAGGTTGTATCTGGATTTCATGTATAGGTCAGGGTCGCCTGACTTGAACCTCAGACCTGGCCTTCAGTAGGGATTCAATCTCCCGATTAAGCCATGGTTTCCGGTTGGGGAACGTATTTACTACGTACAGTCGTCTACACATTTGCTGATAAAATCTGTGACGTTGGTGGCATACTCATTTAGGTTGGTCGCTGAGTTCTTAAATATGGACCAGTCCACTGCACGACCTTCTTAACAGGATTCTCCCGCTTAAGTTTCTGTTTGTCTGTTGGGGAAGGAACATTGTCTTGTGGTCCGATCAGGGGATGGATCGATAGGCACCATTGATTTTTGTTTAGCAGTGGTTGAGAGTGTTGTCACCACTGGTGGGACAGGAGAATTTTGGCAGTACACTTTTGAGGTTGGCCTTGTTGAAGTCCCCGGTCACAATGAACAAGGGGCTGGTTTAGCACAGTGGGCTAAACAGTTGGCTTGTAATGCAGAACAAGGCCAGCAGCGCGGGTTCAATTCCCGTACAGGCCTCCCCGAACAGGCGCCGGAATGTGGCGACTAGGGGCTTTTCACAGTAACTTCATTGAAGCCTACTTGTGACAATAAGTGATTATTATTATTATTATTAAGGCCTCCGGGTGTTCTGTTTTGTAGTTGTTTATTACTGTGTATAGTTCATCCAGCGCCTTCCTCGCCACTTCCTGGGGTGGGATGTAGACCGCTGTGATAATGGCTGAAGTGAACTCATGTGAAAGATAGTATGGGTGGCACTTCACGGTCAGGTATTCCAAGCCAGGGGAACAGTAGGTTGCCAGGGTCGCCACATCTGAGCACCAGGAGGAGTTGATGAGGAGGCAAACCCCTCCACCCTTCGTTTTGCCTGATGATGCCGTGCGGTCCGCCCGGTGAATTGAGAAGCCTTCAGGTTGTATGGCACAGACCGGTGAGGCAAAGGGTGAGCCATATCTCTGTGAAACAGAGCACACAGCAGGTTCTTATTTCCCTCTGAGAGGTAAGTCTAGCGTTAAGTTCATCCAGCTTGTTTTCGATCACTTGGACGTTTGCCAGGAGTATGCTGGTGAGAGGAAACTTGAAACCGCGTTGCTTCAGTCTCACCTGCAGACGGCTGCGTTCCCTCTCTTCCTCGGTGTCTGTGTCTGGGTGGGCCAGGGATCTGATGAGAGAAGACAGCCCTTGTGGAAGGTAGGTGGTTGAGTCTGGCGAGGGCCGGGGCATTAGTTTCGTTTTCGGGGTCGTGTCTTGCAAGGTTTGCTGGTTGCAATCTTGGGGTTGCCGGTGGGGCATGTTTGCGATCCGGTCAGACCCCGGCCTTCTCCGAGGACGGTTCTACTTGCGCCCCGTTCGGGTCCTCGTGTGGGGTCTCCGCTGTTCCAGGGCTCTTGGGTTGCAGGCAGGGGCTTCCTGGGTCAGGCTGGGCTGGGTCCCGTGCTCTGCTCCAGTGTTGGTGGGCTGATCGGGCGCTCCTGGAGTGGGGCCATGGAGTAACCCTGGTCGGGCCTCCACTTGGATTCTTCCTTCCATCTTTCGGTAAGTCAGGTAGCTGGACGGGCCTCTCCGGGTCGGGTCGCTGGGTGGGCCTCTCTGAGTCGGGTCGGGTGCTCCGGCGGCGGGATTGGGCAGTCCGGGGGCTGGTGTTGGTTCCTAGGCCCGGGCGGGCCCTCCGAGGGCCCGGTCGGGTCCAAATCGAGGTCGGGGTCGGACTTCCTTTTTGGTCCTCTTCAACCTCTGGGTCGGGTCGTTCTCGGAGTCCTGCCGGGTGGGGCTGAGTCATCAGGTCCAAACCACGGGCCTCTGAGGATCTTCAAACCTGCAAGAGAACATAAAAGAGAAAGGCGAGTGATAGTGATAGTGCTGGAATTCAATTTTAAGAGATTAGTACGGTTATAGGAGACGTAATTAGAGAATTTGTGTGAGAGAGCTCCGGTTCCACCTTGCTGAATTTGAGTGTTAGCCTGTATGGGTATTGATTTAATTGTATGATGTTAAAGTTGCCCTTATCAAAAACTTCAAACAGAGCAACCTCATTAATATTAAAGCCCATTAATATTAAAGAAAGCAAACACTCATTAGACTGCAAGAAAGGAACAGGATTGATTAAGGACATTTTTCAATTCAGTGACTAAAGTAACTTAGAGCCGAATTCATTGCATTGACGTGTATCATGGCACAGTCTGATATTACATTACTATCTACATTTAATTTGTAAGTGATTGCATGGCACGGAACTCCTCTCCAACTCATAAAATGCATTTCGTCTAAATTTCTTGGCTGCGTGAAATGTTTAATCAGCCACCCAATGAATCCTTGAAATCCAACTGCCATTTGATATAAATATATTGCACAATCATTGAAGGAAACCAAAACCTGATTTGATCTTGACAAATGTGAAAAAGGATTTCAAATCTATGTAATCAGAGAATGCTAAATTACAATATTGTACATTAAATTGCCACATGTGGAGCCATATATAAACCAACTTCAAAGAAATTGCGAACTGGGGCTAGTCAGAGAACAGCAGTGTTCTTATCAGATCGAAACATATGTCTGTAACAAGTACTTATCAACAGAAAATGCTGAAAATACTCAACAGATCAGGCAGTATCTGTGGAGCTAGAAACAGAGTTACTCTTTGAGATTGATTAACCTACAGCAATGGCAATTGGCAAATCAATGATCTATGTTCAATCTCTGGTGCGTAATATCTAGGAATAGCCCATAATTAAACATGTACACATTGAACATACAGGGTCAGCAAAGGAAAATGAATGAACATTAGTGAAAAAAATAGATTATTTGTCAAAACTTTTTATCTCGCACCCATCAGGACATTTTGCAAGAATGCGAATCCAAGGGCAAGTACTTTATACTGGAAGAGAAGAAAGTGTTGATTGGTTGGAAAGTGGACTGTGATTGGTAGAGACATTGGGCGTCATTCTCCGACCCCCGCCGGGTCGGAGAATGGCCGCTGGCCGCCGTGAATCCCGCCCCCGCCCCCGCCGAAGTCTCCGGTACCGGAGATTGGGCGGGGGCGGGAATCGGGCCGCGCCGGTTGGCGGGACCCCCCGCTCAATTCTCCGGCCCGGATGGGCCGAAGTCCCGCCCAGAAATTGCCTGTCCCGCCGGCGTAAATCATTGCTGGTATTTACCGGCGGCGTGGGCGGGCTCCGGGGTCCTGGGGGGGGGGCGCGGGGCGATCTGACCCTGGGGGGTGCCCCCACGGTGGCCTGGCCCACGATTGGGGCCCACCGATCCGCGGGCGGGCCTGTGCCGTGGGGGCACTCTTTCCCTTCCGCCTCTGCCACGGCCTCCACCATGGCGGAAGCGGAAGAGACTCTCCCCACTGCGCATGCGTGGGAAACTGTCGGCGGCCGCTGACGCTCCCGCGCATGCGCCGCATTTCCGCGCCAGCTGGCGGGGCAACAAACGCCATTTCCGCCAGCTGGCGGGGCAACAAACGCCATTTCTGCCAGCTGGCAGGGCGGAAATCCCTCCGGCGCCGGCCTAGCCCCTCAATGTTGAGGCTCGGCCCCCAAAGATGCGGAGCATTCCGCACCTTTGGGCCGGCGCGATGCCCATCTGATTGGCGCCGTTTTTGGCGCCAGTCGGCGGACATCGCGCCGTTGGGGAGAATTTTGCCCATTGTCTTGGAGAATGGACAGTTAACTGCCAAGCACGGTTTGACATTTGAACCAGGCAGCACGACTCTGATTGGTCAAGGCATTGCTCTGAGGAATGCATCAACTTATTTTGTTTCACTGAAACAGGCACAGTATGAACATATGTTCTATCTGTCTGTTAAGAACAGGGCAGAACAGAAGGGGAATGGAAATGGAAGAATAAGAACTTCAATTGCTTGTTCCAAGAATGAATCGTCTTTTAGTGAAAATTGATATGCAATTAAAGGAAAACTGACACGTTGAGGAATAAGAAAAATCATAAAATCAAGGTGCAGGAGAGAAAAGAATTTTTATACAATTTACGTCTGAATATAAATGATGAGCTGTCAATGTCCAATTGAATTTGCAAGCTTTTTTTTAAAGGCTGTATTGATCACAATCTTTTTCAAAGTTTAAAGAAATTGCCAACAGCACATGTTGTAACCTTTTCATGCACCATTTTCATAACGATAGAGATGAAATGAAAAGAAAATTGCTTATTGTCACAAGTAGGCTTCAATGAAGTTACTGTGAAAAGCCCCTAGTCGCCACATTCCAGTGCCTGTTCGGGGAGGCTGGTGCGGGAATTGAACCATGCTGCTAGCCTGCCTTGGTCTGCTTTAAAAGCCAGCAATTTAGCCCAGTGTGCTAAACCAGCCCCTAGGGAAATGGGAGAACTTGCAACCGTTTTTATTGATAACTCGCAGGTATTTGATTTAATCAGTCCTACTTTACAGTAACCAATTTGAGAAATTATGAGTTTAATTCTGTTTTAATGAGTTGGGTTAATGCTTTCCCGGCAGAGCAGACTGATTGCAAATGTGAAAATAACTGAGTGAAAAGGTATCAACCATCGGAGACCAAACTTTTTATTATTTTTAATTTTTTTTAAATAAATTTAGAGTACCCAATTCATTTTTTCCAATTAAGGGGCAATTTAGCGTGGCCAATCCACCTAACCTGCACATCTTTTGGGTTGTGGGGGCAAAACACACGCAAACACAGGGAGAATGTGCAAACTCCACACAGACAGTAACCCAGGGCTGGGATTGAACCTGGGACTTTGACGCTGTGAGGTTGCAGGGCTAATCCACTGCGCCACCATGCTGCCCTATCGGGGACCAAACTATGCACTCTTCCTTCTTGTGTGCTGACAATTAATCTCAAATTAAACAATAAAGCAGTCAACTATGTTGATACCGCACAAAGTGGGAACGCCAGTGCTCACAAATTTGTAGGGAGGCTGTGCTGTTTTGCTGAGCAGTCCCATTGGAATAACAGAGGAGATAAAGATCTCCTTAGGTCGTTATGTGTCAGCAACATTGTAAATATGATGGAATGATTTCCTGCTTCCATTAATTTAGGTGCAGCTGCTGAAGAAAACATTTTTGAGATGATTTTACTTCTCAGTAAGATTCCTCTTGGGAAGACTAAGCTTCGAGCATCTGCAGATGACAGCCTGCTCTGCACAAACCGAAAGGGGTTCCACATGATCGATGTGCAGCTGATATGCGGCCATCAGATGTGCATCATGCACGTCTGCGCCTGATACCCAGGCAGTGTGCACGACGCCTTCATCCTGGCACACTCGACGGTCCTGACAACTTTGAGGCGCACTCATGGGTGCGAGGTTAGCTCTTGGGCGCCAGGGGTTATCTGCTGCAGTCGTGGCTGATGACACTTATCCGGAGGCCACAGACCGACGCGAAGACCCGCTACATGAACTACGGCCTCTGAGGAAAGCCCACCCCCCAACGTCCACCCATTCCCCCCATCCACCCTCCGTACCCTCTCTGGCCAGCCCTGACGAGCCCACCACTCAACACCCTTCAGACAGAGCACCGAGACAGGATGCAACATTTGTGAACAAACATATACAGATTTGGGCCCTAGCCCCATTACTAAACTGTGCCCTGCACCCATGCCATCTTAAGTGGTGTCCACCCTTCTGGCCTTATGCACCCTATGCTACCTTACTTTTGTCCTATGATGGTGCATAAGGAATGGAGGCGGCCTGCTGTGATTCCCACCCTGCGACCTGGGCCCCTGTTGGCGGCCGTCTTCTGGGGTGACTGGCCCTAGATGATTGCTGCTCTCGTATCCCAGGTGGCATGGTGCTGCCCTGTTCTGCCCGCTGCCCACCAAATGCACTAGGGCTAGGGGCTGGGGGAGTCCTAGTTGCTGCGGTGTTCAGGCACGAGCACCATCGCCGCCTCCTCCCTCAGGGTGCCAATGGCCCTGAGACTACTTCCATGGGACGTGGGTGCGTGTGGACTTATCTCCTGAAGCTCCCCCGCCACCTGACACCATCAGTCCTTGAGGCTCGCTCTCGTCTCAGCGAGAGTCTGCTTGCTCGCGGCCATGGAGCACAGGGAGTGGACCACATCCATCTGGAACTGCGACACATCATGCTGCAACTATGCCACTACCTTCTGGGTTTGTGTCACATCAGCCAGTGAGTACGTCATCTCCCTCTGGGACTGGGTCACGTCAGCCAATGATTGGGCAAAGCCGCCAACATTCCCAACCATGGCGTGCTGTGACTGGGCCAGTAACTGGGCCACGCTCAGGAGGGCCGCTGCAATGTCCAGGTGGCTCTGGCACTTGGCTGCCTGTGAGAGGGTAACCCTGTCCTGGGCCTCGGCAACGGCATGCACAGATTGCCCCAGGCCTTGCACATGCTGATCCATACCCGAAGGCCTCGCCCCCAAGACCTCCACCGTGGACGCCAGCCGTGCGGAGTTGGCTTGGGTGACAGGCATGATCAGCACCACCTCCTGCTCTTGCACATGGTTGGACTCTTCCACCGGTGCCTGCAAGTGCTGGATGCTCGCCAACAACCCCTCATGTAGTCCCTGGCTCTGCAACTGTACCTCCACAATAGATGGAACTGTCCGTTCCAGAAGCCCGAATCCTGTCTGGACGGCAGCTAATCCCTTGGACCGGCCTGCCCTCCTACTCTCCACCCCCTCAGGAGTACTTACCTCCACCTGGTGTACTGGAGCATTTGTGTGGTGAGCATCAGGGAGTGTCCCAATGGGCCTCTTCACTGAAGTGCCCAACCAAGGTGAGTGCCTCTGGGATGGCCGAGGCCGTTGGAGACAACTGTGATGGGAAAGCTGTGTCAACATCAGAATCGATCTCCGGCGTGCCCTGGGTCTCAGGCATATGCGTCCCCTCCATCACTGGTTGTTGGCACATGGTTTTAAAAAAAAAAATTTTTTTAGTGTACCCCATTAATTTTTTCCAATTAAGGGACAATTTAGCGTGACCAATCCACCTAATCTGCACATCTTTGGGTTGTGGGGGTGAGACCAATGCAAACGGGTAGAATGTGCAAACTCCACACGGACAGTGACCCAAGGTCGGGGTTGAACCTGGGACCTCGGCGGCGTGAGGCAGCAGAGCTAACCACTGCGCGACTGTGCCACCCCACATGGCGGGGGGGGGTTTGGCAGTGGCATTGGCTGGGGGTGGGGAACACCAGAAGGACTCAGCCCATCACCAGCAGCTCCTGCAAGACACACGACAAGACGCGTGATTAGACCGTGGGATGGGAGATGGTGGGATTGGTGGGGGAATGTGTGAGGGTGGTATGAATGCGAGGGTGGTGTGGGGGTGAGGGTGGTGTGGGTGTGAGGATGGTGTGAGGGTGGTATTCGGGGGGGTGTTGACACACGTGTCAAGGGGAACCGCAACTGAGCGGGGTCTCACGTCAGCGCCCATGATCGATCTCCACCTCGGCAACCTCCCTTTTTTCCAGGATGCCAATCACGTTCAGGACCCTCTGCTCTGCCATGGTGAGGGACCACAGGCCCGTTCGTCCCCCTCTAGTCTTTTCCCACTCCCTGCAGTTATGAGTGGTCTCCTCCTGGGGGGAGTCGGGGAGGAAACAGAAAGCGCACAGTGTGAGACAGTCCGACGTATGCATCCTAGAGGGTGGGTAGCTGCTGGCTTCAGTGGCCAGGGTGTTCAGCCGACCTCCAGGTTGGGGAGGGTCGAGTAACTGGTGCATGGTACAGGGGTTGGTGCCGGGGCACAGTGCTGCCTACTCACCCTGGCCACTCTGAGGAGGTTGTGCAGTTTTTTACGGCACTGTAGACTGGCCCGGGTGGTGTTACTGGTGCCGTTGACGGCCTCTGCCAGCTGCGCCCAGGTATAGCGAACGGTGGTGGCTGGCAGCCTCCTTCACAGACCAGGGTACAGGGTGGTCCACCTCTGTTCCACAGCGTCCAGGAGGGTCTCGAGCTCTGTGTCCGTAAATCTCGGAGCCTCACTCCTTGCTGCCGTCTTGTTGGCTGGGATGCTGTGTGTGTGGGGAGTGAAGGGTGTAGATGCGCCTGCAGCTTGTCAGCCTCCTGAGTGTCAATCACGAACCCGGCGAATCAGGCACCGTTTCTCATTGGAATTGATTGTGGTCCATGTGGCACCGGTGTCAGCCCCTGAATAGTCGCTGAGTCGATCTAGGTGTGGCACCAGTGCTCTGCTATTAGGGGCATGTTTCAGCAGCTGTATTGCGCTTGGCGCGGATCGGGGTACGCCGGGTTAATAGTGGGAAAGGTCAACATTGAGATTAACGCCGGGATCGAACCATTTTGTGATTCACCCGACCTGCTCCCAATGGTGAGTTCCAGGACACGCTCAAAAATGGCAATATCATTAACTCTCATTTGTACTCATTTCAGCCTTATTAATGAGATTGAAGTCGAATTCAGCAGCCTCCCGGGAACTCATGTGGACTTCGTTTAATACACCTTTTCAAAATGTGAAGCTGGCACAGTGGCGACTGAGGGGAAATGAGGAAGTGAGTAACCCTTTGCCATTTTCCGACATGCAGCTCAAGGGAAATGGAGGGCTTGGTCAGGAGTCTGAAGTGTTCGAGGTCGGGGATCAGCCCTGGGCCGGATTGGGGAGGGGGTGGCTGAGGGGCTTTGCATCTGCGAGGCTTTCAATCCATCTTTCAATATTGTGGAGACGAGCATGTCTGTTTCTGCCACACACTTTCAGGAGAGAGCCCTGCTGTTGCTTCTGTCTGAAATTCAATTTCACTGCCTTTGACTGTGAGCAGCCTCCAGCTTCACAGCTAAGACTATTTCAATTGAGTAGTTAGCCTTGTTCGTTGTGAGAGCACTTTCCAGCTGCAGAATGTGTTTGCTGCTTGCGCCTGCTGGTGGCTGCAGATGCCTGGAGGCTGCTGTAGCTGTGAGTTTGTTTGCTGCTTCCTGCTACCTTACCTGCTTGCCTGCTATCTCTTGCCCTTGGACTTATTTTCTGTTTTCTGGTTGAAGAGAAGGAAGAAAGAAGGTAGTTGCCCTTTGGTCTCTTTTACCTGGTGTGCGGCGAGGGGAGGATTTTGACGGCCCGACTACCGGGCTAAGGATACAGGAGGGTTTGTTCGGGGAGTCTGTGGATATTTTTAAAAAGCCTGTTTTGTGTGTTGACTATGTATTCTGTTCTGGACCTGACGGTCACCTGTTAACGGCCCCTGTGTTCCTGTGGCCTGGTCCTCGGGCACAATGGTGATGAAGATCAGGATGGCGATACTGTAGGAGAGGAGAGATGATCTGGCTCAGTTCGTCTGCACAGCCCGGAGATTTTCATGGGATTACCTGTGACTTTTGATGTTCAGTAGCCACTTGCTGCTCCCGTTATGGGAGCCGTGCGAGTCTTGGGGTTTCCTTTCTTCTTTTTCGTACTGCATTTGGTCTCTGTTTGTCGGGGGGAAGGGAATTGTATGATGGATACCGTTGTTTATCCTTTCGCCAGTTGCAGCCCTTCCTGCCTCTATGGCCTGGGTGTCGCCGAAGGGGCTGCTAGTTTTGGAGAGGGAGAGGTGTTTTTTGCGCTCTCTCCCTCCTCCATTATGCTCCCTGTCAGTGAGACCTTCTGGTAGTTGGCTTAACCAAATGGCTTTCCACTGATGCAGGTCCACTGGAGGGGCTGGGGTGTGGTGTTGTGTGTGGGTGTGGAGGGGGGGGGGGGGGGTTGCTTTTTTTGCCTGGCAGCTGTGCACTTGTCTGCTGCGACCCCTCTTGCTTCTATGGCCCTTTCTGCCTGTGTGGGTCTGCTGCTGGGTCCATGAGGAAGTGGAGAAGGGGGGTGGGGGGGCAGTGCTAGCGCTGACTCGACAGCTGATGGTAATATATTCTTTTGTTTCTGTCTCGATTTTGTCTTTGGTGTGCAGCCGGCATCCTCGTTATATTCTTGCCTGCTTTGTGTTTTCTTTCGGTGTAAAATGTTCTGTATTTGGTTTCATTTATAATGTACTGGACCTGGTCTGGCCTGAACTGTGCTCCTCTTGGGAGGGGTGGATTGTTTTTCTCTCCTCCGCTGTGCTCTGTGTTGGAGCAACCATTTTTTCTGGGATGGGCGGGGCAGATGTGCCTTCCCGCTGAGGGCGGGGAGCGGGGTGGTGCTGAGTGTGTTCTGGGTGCCAAGTGATTGCTGTCCTCATTGTATTGTCTTTTGTATTTTGATACTGTCAATAAACTAAAAATATTTGAAGGTTGTGCTTGCTGCTTGCTTCTGCTGGTGGCTGCAGATGCCTGGAGGCTGGTGTTGCTGTTTCCTTTCTGTTCTGTATATGGAAAGAAGGACAATGTTTTCTAAGATACCTGGGTCCTGGAACACTGGACTCAGGGACGTATGAGTCCAAAAGTCAACCCGGTTTGAAGCAAGACGACACTGAGGGACCTGGTGCACGAGATTGATCCAAATGGGCCACCAGATGACGGCATTGAAGAAATGCTTTCGCAGATTGCTGGTGCTTTTGTTGCTGGTGTGGTGAATGCTGCATGTAACTGGCATGCCACATGGGTTAAACACGTTAGAAGTCAAGGATGTCCAACTGCACCTTGAGCGCCGGTGGAATATGTGAATGCCAGGATTTGGTTCCGGTGAGATTGGGCCGTGTGGGAGGGACCTGCACAGCTGCGGTTCCTGGACGGAGAATGGCACTGATACGTGGAAAAGTAAAACATTGATGACCAGATAATTTCTACAACCAATTTCTGGACATGATAACACATTCTCAGGTATATCCTCTGTTTCTGTTGAGGAACTTGCGAAGGTTGATTCTGTGTGCTGGTGTTTTTGTGTGAAGATGAGCTGATATAGCTTTGTGTTGGTTCCAATATGGAACGGTGATGTTTCCTTGCTGTTTAATGTTCAGAGAGATGCGTGGAATGTTCCGTAGTTGTTTTTCAAGTCTTCGTTATTGTTGGCAGAAACATTTAGGGCGACCGTCATCTTGATGGCCACTGCGAGCGGGTGTCCTCCCACATACCCCGCGGTGCTAGGTGTGCCATCATCTGGCAGATATGTCACACTGTCGCCCCATTCTGCCAGATTCCTCGAATGACAGGCAGTGCCGGTACATGCAAGGCCTCATGCGGTGCCTCCTGGGCACCTCCTCCTCCTTGGCCCCTCCTCCTCCCCATCTGATGGGCAGCCGGCTCTCCATCCTGGGTGGCTGCTTCAGTTCCTCTGGGGCAGGCTGGCTGCTGCACGCTCTGCTGCCGCAGCTTCCTCCTCCTCGAGCAGCTCCAGCTCGTCCAGCCGCAGGGAATCCCCCAGGGCTGCGGCGGCTAGCCGGAAGGCCACCGTTGCTAGTTGAATTCCAATATCCATTGTCTGCAAGGGGTGAAAGGCCGACATGTTAGCATGGTGCGTACCCCCGTGCCCAACCAAGTCCAATGGTCTACATGGTGGCCGCGATTGGCACTGCGAGATCTGCCCCCGCATGTCACTCCCCCATCCCCGCACACCATCGTGCCCAGCTTCTAGACCTAGCATCCATCCCTGAGGCCAGGGGTATGCTCCCTGGTCCAGTGTCTCCGTAGGGGCCACAGTGGGTGTTGCCCTGGGTGGGCTGCCTGATGCCATGCCGATATGTGCCATGCCAAGTGGGGGCGGGTATAATGGAGTGTGGGGTGCGGACGGTATGGGATTGGGAGTACCCATACGGCTGATAACACTCTGCAGAACCAGGGGCCAAGGTGGGTGAACAGTCAGGTGATCTGTGCCTGGACACCACCCGAGTCCCATGGGGGCATCATCCCAGCCACTCGGCCCGTTTCCCAGTCACCCCCCCCCCCCCCCCCCGCCCCCCCCCCCCCCCCCGACTCAGGCAGGGCACTCACATCCCAGTCCAGCCAGTGTCAGGCTTGTAAGCCCACAGTCACGACTCTCTATGTCCTACCTCCTCTCTCTCCCTCAGCAGCCATGACGCTGCTTTCACAATTTTTAAAAGCACAAGTGAACCGCGGCCATTGGAGGCGGAGAATCGTGGCGTCCCCGGAGAATACCGGGTCAGGCCCGCTCATTATATGCAAACGGTGTTTACTGTACTACTGTACGTGCATTCCAAACCGCTTTGACTCCGCTGTCGAGGAGACGTTGAATTACAGTTTGCCGTCAAATCGGCACCTCCGTGATTTTGGCGTTGGAAACTATTCTCCGCCCAATCACGTTTCCCGGTTTTGGCATCACCCAATGGATAATCCCGCCCTGGACATACAATAAATACACAATGTAAGGACAGTCACTGAGTGAAGCACACGGAGTGTAGTGCTACTCATTGGAGAAGATCCATGGAGACAGATGTTCAGTCCATAAGAGAGTCATTCAGGAGTCTGGTAACAGTGGGGAAGAAACTGTTTTTGAATCTGTTAGTGCGTGTTCTCAGGTTTTTGTATCTGCTGCCTGATGGAAAAGGTTGGAAGAGAGAATACCCTGGGTGGGTCTTTGATTATGCTGCCCGCTTTCCCAAGGCGCTGGAGGTGTAGACAGAGTCAATGAATGGGAGGCAGGTTTGTGTGATGGACTGGGCGGTGTCACGACTCTGGAGCTTTTTACAGTCTTAGGCCGAGCAGTTGCCGTACCAGGCTGTGATGCAGCCCGATAGGATGCTTTCTATGGTGCATCTGTTAAAATTGGTAAGAGTCAATGTGGACATGCCGAATTTCCTTAGTTTCCTGAGGAAGTATAGATGCTGTTGTGTTTTCTTGTGGTAGCGTCAAGCTGGGTGGACTCCTCGGTGGACCGTGGTGTTCTCTTGGGTGGCGGGGGCGAGGGGGGAGCGAGTCCGGATGGCCCAGCCTCATCAGATGGAGATCCTACAAGACAACGGACATGTTGTCAGTGAGAGGGAAGGATCAATTTGTCTGACATGAACTACTCACTTGAGCCAAGTTATCTGGGTTAAGTGGATCTTCACCTCTGTAGCGCAGGTCAACATGACTTTCAGTGACTGCTCTCTCCCCGGCAACCCCGTGATCTCCAGGGCCTGTTCCTCACTGGGAGTGAGGATAATTGATGATTCACGGGGGTCTACAGCAGGTGGCATGTGTGGGCACTGCACCTGGACATGAAGAGTTGTGCTGGTGGATGCCAGGGGGTCCTGAGCAACAAGCACCAAAATCATATGTGGGGAGGGTGCGAAGTATCAGCCAGTGATTTGCGGGGAGGGGGGTCACGAAAGACATGCTGCTACGTGATTTGGACATTCTGAATTCTCCCTTAGTGTACCCTTCACCATAGTGGGGGATTTTTACAGTAACTTCATTGCAGTGTTAATGTAAGCCAACTTGTGACAATAATAAAGATTATTATTCTTATTATTGAGAATTTGAGGGGTGGCAGGCGGAATTGATGCCAGGAGAGAGGTGGTAACTTACCCTTGCAGCTCGGTGGAGGTTGTTTGTCTTCTTCCTACATTGCACTGGTGTCCTCCTGGTCGTGCTGTCTGCACTGACAGCTGCTGCCACTGAATCCCAGGCGACAATGCTGACCCTGCTGTTGGTCCTCCGCACCCCTTGGGGGAAACAGAGTGGCCCGCCTTTCATCTACACCGTCTCGAAGCCTTGTACGGTTGCCATCCCCAAAGCAAGGAGCAGGTCTGCGCTCTGTCATGCTTGTGTGGGGGTGAGTGGTGAGGGAGTGTTTAAATGTAGCTCCCCCTTGTTATCTGTGAGCTGCTGAGGTGCGAGTTGGGGGAATCAGATGGCAAGGCAGCAGGTAATGACGGGAATCTCGTGGCGGTTTATTTTTAGCATTAAGTGCCGTCGATTACGGGCTGCGAAACACCCTGTCAAACGCGCCCAAAACCAGACTTTGAATTATATCCTTTAACATGGATGCCTTTTCCCCATTATCGACATCAGGCTGATTGGTTTATAATTCCCTGTTTTCTCTCTACCTCCCTTTTTAAAAAGTGGGATTGCATCAACTACCCTCCAACCTATCATGGCCTAATTCACTAATATGGACTTGCAGCAATAATCCCATCCGTGTTTACACGGAATATTAAGAATATTAATCTTTACGAAACTGGAAACTGAGAAAACATTATCCCAAGGGTAGCTGCCGTACACCAGGAGAAGCAAACTGACTATTTGTTAAAATATGAGCTGAATAATGTATAGTTATATGATTAAATGTCTGGCACATAATGTGATTAAACATTATGTGTAAATTGGTGCGTTAAATCTGCCTAGAGCAGAAAAAAATTACATGTTGCGCTTTTCTCAATGGTTGAACTAAGTAATTTAAGCAAACTGGTTTGCTGAAATATCAATCAGCAACGATTGTAGAGAACACAACCATTGCAACTTCAATCTGCATTAGTTACTTTTTCTATTTGCTTCCAACTGAATATATAGAAATCCATAATAAATATTACAATTTTGTCAGAGAATTATATTCATCCCTCTATGCGATTCAAAGTTAATTCTTCATTCTTTCGCAGGATGCAGACACCGTTGGTTAGATCAGTGTTTGCTGCTCAATCCTAACTGCCCTTTCTGAAGCTGGGGGTGAGCCACATTCTTGAACCACTGTGGTGCAGGTACATCCACAGTGCTGCGAGGGAGCGAGTTCCAGGATTTTTACTCGGTGGCAAAGAACAATACAGCACAGGACCAGGCCCATCAACCCTCCAAGCCTGCAATGATCATGGTGCCTACCTTGGCCAACATTCTCAGCACCTCCTTGTGTCGTATCCCTCTATTTCCATCCTTTCCATGTATTTGTCAAGATGCCTTTTGAACGCCGTTAATATATCTGCTTCGACACCCTCCCCTGGCAACGCGTTCCAGGCACTCACCACCCTTTGTGTAAAAAACTGCCTCGCACATCTCCTCTAAACTTGGCCCCATGGACCTTAAACCTACGCACCTGTTGAATGACCCCTCCAACCTGGGAAAGAGTGCCTGCCCATCCACTCTATCCATGCCCCTTATTGTGGCGCACAAAGACTCCATGAGACAAACAGAGTGAAGTCGATGAGGCTTTATTAAGCGTGTCTGTTCCCCAGCAGCCCGATAGTAAACTGGCATGCGGGGGAAGGCACCGGCTTCTTATACTTCGCCTTCAGGGCGGAGTATGAGGTCAACAGCCAACCAGGACCCGGGATCTGTCAGCCAATGACATTAGGGCTTCCAGTCCCACATGACCCCCAATACATACTACCACATTCACCCCTTGTCAAAAATGAACCCGGCGGGGTGATGCTTCGTATGGTGGTAAGGTTTTACAGTACTGGTCCTGGGAGGAGAGAACAGTTACATGGTAGGACCGTATTGGACAGTATCGTCCTGTTACAACTATTTACAGAGGATGTAGGAAAACAAAATGTTCATTGGACAGTCCATCTTTGTTTTACATCGACGCCACGAGTCGGTCGGGCGGTCTGGTCGTCCGTGTCGATCGCCTCGGCCCCGGCGGTGGTGGTAGTGCTTGTACCAGCGTTGTCGCCTCCGGGAACCGCACGGTTTTAGCTGTCGGTGCAAAGGGGAGGGGGACTGATCCTCCTGGGAAGGGGGCGGTCGCGGGGTGCGGCGGTGGCAGGAAGGGGGGCGGTTGGGTTGATGGTGCCGGGGGTGTGCGCGTGGTGCCGGCGGGCGCCAGATCCCGCAGGGAGACCGTGTCCTGTCGGCCGTCGGGGTACTCCACGTAGGCGTACTGGGGGTTTGCGTGGAGGAGGTGAACCCTTTCGACCAACGGGTCCGCCTTATGTGCCCGCACGTGCTTTCGGAGCAGGATGGGTCCTGGGGCCGCCAGCCAGGTCGGCAGCGACGTTCCAGAGGAGGACCTCCTAGGGAAGACAAGGAGACGCTCGTGAGGCGTTTGATTAGTGCTCGTACATAATAACGACCGGATGGAATGGAGAGCGTCCGGGAGGACCTCCTGCCACCGTGAAACTGGGAGGTCCCTGGACCGTAGGGCCAGTAGGACGGCCTTCCAGACCGTGCCGTTCTCCCTTTCTACTTGCCCGTTCCCCCGGGGGTTGTAGCTGGTCGTCCTGCTTGAAGCTATACCCTTGCTGAGCAGGAACTGGCGCAGCTCGTCACTCATGAAAGAGGACCCCCTGTCGCTGTGGACGTATGCGGGGTAACCGAACAGTGTGAATATGCTGTTCAGGGCTTTAATGACTGTGGCCGCGGTCATGTCGGAGCAGGGAATGGCAAAAGGGAAGCGGGAGTATTCGTCCACTACATTAAGGAAATACGCGTTGCGGTCGGTGGAGGGGAGGGGCCCTTTGAAATCGAGACTGAGGCGTTCAAAGGGACGGGAAGCCTTAATCAGGTGCGCTCCATCTGGCCTGAAAAAATGCGGTTTGCATTCTGCGCAGATGTGGCAGTCTCTTGTGACTGTACGGACCTCCTCTAAGGAGTAGGGGAGATTGCGGGACTTGATGAAGTGGTAAAACCGAGTGACCCCCGGGTGGCAGAGGTCCTCGTGGAGGGCTTGGAGGCGGTCAATTTGTGCGTTGGCACATGTCCCGCGGGATAGGGCATCAGACGGCTCGTTCAGCTTTCCGGGCCGGTACAAGATCTCATAGTTGAAGGTGGAGAGTTCGATCCTCCACCGCAAGATCTTGTCGTTCTTGATCTTGCCCCGCTGTGCATTATCGAACATGAGACAAACAGAGTGAAGTCGATGAGGCTTTATTAAGCGTGTCTGTTCCCCAGCAGCCCGATAGTAAACTGGCATGCGGGGGAAGGCACCGGCTTCTTATACTTCGCCTTCAGGGCGGAGTATGAGGTCAACAGCCAACCAGGACCCGGGATCTGTCAGCCAATGACATTAGGGCTTCCAGTCCCACATGACCCCCAATACATACTACCACACTTATAACCTTGTAAACTCTATCAGCTCACCCCTCACCTCGGTTGTTCTAATTAAATCTGGAATGCCCTGCCTGCAACAGTAGTGGACTCGCCAACATTAAGGGCATTTAAATGATCATTGGATAAATATATGGACGATAAGAGAATATTGTAGATGGGCTTTAGATTGGTTTCACAGGTCGGCGCAACATCGAGGGCCGAAGGGCCTGTACTGCGCTGTAATGTTCTATTGCAATATTCTATTGTCTATTGTCTATTCAGCCTGTCCGCATAGCTAACACCCTCCAGATCAGGCAACATCCTGGTAAACCTCCTCTGCACCCTCTCTAAAGCCTCCACATCCTTCTGGTAGTGTGGCGACCAAAATTGCGTGCATTATTCCAAGTGTGGCCTTACCAATGTTCTATACAACTGTAGCATGACTTGCCAGTTCGATGCCCTGTCCAATGAAGGCAAGGACTTTGTATGCTTTCTTGACTACCTTGTCCACTTGTGTTGCACTTTCAAAGACATGTGGACCTCCATGCACAGATCGCTCTGACTTTCTATATTCCAAAGAGCTTTGCCAGTCACGGCATATTTCCCCTCGACATAAGACCTACCAAAATCCATTACCTCACATTTGTCCGGATTAAACTCCATTTGCCATTTCTCTGCCCAAGTCTCCAACCTATCTGTTGACAACAGTATTGACTGTCCCCCCCCCCCCCCTTCCAGACCATGCAAAAGCCTCCTTTTTCTTTTTGACGAGGTTCACATTATCCCTCGTTATCCAAGGCTTCCTAAACTTCCCATACTTATCCTTTCATTTCCTGACTCTCGTGACTTTCCTGAATCCTAATCAACTGTCGCTTGAAAGACTCCCACATGTCCGATGTTGATTTACCCTTCAACAGCTGCACCCGATCCAAATTCTTCAATTCCTGTCTAATGTTATCACAATTTGCCTTTCCCCTATTCAAAAGTACCCTAAAACTTACGGAATTGTGGTCACTACTCCCAAAATGTTCCCCTACTGAAACCTCAACCACCTGTCCAGGCTCATTCCCCAATACCCGAACCAATATTGCCCCTTCTCTAGCTGGACTATCTACATATTGCATCAGTGGTTAGCACTGTTGCTTCACAGCACCAGGGTTCCAGGTTCGATTCTCGGCTTGGGTCACTGTCTGTGTCGAGTTTGCACGTGCTCCCTGTGTCTGCGTGGGTTTCCTCCTGGTGCTCTGGTTTCCTCCCACAAGTCGCAAAAGATGTGCAATTTGGACTTTCTGAATTCTCCCTCCGTGTACCCGAACATACGCCGGGATGTGGTGCTGAGTGGATTTTCACAGTAACTTCATTGCAGTGTCAATGTAAGCCTACTTGCGACAATAAAGATTATTCAAAAAAAAAAAGAAGCCTTCCTGGATGAAAGCAAATTACTGCGGATGCTGGAATTTGAAACCAAAGAGAAATTGCTGGAAAATCGCAGCAAGTCTGGCAACATCTGTAGGGTGAGAAAAGAGCTAACGTTTCGGGTCCAGATGACCCTTTGTCAAAGGTTGACAAGGGTCCTCTGGACTCAAAATGTTAGCTCTTTTCTCTCCCTACAGATGCTCATAGAATCTCATAGAATTTACAGTGCAGAAGGAGGCCATTCGGCCCATCGAGTCTGCACCGGCTCTTGGAAAGAGCACCCTAGTTAAGCACACACCATCACCCTATCCCCGTATCCCTGCAACCCCATCTAACCTGTAATAATATGTAGACATGTAACCAATGAGCAATCAGAACCAGACACAACCAATGGATAATCAGAACACCCAGCGGTGGCATCCCCACAAGAGGGCATCACACATATGTTATAAAAAACAAGACACACAGGTCCTCAGCCCCTTCCACTGGCAGAAAACTAGAGAGCAAGACGTGTGTAGCAAGTATCACCATCATAGCACCACATGTGGTTTAGAGCAAGTTCATATAAGCTCGTAGAGTTTACTGTGTTACTAGAGTCAGACTGGTAGAGTGTAGAACTCAGTTAGGAACTTTGTTAATTGCTCAATAAATACGTTCAACTTACCTCAAAGTCGGGAGTAATCTTCAACAGCGCCTACAGCAAGTAGCGGCTTATGTTACTCAAAAAAACATAACAACACATGGTACAAGGTGTGGCTACTGCATCTACTGCAGGGGCTGTTTAGCACAGGGCTAAATCGCTGGCTTTGAAAGCAGACCAAGGCAGGCCAGCAGTACGGTTCGATTCCCCTAACAACATCCCCGAACAGGCGCTGGAATGTGGCGACTAGGGGCTTTTCACAGTAACTTCATTTGAAGCCTACTTGTGACAATAAGCGATTTTCATTTCATTTTTCATTTCATCTACCTAGTTAAACTCAGTAAGTTCAGAGACAAACTCAGACAGCTCTTTGGCAATAGAAGCAACACAAGCATCGCGTCCGGATCAAAGCTACCGAATCCAGGCACGATGGACAAGACACAAGCTCCTCGTCACCTCAGGGCCCCCGGTAATCTTAGTGCTAACTGGCGCTCGTTTAAACAAAAATTTCAACTATATGTCGAAGCGTCTGACTTAAACAGCGCGACCGATGCTCAGAAAGTAGCTCTACTGCTGACCACTGCGGGTGACCACGCGATAGAGATCTTCAACTCATTTCAATACACAGTAGGGCAGGATAAAACTAAGTACGAAACTATCCTGCAAAAATTCGATAGCCACTGCGAGGTCGACACAAACAAAATATTTGAGCGCTACATCTTTAACAAAAGGATTCAAGGTAAAGGTGAATCCTTCAACAGTTTTCTCACTAACCTTAGACTGCTAGCCCAATCCTGTAACTTCGGTGACATCACTGATTCCATGATCAGAGACCAAATAGTTTTTGGAATCCACACTGATCCTCTGAGAGAGCAACTGCTAAAAATTAAACATCTGACTCTAAAGATCGCTATCGAAACGTGCACTGTAAATGAACATTCAAAAAATCGCTACTTACAATACAGAAACGCTGAAAGTGGTGATAAACCTTCCATGAGGTGAGAGCGTTCAGGCCATCTCCCGAATGCAGTGCCTCCATATCTCCGACGGCAGCCATCTTGCGCGCTCCTCCTTGGGTCCGGCGCATGCGCAGTACGTCTGGAAACACAAATCGGCCGAGAACCACACCGCGCATGCGCGACGATGCACGGAACGTCATGACGTTTACAAAGTATGAAACCGCCCACTTTAGAAATAAATGCCCTGCAAAAGGCAAACAATGTCTCCAATGTGGGACACTCAACCACTATGCTGCCCAATGCAGATCTGCACCACAATTCAGGAGTCAGCGACCGCATTTAAAGCAGAACCGCATCAGACGTGTGCAACACCAAACAGATTACTCTGATCAACGTAGTGCAACAGATCCAAACGATGACTACCTGGACAAAACACTCCGAGTGGGAATCATAACAAAGTGCGAAAACGCCACACCGGACACCTCGCAAGTCAAATCAATCCTTGCCGTTGATTCCGAGGCTGAATGGAACGTAGTGCTGGATGTCAACCGATGCCTCATCCAGTTCAAACTGGACACAGGTACCTCTGCCAACCTGATCTCAAAGTTTGACTTCACGAAAATCAAGGAGGCTCCCAAAATCCTTCCAGCTGCTTGCAAACTCCAGGACTACAATGGCAATGCAATCTCGGCACTGGGTCATGCCATTTGACGGTGTCCAACCGACACACAGAGACAAGCCTGAGATTCGAAATTGTCCAACCAGATAGGGCGACCCTGCTAGGTGCGCAAGCCTGCAAACAACTGAACCTCATTCAAAGGGTGACCTCATCACCTCATCAAGATCTCCAGGCTAGCATCGACGTCATATGAACCAATACCCAGATGTCTTCAGTGGAATGGGCACACTTCCATCCGAGTACAAAATTCTACTGCGGACTGATGCAAAACCAGTGGTCCACCCACCAAGGAGAGTTCCTGCTCCACTGCGGGATCGACTAAAATCAGAACTCGCAAGCCTACAGAAGAAAGGCGTCATCACTAAGGTCATTGAACCAACTGACTGGGTCAGCTCAATGGTGTGCGTCAAGAAGCCTTCGGGGGATCTACAAATCTTCGTCGACCCCAAGGATCTAAACAAAAACATCATGCGGGAAGATTACCCGATCCCAAAAAGGGAAGAAATCACGAGCGAAATTGCACACGCACGTCTCTTCACAAAACTAGATGTATCCCAAGGATTCTGGCAAATCCAACTCGAAGAATAGAAAGCTCTGCACCTTCAACACACCTTTTTGGAGGTTCTGCTACAACCAAATGCCATTTGGCATCATCTCGGCACCTGAAATATTCCACCGCATCAGGGAACAGATGATGGAAGGAATAGATGGGGTTCGGGTCTACATCGACGATGTCATTATCTAGTCTTCGACTCCGGAGGAACATGTGTCGCGGCTGAAGAGAGTATTCCGACGCATACATGAGCATGGCCTCAAGCTAAACAAATCCAAGTGCAGCTTTGGGATGTCCATGCTCAAGTTCCTGAGTGATCAGATATCGAAACACTGTGTACGCCCGGATATAGACAAAACAAAAGCCATCGAGGCAATGAAAGTTCCCGAGGACAAGAAAGCAGTACTGCACTTCCTTGGAGTGGTAAACACCCTCAGCAAAATCATCCCGAATTTGGCCACACACTCAACGTCCCTAAGAAAACTGATAAAGAAATCAACCACGCAAGAATGGAAGACGGAACACCAGACAGAGTTCTTGGAGCTGAAGGCCAAACTCACCACCGCACCCGCCCTCGCATTCTTTGACCCCGATCGTGAAACTAAGATCTCGACTGATGCAAATCAGGATGGCATTGGAGCAGTACTGCTACAGAAAGACGACACATCATCATGGGTCCCAATAGCATACGCATCACGGCATTGACACCGACAGAGACCAGGTATGCTCAGGTTGAAAAGGAGTGTTTAGGTCTTCTCACCGGCATTCTCAAGTTCCATGACTACGTCTACGGCCTGCCAACATCCACTGTTGAAACGGATCACAGACCTCTGGTCCACATCATCCAAAAGAACCTGAATGACATGACTCCCCAATTACAGAGAATTCTGCTCAAACTTCGGAGGTACGATTTCAATCTTGTGTACACGCCTGGCAAAGAGCTCATCAGTTCAGATGCATTGTCCCGCTCCGTCACCTCACCGAGTGAGCCACTAAAGATCATCCAGCACATTGAATCGCAGGTACAAATGTCCGCAAGCAACCTCCCGGCAATGGACGAAAAACTTGTTCTCATCAGAGAAGAGACGGACAAAGACCCCCTGCTGCAGCAAGCCATCTCCAACCGCAACAATGGGTGGCCAAAAAGGCAATGCCCTCAATTCTATAATGTCAAAGATGACCTAATGCTGATCAACGGAATCCTGCTAAAGATGGACAGAATAGTGATCCCACTGAGTCTGAAGCACATGGTACTGTAGCAAATTCACGAGGGACACCTGGGCATAGAAAAATGCAAATGCAGGGCCTGACAAGCTGTCTACTGGCCCGGCATCAACCAGGACATCATGGACATGGTCCTGGCTGCGAGACTTGTCAGAAGTTCCAACCAGCGCAAGGTAAGAAGACGCTTCAACAACAGGACTTGGAAACCTCGCCATGGTCCAAGGTCGGCATTGACCGATTCCACGCGAATGGTCGCGATTACATCCTACTCATTGATTACTTCTCCAGCTATCCTGAGGTGCTGAAGCTTTCCGACCTCACCTCAAAGACCGTCATGAAAGCATGCAAAGAGACGTTTTCTCGGCACGGTATCCCCAATACTGTCATGAGCGACAATGGACCGTGCTTCCACAGTCGAGAATGGATCACGTTTGCTGAAGGCTACAACTTCAAGCACGTTACCTCCAGTCCGCACTACCTGCAGTCCAATGGCAAAGTCGAAAAGTGGGTGCACATCATCAAACAACTTATCCACAAAGCCTCGGACTCTGCCTCTGACATACACCTTGTACTACTATCGTACCAGGCGACTCCCTTGTCAACTGGCATGTCACCGGCTCAACTGCTGATGAACAGTGACCTGAGAACAACGCTCCTGGCCCTACACCTCCCAACCCAGATCACCTACCAGTACTAAAAAAGATGCAACAGCTTTGTGATCGTCAGAAACACCACTATGACGCACATGCCACCGATCTGGATGCGCTATCTCCAGCAGACACCATCAGGATCAGGATACCTGATGGCGGGTGGTCTGCCCAGCTGTCATCATTAGACAGGCCGCGCCCAGATCCTACGTGATAAAATTGGCTGACGGCACTATCATTCGAAGAAATTAAAAGGAACTTTGGAAAATCACACGTCCACGACCAATTCCCCCTCCGCTGCCGTCTGCTGAAGTGACACTTCAAGACATCACGAGCCACGTATTTAGCTGCACTATCCTCCTATTTCTAGCCTCATTGGCACATGGGGCAGGGATTAATCCTGAAATTACAACCCAAGAGGTCCTGCTTGTTAGCTTATTGCCTAACTCCCTGAACTCCTTCTGCAGGACCTCATCACTCTTCCTGCCTATGTTGTTAGTACCTATGTGTACTACGACCTCTGGCTGTTCACCCTCCCCCTTCAGGATGTCCTGTGTTCATTCAGAGACATACTTGACCATGGCACCAGGGAGGCAACACACCATCCTGGAGTCCCTTTCACATCCACAGAAGCGCCTATCTGTGCCCCTTACTCTTGAGTCCACTATACCTATTGCTCTCCTGCACTTTGCCATCCCCTGCTGAGCAACAGAGCCAGTTGTGGTGCCACTGTTCTGGCTGCTGTTTTTTTCTCCTGATAGGCTATGCCCTTCAACAGTATCCAAAACGGTATACTTGTTAGAGAGGGGGATAGCCACAGGGGATTCCTACACTGAGTGCCTGCCCTTTCTAGCGGTCACACATTTGTATGCCTGCACCTTGGATGTGACCACGTCTCTATAACCCCTATCTATGACACTTTCCAAGTCAGGATGGTTCGTGGCTGAGAGGGGAATTGGCAAGTGGTGCTGTTCCCGTGTGTCTGCTGCCCTCTTCGTTCTAGGTGATTGAGTTCACGCATTTGGAAGGTGCAATTGAAAGAGTCTTGCTGAGCTGCTGCTATATGTCTTGTACACACTGCTGCTACTGTGCGTTGGTGGTGAAGGGAGTGAATGTTAAGGTGATGGATGGGGTGTGATTCCTGCACTATTATTTCTTCCTAGAGGCCTACTTATGTCTGAGATCCTTAGGATACAATTTTCCTACTTGCCCGAAGCTTGACTTATTGCCAGGGGCTTCATCATCATGACATCATTGCACTGGTAGAGCTTTCCCTGATCTGGTGCACATTCCATTCATACATGTTCCAAATGGTTAGCAGAGATTTCTCCTTTGAAAGTGTCTTCAGAATTTTTCTTCAGAATAGTATTTCAGAATTACAGTATCACAGACTAATAATGTGCAGCAGGAGCCCTTCAGCCCATCGCGTTTGCACCAGCCATGAAAAACACATGACCGACCTACCTAATATAATTTGCCAACCCTTGGCCCATAGCCTTGAATGTTATGATGTGCCAAGTGCTCATCCAGGAACTTTTTAAAGGATGTGAGACAAGACGCCTCTACCACCCTCCGAGGCAGTGCATTCCAGACCGTCACCAGTCTCTGGGTTCAAGACGTTTTTCCTCAAATCCACCTTCACCTCCTGTCTTGTGTCCCCTCGTAACTGACCCTTCAACTAAGGGGAACAGCTGCTCCCTATTCATTCTGTCCATGCCCCTCATAATCTTGTACATCTCGTTCAGGTCGCCCCTCAGTCTCCTTTGCTCCGGAGAAAACAACCCTTAAGACCACAAGACATGAGAGCAGAATTTGGCCACTCGGTCTATCAAGTCAGCTCTGCCATTCACTCATGGCTGATAATAATAATAATCGCTTATTCTCACAAGTAGGCTTCAATGAAGTTACTGTGAAAAGCCCCTAGTCTCCACATTCCGTCGCCTGTTCGGGGAGGCCAGTACAGGAATTGAACTTGCGCTGCTGGCCTTGTTCTGCATTACAAGCCAGCTATTCATCCCACTGTATAGGGGACCCAGCACAGATCCCTGTGGTACGTCACTGTACACTGGCTTCCAGTCCACTAAAGCAGCCATCTGTCATCACCCTCTATCTCCTACAGCGAAGCCAATTTTGAATCCACCTTATCAAGTTACCCTGTATCCCATGTGCATTTGCCTTCTTTTTAAGTCTCCCATAAGTTTCAACACCATAATCCCAGCCAAGCTCATATCAAAGCTCCAAAACCTAGGACTTGGCTCCTCACTCTGCAACTGGATCCTCGATTTTCTGACCAACAGACCACAATCAGTAAGAATGAACACCTCCTTCTCAATAGTCCTCAACACCGGGGCCCCGCAAGGCTGTATACTTAGCCCCCTATTCTACTCCCTATACACACACGACTGCGTGGCAAAACTTGGTTCCAACTCCATCTACAAGTTTGCTGATGATACGACCATAGTGGGCTGGATCCCGAATAACGACGAGTCCGAATACAGGAGGGAGATAGAGAACCTGGTGGAGTGGTGTAGCGACAACAATCTCTCCCTCAATGCCAGCAAAACTAAAAAGCTGGTAATTGACTTCAGGAAGCAAAGTACTGTACACACCCCTGTCAGCATCAACGGGGCTGAGGTGGAGATGGTTAGCAGTTTCAAATTCCTCGGGGTGCACATCTCCAAAAATCTGTCCTGGCCCACCCACGCCGACGCTACCACCAAGAAAGCACAACAGCGCCTATACTTCCTCAGGAAACTAAGGAAATTCGGCATGTCCATATTAACCCTGATCAACATTTACAGATGCACCATAGAAAGCATCCTATCTGGCTGCATCACAGCCTGGTGTGGCAACTGCTCGGCCCAGGACCGCAAGAAACTTCAGAGAGTCGTGAACACAGCCCAGTCCATCACGCGAACCTGACTCCCATCCATTTACTCCATCTACACCTCCCGCTGCCTGGAGAAAGCAGGCAGCATAATCAAAGATCCCTCCCACCCGGCTTACTCACTCTTCCAACTTCTTCCATCGGGCAGGAGATACAGAAGTCTGAGAACACGCACGAACAGACTCAAAACAGCTTCTTCCTCACTGTCACCAGACTCCTAAATGACCCTCTTATGGACTGACCTCATTAACACTGCACCCTGTATGCTTCATCCGATGCCAGTGCTTATGTAGTTACATTGTATATCTTGTGTTGCCCTATTATTTATTTTCTATTCTTCCCTTTTCTTCCCATGTACTTAATGATCTGTTGAACTGCTCGCAGAAAAATACTTTTCACCGTACCTCGGTACACGTGACAATAAGCAAATCCAATCCAATGTGGGACCTTGTCAAAGGCTTTGCTAAAATCCATGTAAACGACATCAACTGCACTACCCACATCTACACACTTGGTCACATGTTCAAAAAATTCAATCAAATTTGTTAGGCATGACCTCCGTCTGACAAAGCCATGCTGACTATCCCTGATCAAACCTTGCCTCTCCAAGTGGAGATAGATTCCCTCCTTCAGAATTTTCTACAATAGGTTCCCTACCACTGAACGTGATACTCACTGGTCTGTAGTTCTCTGGCTTATCTCTACAACCTTTCTTAAATAGTGGGACCACATTACCTGTTCTCCAGTCCTCTGGCACCGCCCCAGTGACCAGAGAGGAATGAAACATTTGGGTTGGAAGCCCTGAAATGTCCTCCCTCACCTCCCACAGCAGCCTGGGACACAATTCATCCGGACCTGGAGGTTTGTCCACTTTTAAGCCTGCCAACACCTCCAATACTTTGTCAGTCCCTGTGAAAATTTGCTCAAGAACCTCAAAGTCTCTCTCCTCGAGTTCCATATCAACCTCCTCATTTGCCAAATTGTTGTGCTGTCATTCAAGTTTGCTTTGATTGTGCATTGTTCACCAATTCCGCGCATGTACATTCATTTGCTCCCATTCTTACTCCCATATAATCAATGCTGTGAGAGGTAGATCAGTACATTTTTCAGAAGTTCGTAAACTTCTCTTGTCAAGCTGTCAACTTTCTGTGCAGTTCAAATGCTGGAACATATATTGATAAAATGAAATAAAACTGATAAGCAAATTCGGACGTGCAGACCTTTGGAACCATGTGGAGTGGAATCTAACCGTGCAACAAGAATCTTTGGCGATTGCTCATAAACAAGTATGATTATCTACCAAAGAAACTCCATGTCACTGGTCATGTGTGGCTGATGAGCAGTATCTCAGACCGCACACTTGGCAGGTGTTTCCAGGAGGTGGGATTGGTCCTTGGACTCAAAATCGCTGGTATTCCTTTCTCAGGCTCCTTTTCGGGCCTCCTCTTGCCATCGCGTATCATCGAAGAATTGTGTCCCTTCAATCAGGAGGTTCCTCGAAGTAGGTTTCTTCTGAGCAAGGATCTCCCAGGCATTGACGTTTATTCTGCATTTCTTGAAGAATGCCTTTCGGGTGTCTTTAAAGCTTTGTCCGACTTTTGTTTACAGCCTTCCTTGATCTGAGCAAAGATTTGCTTTGGCATGAGGGACTCTGGCATCTTAAGAACGTGACTGGCCCAGTGGTGTTGGCTTTGGATGATCATAGTCTTGTGCTGGTGCTCTTGGCTCCTTCAAGGATGCTGATGTCAGTACGCCTGTCCTCCCAGCTGATGTGGAAAATGCTTCTCAAACAGCATTAATGATACCTCTCCAGGACCTTGCGGTAGACACAGTACGTAACCAAGTTGCTGAACCATATAGAAGAGTTGGGAGGATACTTGCCTTGGACATGAAGATCTTTGTATCAGCACGGATGCCACGGTCGTCGAAGACTGTCATCCTGAGGCATCCAAAGGAGGTGCTCATGGATTGGATATGATGTTGGTTTACCGCATTGATATCAGCCTTAAATGAGAGGGGGATCCCTAGCTAAGGGATATGTTCCACGCTTGAGAGGTTTGATCTTGATTGAGGGAGACACCAAAACTTGCCCTTGGTCAGGTTGGTAAAGGACTTGAGTCTTCTTGAGAGTGAGGCTGAGACCGATTCTTTGATATGTTTCCGGGCAGGCATTAAATGGCTTAGCGAGTCTCTGCTCAGCGATGTCAGTGGTCTGTCCAACAGACAATGTTTTCATTGTGGGTGTCTGCTGGAAGTCTTTAACTTGTCTATTTGATGGAACAGTGCTATGGTGATGTCAAATTGGCGTTCAGTGCATTTGGTACGCAGAAGAACCATGTTGAAGTTGCAATGCCCAACCCCGTCCTTTCCAATGATTCTTTTCCAGAGTTGACAGTCCTTTCCAACACTGGTGTTGAAGCCCCAAGAAGGATGATCTTATCTTCCTTGGCAATGCTAGCGAATATGGTGTCCAGAGTGGAATAGAAGCCTTCTTTGGACTCATCATTGGCATTAGGGGTTGAGGCTTAGGTACTCACAACCATTGCCTGCTGGGCTTTTGACAAGTTGTACACAAAGAGCCATGAGGTGTTTGGTGATGTTGACAAGGAGTTCAGAGCCAGTTGACATGTTCGTTCTTGATGGTGAATCTAATTCCAAGCGTCTTGGGCGTATCCTCATCTTTTCCTCTCCAATAGAATGTGCAACCATCACCTTCTTCCTCCAGCTGCCATCCACCTGCTCTTCGGGTCTTTTACAGGGCAGCAACGTCAATGTTGAAGTGCTTGAGTTCACGGGCAACAAAGACAGCTCTCCGTTTCCGTCGATTGTTCTGCACATTATCCATGAGGGTTTGTACATTCCAGGTTACGAGATTGAGTCTAACTTTGTTTTCCTGACTACAGGTAGATGATCCTTTGGTTTTCCTGCAGATTGGAAACGACAGGCTATTTTTAGGGCACCTTCTCAAGCCCCATGCAGGTTGAGCAGATAGGATCCTGAAGACAACTGCTCGGTTGTGAAGACAGCTGTAAAAATGCTCTCCAAGAGTTCGACGACTGAAACAAACCCCATCACCTCAGTGCCGGTCTGAAGCTCAGACTTTCAGATTCATGGTCTTGATCCGTCACCTCTCACCAATCACCGCATGTTTGCGTAGGGGTTGTGTTTGTTATCTGCGAGGTAGAGTCCTTGTGCGGGACACCTTTTAATGTGGATATGCTGTTTCACATAAGCAGACACATGGGCCTGCATTCTCCGCTGCCCGCTGCCATGAGTGGGATCCCCGATGTGGCAGAGAAACAAAAAATCAGGATCGATGCTGGGGGTCAGCGGGCACCGATCCAAATGCGATGCTCCGGAGCCCCGCAGATGGCAGGGTCGAGGTTCATGCCCGCACGCCAGTCAGCGAATGTAAATGAATGCATATCCATTTTAATGAATCATTTGCATCTATTTAGTGGGCTCGGCGCTCTATTCTCTGCCCCCCCCCGTGATTATCCAGTCCTCTGAGCCAGAAATCATGCAGGCGGGAATTATTGCAGGTGTCACCAAATGTGAGCCTGACTCGGTGGGCCTTGCAGTGGGCCAAGGAGTAACTCCTTAAGGGAGTTGCCCCAAAGCCCATTCGAGGGCCACCCTCCACCCCCAAAATGCACTACCTGCCCACCCCTCTTCTGCCAGACCCCGCCTCAAACCACACCCAGACACCCACAAAACGTGAGAACCCCCAAAGTGACCCCCTTAATAGGGAGACCTTCCCGGAGACCCCTCCCCCTGGGACCTCCTGAACCGCCTAACTGATGAAACCTCCCATAGAGACCCCCTAACTAGAGCAACCCCCAAAGAGACCCCTAATTAAAGGAAGCTCCAAAGGGACCCCCGTGGGGGGAATTGCAACTTCAAAAGGGTTTTCCTGCTCACCAAATGCACAGAACACGAACTTATCATCACTAACATAAATTTGCACCAAAATGTCAAGTTCAAGACTTCTGGTAGACATTTACAATCAAAGCATTGGCACATGATCGACTACATCACCATCCGATCCTGAGACCAAAAGGATGCCCACATCACCAAAGCGATGACCACTACAAATGACTGCTGGACCGGCCACTGGCAGATGACAAGCTCTAGTGATTGGAATGCATTTAGTGATTGGAATGTACTTACCTCTCTTTGATATGGTTGATGTTTGTAAACATTGGGGTTTCAGCACACTAGTCACTCATCCATGAAGGGTGATGAATGAATCATGGCTGCAGCTGGTTTTTGGAAGCTGTCAATCACAGACCACTATTAGAAATGAATGAATGGCTTGCAGCTAACGGATCTGAGGGGTTTAAACAAAGAGTGCAGCTGTTCTCCTTCCAGGAATGGACATGTGGAGCATCCGGGGGGGGCGGGGTGGGGTGGGAGCGCTGCCTGTGTGTGGGGTCCCTTTGGTCATTCCTGTGGGTTCCTGTGGGAGATCCCTTTCGATAGGGAGCCTCTGTGGGCAGGGGACTTCCTTTAGTTTGGGATTCTGTGGGAGTCCCTCTAGTTAGGGGGTCTCTTCATTAGGGGTTCCCGGGGGTTTCGCTATTAAGGGAGACCCGGGGGGGGGGCAACTTATTAATAGGGTCCCTGGAGGGATCTCCCTATTAAGGGGGTCCCTGGGGAGGGTGTCCCTCTTAAGGCAGTCCTTGTGGGAGGGGCTCTACCTAGTTCGAGAATCTCGGAGAGGGGGGAGCGGGTCAATCACCGCCGTACTTGGGCAGAAGGGGGGCACCTAGGCAATCCGGGGATGGGGGGCTGCTTTGTGGTACGCAGGGGGAGTTGTTTGGCGGTTGCACGGGGATGGGGGGATGGGGGTGGGGGGCGTTGGCCTTCACTGCATGGCTGCCTGCTCAAAATGGTGGCCCGATAGCAGGCTTCACTCAGGAATGCCTCATATTCTCGCCCTGAATAAATTTGTGTGGCAAGGGTTACTGAATTCCTTCCCAAGTTACACTCTGTAAAGTAAAAATGGGAAAATATGTCATTTGAAACATGGAAGTCCGGCAAAACCTGACCTGAGGGTACATGAGAAAATGTAGGGGAAAATCCCACGAAGGGTTAACAGCAGCAGCAAAAGAAGTTTGAAATGCAGATAGCCTTTATCAAACAGGCGTAAAGAAAACAGCTTGTAACAGCTCATGCTTTAAAACTGATGCGTCTTTCAAGTTAAAGCAGATTGAACTTTTAGTTACATGAAGGGAAACAATATTTTGCACCTTCTTTGAAGTTAATTATTTTAGTAAGCAGTTATTAAAGAATTGCCATGATCTTCAGTTGAATTAGGTGACAAATGTTTATGTGTAAAATCCTGCTGACAACAGGTGAATATGGGAAGCCGGAGTAATAAAACAACTTTAGAAGTGACAGGAACCAGAACACCTCTCGGATCAAAGCACTTTTGAACATTACAAGGGAAAAATATGTAATCAGAGTTCGATGAGCTAAAGTCATGCTCAACATGAATACGTAGTTGTGTTAGAAGTAATTAAGATTAAAGGTACACTGAACAGTCAAGAGCAAAATGAAGTTACTTTACGATAATGTCATATAAACTTAATAACTGCTGGAAGGGCAATATAAACCCAAAATCGATAGCGGCCAGCAGAGTCAGCTCTCCTCGCTGCCCTTGGTCATGGGATGGATAGAACATGAAAACCGTGCAGAACAGCAAATCCATCTGAGGAAGACCAAAAGTTAAAGAAGAAAGATTGTCAAGGCAGACCTGAAGGTCTAACAACTGACAAGGAGGATCCAAAGAAAGATCTTTTTTACTTTTCTGTAAAGACAGTGATTTTATCTTTTAAAAGAAAATAAAAAATAATAATAAAATAACTTAAAGTTTTAACCTGAAACAGTGGTTATAACAAAGTCTACTTTACTTACTTAGCAACGTGGGACCCAGGATCGATGCTACTAAGTGGTAAGTAGATAAAATCTTCTATGAAGGTATGGGTTATACCGGGGGATAACGTGAAAATATAGATTGACCTGAATAACACCCACCTAAGTCTGCACAGGAGTCAGGGAGTGAGAATCCCTGTTCACCATTTAGAATGTCTTATTGACCTATTTTGGTACAGGGGGAATTCTAAGAATAGAGGTGAATCTTTTACTTCAACTCCCAGGTGGAACGTAAATTGGTAGCAATTCTCCTCTGGTGGGAGTCTCCCAAATGAAGAATCTCGCCCCTGGTTCTTGACAGAAGATAGGTCCAGTTCGAGTAGCAAAGGGACCTCGATGACTGGGTATCTCCCCACTGCTGCAGCCACCATCTGCAATTGCAGCCGTTGATACCACACAAGTACCTTCCACCTGATCCGCCGTTGAGGACTCGTTTTGGATTGCGTTTTGTCTGGTTCCTCCCCTCCAACATTACTGTCATGGGTGACTCTGCCAGGAGTTCAAGATGGTATTGCTCTCGGGATCAACGGAACATTCAAGCTTCTCCACCACGGCAAGGTGGCAAGCCACAAAAACAAAATTATGGAAGTGTTTAAAGATTTTATTTATACAGGAGAGGACAACATTAATAATGTGCAAATATACGTATTCATTTGGAACCTATCTACCCTGCAATTTTTGCAGAAGTGTTAGCTCATTTAAAATAAATGAGTTAATGGTCTTGTTAAAAAGAAAATGCTTTTTTATGACATTACTGAGAAACATCCTAAAGTTTTTATTACAATATGCTGCTTTTCTGAATTGCAGTAATTGTTCTAATGCAAGCAAATAGAGTGAGCCGCAGATCAGTGTCCCACAGACTGCAAACTAAATGATCGACAAATTTTTTCTTGTGGTAAAACAACATCAGTAAAACAGTTGTTCAAATAATGTTGCAACTTCTATAAAGCCCACTTATACCACAAAAGGCCACTAGGGTCTTGGTTTTGCATCAAATTCATAGGATGGCATCACCACAATGTCAGTACGAGATGGGTAAAGTTCCAATAACACTCAAGGCACTCAACATCATCCAGGACAAAGCAGCCCCATCCATCACCTTAAACATTCACTCTCTCCACCACCAACGCACATACTGGCACAGTGTGCACCGGGCATACTGGCACAGGTTGTGCTGCAGCAACTCATCAAGGTTCCTTTGACAGCATCTTCCAAACCCATGTCCCCAACTCCGAGAAGGACAAGGGCAGCAGGTGCAGGGAAACACCACCACCTGCAAGTTCCCCTCCAAACCACAAAGCGTCCTGACTGAGAGTTATATTGACGTTCCTTCATTGTCGCTGGGTAAAAATCCTGAAAATCCCTCCCTAATAGCACTGCACGTGTTCATGCAGTGGTTCAATAAGGCAGCTCACCACCAACTTCTCAAGGGAAATTAGCGATGGGCAATAAATGTTGGCCGAGCCAATGGCACTCGCATTCTGTGAAAGAACATTTTAAAACATATTGTTGTGCCAACTTATACTTCCCAATCAATTAAAAAATTCCTGTGGCATTATGTAGAATGTCTAGAATATGTCTGCAATGCTCGCATTCAAAGTATCGTCTTGCATCTTTGACTTTGTCTGTATATCTGTTTCTGGAACATACCTCTTCATTCACCTGAGGAAGGAGCAGTGCTCCGAAAGCTAGTGATTTGAAACAAACCTGTTGGACTTTAACCTGGTGTTGTAAGACTCATTACTGTGCTGACCCCAGTCCAACGCCGGCATCTCCACATCATAGAATATAAAGGGTTAATGTAATATCATAATTGACCACTAGATGGAGCTAGATGCAGATTTATATAAAGCACTGACTCTCAGGCTTCCGGTAGAGGGCTGGAGAGAGTGCAGAGGACAGGTCTATACAGTGCAGAGTACAGTTATAGATAGAGTGTAGAGATTAGGGTTAGGAGAGTGAAGATTGCAGATTACTAGATTATTGCTTGCTATAGTAGTATGTGGTCGAGCTGTAAATTAAGTAGTGTAATAAAAGTTAGCTTTTTTATTTAATTTAGCTTCTGTGGTCTTTCTGAACACTACGACATCCACCCGATCATAAAAATCACAAAGAACAGCACAGTTCCAACCACACACTTTAAACTGAAGTTTTGGCCGAGTAGATTCTCCTGAATGAGATCTAACTAGCAGTAACAGTCCTAACATTGGGGAAAAAAAGCCCAACGGGCCAAAAGGTTCTTTAATAACTTTTGAAGCATGCAAGGTGGTCCAGGTTGGGCTTTTGTCTGATATAACAACAGGGAAATAATTTATTCTTTGTTTAATTTTTCCAATTAAGGGACAATTTAGCGTGGCCAATCCACCCACCTTTCACACCTTTGGGCTGTGGGGGTGAGGCACATGCAGACAATGTGCAAACTCCACACGGACAGTGACCCAGGGCCAGGATCGAATCCAGGTCCTCAGCTCCGTGAAGCAACAGTGCTAACCACTGCACCGCCGTGTCCCCTGGGAAGTCATTTCTTAAAGCAGAGAATGTAAAGTTCAAAGAGATGGCCTGCCAGACATCCTTTAAGTTTATTATGTTTTGAAACCGTTGGGACGTCCAGTTAGCCTATTCTTTGTGTTAACTGTTTAATTGATGAGAAGAATCATTTCGACCAGAGAGGATCGTGAATGGGGCAAAGGTCCAAACTGGTGTCTTGTAACATAACATCAGGTATTAGTGTGTCAGTCTTTCCTACCATCAAAGTATGCAAATTAGAAACTGCTAATGGATTTCTGTGATTTATATGTTACTTTTCTTTCTTAACATTGCGAGGCCATTGGCAGAATTATTTAAAGAGTCTTTGAGTTCCAATTTTTTACACGAGGAAAACAATAAGGTAGAATCTGCTTTTTTCTGAGCATTTTTTTAAAAAATCAGCTAGATTTGGAGTACTCGCACTTTTAATTCCCATATTATACAATATATTGGCTTAACTTAGATAGTTTGATGTGTTGCTTTGGGGCTAATAACAGCTCCATGGGTGGTTTTGAAGAGCACATTAATGCAGCATGAGATTTAGCGAGGACCAGAGAAGAGAAAAATCCATTATCACTTGCAAGTGATATGAATAATTGTGTCCCTACAGGCGGCAAGCAGGAGATATACTCGTGGCATTCCCTGCCCAATCGTTTGTCCTCCTGAAAAGGCTGGCTCCCAATGGGGAAAGTTTCCAATGGCGTTTGCCACCTGCTGGGACATTGCCCTCGGCCATTTCTTCATCCCTGAGCCTCGAAAGAGAATATTAGCAGGCTTTTCAGTCATGGAGGGCAGACAACAAATGCTCAATTCCAACTTCGCTCAAGGCTGGATATTGGGCTGAATAATAATGTTCCACAAGTCAAGGGCTTTCTGGCCTCTGGGCCTGCTATCGGCACCCCCCTGGTAACACACAAATTAGCGGCAATGGCGGGTTATTGACATACTTTCCATCCAGTATGTGCCGGGGTATCCGCTCTGAGGCTGGAGTTCGCAACCTGGAACCAAGTTACGGCCAGCCCTTTAAAGGGCCCCTGACATGGGACAATGTCAGGTGACTGACTGTATGATACTCAAGGAGCAGGAAGCTTTCTGCTGTGAGGAATCTCTCTTTTGTAGTCTATCCAGGTGAGTCCATTTTTTTTTCTCCAATTAACGGGCAATTTAGTGTGGCCAATCCACCTACCCGCCACATCTTTGGTCTTTGGGTTGTGGGGGTGATATCCACGTAGACACAGGGTGAATGCGCAAACTCCTCATGTACAGTGACTCGGAGCCAGCATAGAACCCGGGTCCTCAGCGCCGTGAGGCAGCAGTGCTAACCATTGCACCACCATGCCACCCTAGATAAGTCAACTTTAATTAGTGCTAATGTCTGACACCATCTAAAGATTAAATGTAACCCAAACTTTAATAAATCAGCAACTCGACCAGCTTTAGACATTGAGAAGTTGCACATTGTTTTTCTATTTCCATGCATAGATGACTGCACCGATCAGAGCATGACGTGGAGATGCCGGCGTTGGACTGGGGTAGGCACAGTAAGAAGTCTTACAACACCAGGTTAAAGTCCAACAGGTTTATTTGGAATCACTATGTTGTGTTGCCCTATTATAGAACATAGAACATAGAACAATACAGCGCAGTACAGGCCCTTCGGCCCACGATGTTGCACCGAAACAAAAGCCATCCAACCTACACTATGCCATTATCATCCATATGTTTATCCAATAAACTTTTAAATGCCCTCAATGTTGGCGAGTTCACCACTGTAGCAGGTAGGGCATTCCACGGCCTCACTACTCTTTGCGTAAAGAACCTACCTCTGACCTCTGTCCTATATCTATTACCCCTCAGTTTAAAGTTATGTCCCCTCGTGCCAGCCATATCCATCCGCGGGAGAAGGCTCTCACTGTCCACCCTATCCAACCCCCTGATCATTTTGTATGCATCTATTAAGTCTCCTCTTAACCTTCTTCTCTCCAACGAAAACAACCTCAAGTCCATCAGCCTTTCCTCATAAGATTTTCCCTCCATACCAGGCAACATCCTGGTAAATCTCCTCTGCACCCGCTCCAAAGCCTCCACGTCCTTCCTATAATGCGGTGACCAGAACTGTACACAATACTCCAAATGCGGCCGTACCAGAGTTCTGTACAGCTGCAACACGACCTCCCGACTCCGGAACTCAATCCCTCTACCAATAAAGGCCAACACTCCATAGGCCTTCTTCACAACCCTATCAACCTGGGTGGCAACTTTCAGGGATCTATGTACATGGACACCTAGATCCCTCTGCTCATCCACACTTTCAAGAACTTTACCATTAGCCAAATATTCCGCATTCCTGTTATTCCTTCCAAAGTGAATCACCTCACACTTCTCTACATTAAACTCCATTTGCCACCTCTCGGCCCAGCTCTGCAGCTTATCTATATCCCTCTGTAATCTGCTACATCCTTCCACACTATCGACAACACCACCAACTTTAGTATCGTCTGCAAATTTACTCACCCACCCTTCTGCGCCTTCCTCTAGGTCATTCATAAAAATGACAAACAGCAACGGCCCCAGAACAGATCCTTGTGGTACTCCACCTGTGACTGTACTCCATTCTGAACATTTCCCATCAACCACCACCCTCTGTCTTCTTTCAGCTAGCCAATTTCTGATCCACATCTCTAAATCACCCTCAATCCCCAGCCTCCGTATTTTTTGCAATAGCCTACCGTGGGGAACCTTATCAAACGCTTTGCTGAAATCCATATACACCACATCAACTGCTCTACCCTCGTCTACCTGTTCAGTCACCTTCTCAAATAACTCAATAAGGTTTGTGAGGCATGACCTACCCTTCACAAAGCCATGCTGACTATCCCTGATCATATTATTCCTATCTAGATGATTATAAATCTTGTCTCTTATAATCCCCTCCAAGACTTTACCCACTACAGACGTGAGGCTCACCGGCCTATAGTTGCCGGGGTTGTCTCTGCTCCCCTTTTTGAACAAAGGGACCACATTTGCTGTCCTCCAGTCCTCTGGCACTATTCCTGTAGCCAATGATGACATAAAAATCAAAGCCAAAGGTCCAGCAATCTCTTCCCTGGCCTCCCATAGAATCCTAGGATAAATCCCATCAGGTCCCGGGGACTTATCTATTTTCAGCCTGTCCAGAATTGCCAACACCTCTTCCCTACGTACCTCAATGCCATCTATTCTATTAGCCTGGGGCTCAGCATTCTCCTCCACAACATTATCTTTTTCCTGAGTGAATACTGACGAAAAATATTCATTTAGTATCTCGCCTATCTCTTCAGACTCCACACACAATTTCCCATCCCTGTCCTTGACTGGTCCTACTCTTTCCCTAGTCATTCGCTTATTCCTGACATACCTATAGAAAGCTTTTGGGTTTTCCTTGATCCTTCCTGCCAAATACTTCTCATGTCCCCTCCTTGCTCGTCTTAGCTCTCTCTTTAGATCCTTCCTCGCTACCTTGTAACTATCCATCGCCCCAACCGAAACTTCACACTTCATCTTCACATAGGCCTCCTTCTTCCTCTTAACAAGAGATTCCACTTCCTTGGTAAACCACGGTTCCCTTGCTCGACGCCTTCCTCCCTGTCTGACCGGTACATACTTATCAAGAACACGCAGTAGCTGATCCTTGAACAAGCCCCACTTATCCAGTGTGCCCAACACTTGCAGCCTACTTCTCCACCTTATCCCCCCCAAGTCACGTCTAATGGCATCATAATTGCCCTTCCCCCAGCTATAACTCTTGCCCTGCGGTGTATACTTATCCCTTTCCATCATTAACGTAAACGTCACCGAATTGTGGTCACTGTCCCCAAAGTGCTCTCCTACCTCCAAATCCAACACCTGGCCTGGTTCATTACCCAAAACCAAATCCAACGTGGCCTCGCCTCTTGTTGGCCTGTCAACATATTGTTTCAGGAAACCCTCCTGCACACACTGTACAAAAAACGACCCATCTATTGTACTCGAACTATATCTTTTCCAGTCAATATTTGGAAAGTTAAAATCTCCCATAATAACTACCCTGTTACTTTCGCTCATATCCAGAATCATCTTCGCCACCCTTTCCTCTACATCCCTAGAACTATTATGTATTTTCTTTTATTCCCTTTTCTTCTCATGTACTTAATGATCTGTTGAGCTGCTCGCAGAAAAATACTTTTCACTGTACCTCGGTACACGTGACAATAAACAAATCCAATCCAATCCAACTAGCTTTCGGAGTGTAGCTCCTTTGTCAGGTGAGGAAGGAGCTATGCTCCAGAAGCTAGTGATTTCAAATAATTCTGTTGGACTTTACCCTGGTGTTGTAAGACTTCTTACTGTGCATCAGAGCATGGGGAGAGGTGGTCCAGAAGGGGAAAAGATGGCCCCAGCTTCATCAAGGCTGAACTTAATGCCCTCCACTATGTAGTTGGAGAGGAAACACCATCCAATCGTTCTGAGTTGTGGGAATAGGAGGGACGCCAGGCTGTGTTGGAGGAGGTGGCTGAGGTGTGTTGTGTGGATGTGGAGAGGATGACCTGGTCCGCAGTGCCACCAAAGGTACAATGACCTCATGAAATCGTCATGGGTGAGCATGGCATCAGAATGATTTAGATTTAGATTTATTGTCACGTGTACTGAGGTAAAGTGAAAAGTATTGTTCCGTGTACAGCCCAGACAGATCGCTCCATACATGAAAAACGTAGGACAATGAGCAATATTAGGTCCAGTGTGAGGCAGGTGTAGCAAGCGAATGTAGCAGGTGTTTGAGATTATCTCCTCGTCCAAAGTTGCATGTTTGCACAATGCACAGCTGTTCTTAACCATGCCATTGTGCACCCCAAGCAGTTATAAATGTAAGATACTCAAGTTACGTAGATTGACCATGCTAAATTGTCCCTTAGTGCCCAAATCTGGGCAAGTTAGGTGGGGTTAAGTGGTTACAAGGATAGGGCGGGGGACTGGGCCAAGGTAGGGTGCTCTTTCAGAGGGTCAGTGCAGACCCGATGGGCCGAATGGCCTCTTTCGGCACTGTAGGAATTCTATGGTTCTATGGTTCTAAATGGCAAGTGGTTGGCATATGACCTTCCAACGCTTGAGTACAGGTTTTGGCCAGGCACATGCTGATCTGATAATGGAGTTCAGACATGGCATGATACGGCTTGAGATTGTTGACGTCAACTCTGCATCACATCTTGTCAGGAGTAGTGAGGCCATAATGTCCATGAGTAAGGTGTTACAGGGGCGATGAAATACCATAACAAAATCCTGACACAGTATGTACTGGGAGTGAAATCCGGCAAATCCCCGAGACCTCCATTCTCGGATTCTGAAAGAGATAGCTGCAGAGATCGTGGATGTGCCAGCTATGATTTTCCGAACTTCTTTAGACTCAGGAATTGTCCCACTAGATTGGAACTTGGCCGTGTGACACTGCATTTCAAAAAATGAGGGAGAGAGAAACCGGTGAATTGCAGGTCAATTAGCCTGATGTCAGTTGTTGGAAAAATACTGGAATCTACTATTACGGGAGTCTTAACAATGCACAGAAAAGCAAAACACAATTAAAACAAGTCAACATGGTTTGAGAGCTCTGAGGTGCAGAGGGTAGAGAGGAATCTGGGTCTCCTAGTGCATGAATCCCAAAAGGGCTAGTGTGCAGGCACAGTCTGTAATTAGGAAAGCTAACAGAATGTTATCACCTATTGCGAGGAGAATTGAACACAGAAGTAGGCAGGTTATGTTTATACAGAACACCATTGAGATCACATTTGGAGTAATGTGCACAGTATTGGTCACCTTTTCAAGGGAAGATGCAAATGCATTGGAAGCAGTTTGGAGAATGTTTACTCCCTCCGGCCCTGACAGAAGCCCCGCCCCGGCCAGCGGCACTACTGTCAGCACACTATGGCGATGTTGGACATGTTCCGTACACCCTCTCCCCCCCTTAGCAGCCGCCACGCCGGTTTCACAAATGTTAAAAGTACAAGCGAACCACGCCGTCGGGAACTCGGCCCATCAGAGGCGGAGAATAGCGGGCGCCCCGGAGAATACCAGGTCGGGCCCGCTCATGATATGCAAATGGCGACTACTGTACATGCATTGACGTTGCTGTCGAGGTGCTGTAGCATTGGGGTTTGATGTCAAATCGGCGCCTGCTGCGATTTTGGCGTCAGAACCGATTTTCTGCCCAATCCCCTTTCCCGATTTCAGCGTCGGCTCACGGAGAATCCCGCCCCCAATGTTTTTGGCCCTTAACTGCCCAATAACTACAGTCACCAGGTTTGTAAGTTTAAACACAATTAATTTTATTGACAACAGTAAGTATAATTAAATATGCAGCAAATACAACCGGTTAAATATTATCCAATTCCTAAACCCCCCTCACTTAACCTTATCCCACCCTCTACACACACACACATAAGACAGTCAAACACAAAGGGGAGAAGAGGGGTGTAAAATAATAAGGAAAAGGAATGAGCTTTTTTTATTTTAGATCATTGTCTTATAGCACACCTTCCTTCAATTTGGGCTTTCAGTGCGAGGTTTCCACTGTAGATTCATGCACATCCTGTGTAGAGCCATGCAGCTTTACTGGAGAAAACACGATGGAGGGAGAGAGCCTTCTTTCATCTGTCCAGGACTCCAACTGGTCTTCCCCTGGCTCTCTGAAAATCATCCCACTCAAGCATGCCCAAATCACCACCTGTTACCGGGCACAATATGGCCTTTTGGCCAATTCATTGCCACCAGCCAATTGTAATTTTTCAATTCCTCACTTCCCCTGCTCGACCTAAAGATGGAGATCCGTGAAGCATCCGTGGACCAAAATGAAAACAGCAAAAATACAGAAAGGAAAAAACATGGAATCAACATACCTCCTACCATGCTTTTCTAAGTGACCCACCACTGGGTCATAGAAACCATGGGCGGGATTCTCCGTTTTGCCAGCGCCCAGGGGTTTCCCAATGGCATGGGGCTGCCCCCACAGTGGGAAACCCCATTGACCAGCCGGGGTAACGGAGAATCCCGCCGGCGGGTCGAGGCAGAAATGTGCCGCGGTGGGGCGGGGAATACAGCCCCACATTAATGTGCAGGTATACAAAGAAAAACAGACATATGGGCAATTTTTCAAGTGAAACCAATACTCAGGTTCGTCTTTTCTCAACATAAAAGCACAGAAATACAAAGTTAACTGAAAACTGTAGCCGATCGTTCACACCGACAACACAAATATAACTGACGTAAAACTATCTGTATTTCCTGACGCTGCTGATGTATATTTTCCATTGAACTCTGATGCTTTCTACACCATTCTGCTTTATTTTACCCACAGCACCATATTGTTTCAATACCTCAACCTTTCTATTTAGATTTCTAAATCTCCCATTATCCAAACCCTCCCACCCTCACCCCCCCCATCAACCACTATGCCCACCCCGCCATTATTCGTCTAAAGACCTGTCCGCAGCTCTAGTTATATGATTGGTCAGGATACTGGTGTCAACTCGGTTCAAATGGAGGCCATACCAATGGAATAGCTTACTCTTCCCTGAGTACTGATCACAGTACGAAGTCTTACAACACCAGGTTAAAGTCCAACAGGTTTGTTTCGATGTCACTAGCTTTCGGAGCGCAGCTCCTTCCTCAGGTGAATGAAGAGGTCTGTTCCAGAAACACATATATAGACAAATTCAAAGATGCCAAACAATGCTAGGAATGCGAGCATTAGCAGGTGATTAAATCTTTATAGATCCAGAGATGGGGTAACCCCAGGTTAAAGAGGTGTGAATTGTATCAAGCCAGGACAGTTGGTAGGATTTTGCAGGCCAGATGGTGGGGGATGAATGTAATGTGACATGAATCCCAGGTCCCGGTTGAGGCCGCACTCATGTGTGCGGAACTTGGCTATAAGTTTCTGCTCGGCGATTCTGCGTTGTCGCGGGTCCTGAAGGCCGCCTTGGAGAACGCTTACCCGGAGATCAGAGGCTGAATGCCCTTGACTGCTGAAGTGTTCCCCGACTGGAAGGGAACATTCCTGCCTGGTGATTGTTGCGCGATGTCCGTTCATTCGTTGTCGCAGCGTCTGCATGGTCTCGCCAATGTACCACGCTTCGGGACATCCTTTCCTGCAGCGTATGAGGTAGACAACGTTGTCTTTGGCTCCCATGTGGATCACAACAGCTGGATCCTCCCCCTCACACTCCCTGTTCCTCTCTGGCGGCGAGATGTCTCTAACCCTGGCAATGCACAACCTTCAGAGTTCCCTGTCGTGGCTACACAGAACACATACCGATAGATTTTTTTTTTCTAATTCTTGCATAGGCCGCTGCATGTCGATTATACCAGGACTGTCTACAGATTGCTGCACAGTCCTTGGGTATCAGAAACTGGGTCTGCACGGTGTGAAAGTAGCTCTTCTGAGCCATGGTGCTTTCGCCCATGAAACAGTGGCTGGACAGGAGTTACTAACTTCAGCATGGATCACCGTGGAACATTTGGAGCGTGAATGTTGGGCAGCAGGCAATTTGATAGACGACCAGGAATATTCGTCCTCATTCACATGGCTTAGTTTTACCTGTCCTGACTGCAGTTCTCGGTGTGCCCCTCGAAAAAAGCAGCAGCAATACAGAGAAAGTCTCAAAGTGGTGCAGATCTGGTAAAAAGAACACTCACCTCGCCAGCTGACCTGTAGAAAATGGGCATTACCAATGCCCAGGGGTATCAGGAAACTCAGCCCAAACCTTTGCTCAGTTTATTATAATACCATTCAGGCTATTTTGATCCAAGCCTCTCGATGTCAATTCTGAACAAAATCATGCAGCCAAGAGGCAAAATGAATGTACACCCATTGAGTCGTGCCCAATTACATTAAAATCAAATGGTTTCTCTGAGTTGTGAACATGCTGTTGGGAATCGGACATTGCAAATCTTGCTGTTCGCCAATCTGAGAGGGGAATATTTGCAAGTAAGACCAGAGGAGGCCGCCAATGATTAATAATAAATATTGGATATTGATAATCATTGCATAGATATAGGACCTTCTGCTATCGAGTTCTCAGATTTAGATATGAACCAGTTAATATCTCATGTGCTTGCATGTAAATTTGAATATATATGTAATTTGGGAGGAGATCAGACTTGAGTCATAATAATTTGCTCCTATCAATAATCCATTGTATTAATAAGTACAAATAATGCTGACAGACTACATTTTTTTTCACTGCACTTTATCAGGCTCCATGAGTTAAGTAGTTGAAAAACTAATACAATGTAATATTTAGTAGGCAAGAGACAATTTTGACTCCCAGGTATTAATTTTATTTTGCGATCTCACAGTAAGTTGCTGCTTTTTCACCTGTTCTGAAACATCAGGGGCAAAATTCTCCACCAACGGCGCGATGTCCGCCGACTGGCGCCAAAAACGGCACCAATCAGACGGGCATCGCGCCTGCCCAAAGGTGTGGAATGCTCCGCATCTTTGGCGGCCTAGCCCCAACATTGAGGGGCTAGGCTGACGCCAGAGGGATTTCCGCCCCGCCAGCTGGCGGAAATGGCGTTTGGTGCCCCGCCAGCTGGCGCGGAAATGCGGCGCATGCGCGGGAGCATCAGCGGGCGCCGACAGTTTCCTGCGCATGCGCAGTGGGGAGAGTCTCTTCTGCCTCTGCCATGGTGGAGGCCATGGCGGAGGCAGAAGGGAAAGAGTGCCCCCACGGCACAGGCCCGCCCGCGGATCGGTGGGCCCCGATCGCGGGCCAGGCCACCGTGGGGGCACCCCCCGGGGTCAGATCGCCCCGCGCCACCCCCCAGGACCCTGGAGCCCGCCCACGCCGCCTGGTCCCGCCGGTAAATACCAGGTTTGATTTACGCCGGCGGGACAGGCAATTTCTGGGCGGGACTTCGGCCCATCCGGGCCGGAGAATTGAGCGGGGGGTCCCGCCAACCGGTGCGGCCCGATTCCCGCCCCCGCCCAATCTCCGGTACCGGAGACTTCGGCGGGGGCGGGATTCACGGCGGCCAACGGCCATTCTCCGACCCGGCTGGAGGTCGGAGAATGACGCCCCTGAGATGGGGGGAACAATTCTCCTACCCCACGTTGGGTCGGAGAATCGCCGGGGGGCGGCGTGAATCCCGCCCCCGCCGGCTGCCGAATTCTCTGGCGCCGGGGATTTGGCGGGGGCGGGAATCGCGACCCGCCGGTCGGCGGCCGCTGGCAGTGGCCCCCCCCGGTGATTCTGCGGCCCGCGATGGGCCGAGTGGCCGCCCGTTTTCGGGCAGTCCCGCCAGTGTACATTACAGCAGGTATTTGCTGGCGGGACCTGGCTGCGCGGGCAGCCTCGGGTGTCTGAGAGGGGGCGGAGGGGGATCTGGCCCCGGGAGGTGCCCCCACGGTGTCCTGGCCCGTGATCGGGGACCACCGATCCACGGGCGGGCTTGTGCCATGGGGGCACTCTGTTCTTTCGCATCGGCCGCTGTGGTTTTCCGCGATGGCCGACGTGGATATGAACCGCCCCTGCGCATGCGCTGGGATGACGCCAGCACACGCTGGTGCTCCCGCGCATGCACCAACTCGCGCCGGCCAGTGGAGGCCCTTCGGCGCCGGTTGGCGTGGCACCAAGCCCCTTTCCCCGCTGACCGGCGCAGCGCAAACCACTCCGGCGCCGGCCTAGTCCCTGAAGGTGCAGAGGATTCCGCACCTTTCAGGCGGCCCGACGCCAGAGTGGTTCACGCCACTCCTTCGCGCCAAAGTTACCCGACCCGTCGATTCCCGCAGAATCCAGCCCGGGATTCTCCATCGGCCGTCCCAAAATCAGGAAAGACGATTGGTCGGAGAATCGGCTTTGACGCTAAATTGCGGCCGGTGTCGGGTTCACAACAAATCGCGATTCCCTGGTGCCTCAATAGCGGCTTCCAATCAGCACAGAAACAGAAAAACCAGGAGCAGGAGGAGGCCATTGAGCCGTTCAAGCCCGCTCCGCCATTCATTATGACCATGGCTGATCATCCAACTCTATAGCCTAATCCCACTTTCCTCCCTATCTTTGACCCTTCGCCCTAAGTGCTATATCTAATTTTCCTTGAAATGATACAATGTTTTGGACTTAACTACTTTCTGTGGTATCGAATTCCACAGGCTCACCACTCTATAGGTGAAGAAATGTCTCCTCATTATGTCCTAAATGGTCTCATCTGTATCCTCAGACTGTTGTCCCTGGTTCTGGACACACCCTCCATCGAGAACATCCTTCCTGCATCTACCCTGTCCAGTCCAGTTAGAATTTTCTAGATTTCTATGAGATCCTTCTCCCCCTCATCCTTCTGAACGGCAGCGAATACAATACTAACCGATTCAATCTCTCCTTGTCCGTCAGTCCCGCCATCCCATGAATCAGCCTGGTATACCTTCGCTGCATTCCCGCCATAGCTAGATCCTTCCTCAGCTAAGGAGACCAAAACTGCCCAGAACATTCCAGGTGTGCACGTACAGTAAATGCTGTTTGCATATCATTAGCTGGCCTGACCCCATATTTTCCAGGGCCTCCGCGATTCTTCATCTCCACTGGGGGCAATTTTGGACGGTGAGGTTCATTTGTTCTTTTAAGAATCAGGAAACAGGCACCGTGGCTAATGAGGGAGAGAGGAGGTAGGACATGCAGAGGTGCGATCGTGTGCTGCCGGTCCTGAATCTGGCCAGGCTGGCTGGGGGGGTGGGGGGGGGGGCCCTGGCAGGGCCAGGTGTGGGGGGGGGGGTTGGTGATGGGGGGACTGGGGTGGTGTCCAGTACGGACCACCTTTTGCCACAGCCTGCAAGGCAACCATCATGCTGCACACCTCACTGACCAGCCTTCATGGCCCGTGGTCCTGCAGAGTGCAACCGGCCATGTGGGTGCCCCCACCCTCGCACACTATCCCTCACCCTCCACCCCACCACACCTGCACCCCAGCCCCCACCCCCTCACATCAACCTTCGCCATAACACCCCGTCATCCGCTATACCACCACCCCCCCATCTGACCGTTACCTGCCACCGGGTCATCATGCGGTTTACCCAACGACAATGCCCACGGTAGTCTCCTACAGGTCTGCGCCGGATGGGTGCAGTGAAGCGTACCACCGGCAAGGTCCTCACTCCCTGTCTTCAGGTATCAGAACCCTTGGCAACAGGGAAGTGCGCCAGTGCTAGAGGCATTGCCATGTGTGCGGTGATTGGAGGGAGAGGGGGGCATGCAGGGGCAGGGACCACAATGCCAACTGGGGCCACCGTGTAGTCCTGGTTGGGCATGGGGGTAAGCACCATACTAACATATGGGCCTTTCACCCCTTGCAGACAATGGAGATTGGAATACAAGCAGCAATGGTGGACTTCTATTCATTGACTACAGCTCCGCCTTCAACACCATAATACCAGCCAAGGTCATTTCATAGCTCCCAAACCCAGGACTTGGCTCCTCCCTCTGCAACTGGATCTTTGACTGTCTGACCTATAGACCACAGTGAGTAAAGATAAACAACAACACCCCCTTACATTAGTCCTCAATACTGGAGCCCCGCAAGGCTGCGTACTTAGCCCCCTACTATAATCCCTGTACACACGCGACTGCGTGGCAAATATCTGGCTCCAACATCATCGACAAGTTTGCTGATGACATCACCGTAGTGGGTCGGATCTCGAACGAGAGGGCGATAGAGAACTTGGTGGAGTGGTGTAACGACCACAATCGCTCCCTCCTGTCAAGAAAAAACTAAAGAGCTGGTGTCGTGGAAATTATAATAATGACAAATTCTTTGAGGTTCGATTTAAGGAAATTTATTTACACAAATATTTGCGGAGAGGGGAGTGGTGTGACTGCATAGCCAATCCACAACACTCTGAATTATACAGTTAAAAACCATTATATTTATCGTGTGAAATAAACATCTTTAAAGAGATAAAACCTTAGAATATACGCAAGAGGAAATACAAATGTTTTGCCCTTGGTTTTAAAACAACTCGAGTGCGCATTTTGTTGTCCTTCGGAAGAACAATTTCTTATCAACATAAGGCCGAGTCCAAAATAATAAGCAGTATTTTGTTTACGTTACCTGACCTACTTATTTTCGTTCAAAAGCAGTGTTAAAATATAGACAATATTCCCAGCATGCTTCTAAGTGGGCAACTCATTAATTTCCCTTCCACAGCTAGTCATTAACTTCAGGAAGCAAAGTATCGTACACACCCCTGTATGCATCAATGGTGCCGAGGTGGAGATGGTTGACAGCTTCAAAGTCCTAGATGTGCACATCACCAACAATCTGTCCTGGTCCACCCACATTGGTGTGACAACCAAGAAAGCACAACAGCGCCTCAGGAAACTAAGGAAATTTGGCATGCCCACATTGACTCTAACCAATATTTACAGATGCACCATAGAAATCATCCTATCTGGCTGCATCACAGCCTGGTAAAGCAACTGTTCGGTTTGAGACTGTAAAAAGCTCCAGAGTCGTGAACACAGCCCAGTCCATCACATGAACCTGCCTCCCATCGACTGACTCCATCTACATCTCCCGCTGCTTTGGGAAAGCGGGAAGCATAATCAAAGACCCCTCCCACCCGGCTTGCTCACTGTTCCAACTTCTTCCATCGGGCAGGAGGCACAAAAGTCTGAGAACACGCACAAACCGATTCAAAAACCAGGGGCTGTTTAGCACAGAGCAAAATCGCTGGCTTTGCAAGCAAACCAAGGCAGGCTGGCAGCACGGTTCAATTCCCGTAACAGCCTCCCCGAACAGGCACTGGAATGTGGCGACTGGGGCTTTTCACAGTAACTTCATTTGAAAGTTTATTGGATAAACATATGGATGATAATGGTGTAGGTTAGATGGCTTTTGTTTCGGTGCAACATCGTGGGCCGAAGGGCCTGTATTGATTTTACAATAAGTGATTTTCATTTTCATTTCAAAAACAGCTTCTTCCCCGCTGTTACCAGAGCCTAAACGACCCTCTTATGGACTGATGGACTTATGGACTGATCTGATCTCTTCAAACATCTTCTCTACTGAGTAGTACTACACTCCTGTATTAGAACATAGAACATAGAACAATACAGCGCAATACAGGCCCTTCGGCCCACGATGTTGCACCGAAACAAAAGCCATCTAACCTACACTATACCATTATCATCCATAGTTTATCCAATAAACTTTTAAATGCCCTCAATGTTGGCGAGTTCACTACTGTAGCAGGTAGGGCATTCCACGGCCTCACTACTCTTTGCATAAAGAACCTACCCCTGACCTCTGTCCTATATCTATTACCCCTCAGTTTAAGGCTATGTCCCCTCGTGCTAGCCATTTCCATCCGCGGGAGAAGGCTCTCACTGTCCACCCTATCTAACCCTCTGATCATTTTGTATGCCTCTATTAAGTCTCCTCTTAACCTTCTTCTCTCTAACGAAAACAACCTCAAGTCCATCAGCCTTTCCTCATAAGATTTTCCCTCCATACCAGGCAACATCCTGGTAAATCTCCTCTGCACCCGTTCCAAAGCCTCCACATCCTTCCTATAATGCGGTGACCAGAACTGTACGCAATACTCCAAATGCGGCCGTACCAGAGTTCTGTACAGCTGCAACATGACCTCCTGACTCCGGAACTCAATCCCTCTACCAATAAAGGCCAACACTCCATAGGCCTTCTTCACCACCCTATCAACCTGGGTGGCAACTTTCAGGGATCTATGTACATGGACACCTAGATCCCTCTGCTCATCCACACTTTCAAGAACTTTTCCATTAGCCAAATATTCCACATTCCTGTTTTTCCTTCCAAAGTGAATCACCTCACACTTCTCTACATTTAACTCCATTTGCCACCTCTCAGCCCAGCACTGCAGCTTATCTATATCCCTCTGTAACCTGCTACTTCCTTCCACACTATCGACAACACCACCGACTTTAGTATCGTCTGCAAATTTACTCACCCACCCTTCTGCGCCTCCCAGAGAATCCTAGGATAAATCCCATCAGGTCCCGGGGACTTATCTATTTTCAGCCTGTCCAGAATTGCCAACACCTCTTCCCTACGTACCTCAATGCCATCTAATCTATTTACCTGGAGCTCAGCATTCTCCTCCACAACATTATCTTTTTCCTGAGTGAATACTGACGAAAAATATTCATTTAGTATCTCGCCTATCTCTTCAGACTCTACACACAACTTCCCATCCCTGTCCTTGACTGGTCCTACTCTGTCCCTAGTCATTCGCTTATTCCTGACATACCTATAGAAAGCTTTTGGGTTTTCCTTGATCCTTCCTGCCAAATACTTCTCATGTCCCCTCCTTGCTCGTCTTAGCTCTCTCTTTAGATCCTTCCTCGCTACCTTGTAACTATCCATCGCCCCAACTGAAACTTCACACCTCATCTTCACATAGGCCTCCTTCTTCCTCTTAACAAGAGATTCCACTTCTTTGGTAAACCACGGTTCCCTCGCTCGGCACCTTCCTCCCTGCCTGACCGGTACATACTTATCAAGAACACGCAGTAGCTGATCCTTGAACAAGCTCCACTTATCCAGTGTGTCCAACACTTGCAGCCTACTTCTCCACCTTATCCCCCCCAAGTCACGTCTAATGGCATCATAATTTCCCTTCCCCCAGCTATAACTCTTGCCCTGCGGTGTATACTTATCCCTTTCCATCCTTAACGTAAACGTCACCGAATTGTGGTCACTGTCCCCAAAGTGCTCACCTACCTCCAAATCCAACACCTGGCCTGGTTCATTACCCAAAACCAAATCCAATGTGGCCTCGCCTCTTGTTGGCCTGTCAACAAACTGTGTCAGGGTACCCTCCTGCACACACTGTACAAAAAACGACCCATCTAATGTACTCGAACTATATCTTTTCCAGTCAATATTTGGAAAGTTAAAGTCTCCCATAATAACTACCCTATTACTTTCGCTCTTATCCAGGATCATCCTCGCCATCCTTTCCTCTACATCCCTAGAACTATTTGGAGGCCTATAGAAAACTCCCAACAGGGTGACCTCTCCTTTCCTGTTTCTAACCTCAGCCCATACTACCTCGGAAGATGAGTCCCCATCTAGCATCCTCTCCGCCACCGTAATACTGCTCTTGACTAGCAGCGCCACACCTCCCCCTCTTTTGCCTCCTTCTCTGAGCTTACTAAAACACCTAAACCCCGGAACCTGCAACATCCATTCCTGTCCCTGCTCTATCCATGTCTCCGAAATGGCCACAACATCGAAGTCCCAGGTACCAACCCATGCTGCCAGTTCCCCTACCTTGTTTCGTATACTCCTGGCATTGAAGTAGACACACTTCAAACCACCTACCTGAACACTGGCCCCCTCCTGCGACGTCAAATCTGAGCTCCTGACCTCTATACTCTCATTCTCCATTACCCTAAAACTACAATCCAGGTTCCCATGCCCCTGCTGCATTAGTTTAAACCCCCCCAAAGAGCACTAACAAATCTCCCCCCCAGGATATTTGTTCCCCGCAGGTTCAGATGTAGACCATCCTATCTGTAGAGGTCCCACCTTCCCCAGAAAGAGCCCCAGTTATCCAGAAATCGGAATCCCTCCCGCCTGCACCATCCCTGTAGCCACGTGTTTAATTGCTCTCTCTCCCTATTCCTCATCTCACTATCACGTGGCACGGGCAACAACCCAGAGATAACAACTCTGTTTGTTCTAGTTCTGAGCTTCCATCCTAGCTCCCTGAAAGCCTGCCTGACATCCTTATCCCCTTTCCTACCTATGTCGTTAGTGCCAATGTGGACCACGACTTGGGGCTGCTCCCCCTCCCCTTAAGGACCCGGAAAACACGATCCGAGACATCACGTACCCTTGCACCTGGGAGGCAACATACCAAACGTGAGTCTCTCACGCTCCCACAAAATCTCCTATCTGTGCCCCTGACTATAGAGTCCCCAATTACTAATGCTCTGCTCCTCTCCCCCTTCCCTTCTGAGCAACAGGGACAGACTCTGTGCCAGATGCCCGTACCCCATGGCTTACCCCTGGTAAGTCCCCCCCCCCACAAGTATCCAAAGCGGTATACTTGTTTCTCAGGGGAACGACCGCAGGGGATCCCTGCACTGACTGTTTTTTCCCGTCCCTCTTACAGTTACCCATCTATCTCCAATCTTTGGTGTAACTAATTCCCTGAAGCTGCTATCTATGACCCCCTCTGCCTCCCGAATGATCCAAAGTTCTTCCAACTCCAGCTCCAGTTCCCTAACTCGGTCTTGGAGGAGCTGGAGATGGCAGCACTTCCTGCAGGTAAAATCAGCAGGGACACTAACGGCATCCCTCACCTCAAACATCCTGCAGGAGGAACATTGCACTCCCTTCCCTGCCATTCCTCTAACTTTCTACCAAGATCTGGCTAACAACTAAATTAAAAAATTTTATATATAAAAAAAAAATTATTAATAACAATAATAAAATATGGTACTTACCTCACACCAAAGGGTTTTATTATTAGATGAGAGGAGGAGGGCGGGTGGGAGACACTACACGTGTAGTGTCTCGGGTTTCCTCTCCACCAGAATTTATTGGTGAGGGTCTTCCCAGAAGTCCGCGGGTCGACTTCCTGTTCCCACCTTAATCACTAGAATTTTTAAAAAAAAATTTAAAGGAGAAACTTACCTCCCAGAAATCACTTCCGCACAGCCCCCGCTGAAATGGACTAGCCTGCTCCGCTCCGGCTGAAATCGACTTGGCCTGCAAGGTAAGTAAGTTGTTAATCTGTACTCACCTCACCACAGACAGCGACCTTTTAAATGGTCCCCTCTGCCTCGCAGCCCCCGCGCTTTTTCAAAATTCCCGCGCTGATTCTAAGGTCCCAGCTCTCACTCCCGAACTCAACAGCTGACCTGCAAGGTAAGCAAGTTAATCTGTACTCACCTCACCACAGACAGCGACCTTTTAAATGGCCCCCTCTGCCTCGCAGCCCCCGCGCTTTTTCAAAATTCCCGCGCTGATTCTAAGGTCCCAGCTCTCACTCCCGAACTCAACAGCTGACCTGCAAGGTAAGCAAGTTAATCTGTACTCTTCACCCGATGTATATGTCTATGTATTTACATTGTGTATTTATATATACCCTACGTTGTTTTCATGTATGGAATGATCTGCCTGGACTGAACGCAGAACAATACTTTTCTCTGTACGTTGGTAAACGTGACAATAAAACAAATGCAGATCCAATCCAATGGTGACCGTCCTCCTAGGCACCACGGCCCTGGGGTGTGCACTGTGGCTGTACGAGCTGGAGCTGCTCAAAGACGACGCTGCAGCAACTGACCTTGTCCCAGATGAACAGGAGGCAGATGGTGAGGATGGAGAGCCAGCCGCCAACAGGCTGAGGAGGAGGAGGAGGTGCAAAGGAGGTGCAGCATGAGGCAGCGCCTTTCATTCGAGGACTTGGCGGATCGGGCAAACCACCAAAGCCTCCGGATGAGCAGGAGATAATTTCAACATATCTGCCAGATCATGGAACCCCTGGCACTGCGAAGGAATGGGGGAGGACACCCAAACCCAGTGTCCATCACAAGCCGAAAGGGGTTCACTCAATGAATGTGCAGCTGGCGTGTGACCATGAGATGTGCATCATGATGTCTGCGCCCGATACCCGGGCAGTGTGCACGACGACTTCACCCTAACACACTCGACGTTTCCTGGCCTCTTCGGCTGGGGTGTTGGCTCCTGGGTGACAAGGGTTATCCACTGAGGTTGTGGTTTATGACACCTATCCGGAGGCCGCAGACCAATGCGGAGACACACTACAACAAAGCCCAGGCTGCGAGCAGGGATGTGCTCGAGCAGTGCACGGGCATCCTGAAGATGTGAGGTTCAGGTGCCTGCACCGCTCTGGAAGGGGCCTCCAGTATGATGCTGGGAGGGTGGCCCACATCGAGATGGCCTGCTGCGCCTTCCATAATATCATGCAGCAGAGGGGTGACGTGCTGGAGGAGGAGGATGATTGCCAGTCCTCATCTGATGAGGAGGGTGCGGGGAAGTGCGATGATGGCAAGGACATGGAGCCTGGGTAGGCATAGGAGGCCACACAATGCGTGTGCCAGGGCCAAACCAAATGGGACAAGCTGATCGCCTCCAGGTTCACCAACTGGGAGGGCAGGGACTGGCCAGAGGCAGGTTCACTGACCATGGGTACAAGCCCTGGGTTGGCAGTAGCAGCGGGTATGGTCCATGGGATGGAGGATAATGACAACCCCCACTGCGATGAGCTCTGGTGCCCCGCATTAATAGACAACGTCTCACTCCTGCCCACGGTAGCACATCCCATCGTCCAGCTGGGTGATACCTGCATGCGAGCTGACCACCCTGACAATTCCATCAGATGGTCCCACCGATTCCCTGGGGCGGCGGAGGTGGGGGCAGGGTGAGTGCTGGCTGAACTGCGGTCCTTTAGCCAAGCTTACCCCCTGCATTCATGACAACTTAACTGGTGTCTACTTTTCAGACCCTGATGCTACGCCAAGGTGGATGTCCCTATGGTTCATCAGGAGTGGAGGTGGCCTGCTGTGATTCCCGCCCTGTGACCTGGGTACCTTTGGTAGCCATCTTCCGGTCCGACCGGTACTGTATGGGCCCGACTGCTGCTCGGGTGTCCCAGGTGGCATCATACTGCCTTGTTCCGCCCGCCCACTGCTCAAGTGATTGGAGGGAAGAGTCCGAGTTGCTGTTGTGATCCGGCATCTCGCCTGCGGGAGTTATCTGCACAGGCCCTATCACCTTCTCCTCTCCCGGGATGCCCAGTGGCCTGGAGCACAACAAATGCACCACCTCCGCTTAGGACTGTGCCACTACCTTTTGGATGTGTGTCACATTAGCCAGTGAGGTGCCACCTCCCTCTGTGTCTGTGTCATGCATGGTTGGCACCACCTCCTACTCCTGCAAGCGTTTCGATTCCTCCAACTGCACCCGTAGGTTCTGGATGCTTGCCGACAACCCCTCATGTTGTCCTTGGCTCTGCGACTGCATGTCCACAATCAATGGGACCGTCCATTCTTGAAGCCCGAAATGTGTCCAGATGGCAGTTAGTCCCTGGGGCCGGCCGCCCCTCCAACCGTCTGCCCCCTCGGGGGTTCCTCCATCCACCTACCGTACCGAAGCAGCTGTGTGGTTCTCACCAGATCAGGAGCCTCTTCACTAAGGTGCCCAACCGAGGTAACTGTCTCTGGGATGGTGGAGGTTGTTGGAGACAGTTGTGACGGAAATCAGTGTCATCCCTGGACTCAAGCTCCAGGGTGTCTTGGGATGTGAGTCGAGTGCTCCCGTTCGTGTCAGTGTTGTCCTCATCGCTGCTCAGCACCTAGGGTTCTGGCTGTGGCTGGTGTCGGGGACAGGGGACACCAGTAGGGCCCTCCCCATCACTAGCAGCTCCTGCAAGACACAAGACAAGATGCATGATTGCAACGCGGGCACCGGTGCCAACCCCTTAAGCATCGTTGAACGGGTCCAGGTGCAGCACCAGAATTCCACGATGCTCCACAGCGTCAACAATTAGTCTCAAGAACGGAGAATCCGGTCACAGAGTTTTCCTTCCTTTCATGGGTGATGGGCATCATTGGCAATGCCAGTGTATGTTGTGCATCCTTAAGTAATCTAGAACTGAGTGGTTGGCTAGATTATTTCACCCTGAAAAATAGCCTGGGCCCCTGGATTATTAATCCAATAATATTACCACTACAACACCATCTTGCCACAATCATGATCGTAAAACATCCAGGTCAGTTACCATGCTCATCTGTACAGGATGATTCTCTGTTGGCAAACTTGAATGCTACTGCTAACTGAGGTCAATGATGAATGAACTCTCTGCCTGTGGCAGAGGGTCACTCCCTTGGCAACTAATTTGTGAGGTTATGAGAACTTTGATAAGAACAACCCTTATATTAGAACATTCGCAACAGCCAAAAGTAAGTTGTGGAAATTCCCAAAGAGATTCAAAGAACTGTATGAGCCACTTTTAAATTGCAATTTGGATGAAGCAGGAGTTATGCCACACATGGTATACTCACCAAATCGGGTCAGATTGCATTTGAGAGGTGATATCACTGCTCTTACCTTTGTGTGTTCGGGACGGGACTCACATTGTTGAACTGAGTCACAAATTATGCTGCCACTTTTGCATTGACGTGTACATGGGGCTGGCTTACACTGATGTAAAAGAGCAATATATCCACACCGCAATGAGTCATTTAACTTTTAAATTGTATTCATGCATATGAGCATATGAAATAGATGCAAACCAAGGCAATTTGGCCCCTCAAGCTTTCTCCACCATCCAGGGGCTGGTTTAGCACACTGGGCTAAATCACTGGCTTTTAAAGCAGACCAAGACAGGCCAACAGCATGGTTCCATTCCCGTACCAGCCTCCCCGAACAGGCGCTGGAATGTGGCGACTAGGGGCTTTTCATGGTAACTTCATTGAAGCCTACACGTGACAATAAAAGATTTTCATTTCATTTAAGATCATGACTGATGTTTGTTTTTCTACTTCCACATTCCCGTCTACCCCCAGTAACCTGTGATTCCCTTTCCTAACAAGAATCTATTTACCTCCACCTTGAAAATATTCAATGATCCTGCCTCCACTGCCTTCTGAGGCAGGGAGTTCCAAAATCACACAACTTTCTGAGAGAAAAAGATTGTCCTCACCTCTGCCCTAAACGGGTGACCACGAATTCTGAAACAGTGTCCCCTGGTTCTAGATTCATCCACAAGAAGCAACATTCTTCCCACGTCCACCTTGTCAATACTGTTCAGGATCTGTGCACAGTATTCTAGATGTGTCCTCACTAATGCTGTGCATAACTAACCCTAACCCTCACCTTTATTTCTATAGTAAGACGTCTTACAACACCAGGTTAAAGTCCAACAGATTTGTTTTGAATCACTAGCTTTTGAAGCGCAGCTCCTTCATCAAGTGAATGAAGAGGTGGGTTCCATGAACACATATATAGACAAATTCAATGATATAAGATGATACTTTGAATGCGAGTCTTTGTGGGTAATTTATTCTTTACAGGTCCAAACGGTACGACTGGTGAGAGGGATAAACACAAGTTAAAGAGGTGTGAATTGTCTCAAGCCAGGACAGTTGGTAGGATTTCGCAACCCCAGGCCAGATGGTGGGGGGTGAATGTAATGAGACTCGCATTCAAAGTATCATCTTGCATCATTGAATTTTTAAGACTTCTAGAAGTTTCCCTGCCTCTCTAGTGCCCTTACATGGTTGACTTAGATAGTAACTTTCACCCTTTCAAAGTTTTACTGAGGGTTTTCTGTCCCTCTTTTTATACTGTGTGCTTCACAATTTGAAGGTTGAAGTATTTGTCAAAGGCTTTTAATGTTCCATTGAAGCTGGCTGAGGCTTCATCAACATATTGTATTCGGATTACTTTCTTAACAAGTTTACCGAATGAGTACAAATATATGCTACTCTGAAATAGAAACATACAATGCTGGAAAAATCCAGCAGGTCGGGCAGCATCTGTGGAGAGAGATACCGTCGTCGATGTAACAGAAACGAGTTGTGGGAGGGGCTTGAGTAGGACTAGAATAAAGAATGTTCCACATACCCAACAAAAAGACAGGTATAGCTGTGATCCAACATAATGTGGAAGAACAACACCTCATCTTCTGATTAGGCACGTTACAGCCTCTGGACTCCATACTTTTGCACGTGGCTCTGTCCAACACTACACTGATTCCTAGATATGGGTGAGGTATTTTCTTACATCACTGTGTGGGCAGCACTGTACTCAGTCCCACATTAACCCTACATGTGCCAGACCCTTATACTACACTTCCGCACTGCTACTTTCCCATAGTCCTGCTAATCTATGCTATTCAAATATTTATCCAATTCCATTTTAAAAATTAGTATTGAATCTTCTTCGTACAAATTCATTCTAGTTCACAAAGATTTGCTGCATAAATTGTGTTTGCCTCATGTCACCTCTGGTTCAATTGTCTATCTTATCAATCATTGTCCTTTGGTTACTAACCCATCTGCCACTGGAACTGGTCTCTCCTTCTTCACTCGATCAAAACCCATCATCATTTTGAGGAAACTCAATCACCCTTTAACTTTGTGTGCCATAAGGAGAATAATCCCACCTCCTCCAGTCACTCCTTCAAACCAGATACCGTTCTGGCAAATCTCTTCTCCTCCCTCTCTGTGGCCCTGGTGTCCATCTTAAAGCGTGGTGTCCAGAACTGATATTGAATGGTCATGTTTTTATAAAATCCATTTACGGGATGTGATCGACGCTGGTTAGGCTGCATTTATTGCTCATCCCTAGTTGCCCTTCAGAAGGTGGTGGTGAGTTGCCTTCTTGAACCGCTGCAGTCCTTCAAGTGCAGGCACACACACTGTGCTGTTAGGGAGAGAGTGCCAAGATTTTGTCCCAGCGACAGCGAAGGAACGGCAATATATTGCTAAGTCAGGATGGTGAGTGACTTGGAGGGGAACCTCCAGTTGGTGGGGTTCCCAGATACCTGCTGCTCTTGTCCTTCTAGATGGTAGTGGCCGTGGGTTTGGAAGATGCTGACTAAGGAACCTTTGTGAGTTACTGCAGTGTATCTTGTAGATGATACACAAAACTGCCACTGTTCATCGATGATGGAGGGTATGAATATTTGTGCAAGGAGGAGCAATCAAGCGGGCTGTTTGTCCTGTATGGTGTCCAGCTTCTTGAGTGTTGTTGGAGCTACACCTATCCAGGCAAGCGGAGTGTATTGCATTACACTCCTGACTTGTGCCGTGTAGATGGTTGACAGGCTTTGGGGGGGGTCAGCAGGTGAGTTACTGGCTGTAGGGTTCCTAGCCTTTGACCTTCCCTGGTAGCCACAGTATTAATGTGGCTAATTCAGTTCACTTTCTGATCAATGGTAACCCCCCAGGATGTTGATTGTGGTGGGATTTAGCGATGATAATGCCATTGAATGTCAAGGGGCGATCGTTAGATCCTCTCTTGTAGAAGATGGTCATTGCCTGACAGTTGTGTGGCGTGACTGTAACTTTCCACTTGTCAGCCCAAGCCTGGATATTGCCCAGGTCTTGCTGCATTTGGACACGGACTGCTTCATCATCTGAGGAGTCGCAAATGGTGCTGAACATTGTGCAGTCATCTACAAACATCCCCACCTCTGACCTTATGATGGAAGGGAGGTCATTGATGAAGCAGCTGAAGATGGTTGGGCTGAGTACATTACCCTGAGGAACTCCTCCAGTGATGTCCTGGAGCTGAGATGATTGACGTCCAGCCACCAGAACCAGCGGAGAGGTTTTCTCTTGATACCCATTGATTCCAGTTTAGCTAGGGCTCCTTGATGCCATACTTGATCAAATGCTGCCTTGATGTAAAGAGCAGTCACTTTCACCTTACCTCTGGCATTCAGCTCTTTTGTCTATGTTTGAACCAAGGCTTTAATGAGGTCAGGAGCTGAGTGACTCTGGCGGACCCCAAACTGAGCATCCATGAGCAGGTTATTGCTGAGTAAGTGCCACTTGATAGCACTGTTGATGACTCCTTCTATCACTTTGCTGATGAATGAAAAAAAATGAATGAAATGATGGATAGTAGACTGATAGGATGGTAATTGACTGGGTTGGACTTGTCCTGTTTCTTGTGTACAGGACACACCTGGGCAATTTTCCACATTGCCGGGTAGATGGTCAATGTTGTAGCTGTACTATAACAGCTTGACGAGGGTTGCAGCAAGTTCTGTACAACTATTACTGGAATATTATCAGGACCCATAGCCTTTGCTGTATCCAGTGCCTTTAGCCAATTCTTGATATCACGTGGGGTGAATCGTATTGGCTGAAGACTGACATCTGTGATGCTGGGGACCTCTGGAAGAGACCGAGATGGATTAAACATTCAGCACTTCTGGCTGAAGATTGTTGCAAATGCCTCAACCTTGTCCTTTACACATGTGTGCTGGACTCCTCCATCATTGAGAATGGGGATATTTGTGGAGTCTCCTCCTCCAGTAAGTTGTTTAATAGTACACCACCATTCACGGTTGGGTGTGGCAGGACTGCAGAGCTTACATCTGATGAATTGGTTGTGGAATCGCTTACCTCTGTCTATTATTTGTTGCTTATGCTGTTTGGCACAGAAGTAGTCCTGTGTTGTAGCTTCACCAGGTCCACACCTCATTTTTCGTAATGCCTGGTGTTGCTCCTGGCATGCTCTCCTGCACTCTTCATTGAACCAGGATTGATCCCCTGGCCTGGTGGTAATGGTAGAGTGGGGGATATAAGAACAAAGAACAAATAACAAAGAACAAAAGAAAAGTACAGCTCAGGAACAGGCCCTTCGGCCCTCCAAGCCTGCGCCGACCATGCTGCCCGTCTAAACTAAAATCTCCAACACTTCCTGGGTCCGTATCCCTCTATTCCCATCCTATTCATGTATTTGTCAAGATGCCCCTTAAACATCACTATCATCCCTGCTTCCACCACCTCCTCCGGCAGCGAGTTCCAGGCACCCACTACCCTCTGTGTAAAAAACTTGCCTCGTACATCTACTCTAAACCTTGCCCCTCACACCTTAAACCTATGTCTCCTAGTAATAGATCCCTCTACCCTATGGAAAAGTCTCTGACTATCCACTCTGTCTATGCCCTTCATAATTTTGTAGGCCTCTATCAGGTCACCCCTCAACCTCCGTCGTTCCAGTGAGAACAAACCGAGTTTATTCAAACTCTCATCATAGCTAATGCCCTCCATAACAGGCAATATCCTGGTAAATCTCTTCTGCACCCTCTCTAAAGCCTCCACATCCTCCTGGTAGTGTGGCGACCAGAACTGAACACTGTACTCCAAGTGTGGCCTAACTAAGGTTCTATACAGCTGCAACATGACTGGCCAATTTTTATACTCAATGCCCCGGCCAATGAAGGCAAGCATGCCATTTGCCTTCTTGACTACCTTCTCCACCTGTGTTGCCCCTTTCAGTGACCTGTGGATCTGTACATCGAGATCACTCTGACTGTCAATACTCTTGACGGTTCTACCATTCACTGTATAATCCCTCCCTTTTCTTAGACCTTCCAAAATGCATCACAATATGCCGGGCCATGAGTTTGCAGAATGTGGTTGAATAAAATTCTGCTGCTGATGATGGCCCACAGCGCCTCATGGATGCCCAATCTTGAGTTGCTAGATCTGTTCGAAGTTTATCCCATTTAGCACAGTGGTAGTGCCACACAAAACGATGGAGATATTCTTTCAATGTGAAGACGGGACTTTGTCTCCACAAGGACTGTGCGGTGGTCACTTCTACCGATATGGTCATGGACAGATACATCTGCAGCAGATTGGTGAGAATGAGGTCAAGTATGTTTTTCCCTCTTGTTGCTTCCCTCACCACCTGCTGCAATCCCAGTCTAGAAGCTATGTCCTTTAGGGCCCGGCCAGCTCAGTCTGTGGTGGTACTACCGAGCCACTCTTGGAGATGAACATTGAAATCCCCCACCCAGAGCATATTCTGTGCTGTTGCCACCCTCAGTGTTTCCTCCAAGTGCTGTTCAATATGGAGGAGTACTGATTCACCAGCTAATGAAAAATGAAATGAAATGAAAAAAAAAAATGAAAATCGCTTATTGTCACGAGTAGGCTTCAATGAAGTTACTGTGAAAAGCCCCTAGTCGCCACATTCCGGCACCTGTTCGGGGAGGCTAGTATGGGAATCGAACCGTGCTGCTGGCCTGCCTTGGTCTTCTTTAAAAGCCAGCGATTTAGCCCAGTGTGGCCCGGTATGTAGTAATTAGCAGGAGGTTTATTTGTCCATGTTTAACCTGAAGCCATGAGACTTCATGGGGTCCAGAGTCGATGTTGAGGACTCCCAGGGCAACTCCCTCTCGACTGTATACCACTGTGCCACCACCTCTGCTGGGTCTGTCTTGCCGGTGAGACAGGCCATACCCAGGAATGGTGATAGTGGTGTCTGGGACATTGTCTGTAAGGTATGATTCTGATTATACCTATGTCAGGCTGTTGCTTAACTAGTCTGTGAGGCAGCTCTCCCAACTTTGGCACAAGCCCCCAGATGTTATTAAGGAGGACATTGGAGCGTCGACAGGGCTGGGTTTGCCGTTCTCATTTCCACTGCCTGGTTCGATGTCGGGTGGTCCGTCCAGTTTCATTTATTTTTTGTGTTTTTGTAGCAGTTGAATATAACTGAGTGGCTGGCTAGGCCATTTCAGAGGGCATTTAAGCATCAACCACATTGCCGTGTGTCTGAAGTCACATGTAGGCCAGACCACGTAAGGATGGCAGATTTCCTTCCCTAAAGGACATTAGTGTGCATTAGTCAGAATGATCAACTCCTGGGGCACGATTCTCCGACCCCACACTGGGTTGGAGAATCGGCGGGGGCTGGCGTGAATCCTGCCCCCGCCGTGTCCCGAATTCTCCGCCACCAGAGAATCGGCGGGGGCGGGAATCGCGCCGCGCCGGTCGGCGGGCTTCCCCCCCCGGCGATTCTCCGGCCCGCGATGGGCCGAAGTCCCGCCGCTGTCAACCCTCGCCAACCGGCGTGGATTGAACCACCTACCTTACCGGCAGGGGCAGACGGCGCGGGCGGGCTCCGGGGTCCTGAGGGGGGCGCGGGACGATCTGGCCCCGGGGGGTGCCCCCACGGTAGCCTGGCCCGCGATCGGGGCCCACCGATCGGCGGGCGGGCCTGTGCCGTGGGGGCACTCTTTTTCTTCCGCCTTTGCCATGGTCTCCACTATGGCGGAGGGAGAAGAGACCCCCTCCACTGCGCATGCGCGGGGATACCGTGAGCATCCGCTGATGCTCCCGCGCATGCGTCGCCCGGCGAAGTCCTTTCGGCGCCGGCTGGCGTGACGCCAAATGCCTTTCCCGCCAGCCGGCGGAGCGGAAATCACTCCGGCGCGAGCCTAGCCCCTCAAGGTGACGGCTTGGCCCCTAAAGGTGCGGAGAGTTCCGCACCTTTGGGGCGGCCCGACGCCGGAGTGGTTCCCGCCACTCCATTACGCCGGATTCCCCCGCCCCGCCAAGTAGGGGAGAATCCCGGCCCTGTTCTCAGTGAATAAAATTACATATTCACAGCCTTGTTGTTTGTTATTGCCCTTTTGTGCACAGGACATTCTTGTATAGTGTAAGTGAGACAAAAATTAAGTGATGTTTCATTGTGCGCTGCTATTAAGTATTGTAGTGGGTAAGTGGAGGTGCCAGTATCCATCACTGATATGTGTGAAGAGCAGGGTAATTTACCTGTTGTTGTGCAATCTTAAAAAAAGGAAAGCAAGTGAGGCAAAAGAAAAAATGCAGAATAAAGACTTTGCTTCTTGTTCTTCAGTTTTCTTTTTGATTGGTAGCACTCTCACCTCTGAGTCACAAGGCGTGGGTTCAAATCCCGCTCCAGGGCCTCAGCGCAAAACTGACACTGCAGTGCAGTGACGAGGCAGTGCTGGCTGTCAGAGGTGCTATCTCCTGAATGAGACATTACCCCGAGGTCCCAGCTGCTCAATCAGGTGGGTGTAAAAAGATCTCAAGTCACTATTATTATCCCGTAACAGCCTCCCCGAACAGGCACCGGAATGTGGCGACTAGGGGCTTTTCACAGTAACTTCATTGAAGCCTACTTGTGACAATAAGCGATTTTCATTTCATTTCATTTCAAATGGAATAGGGGAGTTATCACAGATTTCTGCTCAACAGTTATCCCTCAATCAACATCACCAAAAAGAGATTTATCTGATTCGGATCGCGTTGCTCGTTGTGGGAGTTTGATGTATGCAAATTGCCGCATGCATTTGCTACATGACAGCAGTGAGGGCTCTGTAAAAACGTACTTCATTGACTGCAAATGCATTAGGATGTCCTGTGGTCATGAAAGGTGCTATGCAAATGCAAGTCATTTTTATTGCTGCAAAGACCTTCTGCTGGATGCTCCTCACGTCCCGCCGCGTGTTTGCGGCAGCAGAGGCAGCCCGCCATTGGCTGGCGGCTGGATCTTCCGGCCCCGCTGTTGTCAACAGGGGTTTCCTGTTGAATGCACCCTTCGCTGCCGGAAAACCCACGACAGGGGTGCGCCCTCAGCGGGACAGGATGATCCCGCCGGCAAGGACGGCCAGGAAGTTCTGGCTCCTGGGTTTAATGGTTACTTAATTTCTCGTCCCATTTTAAAAGACTTGTGCATTTTTTTGTTTCGAGCTGCCGGGCAGAGTTTTGACTTCACCGGGTCATCCCAACAGATCAGGAGGTCAGACAGCAAATTTAAGTGTCTGTTACAGAACCAGGCCCCCTATTCAGTTTCCTTCTGTTCCAAGTCACAATGGTTTAGGTATTATGAGTGGTCATCCCTGTTGAATGTTCCTCTCTCTGTTCTATGCAGATTTAGACGTTATGCTGTAGTTAAGTAAAGCTCCGCAGAGTTAGAGTATTGCATTGAATGCCAGGCACTAAACCTCACAAAGGATATATCAGCTCTGGGAAGGATGCAGCACGGGTCACCAGCATGATGCAGAGGCAAAAAGGGTTGAAGCATGAAGATGGGTTGTTTAGACCTGGTTTGTGTCTAAAAGATTCAGTAGTAACATGACTGAGGTGTTAATGATGTCGATGGGAGTTGATGGGGTAGACAGAGAGAATCTATTTCCTCTGGTGGGGCAGTCCGATACAAGAGTTATTGTGAAAGATGCTTAAAATTCTTCTTATAGTAGGCTGTTCAAGATGTCAGGAAGCACTTCTTCACACAAAGGGTAATTGGAATCAGGAACTAGCTCCCCCCCCAAAAAGCTGGGGGGCAGGGGGGAGTCAATTGAAAATTTTAAAGCTGAGATTGAGCAAGCTTTGCCAGGCAAATTTATAAGGATTGTGGGAGCAGAACAAGAAGCTAGAGTTAAGGTACAGGTCAGCGACAATGTAATTAAATGGTGGAATAGGTTCAAGGGCACAATGTACTACTCCTAGTTCAGTGTTTGTACATAATCATTCAGGCGCAGTGCTCATCACTTTAATTTATGTCCTGCTTTCCATCTAGAAGCCCTACAGTGCAGAAGGAGGCCCATCGAGTCTGCACCGACCCTCTGAAAGAGCACCCGACCTAGGCCCATACCGCCTCCCTATCCCCATAACCCCACCTAATCTGCACATCTCTGGACTGTGGGAGGAAACCGGGGCACCCGGAGGAAACCCACGCAGACACGGGAACTGAAACTGGGTCCTGGCGTTGCGAGGTAGCCGTGCTAACCATTGTGCCGCCCCCTTTTGCTTCTCAATGTCTTGCTCCCTCACTTTCTTTGTATCCTTTGGATTTCGGCGGCAGCGGTGCGCAGGGGCCTTCTGGGAGGTGAGTAGCGACTTTAAAACCACTTACCTTTACAGGAGCAGCCCTTTGGATTTTGGCGGCAGCGGTGCGCAGGGGCCTTCTGGGAGGTGAGAAGCAACTTTAAAACCACTTACCTTTACAGGAGCAGCCCTTTGGATTTTGGCGGCAGCGGTGCGCAGGGGCCTTCTGGGAGGTGAGTAGCGACTTTAAAACCACTTACCTTTACAGGAGCAGCCCTTTGGATTTCGGCGGCAGCGGTGCGCAGGGGCCTTCTGGGAGGTGAGTAGAGACTTTAAAACCACTTACCTTTACAGGAGCAGCCCTTTGGATTTCGACGGCAGCGGTGCGCAGGGGCCTTCTGGGGGGTGAGTAGAGACTTTAAAACCACTTACCTTTACAGGAGCAGCCCTTTGGATTTCGGCGGCAGCGGTGCGCAGGGGCCTTCTGGGAGGTGAGTAGCGACTTTAAAACCACTTACCTTTACAGGAGCAGCCCTTTGGATTTCGGCGGCAGCGGTGCGCAGGGGCCTTCTGGGAGGTGAGTAGAGACTTTAAAACCACTTACCTTTACAGGAGCAGCCCTTTGGATTTCGGCGGCAGCGGCCTTCTGGGAGGGGCCTTCTGGGAGGTGAGTAGTGAATTTAAAAAGCCTTACCTGGTCCCGTGTCTGTTCTTCTTTTCTGTTTTATTTGTTTTTATATAAGGCGGGAACCGGAAGTTCGACCCGCGGACCTCTGGGAAGTCCCCCCCCCCAACCAATAAATTCTGGTGGAGAGGAAACCCGAGACACTACACGTGTAGTGTCTCCCACCCGCCCTCCTCCTCTAACCTAATAATAAGTCCCATTGGTGTGAGGTAAGTGCCATATTATATTATTATTATATTATTAGCATTGTGCAGGTCAAGGTTCGGAGGTGGAGGAGCAGTCTCTGTCAGCGAGAGAACCTGAGAACATCTAAGACACTCAGAAGGTAAGAAGGTAAATAAGTGATTTTTACTTATTTTTACTTTTATTCCTTTTTTCAAATTGTGTGTGTCGGGGGGAAACTGAAGTGACATCACAGAAAAGCTGTGGCCAGAGTGGCTAGTATTTGGCAACTAATTAAACATAATAACTTAATTAAAATTTAGAGGGATATCTAAGCCAGAGATCGGAGAGTACTATAGTTAGCTATCGCATTTCTATTAGAAATCTAGTGCTAGGAAACAGATAGTTGACAGTAACTTTGAAATTTTTTTTAAAATAAAAAAAAAGACTAATTTTAATTTTAATTAATTGATGCAATGTCAGTTAGAGGGGTGCTGTGCTCTGACTGTGAGATGTGGCAGGTCCGGGAGGCTTCCAGCGTCCCGGATGGCTTCATCTGCAGAAAGTGCACCCAACTGCAGCTCCTCACAGACCGCATGGTTCGGTTGGAGCAGCAATTGGATGCACTTAGGAGCATGCAGGTGGCGGAAAGCGTCATAGATCGCAGTTATGTAAATGTGTCACACCCAAGGTGCAGGCAGAGAAATGGGTGACCACCAGAAAGGGCAGGCAGTCAGTGCAGGAATCCCCAGTGGTTGTCCCCCTCTCGAACAGATATACCACTTTGGATACTGTCGGGGGGGATAGCCTATCAGGGGAAAACAGCAGCAGCCAGAGCAGTGGCACCACGGCTGGCTCTGATGTTCAGAAGGGAGGGTCAAAGCGCAGAAGAGTAATAGTAATAGGGGACTCTATAGTCAGGGGCACAGATAGGCGCTTCTGTGGACGTGAAAGAGACTCCAGGATGGTATGTTGCCTCCCTGGTGCCAGGGTCCAGGATGTCTCCGAACGGGTAGAGGGAATCCTGAAGGGGGAGGGCAAACAGGCAGAGGTCGTTGTACATATTGGTACTAACGACATAGGCAGGAAGGGGCATGAGGTCCTGCAGCAGGAGTTCAGGGAGCTAGGCAGAAAGTTAAAAGACAGGACTTCGAGGGTTGTAATCTCGGGATTACTCCCTGTGCCACGTGCCAGTGAGGCTAGAAATAGGAAGATAGAGCAGATAAACACGTGGCTAAACAGCTCGTGTAGGAGGGAGGGTTTCCATTACCTGGACCACTGGGAGCCCTTCCGGGGCAGGTGTGACCTGTATAAGAAGGACGGGTTGCATCTAAACCGGAGAGGCATAAATATCCTGGCTGCGAGGTTTGCTAGTGTCACACGGGAGGGTTTAAACTTGTATGGCAGGGGGGTGGGCACGGGAGCAATAGGTCAGAAGGTGAGAGCATTGAGGGAGAACTAGGGAATAGGGACAGTGTGGCTCTGAGGCAGAGCAGACAGGGAGAAGTTGCTGAACACAGCGGGTCTGGTGGCCTGAAGTGCATATGTTTTAATGCAAGGAGCATTACGGGTAAGGCAGATGAACTTAGAGCTTGGATTAGTACTTGGAACTATAATGTTGTTGCCATTACAGAGACCTGGTTGAGGGAAGGGCAGGATTGGCAGCTAAACGTTCCAGGATTTAGATGTTTCAGGAGGGATAGAGGGGGATGTAAAAGGGGTGGTGGAGTTGCGCTACTTGTTCGGGAGAATATCACAGCTGTACTGCGAGAGGACACCTCAGAGGGCAGTGAGGCTATATGGGTAGAGATCAGGAATAAGAAGGGTGCAGTCACAATGTTGGGGGTATACTACAGGCCTCCCAACAGCCAGCGGGAGATAGAGGAGCAGATAGGTAGACCGATTTTGGAAAAGAGTAAAAACAACAGGGTTGTGGTGATGGGAGACTTCAACTTCCCCAATATTGACTGGGACTCACTTAGTGCCAGGGGCTTAGACGGGGCGGAGTTTGTAAGGAGCATCCAGGAGGGCTTCTTAAAACAATATGTAGACAGTCCAACTAGGGAAGGGGCTGTACTGGACCTGGTATTGGGGAATGAGCCCGGCCAGGTGGTAGATGTTTCAGTAGGGGAGCATTTCGGTAACAGTGACCACAATTCAGTAAGTTTTAAAGTACTGGTGGACAAGGATAAGAGTGGTCCGAGGATGAATGTGCTAAATTGGGGGAAGGCTAATTATGACAATATTAGGTGGGAACTGAAGAACATAGATTGGGGGCGGATGTTTGAGGGTAAATCAACATCTGACATGTGGGAGGCTTTCAAGTGGCAGTTGAAAGGAATACAGGACCGGCATGTTCCTGTGAGGAAGAAAGATAAATACGGCAATTTTCGGGAACCTTGGATGACGAGTGATATTGTAGGCCTCGTCAAAAAGAAAAAGGAAGCATTTGTCAGGGCTAAAAGGCTGGGAACAGACGAAGCCTGCGTGGAATATAAGGAAAGTAGGAAGGAACTTAAGCAAGGAGTCAGGAGGGCTAGAAGGGGTCATGAAAAGTCATTGGCAAATAGGGTTAAGGAAAATCCCAAGGCTTTTTACACGTACATAAAAAGCAAGAGGGTAGCCAGGGAAAGGGTTGGCCCACTGAAGGATAGGCAAGGGAATCTATGTGTGGAGCCAGAGGAAATGGGCGAGGTACTAAATGAATACTTTGCATCAGTATTCACCAAAGAGAAGGAATTGGTAGATGTTGAGTCTGGAGAAGGGTGTGTAGATAGCCTGGGTCACATTGTGATCCAAAAAGACGAGGTGTTGGGTGTCTTGAAAAATATTAAGGTAGATAAGTCCCCAGGGCCTGATGGGATCTACCCCAGAATACTGAAGGAGGCTGAACCACTGTGTGGGTTTCCTTTGAGTGCTCTAGTTTCCTCCCACAGTCCAAAGTTGTGTGCTTTGGGTGGATTGGTCATGCTACATTGTCCCTTTGTGTCCAAAGATGTGAATGTTCGGTGGGGTTACGGGAATAGTGCAGGGAGTGGGCCTCGTTCGGGTCTTTCAGAGGGTTGGTGCAGACTCATAGAATCATAGAATTTACAGTGCAGAAGGAGGTCATTGGGCCCATAGAGTCTGCACCGGCTCTGGGAAAGAGCACCCTACCCAAGGTCCACACTTCCACCCTATCCCCATAACCCAGTAACCCCACCCAACACTAAGGGCAATTTTGGACACTAAGGGCAATTTAGCATTGCCAATCCACCTAACCTGCACATCTTTGGACTGTGGGAGGAAACCGGAGCACCCGGAGAAAACCCACGCACACACGGGGGAGAATGTGCAGACTCCGCACAGACAGTGACCCAAGCCGGGAATCGAACCTGGGACCCTGAAGCTGTAAAGCAATTGTGCTAACCACAATGCTACCGTGCTGCCCAACTCAACGTGCTGAAAAGCCTCCTTCTGTTCTGACGGGGTTCTGAGGGCTTGGCTCTACTAACCAAAGGGAGCATGGTAAAATATGCTATTTGAACTGAGTCATTAGTATTTCCAGTCCTGTTTAGATGTTCTCCTTGAACATTCTCAGAAAAGCATCAATGATAGGTGCAAGTTGGATTGGCGAATCAGGTAACATCAGGAATCAAATGGTGAAAAGTATGGGAGTTATATTGGCTGAAGGGTGAAAACAGGTGCTAAATTGGTGTTAACAAGGCATGCTTGTCTGAAAGTGGATTAAGGTCCTATTTGCTGATGACCATAATTTTAACCTCAGCAAGAGATTCTTACTCAGGCACCTGCAAGCAGAGCACTCCAGTGAAGATTAGATGCAATATTTGCGGAACAATACATGTGGGAATCTCCACACCCACTTCTACTGAGCACAGTACGAAGTCTTACAACACCAGGTTAAAGTCCAACAGGTTTGTTTCGATGTCACTAGCTTTCGGAGCGCTGCTCCTTCCTCAGGTGAATGAAGAGGTCTGTTCATTCACCTGAGGAAGGAGCAGCGCTCCGAAAGCTAGTGACATCGAAACAAACCTGTTGAACTTTAACCTGGTGTTGTAAGACTTCATACTGTGCTCACCCCAGTCCAACGCCGGCATCTCCACATCACTTCTACTGAGGTTCAGGCTGCGCTCCCTCAATTTGCAAGATAGCTTAGTGGCAGAGGAAGAGGACGGACATGATATTGGAAACCCTGGTGGTAGATGTCCTCAGAAGAATGGATGCCCAATTGCAAGACATAGGGCTTATCTGCTCCCTGGAAGGCCACTTGGTTGTCGGGAATCTGGAAGGCCACATGGTTGCCCACTTCCCCTTCCTCTCCCTTGCAGCAGCTGCTCTGTCCGGCTTTGTACTCTTTACCCTGGACCTGATGGGGATGCCGAGCAAGATGCTTGTGACAAAGCATTCCCCTCTCTCCTGGCAACCTCCATGAGGCTGGGGCCAAATCACTTAGTGTCTTTAAAACAGAGATAGATAGGTTCTTGATTAATACGGGGATCAGGGGTTATGGGGAGAAGGCAGGAGAATGGGAACTAGAAAATATCATCCATGATTGAATGGAGGAGCAGACTCGATGGGCCGAGTGCAGATAGGGTGGCACGGTAGCACAGTGGTTAGCTTCACAGTGTTGCTTCACAGCACCAGGGTCCCAGGTTCGATTCCCGGCTTGGGTCACTGTCTGTGCGGAGTTTGCACATTCTCCTCTTGTCTGGATGGAATTCCTCCGGGTGCTCTAGTTTCCTCCCACAGTCCAAAGGTGAGCAGGTTACGTAGATTGGCCATGCTAAATTGCCCTTCGTGTCCAAAAAGGTTAGGTGGGGTAACTGGGTTAAGGGGATATGATGGTGTGGGCTTAAGTAGGGAGTTCTTTCCACGGGCCGGTGCAGACCCGATGTGCCGAATGGCCTCTTCTGCACTGTAAATTCTAGAAAACCTCTAAGTGGCCTAATTCTGCTCCTATGTCTTATGGGGTAATACTGCATTTACTCTTTCTTAGCGAAGTGGTGAGGTCCTCTGAGGATTTTCAGAATAAGTGTTGGTGAAGCCTCAACAAAGTGTCCCAGAAAGTCTTCCAATGTGCATTAAAGAGACTTCTCTCAACAGCACAAGCAGCAAGTATCTCTTTAAGCAGTGCTTGAAATCTATACCAGGAGATGGAATTAGGACAAACGTTAACCACCAAAATGCCATGCGTGTTACTGAGTGTCAATAGGTATATTAAGTCTCAATCTTCACAAACAGTAACCTTTCCCAGTGCAGGTTTCATCTCCTTTAAAAAGATGGCTTGGCCACCTCAAGAGGATCTTTAGAGCCTGAAAACATTACTGAAAAACACCCTCTTCTTCAGCGATAAACAGTTTGGTGATATTGTCATCACATATTTAAATACATAAATTACCTGATTAGGTTAAAATATTCTTCTGAATTAGACCTGTTCATTTTATCACACTCTATAATAGGTCTTCCTTTTCTGGTGATAAATAGTTCACCAATCAAATTCACCAGAATAAAAACTCACATGATGAACAATGTGTCGGAGTTGATGGATGTTCAGAACAGTTTTTAATAAGCCCCTTAGGGAGGTATTCATAGTAATTAGACTGGATGGATGGTACTTTAAAGTAATACACTGAGACTCACAGACTGAATGGCCTGTCTGGCTTGCAACGTCATTCAGCCTTAAGATCAGAAGGGATCCCATCAAAGTTATGGAGCAGCAGATAAACTATCACTCTGGCAGCATAGAGTCATAGAATCCCTACAGTGCAGAAGGAGGTCATTTGCCCATCGTATCTGCACCGACATTCTGAAACTATCTTGGCCCAAGCTCGATACTATCCCCGTAACCCCACCTGGGGCCAATTTAGCATTGTCAATCCACCTAACCTGCAGAGACACGGGAGAAAGTTCAAACTCCACACAGACAGTCACCGAGGTCGGAATCAAACCGGGTCTCTGGTGCTGTCAGGCAGCAGTGCTAACCACTGCGCTAGCCACCGTGCCGCTCCTGTGGAGTCAAGTCCGTACGGGTTCTTCAGAACTAAAGAGGAGCATAAATGTCAGAGATTGTATTTGGAAAGGGGCAGAAAAGAATGTCATGAACTGGTCAGAGTTCAGGAAGAATTGACAAAGATGTCATGAATACAGGATAATGTAGTGTTAATAGTTGCATTAAGGACTGAAGAAGGTGTTGATAGTGGCATAAAGGTAAGATAGCAGAATGCATTAGTAGGAGAGCAAAGCTCAGTGAAAGCAAAACACAAGAACAAGGGACACATGGTACTGTGGGGCGTGGGGGGTTGCTTGACTTGGGACAAAACAAGGACACATGAACAAAAGGGATCAGTGTTGATACCTTTGCTGTTTGTAATATAAATAAATGACTTGGAGCAAAATGTAACTGGTTTGATCAGTAAGTTTGCGGATGACATAAAGGTTGGTGAAATTGAGGATAATGATGAGGACTGTCAGATGATATAGTAGGTCATAGATCGGTTGGAGACTTGGGCAGAGAGGAGGCAGATGGAGTTCAACCCAGACAAATGGGACGTAATGCATTTTGGAAAGTTCAATACAGATGGGTGTAATGACTTAGGCCGGGAACCCCATTTTAATACATTACCATGTCATTAGCGAGAGCCTGCTCCTGAGCTTCCCGCCTCACGGAATCTGGACCCGACGCCAGCGTGGTGAACTTGCACCAATTCTAACCAGGCGTGAGGCAGCCGAGGCGATCCCTCAGGAGGCACAGATGTAGCCCCTGGCGGTAGAGTAACATGGAGGGCATTGCCCCCTAGCACAGGATGGCACTGCTAGGTTTGCACTGCAAGCGCCAACTTCTGCCAGGGCAGCACCAGGGCAGAACCCTAATGGGAACCCCATGGCAGGGAGTGCATGTATGTATGGTGGGTGTGGGTTGCGTGGTCATTGAGCGGGAAGGGAGGGAGACATTGGATATGCCAGCGCTGACTGTTGGGGGCGAGCGACGCAATGTGCCCCGAGACCTCTGTGATGTGGCCTGTAGGCCGTTCGGCTGTAGTGCTGGTCAGGACATCCTTTAAGATTGGCCCCCGATCTGTTTGAAGATGGTTATGGGCTGTCCGTGCCCCACCTGACAAGAGTGATGGCATTAACAATGCCCACACACTTTCTTTTCTAAGAGGTTCAAGATTCCGTGAGAAATTTCATTCCGTTTTCCTCTCCGGGACTGACGCTTTGCCATTTTATAGTAAGATTTTGTCCCATATATAGATTTAAGTTCCCATGATTATTGCTGTATCTTTACGACAAACTCTCATTATTTCTTCTTTTACACTTTGCCATAACATATGGTTACTGGTCAGGGACCTGTGCACTATTTCCACAAGTGACGTCTTGCCTTTATTGTCACGTGTACAGAGGTACAGTGAAAAGTATTTTTCTGCGAGTAGCTCAAACAGATCATTTAGTACATGAAAAGAAAATGCGTAATCGGGCAACACAACACAAGGTACACAATGTAAATACATAGACACAGGCATCGGGTGAAGCATACAGGAATGTAATATTAATCAGGTGAATCCAGGTCGGTTAGGATCCTGGTAACAGCGGGGAAGAAGCTATTTTTGAATCTGTTCGTTTGTGTTCTCAGACTTTTGTATCTCCTGCCCGATGGAAGAAGTTGGAAGAGTGAGTAAGCCGGGTGGGAGGGGTCTTTGATTATACTCCCCGCTTTCCCCAGGCAATGGGAGCTGTAGATGGAGTCAATGGATGGGGGGCAGGTTTGTGTGACGGACTGGGCAGTGTTCACAACTCTCTGTAGTTTCTTGCGGTCTTGGACCGAGCAGTGATGTGATGCTGTGATGCCAGGCTGTGATGCAGCCAGATAGGATGGGAGGGAACGGGAAGGGAGGGAGACATTGGATATGCCAGCGCTGAGAACCTTCTTTGAGAAGGTGACTGAACAGGTAGACGAGGGTAGAGCAGTTGATGTGGTGTATATGGATTTCAGCAAAGCGTTTGATAAGGTTCCCCACGGTAGGCTATTGCAGAAAATACGGAGGCTGGGGATTGAGGGTGATTTAGAGATGTGGATCAGAAATTGGCTAGCTGAAAGAAGACAGAGGGTGGTGGTTGATGGGAAATGTTCAGAATGGAGTTCAGTCACAAGTGGAGTACCACAAGGATCTGTTCTGGGGCCGTTGCTTGTTTGTCATTTTTATCAATGACCTAGAGGAAGGCGCAGAAGGGTGGGTGAGTAAATTTGCAGACGATACTAAAGTCGGTGGTGTTGTCGATAGTGTGGAAGGAAGTAGCAGGTTACAGAGGGATATCGATAAGCTGCAGAGCTGGGCTGAGATGTGGCAAATGGAGTTTAATATAGAGAAGTGTGAGGTGATTCACTTTGGAAGGAATAACAGGAATGCGAAATATTTGGCTAATGGTAAAGTTCTTGGAAGTGTGGATGAGCAGAGGGATCTAGGTGTCCATGTACATAGATCCCTGAAAGTTGCCACCCAGGTTGATAGGGTGGTGAAGAAGTCCTATGGAGTGTTGGCCTTTATTGGTAGAGGGATTGAGTTCCGGAGTCAGGAGGTCATGTTGCAGCTGTACAGAACTCTGGTATGGCCGCATTTGGAGTATTGCGTACAGTTCTGGTCACCGCATTATAGGAAGGACGTGGAGGCTTTGGAGCGGGTGCAGAGGAGATTTACCAGGATGTTGCCTGGTATGGAGGGAAAATCTTATGAGGAAAGGCTGATGGACTTGAGGTTGTTTTCGTTGGAGAGAAGAAGGTTAAGAGGAGACTGAATAGAGGCATACAAAATGATCAGGGGGTTGGATAGGGTGGACAGTGAGAGCCTTCTCCCGCAGATGGAAATGGCTGGCACGAGGGGACATAACTTTAAACTGAGGGGTAATAGATATAGGACAGAGGTCAGAGGTAGGTTCTTTACGCAAAGAGTAGTGAGGCCGTGGAATGCCCTACCTGCTACAGTAGTGAACTCGCCAACATTGAGGGCATTTAAAAGTTTATTGGATAAACATATGGATGATAATGGTATAGTGTAGGTTAGATGGCTTTTGTTTCGGTGCAACATCGTGGGCCGAAGGGCCTGTACTGCGCTGTATTGTTCTATGTTCTATGTTCTATTCCTCATCTCCAACCAAACCATGTCTACACCCTGCTTTTGTGAACTTGGATCATCCCTCTCTATTTTGTTAATACCATCATTAATTAACAGAGCCAGCATCCAACTTTGCTTTGCTTCCTGTCCTTCCTCAATGTTATGTACCCTTCAATATTCAGGTTCAGAGCAATGTCATCCTGCAGCTATATTTCGGTAATGGCTAACCCAACGTACTTATTTATTTCTATTTGCACTCTCAGTTCATCTGTTTTGCGACGTAGGCAATGTGCACTTAGCTACAGAGATTTAAGTTTTGTCTTTTTAATTAATTTTGTAACCTAAGGTCTTACCTGCTGATGTACTCTTAGCTGGCACTCTTTCTGCCTTCCTGTCTCAGTCTGCTTACCATTCCCCATATCACCTTTCAGTGTACCCGAACAGGCGCTGGAATGTGGCGACTGGGGGATTTTCACAGTAACTTCATTGCAGTGTTAATGTAAGCCTACTTGTGACACTAATAAAGATTATTATAGATCATACCTTTGTTTCCTGCACTGAACAGCTTTAAATTTTTTAATGCTGCCCCGATCTCTCGATGGCACCCACACCCCCACCCCCTATCCCCGCCCCCGCTGCCTCCGGACATCCCTAAGGCCTCAACTAACCAGTTAAGGGATCCTCGAGCACCCCTCATCCCACCTCCATAAGGACCTCCGGGCCCGATCCATGGGCAACCTGGCACCTTGGCACTGCCAGCCTGGCAGTTGTCTTGCCAGCCTCTCAGTGTCACCATGGCACCAAGACAGTGCTCAGGTGACACTGCCCGAGTGCCCGGGTGGCAGTGTCAAGGGATTGTGGCTGATAGTGCCAAGGTTCCCAGGTGGCAGCGGGAGTACCAGGCCACCATCCTGCTCAGAGCTGGACCATGGCCTGGGAGACCCCCCCAGGTGCCATTACACCTTGTCCACATTTGTGTGGACGATTGCGCCATGGTGAAGTCCCCCAGGTGCGGGCATTAGCACCCGGGCCTTGGGCAAATCCACCGCTGAGATATTTAAATGAGCCTAACTGCTCACGTAAATATGTAAATCTGGATCTTGCTCAGTGAGTGTCGCAAATCCCGCGAGAGGCGGCTCGCAAGATTTAATGGCCTCCTCTCTGTGGTGATATGCATCACTGTAAATATACAAGGGGTTAATGTGGATACACTAGGACACTGTAAATACACAAGGGGTTAATGTAAATACACTTAGACTAGGTAAACACTGGAGGGAGCACCAGAGACATCATGACACACAGACATTCAACCAATAGGCCAGTAAGATACGACACGACCAATGGGCAGTCACGACACAGCCAGAGGTGACATTACCACAAGGGGGCTACCCATATAAAAGGACAGGGCACACATGCTCTTTCTCTTTCCACAGGTGACACTCAGAGAGACAGGGGCAGATCAGGAAAGCATCACACCCACTGCATGGATTAGAGCAGACTGGTTCGTTAGATATAGTTATTACAGTTAGATTAGCAAGATAGTCGAACTTAATGTAGGTTCAATAAATGTGTTAAACCTATCTCCAAGTCTGAACCTTCCTTTGTCAGAGTGTACATCACGGAAGCAGCTTATGGTACTTGTCAAGAAGCATAACACAACACTCTTGTCACCGGGTTGGGCACGGCGAGGCCATTCGATTGCGCCCTAAATTTCAGTTAAATGCTCAATACAAACAAAATTAGTTTTTTACATGGCGATTAAAACTTCCCAACCAACCAGCGATTAATGTTCCTCTTTTGGATGAGACGCTATACCAATGCTCCATCTGTTCTTTCAGATGGATGTTAAACATTCCAGCACACTTTTTCAAAAGGTTTTCCATGGTGTTGTGGTCAATAGTTTTTTGCCTAACCACGAAAAAAGAGCTGGAGCGAGATTCTCCGACCACCCGCCGGGTCGGAGAATCGCCGGGGGCTGGCGTGAATCCTACCCCCGCCGATTCAGCGGGGGCGGGAATCGCGCCGGTTAGCGGCCCCCCCCCGCGATTCTCCGGCCCAAATCGGCCAAAGTCCCGATGCTAGAATGCCTGTCCCGCCAGCGTGGATTAAACCACCTCTCTTACCGGCGGGACAAGGCAGCGCGGGCGGGCTCCGGGGTCCTGGGGGGGCGCAGGGTGATCTGGTCCCGGGGGGTGCCCCCGCGGTGGCCTGCCCCGTGATCGGGGCCCACCGATCCGCGGGCGGGCCTGTGCCGCGGGGGCACTCTTTCCCTTCCGCCTTCGCCACGGTCTCCACCATGGCAGAGGCGGAAGAGACTCCCTCCACAGCGCATGCGCGGGGATGCCGTGAGCGGCCGCTAACGCTCCCGCGCATGCGCTGCCCGGCAATGTCATTTCCACGCCAGCTGGCTGGGGCACCAAAGGCCTTTTCTGCCAGCTGGCGGGACGGAAATCAGTCCGGCACTTCAATCAATTTGTTGGAGAAAAACTGATTATGGAATCTTCAAGACGACAGGCACCAACTTCTTCCCTCTGCAAGCTCACACAGTTGTCTGCCTCATGTCAATCTTCCAGCAAGTATTGTAGCAGCTGAGATGACAACAGAAAGTGCTCGAGATGCACATTATTGTCCGAACCCGAATAGCAATCAGACCTTGGTCTTCATAGGAATGACATAGGACGAGATTCTCCATTTGGGAGACTGGATTCTCCGATTGCCGACGGCAAAATCGCATTTGGCGATTGGTCGGAGAATCTGTTTTTATGCCAAAATCGGGGGCAGCGACGTTTTTCGCATGCTCCGCCCTCTCAAAAACAGAGTAATTGCTGAGTACGCCGTACGCTGTCGGGACGGCCTCAGGACGTCACCAGAGACCCTCCCAGATGCTCCCCCCCCGATGGGCTAACTTCCCAACAGTGTCGGTCGCGTGTCCTCTCATTTTTCGGGGACCTCACGTGGCGGCTGCGGACTGTGTCCTGCACCGCCACAGTCGCGGGGTGGGACCATTCCGCTGGCAGGCGGGTCTTCAGCGCGGGCTGGGGGGACTGCTGCGGGGTGGTCCAGGGATTGCAAGAGGGGTTACAGGAGGACACTAACTGGCAGGCCGGGTCCGCGCGTGGCGGCGACCACCGCAGGTCGCCGCCGTGCGCCTCGGCGTCCACGGACCCGGCTATTCTCCGTTCGTATCTGCAGGTAAAGCCACGTGCCGTGACTGGCAGACCCCCACCGGGCGGAGAATCGGTGCGCAACATTTTGGTCATAAGACCAGACTCTTCCTCTAGACATAGCAGCAAAATTGAGATCGGTGGTGTTCTATGACCACGAAATTGGCAGCGGTCCCGTGCAATTCCGGAACCGTTAATGGGCTAGTTCCAGCGCCACGTGGAACTAGCACAATTCCAATGAAAAACGGTCTCCGATTCGCCGGGGTCGGGATTGATACTCGAGATGCTGAGAAGTTGCAGCCGTGTATGAGCGCTCCACTCCCCACACGCACTCATCCCAATGAACAAGATGGCAGCCCAAAGAGCGCACCGCAGATGCGGAGCTCGAGACCCTGCTGGTTGCCATGGAGGAGAGGCAGGGAACCCTGTTCCCCGGGGTGGGAAGGAGGTTGCCACCTGCTGCCATATGCCAGTCCAGGCCAGCAGTGTCACAAGAAGCTGCAGATACTCCTCAGGGTGGTCAGGCTGAGTTGTCAGCACCCTGCTCCTAGCAATCCCCATTCCACACCCCTTCAACCCGGAGGGTGACTGAACCCCAGCCTCCGGCAGTCTGCTCTCACCCCACCCTGCGCCACATGACAGCACCCATAATGCCCTGTTCACAAAGGCCACCAGCTGCCCACCGCCTGTGTTGCCCGTGTCTGACTGCCTAACACTCTGCATTTTCTGTTTCACCCCCCCAGGAGAAGGTGGTGCAATATTGCAACGAGAGGGAGAGACTGGAGGGGGCCTGTGACCCCTCACCGTCGTGGAGCAGTGGGCACTGGATCTGGTCGATGGGCCTGGGAGAAGGCAGTCGCTGAGTTGGTTGTCGGCATTGGGGAACCATGTGAGCCCCCGCTGAGTTGCCACAAACCCCACCCACCCTGCCTCCCCAACCCCAGCACCGCGCCTCCCCCACCTCCATACACCACCCCAAATCCAGTACACCACCTCCCCCACACCACCTCCCCATGCCGCTCCAACCCGAAATCCAACATACGTTATGTCTTGTGTCTTTCAGGATCACCTGGCAATGAGGCAGGCCAATCTGGTGCCTCCACCTCTGGCCACAACCCCATAACATGCCCAGCGATGAAGCAGCACTAGACAGCGACGTGAGCCCCCAAACATCAGCCACAACACCCCGGAGCACCAATCTGGGGAAGACACCGTCATCTCATCACATCTATCTCCAGCACCCTCCACCATCCCAGAGACACTCACCTCATTGGGCATGTTCGTGAAGAGGCTCCTGGAGCACTATTTGGTGCGCACCACACACATGCATCACATACATCAGGTGGAAGTAGGAACGCTGAGTGGGTGGACAGTCAGTCCCGTCCAGAAGGGTCTCAGGCTTCTGGAAACGGCCGTCCTATCAATACTGGAGATGCAGGCGCAGAGGCATGGACTACATGAGGAGTTGTCTGCAACCATCCAGCATCAGCAAGTGTACTTGGAGGAGTCCAACTGCCTAGAGGGGCAGAAGGCTGGCCATTTGTGCTACTCATGCCAAAACCTCACGGATGGCATCCGCGGTGGAGACCTTGGGGGCGAAGGTATTGGCCATGGGTCAATATGTCCAAGGCCTGGGGTACTCTGTGAGGGTTGAGGAACAGGGCAGGGCTGTCCTGTCACAGGCAGCTATGTAACAGGGCAAACCAGACATTGCAGCAGCTCTGCAGAGCTTAGCTCATTCGCAACGAGTCATGGCTGTGGGCGTCAACGGTATTGCCCAAGTGCTGGCTGGCCTGTGTCAGCCACAGAGAGACGAGGCACAGTCCCTGTGCTCCATGGCCACGAGCATTGAGGCCCTGGTTAAGACGAGACTTGCCCTCCATGACTGGCAGCACCAGGTGGCGAGGTAGCCCCTGGAGCTCGTTCCGGCTACACCCACGCCCCAAGTAGTAGCCCGGGGCCATCGGGCACCACGAGGGAGGAGGAGATGATGGTGCCCCTGCTGCTGACTCCCGCAAGGGAGGTCCTGGAACACCGCAGCATCTCGGACTCCCCCCTCCTGTCCCTGGCACCATGCCACCTGGGACGCCCGACAGACAGCCCATGCAAGAGATACACTCTGCAGCCCCCGTCTGACACCCTTGAGGGGCTACCATGGGCATTGCCTGTGGGTGGGCCATGTGATGCCCCGCTGGTGAGTGGCACCCGTTTGTGGGTTGGGGGGGTGGGGCTGCTGGGGTGGATGGTGGGGGGGCTGGGTTGGGTGGGTGTGCTCATACGCCTGGTGTCGCTCTGTGCAACCACGTCCCATGGTGGGTGGTCAGTGGGGTGCGCAGCTGGCAATCCATGCCTGATAACCCCGGTCCCAGGGGTCATCTTGATGGCACGGCCCATTTCCTGGTCACCCCACCCCACCACTACTCAACGCCTGCCCTGGCAGCCACCTAATCCCCCAGCCAGCCATGGCAGCGGGAACCGGCAGCCCATGGTCATACTTCTTGGAACAGGGCCTACCTCCTCTCTCTCCATCAGCAGCCACTGCGCCTGCTTCGCAATTTTAATAACATAAGTGAACTTCGCTGTTGGTAATTCCGCATGGCAAATTTATGCATGCCGAGGAATATAAGGGATTTCCGAGGGAATTAGCTATTGGGCGGCCATTTCGAGCGGCTGGCCTGATAGCGATGTCCTGCAGTAGGCCACCCCTTGTGCAACAAACCAACCCCCCCACTACCCCTCCTGCAACGCAAAACAGCCCCCCACCTCAACATTGCCTGGGTGCCCCTCCCCACAAGTACAGAGGGTGACATAATTAATCCTCCACCCGGGACTCCTTAACTCGAGAGGACCTCCCCCCAGTGAGCCCCTTGCCCTTAATAATGAGACACCCCCCGGGTCACCCTAACTGAAGGAACCCCCTCACGGAGACCCCCTAACTAGAAGGACCGCCAAGAAGACTCCCTAACTAATGGAACACCCCCTTACATAGACCCCCTAACCAGAGGGACCCACCCACCCGGGACCCACGCACCCCCCTTGAAGCTAGAGAGCAGTCCAGACAAGAGCAGGCAACAACATGACAGCTGTAACACGTACCTGGAAGGAGAACAGCTGTGACCTGTTTTTAAACCCCATTAGCTGCAAGCCATTCATTCATTTCTGGTGGTGGGCTGTGATTGACAGCTTCCACAAACCAATTGCAGCCTTGATTCATTTATCTCCCTTTATGAATGAGTGTTTGGAAGTGCTGAAACCCCAATGTTTACAATCATCAACCATACCAAAGAGAGGTAAGTGCACTCTAATCACTAAGTGCATTCTAATCACTCAAGCGTGTGATTACCGCTCTGTGATGAGGTTGACGATTGTGGGGTTTCAGCAACGAGCTAAGAGCGGCCTTGACAGGACAATCCTCGCCAAAACCCCAAAAAACCAGCAATTGAATAGTGGGGTCTTTCTCAGCGCTGAGAAGAAACACCCCACTCAATGTGCCCGAAACCGACTCGTTTTCTTCCCGTTGAATCGCGCCCCACATGAAATTTTCTTAGAAGGAGAAAACAAATGAACTGAGTTTTCATTGGCTGCCATGGGGTCCTTTCATCTGCCCTGCTTATAAATAACTAATTTCTGATTGGCGCCAGTCAGCAGACCCCACATTTACCAGAATGTCTAACAAAAGTTGGCCAACATACTAGCAAAGAGACTATTGCGACAGCAACATAGGAATGTCATGCAGTCAGGGCTGGTTCATTAAACGCATTGAGCCTGTTCTGTGCCATTCAATGAGATCATGGCTGAAATGTGACCGAACAACATCTCACGCCTTTGCCCCATATCTCTTTGATAACTGTAGCTAGCAATTGAAGATCAATCAGATTTGGCATCAATTGTCGTTTGCGGTTGGGATGGGAATTCCAGGATTCTGTTACAGCGATATATTTCCATGTCAGGATTATGTACCACTTGGAGCACAGCCTGAATGTGGTGGGTTTTCCATGCATATGCTGCCTTTGTTCTTCCCGATGGGAGGTGTTATCACAGAAACACTGCTGTGTTGTATCTTTCAGATGGTACGCACTGCTGCTACTGTGCATTGGTGTTTGAGGGATTTAATGTTCAAGGTGACGGCCACTGGGATGGAAATCAAGCGGGCTGCTTTTTCTTAGATGGTGCCGAGCTTCTTGAGTATTGTTGAAGCTGCATTCATCCTGGCATGTGGCATGTGTTTCATCTCATTGCCAGCATGTCATTTATTGATAGGAGTCAGAAGGTGAGTCACGCACCACAGAATTCCCAGCCTGTGACCTCCTTTTGTAGATACAACATTTATATCAATGGTCCAGTAAAGTTTCTAGTCAATAATAACTAGGGGTGTTGATGGTGGGGGACCCATTGATGTTATTGATGTCAAGGGGATGTGGTTAGATTCTCTCTTGTTGGATATTGTCATTGCCCAGCACTAGTGCAACACTGGTCACTTATCACGATAGCACAGTGGTTAGCAGTGTTGCTTCACAGCTCCAGAGACCCGGGTTTGATTCCCGGCTTGGGTCACTGTCTGTGCGGAGTCTGCAATTTCTCCCCATGTCTGCGTGGGTTTCCTCCGTGTGCTCTGGTTTCCTCCAACAAGTCCCGAAAGACGTGCTTGTTGGGTGAATTGGACATTTTGAATTTTCCCTCAGTGTACCTGAACAGGCACCGGAGTGTGGCGACTATGGGATTTTCACAGTAACATCATTGAAGTGTTAATGTAAGCCTATTTGTGACAGTAATAAAGAGTATTATCAGCCCATGCCTGAATGTTGTCCAGATCTTGCTGCATGTGGACATATTCTGCTTCGGTATCTGAGAGCTTTCAAATGGAATTCATCAGCAAACATCTACATTTCTGTCCTTATAATGGAAGGAAGGCCATTAATGAAGCAATTGAAAAACTGAGATACCCTTGCAGCAATGTCCTGGGGCTGAGATGCTGAACCTCCAGCAACTGCAACCCTCCTCCTTTGTGCTCGATATGATTCTTCCAAATAACCGACACAGGCATAATGGGCTGAATGGCCTCCATCTGCACGATTCGCGTAAGAGTTTCATCTTTTACCTGAAGATTTGTTCAAGTCATTTATGAAAAATCTTATTTTGAATGAGTTCAGTGTTCCTTGACTGATTAGTTCATGTCTATGAAGCCTTCAGTTACTCATCAACTATTTGTGAATTAAGATGCTAAATCTGTTCATTTAATATGTTTCTTGGTAAGTTCAATTTGCACGTATTTTAAAACCCATTTTAAATTTGAATATACCCTTCAGCAAACATTAAATATCTTGAACTAGTGAGTGTTAATATATTTATTGCCGACATATTTTCTTCACGTACTTCAATTCTCATGCCAGGATACAGTGCAGTATGTTGAGGCAAAACACCGAGGAAGTAAGTACTTCCTTTGTTTCTTCCCTTCTTCCAGTCTGATGTCAAGATACCCAACTCCTAATCGTTTATAATCAAAATATCTAATTTAACCTTAAGCACATTTCCAAGCATGTTTCCTTTCCAGTGTTCAAATTAAACGCAGCTTAAAACACGTCGAATCTTAATTTTGTCTGACTGCAGAAAATGGAAGGAAAAATTAGCAGAGATTTAAAATGCCCACTGATTCATTGTCACCCCTTTACTCTCACACGGGGTCAATTATTAAAGAGCTTAGATTCAGTTCCGGAATGGAACTGAGCTGTTTTGTTGCAAAGCAAAATACTGCACAAGTCTCAGAAGACGTACTTGTTCGGTGATAAAAGCAAATTACTGCGGATGTTGCAATCTGAAACGAAAGAGAAAATGCTGGAAAATCTCAGCAAGTCTGGCAGCATCTGTAGGGAGAGAAAAGAGCTAATGTTTCGAGTCCGATGACTCTTTGTCAAAGCTAACAGACAGAGAAAGTGGGAAATATTTACACTGGAGTGAGAATGAAAGATGAGTCATAGTCACAGAAACCCAGGGAAACCAGGTGCTAATTATTTTGTTATGCTCTTGATGTAGCATAAGCTGCTTCCTTGATGTGCACTCTGACAAAGGAAGGTTCAGACTTGGAGATAGCTTTAACACGTTTATTAAACTATTAACAATTCTCCTACTTGGATTCAACGCTACTGTTAATCCTGCTATAGCTACTCAGACTGATGAACCAGTCTGCTACAATCCATGTGGTGGGTGTGATGTTTAATCAACCCTGTGTCTGTACTCACTGAATGTCTCCACTCACTGAGTGTCTCCACTGGAAAGAGACTGAGCATGTGTGATGTGACCTTTTATATGGGTTGGTGTAATGCCCCCCTGTGGTAGTGTCACCTCTGTGTGTATCGTGAATCTCCATTGGTCATGTCCTATCTTACTGATCTATTGGTTGACTGTCTGTGTGTCATGTCTCTGGTGTTCCCTCTAGTGTCTAGCTCGGTGTAGTGTATGTACATTAACCATTTGTGTACTTACAGTGATGTATATCACCACACTAATGGCCACAGAAACCAAGGGGAAAGAGTGCTAATGGCAGTTCCCAGAGAGAACAAAAATGTGAAAGGTCAAACAGCAGGGAAACTGACATCAGAGGATGAACTGTAGATGTGGGGGGAGGGAAAGGGGAAAGCAAAGAGGAGAAAGGTGAAGGAAAGGTGGATAAGATTGGGGGGGGGGGGAAAATTAAATGTATATTAAGAAAGAGAGAAATGGTAAAAGACAGTTAAAATGAAATGAAAACAAATGGGTCAAGATGGGGTAGAGCTGATCATCTGAAGATGTTGAATTCGATGTTCAGGCTGGAAGGCTGTAGCGTGCTAACCGGAAGATGAGATGTTGTTCCTCCAGTTTGCGTTGCGCTTTACTGGAACATTGCAGCAGGCCAAGAACAGACATGTGGGCATAACAATTCACTTGTTAGGTGAATTGGATATTCTGCCTCAGTGTACCCAAACAGGCGGCGAAGTATGGCGACTATGGAATTTTCACAGTAACTTCATTGTAAGCCTACTTGTGACAATAATAAAGATTATATAATATGTTGGAAATCTGAAATAAAACCTGAAAATGTGGGAATACACAAAAGGTCAGGCAGCATTGTGGAGAGTGGTGAGTAAAGCATCAATGCGTGTGTTAATAAGAATAATTTTTATTGTTGTCACAAATAGGCTTACATTAACACTGCATGAAGTTACCGTGAAAATTCCCTCGTCACCACACTCCGGCGCCTGTTCGGGTACACTGAGGGAGATTTCAGAATGTCCAATTCACCTAAAAAGCACGGCAGCACAGTGGTGAGCCCTGGTGCTTTACAGCGCCAGGGTCCCAGGTTCAATTCCTGGCTTGTGTCACTGTGTGCGTGGAGTCTGCACGTTCTCCTCGTGTCTGCGTGGGTTTCCTCCGGGTGCTCCGGTTTCCTCCCGCAAGTCCTGAAAGACGTGCTGTTAAGTGAATTGGACATTTTGAATTCTCCCTCTGTGTACCCGAACAAGCGCCAAAATGTGGCGGCTAGGGGTTTTTCACAGTAACTTCATTGCAGTGTTAATGTAAGCCTATTTGTGACAATAAAGATTATTATTATCTGTCGGGACTTGTGGACTTCTGTCTGGCACTGTGAAGCAACAGTGCAGTATGGCATCAGAGTCAAATGACACAAGAGACTCAAATACCACTAAAACTAAATATTGACTGCCTCAAGTCCATCATCGAGTAGGTGGAACCTCATCCAAACTGAGAGAAAATCAGAGTAAACTGTGGACGGCATGGTAGCACAATGGTTAGCACAATTTCTTTCCAGCACCAGGGTCCCAGGTTCAATTCCCGGCTTGGGCCACTGTCTGTGCGGAGTCCGCACGTTCTCCCCGTGTCTGCGTGGGTTTCCTCTGGGTGCTCCGGTTTCCCCCCACAAGTCCCGAAAGACGTGCTTGTTAGGTGAAATGGACATTCTGAATTCTCCCTCTGTGTACCCGAACAGGCGCCGGAATGTGGCGGCTCGGGGATTTTCACCGTAATTTCATTGCAGTATTTATGTAAGCCTACTTGTGACAATAAAGATTATTATATTATAACCTTTCAGGTCTGTGATGTTTAATGAGATCTGTCAGACTGACTTATTGATAGTATTAATTTCCTGTTAACTTAAACCCATGCATTATCGCAACATCACCGACAACAACTTGGATTTGCATAGCGTCTTTTATCCAATCAAATTTTCCAAAGCATGTCAAGGAGCAATAATAAGCAAAGTTTGACGTTAGGCCACATGATGCGATATTAGAAACGAAAGAGAAAATGCTGGAAAACCTCAGCAAGTCTGGCAGCATCTGTAGGGAGAGAAAAGAGTTAACATTTCGAGTCCGATGGCTCTTTATCAAAGCTCCTTCTGGGCTCAGTTTGGGCTTTGAAAAAGAGTCATCGGACTCAAAACATTCGGTCTTTTCTCTCCCTACAGATGCTGCCAGACCTGCTGAGATTTTCCAGCATTTTCTCTTTTGTTTCAGATTCAAGCATCCGCAGCAATTTGCTTTGATTATTTATTATGATGCGATATTAGGGTGGGTGGCTAAGAGTTTGAACTAAGTGATAATTTTAAGGAGCCTCTTAAATGTGAAAAGAGAGGGAGCAAAACAGAGAGTTTTAGTGAGGGAATTCCAGAGCTTAAGGCCGAGGCAACCGATTAAAGTGGAACAATTAAATTTGGAGATGTTCGAGAGGCTGCAATTGGAGGAGCGCAGGTCTTTCAGAAGGTTGGAGGATTGGAGGAGGTGACGGATATTGGGAGGGGCAAGCACATGGAGGAATTTGAAAACGAGTATGGGAATTTTAAAACTGAGGCACTTCCTAACTGGGAGCCAGTGTTGGTCAGCAAACAAGGTGAACAGGACCAATGTGACATAGGCCAAAGACAGCAGAGTTTTGGATAACCTCCAGTTCATGGAGGGCGGAACATGGGAGGCTGGTAGGATTGCATTAGAATAGTCAATCACGAGGTAACAAAGGTATGGAGGTAGTTTTCATCTGTAGATGCACTGACACAGGCCAGTTAATAATATTGGTGGAAACAATAGCCTGAGGGTTGATCCAGATATGTGCCAGAAACCCATCTCAAGGTCTACTACGACAGCAAGGTCATGAACAGTCTGGTTTAGCCTTACACAGTTAACAGGTAGTGGAATGGAGCGATTGACGAGGGAATGAACTCTGTAGTGGGGACCACCTCTAGAAAATGGCGTTGGTCTTCCCAATATTTAATGGGAGGAATTGTTTTTCACCCAGCACTGGATGTCAGGTAAATAATCTGATAATTTAGCAACAATGGAGGGTTTCAGAGAGGGAAGGTGGTGAGGTAGAAATTGGTGTATCAGCATGTATGAGAAAACTAACGCTGTGTTTTCATTAAGGGACAACATGCAGATGACAAATAGGAGGGATAAGGTTAGATCCTTCAGGGGCAGCAGGGATAACGGTGTGGGAGCAGGAAGTGAAGCTATTTCAGCTGATTCTCTAGCTGTAATTAAATGGATAAAGAAAAAGCAGTTGTCATGTGAGAGTACCTTTCAGAAATGGGTGTTTATAAATTGGTGTGTCTATAAATATCTGTAGTGAGAGTACCTTTAAGAAATGGGTGTTTACTACTGCAGTGATGTCAGAGAGTGGGTGGAGCTGGGCTGTCTGTCAGCTTTTTACTTTTGTTTTTGAGCAGGCTGCAGGGTATGTTTTAGTTTCATTTTCCGTGTTGGAGCTGAAGCCAGACAGAGCAGGTGTACTGTTGATCCCTCTGCCATGAAAAGAATATGGGCGTCATTCTCCGACCCCCCAGCGGGTCGGAGAATGGCCGTTGGCCGCCGTGAATCCCGCCCCCGCCGGTTGCCGAAGTCTCCGGTACCGGAGATTGGGCGGGGGCGGGAATCGGGCCGCGCCGGTTGGTGGGCCCCCCCGCTCAAGTCTCCGGCCCTTATGGGCCGAAGTCCCGCCGAGAAATTGCCTGTCGCGCCGGCGTAAATTAAAGTAGGTATTTAGCGGCAGGACAAGGCGGCGTGGGCGGGCTCCGGAGTCCTGGGGGGGGGCGCGGGGCGATCTCGCCCCAGGGGGTACCCCCACGGTGGCCTGGCCCGCGATCGGGTCCCACCCACGGGACGGCCTGTGCCGTGGGGGCACTCTTTCCCTTCCGCCTCCGCAACGGCCTCCACCATGGTGGAGGCGGAAGAGACTCTCCCCACTGCGCATGCGCGGGAAACTGTCAGCGGCCGCTGACACTCCCCTGCATGCGCCGCCCGGGGATGTCATTTCCGCGCCAGCTGGCGGGGCAACAAACACCGTTTCTGCCAGCTGGTGGGGCGGAAATCCCTCTGGCGCCGGCCTAGCCCCTCAATGTCGGGGCTCGGCCCCCAAAGATGCGGAGCATTCCGCACCTTTGGGGCGGCGCGATGCCCGTCTGATTGGCGCCGTTTTGGGCGCCAGTCGGCGGACATCGCGCCGTTGGGGGAGAATTTCGCCCTATATCTTGATCATTTGGTGAATTCAGAATTATAAATGTTTTCAGTAGTGACTTTAATCTGATGTTCTTCTGTTTAAAAGTTTTGTTTAAGTCTTCTGGATGTTAAAAGGACAGCTTACGGATTACTTAGCGTTGTATTATTTGGGGGTTGTATTTGAATTAATGGTTGCTAAGATGTTCACTGTTTTAAAAAGGTTAACTTGAGTTCATAGAATAAACATTGTTTTGCTTTAAAAATTACTTTTCCATTTCTGCTGTACCACACCTGTAGAGTGGGCCGTGTGCTCCCCACACCACAATCTATTAAAAATTGTGGGTCAGGTGAACTCCATGATACTCTTTGGGGTTCTCTAAACCCTGGCCCATAACACTGTCTCACCCTACAGGGGAGAGGGCTCAGAGAACAGAGTGATCAACCGTGTCAAAGATACTGTCACGGGCAGTAAGGTAACTACTGACTCTGAAGTTAAAGGAAGCAGGTCTCATGTAATGTATAAATAAAACAACACATCACCATCAGGCAATTCTAAAGTATTAAGATTCTCCGTGTGTAACATGTAAAATCTTTTCTTATCTTCCTTCATGTAACGAGAAAGGGAAGTGGGATTTCCCAAATTTCACATCGAGTTCTTCAGCATCGTAATGAATTCCGGAAGAAGATATTATCCTTTGAAAAATGCTGCCTTCAGGGTGAATTTAACTCCAACAAAATTGAACTCCTCCCGCATTACACACAGAAGGCTGAAAAATGAATGGATGGGTTGCTTTCGCAGATATTGTCAACGTATGCTTTGCCATCACTATTGCAAACTGATATATATATGGGAGTGCTCACGTGTGCACAAAGGGTCTGAACAAAATAAAGGATCAAGCTCTGCTCGGTGCTCCTTTGTAAAATTGTCTGATAACATTACCTAAACAAGCCTCTGCTTTGTTGAGTATCAGAAGATGCCTGCGATATCTCTGTCAAGCTCAGAGTTTGGGAATTTGGGCATTTTAAAATCGGATGCAGAGTTGGGTTTTAAATACCTCCACGAGGCGTGTTTCTGGTGGGTGGGGAGAAGCACAGAAAGTCACCAACTAGTCCACCGATCCTTCGGTCTATTGAAGACCTTAACTGCCCAATTAATTGGCAATCAGAGGCCTCTATTATCCCCGCTATTACCAGACTCCTAAACGACCCTCTTATGGACTGACCTGATTAATACTACACTCCTGTATGCTTCACCCGATGCCGGTGCCTATGTATTTACATTGTGTACCTTGTGTTGCCCTATTGTGTATTTTTTTTTAAATTTCTTTTATTTTCATGGACTAAACGATCTGTTGAGCTGCTCGCAGAAAAATACTTTTCACTGTGCCTCGGTACACGTGACAATAAACAAATCCAATCCACTATGCATCCACTGCCATAAAGATCCTTTACTAGGCAGTGGCAGGTGCCATTGTGCGAACGCCATTTTTGAAAAGCTCCTTTGAATATGCGGGAAGGAAGGACATTGTACATCAGCGCTAATGTCAGCCCCCAATTCATTTTGATGACGCATGGTGACCGGGTCTAAGTTGACAGGAAAAAAAACATCCCTCCAAGCCTGCTCTCTCCCCTCCCTAGGCTCTGTGATCCCTCTCTGTCCTAAAGCTCCGTGAGTTACCTCTCCCTTTCCTGCACCTCCTTGCAGTCCTGGCAGTGCCCAACACTGAGCCCTGGCACTGTCAGGATTGCTGGAGCTCCTGGCCAATCAGATCAAGAAGAGAGACAGAGGAAGAGAGGCAGAGAGGAATTCCAGAGCATCGGGCCAAAGGACCTGATTGTGCTGGAGAACTGGAGGAACCCTAATGCTAAATCAGTGCTTATAAAGGGAGAAAGGGATTATGGAGTGAGTATTTACAATCCAGTCAGTCTAATCTCGGTCGTGGACACATCAAAATTGGTCCTGTGTTTGATAATGAGGGAAAAAGCTTTGGAAACACATTGATGTTCTGAGAGGTTGAAGAAAAATGTGGAGGGATCTTGGCTGTATTTTTTTTCTTTCTTCTTTCATGGGATGTGGGTATCACTGGTAAGGCCAGTCTTTGTCGCCAATCCCTAAATGTCCTTGAATTGAATACTCCCTGTACCACGTGCCAGAGAGGCTAAAAATAGGAGGATAGTGCAGCTAAATACGTGGCTGAGCTGGTGGTGCAGGAGGGAGGGTTTCAGATTTTTGGGCCACTGCGATCTCTTCCGGGGCAGATGTGATATGTACAAGAAGGATGGGTTGCATCTAAACTGGAGGGGCACTGATATCTTGGCTGGGAGGTGTGTTAGAGTCACTTAGGAGGATTTAAACTAGTATGGCAGGGGGAACCAGAGGGCTAGCTTAGAAGGTGTAATAACTGAAGGGGAAATAGAGAACAAAAATAAGAGAACAACATCACCCTGTCTGCTCAAACACAGTGGTTTGAAGTGTATTTGTTTCAAAAGCTTTGGAAAGACATTGATGGTCATGTCAGGTTGACAGAAAAGTAGCAAATGGAATTCAGTTGGGGGAAGTATGAGGTAAACTATTTGGGAGGGCAAACAAGGGCAGAGAATACAAAATGGTTTGTAGTTGGATACTGAGAAGTTGGAGAAAAATGTGGAGAGACCTTGGCTGAGTATAGCAGAAGTACAGCAGGTAAGCAGATGAACTCAGAGCACTTATTAGTACTTGGAATTACGATGGTGTGGCTATCACAGAAACATGGTTAAAGGAAGGGAAGGATTGGCAGCTGAACGTTGGAGGATATGGATGGTTCAGGTGAGATACAGGGGGATGAAGAACTGAAGGAGATCAACATGAGTAGAGAAATGGTGCTGGGAAAACTGATGGGACTGAAGGCGGATAAAAGCCCAGGGCCTGATAATCTGCATTCCAGAGTGCTTAAGGAGGTGGCTCTGGAACTAGTGGATGCACTAGTGGATGCACCTTCCAGGATTCTATAGACTATGGAACTGTCCCTGCAGATTGGAGGGCAGCTGACGTCACTCCGATATTCAAAAACGGAGGTTGAGAGAAAGCAGGGAATTATAGACCAGTGAGCCTAACATCGGTAGTGGAGAAAATGCTTGAATCCATTATCAAGGACTTTATAGCAGAACATTTAGAAAGCAGTGGCAGGATCAGTCATTCAACATGGATTTATGAAGGGAAAATCATGCTTGCCAAATTTGTTGGAATTCTTTGAAGAGGTAACCAGTACAGTCGACAAGGGGGAGCCAGTCGATGTGGTATATTTGGACTTACAGAAGGCGTTTGACAAAGTCCCACATAAGAGATTATTGTGCAAAATTGAAGTGCATGGGTTTGGGGGAAATGTATAGAGGTGGATAGAAAACTGGTTGGGAGAGAGGAAACAAAGAGTAGGGATTAATGAGTCCTTTTCAAACTGGCAGGCAGCAACTATTGCGGTGCCACAGGGATCGGTGCTGAGACCCCAGCTATTCACAATATATATGAATGATTTGGATGAGGGAGCAAATTGTAACATCTCAAAGTTTGCAGATGATACCAAATTAGGTGGGAGGGTGAATTGTGACGAGGATGCAGCGATCCTACAGCCAGATCTAGACAGGTTGGGCAAGTGGGCAAACCAATGGCAGATGCAGCATAATTTGGATAAGTGTGAGGTTATTTTTTTTTTTTAACAATACAGCGCAGTACAGGCCCTTCGGCCCACGATGTTGCACCGAAACAAAAGCCATCTAACCTACACTATGCCATTATCATCCATATGTTTATCCAATAAACTTTTAAATGCCCTCAATGTTGGCGAGTTCACTACTGTAGCAGGTAGGGCATTCCACGGCCTCACTACTCTTTGCGTAAAGAACCTACCTCTGACCTCTGTCCTATATCTATTACCCCTCAGTTTAAAGTTATGTCCCCTCGTGCCAGCCATATCCATCCGCGGGAGAAGGCTCTCACTGTCCACCCTATCCAACCCCCTGATCATTTTGTATGCCTCTATCAAGTCTCCTCTTAACCTTCTTCTCTCCAACGAAAACAACCTCAAGTCCATCAGCCTTTCCTCATAAGATTTTCCCTCCATACCAGGCAACATCCTGGTAAATCTCCTCTGCACCCGCTCCAAAGCCTCCACGTCCTTCCTATAATGCGGTGACCAGAACCATTTTGGAAGAAAAACAGGAAGGCAGATTACTACCTGAATGGTTGTAAATTGGGAGAGGGGAGTGTGCAGCGGGACCTGGGTGTCCTTGTGCACCATTCGCTGAAGGTAAGCATGCAGGTGCAGCAGGCGGTAAAGAAGGCTAATGGTATATTGGCCTTTATTGCAAGAGGTTTCGAGTATCGAAGCAGGGATGTGTTGCTGCAATTGTACAGGGTCTTGGTGAGGCCACACTTGGAGTATTGTGTGCAGTTTTGGTCTTCTTCTCTGAGGAAGGATGTTCTTGCTCTCGAGGAAGTGCAGCGAAGGTTTACCAGACTGATTCCAGGGATGGCGGGACTGTCATCTGAGGAGAGATTGACTAGGTTGGTATTGTTCTCGCTGGAGTTCAGAAGAATGAGGGGGGATCTCATAGAGACTTATAAAATTCTAACAGGACTAGACAGGGTAGATGCAGGGAAGATGTTACCAATGATGGGTGTGTCCAGAACCAGGGGTCACAGTCTGAGGATTCAGGGTAAACCATTTCTGACAGAGATAAGGAGACATATCTTCAAACAACGAGTGGTGAGCCTGTGGAATTCATTACCACAGGAAGTAGTTGATGCTAAAACTTTGAATATATTCAAGAGACGGCTGGATATAGCACTTGGGGAGAATGGGATCAAAGACTATAGGGAGAAAGCAGGATTAGGCTATTGAGTTGGATGATCAGTCATGATCGGGATGAATGGCGGAGCAGGCTCGAAGGGCCAAAAGGCCTCCTCCTCCTCCTATCTTCTATGTATCTATATGTAAAAGGGGTGGGGGAGTAGCATTACTGGTTAAGGAGAATATTATAGCCGTACTGCGGGAGGATACCTTGGAGGGCTCATACAATGAGGCAATCTAGGTAGAGCTTAGGAACAGGAAGGGGGCAATCACAATGTTGGGCATTTATTATAGGCCCCCGAAGTGCCAGCGAGAGGTAGAGGAGCAGATAGGTAGAGAGATTTTGGATAGGTGTAAAAGTAACAGGGTTGTTGTGGTCGGGGATTTTAATTTCCCCTCTATTGACTGGGACTCACTTAGTGCTCGGGGTTTGGATGGTGTATCCAGGAAGCCTTTTTGATGCAATATGTAGATAGTCTAATTAAGGAAGGGGCAGTTCTGGATCTGGTATTGGGGAATAAGCCTGGACAGGTGGTTGCAGTTTCAGTAGGGGAACATTTTGGGAGGAGTGACCACAATTCCGTACGTTTTAGGGTACTTCTGGATAGGGATGAGGGTAACCCTCACGTTAAGATGCTAAACTGAGGAAAGGCAAATTACAATAACATTGGACAGGAATTGAAGGATTTGGATTGGGTGCAGCTGTTGGATAATAAATCAACAGCGGACATGTGGGAGTCTTTCAAGCGACAGTTGATTTGGATTCAGGAAAGTCTCATTCCTGAGAGAATGAAGGATAGGTATGGGAAGTTTAGGGAGCCTTGGATAACGAGGGAGATTGTGAACCTTGTCAAAAAAAAAGGAGACTTTTGTACGGTCCAAAAGGGTGGGAACAGTCAAAACCTTGAAGGAGTATAAAGAAAGTAGGGGTGTACTGAAACGGGAAATTAGGAGGGCGAGGAGGGGTCATGAAAAGTCCTTGGCAAGTAGGATTAAGGTGAATCCCCAAGCTTTTTATTCATATGTAAAAAGCAAGAGGGAGGCCAGGGAAATGATTGGACCATCTAAGGACAATGGTGGGAATCTATGTGTTGAGCCAGAGGAAATGGGCGAGGTTTAAATGAATATTTTGCATTAGTGTTCACTAAAGAAAGGGGCTTTGTGGAAGTTGATTCTTGGATAGGGTGTGTGGACAGTCTGGATCATATTAACATCGAAAAGGTGGAGGTATTGGATCTTTTAAGATATTAAGGTAGATAAGTCTCCTGGGCCAGATCAGATTTACCCGAGAATACTGAGGGAAGCAAGGGAGGACATTGCTGCAGCCTTGACTGACATCATTGTAAATTCATTGGCTACAGGTGATATCCCAGAGGACGAGAGAATAGCTAATGTGGTACCGCTGTTTAAGAAATGTAGCAGGGATAATTCTGGAAACTATAGGCCGCTAAGCCTCACATCAGTAGTAGGTAAATTATTGAAGAGAATTCTCAGGGACAGGATTTATACCCATTTGGAAACAAATGGACTCATAAGCGATAGACAGCATGGTTTTGGGAAGGGAAGGTCGTGCCTCACTAATTTGATCGGGTTTTTTGAGGAGGTGACAAAGATGATTGATGAGGGGAGCCCGGTGGATGTTGTTTACATGGACTTCAGTAAAGCCTTTGACAAGGTGCCTCATGGCAGACTGGTACAAAAGGTGAAGTCACATGGGATCAGATGTGAGGTGGTAAGATGGATACAGAACCGGCTCGGTCACAGAAGGAAAAGCGTAGCAGTGGAAGGGTGTTTTTCTGAATGGAAGGCTGTGACTAGTGGTGTTGCACAGGGATAGGTGCTTGGGTCTCTGTTACTTGTGGTATACTTTAACGATTTGGAGGAAAATGTTGCCGGTCTGATACACGGATGACACAAAATCCGGACAAATGTGAGTTAATGCATTTTGGTAGGTCTAACATAGAGGGGAAATATACTGTAAATGGTAAAACTCTTCGGAATATAGAAAGTCAGAGAGAATTGGGCGCGCAGGCCCACAGATCTTTGAAGGTGGCAACACAAGTGAACAAGGTAGTCAAGAAAGCATACGGAATGCTTGCCTTCATTGGACAGGGCATCGAGTACAAAAACTGGCAAGTTATACTCCAGTTGTATAGAACTTTGGTGAGGATGCACTTGGAATATTGAGCACAATTCTGGTCGCCACACTACCAGAAGGATGTGGAGGCTTTGGAGAGGGTGCAGAGGAGGTTTACCAGAATATTGCCTGCTCTGAAGGGTGTTAGCTATGTGGAGAGGCTGAATAGACTCGGACTGTTTTCAACAGAAAGAAGGAGGTTGATAGAGCCTGATAGAGGCCTGATAGAGGCCTACAAGATAATGAGGGGCATGGACAGAGTGGATGGGCAGGCACTCTTTCCCAGGGTGGAGGGCTCAGTCACCAGGGGGCATAGGTTTAAGGTCCATGGGGCAAAGTTTAGAGGAGATGTGCAAGACAGGTTTTGGAAGTAGATAAATTAACGAAGAGGTTGTGGAAGCAGATACATTAACGGTGTTCAAAAGGCATCTTGACAAACATCTGGATAGGATGGGTAAGGGGCTGGTTTAGCACAGTGGGCTAAATCATTGGTTTGTAATGCAGAATACAGCCAGCAGTGCGGGTTCAATTCCCGTACCAGCCTCCCCGAACAGGCGCCAGAATGTGGCGACTAGGGGCTTTTCACAGTAACTTCATTGAAACCTACTTGTGACAATAAGTGATTATTATTATAGAGGGATACAGCACAAGGAAGTGCTGAGGGTTTTGGCAAAGGTTGGTATCATGACCGGTACAGGCTTGGAGGGCCGAAGGGCTGTTCCTGTGCTGAATTGTTCTTTGTTCGCTTTGAGTGGCTTGCTAAGATCATCTTGGAGGGCAGTTCAGAGTCAACCATATTACATGCCCATAGATCACTGAAGATAGCAAGTCAGGTCGGTAAGATGGTTAAGAAGGAACATGGGATACTTTTCTTCATAGTCAAGGCACAGAATATAAGAGCAGAGAGCTTACGCTCGAACCGTGTAAAACATTAGTTAGGCCACAGGCAGAGTACTGCGTAAAGTGAGGCAGTACCTGAATTAGGTGATAGCAGTAGAGAGGTTAGAGAGGAGATTCACAAGGTTTTTCCAGGGAGAGAGAATGTTAGCTATGAGGAAAGGCTGGATTTGTGTATTTTGGAATGAGAAAGCTGACAGGAGATTTAGTTGGGACATATAAAACTGTGAAGTTCCAGATAGAATGACTAAAAATGACTTATTTCCTTTTGCAGGTGGGTCAATAATGAGGGGGCATAGATCGAGAGCACTATGCAAAGATGAGAGGTTGGTGGGGGCCTGAAACCCGGTGCTGAAAGAGGAACCTCGTTCCATTTAAAAAGTACTTAAATATGCACCACAGGTGTGAGAACAGACAAGGTAGTGGACCAAGAGTTGGGAAATGAAATATTGTTGGATTGTAGGCACACCCACAATGGACCCAATGACGTCCTTCCAAGACGATGGTTTTGATGATTCTGTGGGCAGAACTTTACAGCCCCCCCCCCCTCCCCCCCAACACCACCCCCACTGCTGGCTGTAATTTTGGCTTGGAGTGGGGGTGGGGGGAGGGAGAGAGAATGCAAAGTATGAGGGGTGGCTAAGCCCCGGTCCTACAGTCCATTCATGTCCTGATCTCCATAAAAGAGTAGGTGGCAAATCGCCATCCCACCCGCCATTTGAAAAAGAGAATTAACAGGCGGCTGATCTTGTTAACAAGCCAAGTTCAAGACCAACAATCACAACCTTTGGTCGGGTGTGAAGCGGGGGTTTCGATCAGGTCTGGTTATCTATGGTTCAGATACATAGGCTCCGTATCTGTCTGAGTTCTGGGTTGGCCATAATTCCCATGGTCCTTTGCAGGTGGCCACCTTAGATGGCTATATTCCGTCCTCTTGATCCTGAACGCGAAGCGTGGTGGATCACACTATTGATCCCTGTGCATGCTTGGTGGACCGGTCATCCTTGGTCAAGGCAAGGTTCTACTCTACTCTATCTTATGGTTTGGGACATTTACCAAATGTTCCATGAATACATCCATAAATTAATTCATCTCTAACGGTCACTCTAATTCAGGTCACTATAAAATATTGAATTTATCCGCACAGTTGATCTCTAGCTAACGCTATCTAAGCTACTCTCATGCTGCTGGTGGAACTTATATACAGTACAAAATTTAAACAGCAGCATCACATTTCTACTTAATCCCAATAAAGTTAAAGAGGTACATGGTTTATTTTTAGCAGCGATTAGTACATGAGTTTAATTTTATTGAATTCCAAAGAAGGGGGATCTGACTGTATATATCGGGGAGCGGGAGGCTTTTGCTCGCCATTTACGGAGTCGGAGTGTCAGAAAGGCACTGCAGATTATTGCAATTACTAGAAGGGCCTCTGCTATGTATGAAAGAGGGTTCCATTTGGCAATGTTTTCACACCAAGTGGGGGTTTCGATGTCTGTCTTTATGTGTGGTGTAGTGTCCGGGCTGGTGGTGGCCTGTTGTGTGGTAGTGTTTGGGGCTGGTGTGGGGTTTGTTAAAACAGTCTGTTGCACACCCAGTTGCAGAAGTCCAGCGATGATCTAAACGCATGTCCGCTGTCCTTGCTTCAAATGAAATGAAAATTGCTTATTGTCACAAGTAGGCTTCAAATGAAGTTACTGCTAAAAGCCCCTAGTCGCCATATTCTGACGCCTGTTCAGGGAGGCTGGTACGGGAATTGAACCGCGCTGCTGGTCTGTGTTCAGGGATAGTAATCAAATCCGGGAGGCTCTCGCTGTCGGCGGAGTCAAGTTCAAGGTGAAAGTCCGTACCTGTGGGCGTGGACAAGGGATAAATGCCGGCATGGCTGGGGAAGGGTTAGCGTAGGGATTGGCCTAGGTTGTCGATGGGCGGGGCGTAATCAGCTCCTATTGCCAGAGAGATGTGATGGGAGTGGCTACATTGGGATCCATAGACTTTCAGTTGGTTGATGTGGATCCAACCAGTTTTACCGTTGGAGTATGTTATCTTGTACACGGAGTAGGGCCTGCAAATTTGGGGGAGAGGAAAGAACTGGGGTTGTAAAGTGAAACCATTACTTGCTGACCGACTGTGTACTTTATGAGGTGGGTGGTTTTGTCAAAGCAGGCTTTAGTCTGCTTCCTTCTAGCACCTAATCGGACAACTGCAGTGAGTTGTGTCACTTTAATGTTGTCTGTAACCTGTTGGACTGCTTTCTCATGGGTGAGGGCGGTTACTGTAGGGCTTGCCAGATCGAGGCCTAATAAATATTCAATACCCTTCATGGGCCGTCCGGTCATGAGAATGGGGGGGTGAAACCTGTTGAACTGGAAACGGTGTTCCGAATAAGCATGAAAGCAAACGGGAGGACCATGTCCCACGTGGTATTGTTCTGTTGCACCATCTTCCTAATGGTCGCTTTTAAAGTTCAATTCATTTTCTCGACAATGCCACTGGATTGGGGGTGATATGCTATATGGAATTTTTGCCTGATCCCAAAAATTGTTCGCACATTTTGCATGACTCTGCCGATGAAGTGGGAACCTTGGTCTGACTCAATGCGGCGGGGGAGACCCCAGTGTGTGAATATCTGTTGGGTCAAAATCTTAGCGGTGGCCTTTGCTGTGTTTGTCCGTGAGGGAAATGCTTCTACCCATTTAGTAAAGGTGTTGATTACAACCAGCACGTACTTGAAACCATTTCTGCAAGGGGGAAGGGGGCCAATGTAATCGATTTTCAAATTTGTCCAAGGGCCATTCAAAGGTCGGGTGTGATGTAATTGTCCTTTCTTTGAGTAATGTTCAGGATTGTTCTGAGCACAGATAAGGCAATTCTCGACATAATGGGTTACATCGCTTTTTAAATCGGGCCACCAGCACAAAGGTATTAAATGGGCAATGGTATTGTCTATTCCCTGATGTCCGTGTCCGTCATGAAATTGGTAAATGAGTTGGTTTCTGTTCTGTCCTGGGTGGGGAGCATATAAATTCCGTTTTTTACAACTACGCCGTCGTGTATAGTCAGTGCATCCTTCCATTCATCATAGGGGGCTGGGAAGTTGCCGTCTAAAACCTGTTTGAGGGTGTCGTCTGCTTTTTGAGCTTGGGATAGATCCTCAATATTGGTCTGGGAAACCTGGACTGTGTGTCTCGGTTTGCTTTCGGGTGGCTGCCAGAAGTGACCATGGCGTGAGCCTGCTTTGGCTAAGGCGTCTGCCTTTACATTACCGGGTGGGGAGGAGTGATGACGGCTCCTTACCTTAATAATACCGTATGTGCGGTCTGAGGCTGTCTTGAGAATGTGCTTTAACAATGGGGCAGAGGGTAGGGATTTTCCATCGGCTGAAACAAAACCTCAAGATTCCCACAGGGGCAGGAATTCTGTTAAATTGTTGCACACATACACGCTGTCCGAGTGTATGTCTGCAGGGGTTGGAAAAGAGTCGGGGTGCTGTATTACATAGGCTATGGCTGCGAGTTCTGCTGCTTGTGAACCTAGGTGACCGGGCAATTTTAAAGAGATCTCTTCTAATGGGCGTCCCTGCGCGTCTTCCACGTAAATTCTACAACCAGTAATTCTAACTCCATTTTCGATTGTGGATGAACAGTCTACATACATTTTTTAAGTATTCCCTGTGGATTGGGAATCCTGGGCGAGATTCTCCGACCCCCCCGCCGGGTCGGAGAATCGCCGGGGGCTGGCGTGAATCCCGCCCCCGCCGGTTGCCAAAGTCTCCGGCACCGGATATTCGGCGGGGGCGGGAATCGCGCGCGCCGGTTGGCGGGCCCCCCCCGCGCGATTCTCCGGCACGGTTTTTACCATTAAGCTAGCCCCAGTTGCCCGCACTTGGCTAATAACCCTCTATACCCATCTTACTCATGTAACTATCTAAATGCTTTTTAAAAGACACAATTATAGAATCATAGAAATAAAGCGTCATTCCCTGACCGGGAATGTCCCGCTGCTAAAATGCCTGTCCCGCCGGCGTAGATTAAACCACCTACCTTACCGGCGGGACAAGGCGACGCGGGCGGGCTCCGGGGTCCTGGGGGGCGCGGGGCGATCTGGCCCCGGGGGGTGCCCCCACGGAGGCCAGGCCCGCGATCGGGGTCCACCGATCTGCGGGCGGGCCTGTGCCGTGGGGGCGCTCTTTCCCTTCCGCCTCTGCCATGGTCTCCACCATGGCGGAGGCGGAAGAGACTCCCTCCACTGCGCATGCGTGGGAATGCCGTCAGCAGCCGCTAACGCTCCCGCGCATGCGCCGCCCGGAGATGTCATTTCCGCGCCAGCTGGCGGGGCACCAAAGGCCTTTTCCGCCGCCGACCTAGCCCCTTAAGGTTGGGGCTCGGCCCCCAAAGATGCGGAGCATTTCGCACCTTTGGGGCGGCACGATGCCCGACTGATTTGCGCCGTTTTGGGCGCCAGTTTGCAGACATCGCACCGTTTCCGGAGAATTTCGCCCCCGGTGTCTTACTACCTGCTCATGGGTGTAGTGACTTTGGGATAAAGGGTCATGTGTGGTGTTGGGCTGCTATGATCTGGCACTCATTTGGAGTCCCTGCATATTGGAGATTATCGGCCAGAAATGTGTGAGTCTTGGTGCATTTTACTGTAATGTCCCTGCCTTGTAATAGTAGTGTCCAGCGAGCTGCTCTGATTTGGCTGACTGAACCGTCCTTTAATCTACCATCCAGTAATAGTTGAGTGGGGGTGTGCTCGGTCAAGATTGGGACTGGGTTCAGGCCTGTGATGTACGCAAAGTACTGTACTGCCCAAAAGACTGCAAGCAAGTGCCGTTCGCAGGCTGAGAATCCTTGCTTTACGGGGTCTAATACGCTTGAGGCATAGGCTATGGGTCCTAAGTGATCGTGTCGTTCTTGCAGGAGCACTGCTGATAGGGTTCGGTCGGTGGTTGATACGTCAATGGCATAGGGCAAGTCTGGGTCTGGAACTTGTAAAGTGGGGGCTGTGCCTGGGGCGTGTTTTAAACCATCAATGGCGTCTGTGTGCTGCGGGAGCCATTCCCATGGGGCATTCTTTTTAAGGAGCTCTGAGAGTCGGGCTGCTTTGGTGGCAAAACCATCTATCTGATTTCTCCAATATCCTACCAAACCGAGTAATGACCAGAGTGCAGTGACATTTTGGGGCAGGGGCAATTTGACGATGGACTCGGTCCGTTTTTGCTCAATTTCTCTTTTCGCGTGGGTGATGATGGTGCCTAAATAAAGAACCTTTTCCTTTAAAACCTGGGCCTTTTTGGGGTTTACCTTACATCCGATTGATTTCAGTATGCCTAGTAATTCAGATCAGAGCTCCACGTGTTCTTCTTTTGTGTCTATTTCAAGAGCAGATCGTCTACATATTGTATTAGGCATTCGGATCGAGAACATTTAGAAAGTCCGTCGGCCAATTGTCGGTGGAAAATGGAGGGGGAGTTATGGAAACCATGTGGGAGGCATGTCCACGTGTACTGCTGCCCTTTAAACAAAAACGCAAATTTATACTGGCAGGCCCTGTCTAACGGGATGGACCAAAAGCCATTGCTGATGTCCAGCACTGTGAAATATTTTGCCTGTACTCCCTGTTTGAGTATGGTCGCGGGACTCGTGGCAACAGTGGGGGCTGCTGAAGGGGTTACCTTATTAAGTTTTCGGTAGTCTATCGTTAGTCGCCATGAACCATCGGGCTCTTTTACGGGCCAAATTGGAGAATTATTTGTGGACGCTCCGGGTCGAATAACTCCTTGGTCTAACAAACTGTTAATAACCTTCAACATCTCACCCTCGGCTTGCACTGGGAAACCTTATAGCTTTTGCGGCTTTGGATCGGGACCTAAAACTTTTACAGTACCTGGGATCTTCGCACAATCATGTTTGTGTTTTGCGAATGAAGCTTTGTGTTTTATGAGGACCTCTCCAATCATCTGGTCTGCACTAATTGTTTGCGGATTAAACCAATAGTCCCCTACTGAGAAAATACAGTTTTCATGATCCCCTACTGTGAGCGTAGCGGGAGCCCTAGCTGTTTTGGCCATTCGCCAGACACATTTGTTTACTGGGTCAAACAAAAGGTTATGGGAGCTCATAAAATCAATGCCTCAAATGTGCTCTGCGGTTTGGGGTAAGTCAACTAAAACGACGGGGTGTTTGGTGCGAATGTTCCCTATCTGAATGGGTACGGGAGCTGTGATATATCCTTGCTGTATGCGGCCGGTGAATCCACTCAAGGTGATGGTGTCTGTGGTGGGCCATTTGTCCTGTTGAAACATGGTGAAGGAGTTCAAAGTGGTGCGGGATCCTCCTGTGTCCCAAAGAAAATCGACTGTATGTGCCTGGACTGTGTCTGTAACTACTGGTCTGCCTGATTTGTCCCAGCATGTGTCACAGACCCAAGTTGGGGAGTCCGAACACCGTCAATCTAGGGAATTAAACACTAAGTCGTCTGAATGGGCGCTAACATTCTGCATGGACCTAACATTGTTCCTAGGTGGGGGGTTTGGTTGTTGGTATCAGTGCTGGTTCGGGGGGTTTTGTCCGCAGTAGTGGTGAGGTTCTGTAACGAAGGTGGGCTAAGTTCACATCTACATTCTTTTCTTTCCCCAAGTCTTTGATTGTTCAATCTCCTTTTTAAGCTGCTCCATTTGCCTGAGGATATCTAGGTGAGTGAATAATGTGCATAAAACCATTTTCCTTCACAAAGTTATGGATTAATTCATTAGCAAACTGTGGATTATTGTCTGCCACTGAAATGTCTGGGTTGCCATGTGTCACAAAGATTCTCCTCAGTGATTGAATCATTGCCAACCCTGTGATATTGTGCAATCTATTCATAACAATCCATTTGAACGTGAAACAATACTGCATCCAGACCTATATTTGATACATCTGTTGTTACTATGGTCAGCAATTCTGAATTACAGTGTGCTGGAATTTCAGATGAAAGGAGAAGATTTTGGTCTTCTGAAAAAGAATTTTGCATTCCAGCACCACTGGGCAGCATGGTAGCACAAGTGGCTAGCACTGTGGCTTTACAGCGGCAGGGTCCCATGTTCGATTCCCCGCTGGGTCACTGGCTGTCTGCATGTTCTCCCCGTGTCTGCGTCGTTTTCCTCCGGGTGCTCCGGTTTCATCCCACAGTCCAAAGACGTGCAGGTTCAGTGGATTGGCCACGCTAAATTGCCCTTAGTGACCAAAAAGGTGAGGAGGGGTTATTGGCTTATGGGGATAGCCTGGAGGTGAGGGCTGAAGTGGGTCGGTGTAGACTCGATGGGCAAAATGGCCTCCTTCTGCACTGTATGTTCTATGTATGTACTCTGCACTGTTGATCTTGTCTCAACAGCTATCTCAATGGCTCAGTGGTTTCTGCCAGATTATGGTCGGAACTTGCCTAGATGGTTGACCATCCCAAGGAACCTTTGCAGCCCTGTAACATGCTTAGGTTATGGGATCTCTTTAATCGTCTTGTTTTCACGTGGGTCAGCTGTTACTCCTGAAGATTGCATGATGTGCCCTAGAAATGTAATCACTGGCTTTGAAAATTCACATCAGCTGCTCAATGTCAAACCTGCTTCCTGAAGAACGTCGGCGACTACTCTCTCTTTACCTCTTCTCTCCAGGAACCGTGTGCAAGTTTGTCATCCATTTGGCATATGACTCTTTTTATGCTTTCTAGAGACATTGACCTCCAGAATATTTCTGGTGCAGCAGCAATCCTGAATGGTAATCTTTAAAGAGATAACAACGAATGACATTATAAATGTGCTCAGCACTCTGGAATCTTTGTTGCAAGGATAAAAGCTGCTGTTTGCATCTAATTTGGTGAATACAGTACTTTAGCTAATCTTGCAAGACTCTCATCCATTGCTGCTGCCAGGTTGATCTCACGTTCCACTGATTTGTTTATTTGTGTCAAGTCCACGTAGATTGTAACTGAGCCGTTTGGCTTTGGTACTGAGACAATTCCAGAACAGCACCTTGTCAGTATGGTTACTGGAAAGATACCCCACTGCTGTAGCCTTTGCTCAACTTCACATTTGACTTTGTTCAGGAGTGGGCCTTCCCTGGTGTGAAGAGGTAAATTGGTTTAGAATCAGCTGTTAGGGTTACATGATATTTGGTCTTCAGCTTTCCCAAGCTGTCAATAATGTTGGGAATTGATTCCTGAATCTGTTACTGTGCTGCTCATCAGCAACCCATCAACTTTGCAGCTCAACATAATTTGTGAGCATGCTTTCCTGCTTAACAATGATGACTCTTGGTTCTGTTTGACAAACAGAGGTTCAATGATTTTTCTATCTCTGTCCAAAATGTTGCTCGATGACTTTCAATGTCGACCCACCTTGTACCTTGTAATTAGAAGGATGATGGCTCAACGTAATGCGCTTAACTCGCTGTACTTTGTCAGATTACACTGAAGCACCTGCCCCTGTCTCTAACTTAAACTCTGTGGTCTATCCATTTCTATTTCAATAATTTAGTAATTATTTTCTGTTTCATTCCCTTCATCTGGGAAAGATAGTGGGTGGATTCTCTGTTTCTGAGACTACTGTTGATGCCAATGGAGAATCCGTGGACTTTTACGACAGGAAAACCAGCACCACACCTGGACCGATTCCGCCACTGTTGATGGGCTAGCACTGGTGCCGTATGGAACACACTCGATTCCACTGAAAAATGGTGCGGGATACTTCGGGTCCGTGATCGCTACACGAGAGGCTGACAAACTGCAACTGCACATACACATTACACTCCCCACACACACTTATCCCAGTTAAAAAGCTTGCCACTTGTGCTGGAGCACGCCTATACAGCTGATGGGTCATCTGGGGCCAGAGGGCATCCTGGAGGGAGCCCTGGGGGACACTTCTACGACTCATGGCACCAGGTTCAAAGTGGGCGGTTAGCGGTGTGCGCAGCTGCATGGTTGCCTTTCCGGCTGCGGCAATGGTGTTTCGTGCCCGTCAAAGCTGACCCCAGCCAGCACTCTCCCCCTGGCCCTGGCAGAAGCTCCCCGGCCAGCGGCACAACTGTCAGCAAACTGTGGCGATGTTAGAACATAGAACATAGAACATAGAACATTACAGCTCAGTACAGGCCCTTTGGCCCTCAATGTTGCGCCGACCTGTGAAACCAGTCCAAAGCCTCTCTACACTATTGCCTTATCGTCCATATGTCTATCCAATGACAATTTGAATGCCCTTAGTGTTGGCGAGTCCACTACTGTTGCAGGCAGGGCATTCCACGCCCTTACTACTCTCTGAGTAAAGAACCTACCTCTGACATCTGTCCTATATCTATCTCCCCTCAATTTAAAGTTATGTCCCCTCGTGCTAGTCATCACCATCCGAGGAAAAAGGCTCTCACTGTCCACCCTATCTAATCCTCTTATCATCTTGTATGCCTCAATTACGTCACCTCTTAACCTTCTTCTCTCTAACAAAAATGTTGGACACCTTCCATACGCCCTCTCTCTCCCTCAGCAACTGCCTTGCCTGTTTCATGATTTTTAAAAAGCACAAGCGAGCCACGTCGTCGGAACCTCGGCCCATCGGAGGCGGAGAATCCCGAAGCCTCTGGAGAGTGTCGGGTCAGGCACGCTAATGATCTGCAAACGGTGTCTACTGTACTTGCGTTCTGGAATGCATTGACGCTGCTGTCGAGGTGCTTGTAAAGTTTTCGGGCAATTCGGCCCTTTTGGAGAAACTCAGAGACTGTAAACTGACTTTCCAGCCAAGGGAACAGAACCAGTTTTCCCAGCAGGCTTGGCCCGCTGAGCTGAGTGGGGACATAAGCACATAAATATTTACAAACACCCCCCTAGGAGCTACAAGGAAGAAGGAGCCAGACAACAAGATAACATCAAGACACAGACAAAGGGGCACGGGAATACACAGGAGGCTTGCATGCAAGCAGGACAATGGGATGGTCATAGCCCCATGCAAATGTAAATGACCTGGCCTCCACCAGAGCAGAATCCAATCAACACCCCATCAACATAGCAGCATCTCCGGAGCAGATGGAAGTCTTTGAAAATCTTCAAGGGAGCTCAACCTCGTTATCTCAAAAAACAGACTGGAGGCGGACCTAGGGGAGGTACTCCCATCTCGACAGGTCTGACCGGCAAAGGGGGCGGGACCAGCGGGAACTTTAAAAACTTACCTTTTCAATGCAAAAGGGGCTGGCCGATCACAGAACAAAGCCAGGTATAACTATATAAAAGGGGCTGTGTTTTCGAGTAGGGTCTCTTCGTTCCTGGCTCGACCTCTGCACCCCTGACTTGACCTCTGCAGCCTGTGACCGTAAGTAACCCGCAGCAGCTTGCGAAGCTCCCTTGATTTTAATAGTGGTTGAGGCTTTGGGGAAGGGAACTTGTTTTGTGCCTTGTGTTTTTGCTAAAACCTGTGTAACCGTAAGAATTTTCGTTGTGTCCGCTATATTACCTTTTGAATAGACTTAGTTGTATTAGAGCATAAGATTTTATTGTGTTTCTTCTGTTGATGATTTTGACCTGGGTTTTACAATAAACCTTGATTTGATGCTAATTGGAGTCGTTTAAATTCTTCAATCCTTCACCAGCGATCTCTGACCAAGTCATTGTTAAAAATACTCCTCACCTTAATTCCGGGTTCAAGAATCGAGGGTCATCTTGAGCGATTCACTCAGGACAGACTGCTGGTTAGGAAATAAACAGCAGTGTCCTATTCTCTCTCTTGGGAAAGCTACTCTAGTGGAGTAGGAACCGGGTGGGGGTTGTACCACCGGCAAGAGAGAGAATCACCTGGGTATTGGTAGGGGTCTGGAGGTCTGTGTGATATAAGTCTCAGGCTGTCGGTTAGGAATAAACGGCAGGCTTGAATCAGTGCTCTCTTCAGTGGAAGTGTCCCAGTGCGACATCCCCTGGCCTCTGAAGTTTCAGTGCCAGCTGGAGAGAGACACACACAGACATCCAAACCCCAGATATCGGCCCAGTAGTGGAGTAGCGGAGATGGCACCCTCTACATGCTGGAGCATTCAGATTTGGCGTCAAATTGATGCCTGCTTCAATTTCAGCATCGGAACCAATTCTCTGGCCAATCGCCTTTCCCGATTTCGGCATCGGCTGACGGAGAATCCCGCCCGTTGTTTTTTTTTCCCATGGTGCTTCCACATCTTACATCTGGTTTGGCCTCTTTAATTTTTCTTTCTTTATGCAGGCCGCCAGTGTTTTCGACTGGCAGACAATTGTTAAATGTTCTAAATGTCCACAGTTGTGGCACGCTGCTCCACCTGCTGGACATTCTTCCCACATTTGCAGAGCTTTCCTGTCACACTTCAAGATGGTGGTTGGCCTGCTTTCATCGAATTTCATGGCTTCTAATTCGGCGTGCTTTTGTTTTTTCGTGCTCACTCATTACTGGAAAGGAGCAACAAGGGGGAAGCCGGTCAGTATTTGGGTTAAATGGGCTGCAGTGTCACTGATTGGCTGAGGTTGGGCGATGCCATGGTCACATGGATCCCACATGGGGTTGAAAGGAAATAAAGAACTCCCCCCCGAGAGATGGAAAGAGCAACTTCAGTAAGAACAAAGGAGAAGACAAGTTGTACACAGACTGCAATCCACAACATTGGTATAAAATCCATCTACCTCACTACTACTTGTAGTTAGTCAGACCTATTGTATTTGATGGCTCTCCTGATCATGAAGGCACACATAGAACATGAAAATGTGATTGCTATAAATATTTATTCTTGACACACAGAACAAATCTACCAACGTTACTGTGAAGCTAAGGGGAGACGTGACTGTCCTGTCGTCCAACCCTACCACCAAGTGCCCCCATCTCGTCCGTCTCCCAGTATGAGACCATAAGACCATAAGACGTAGGAGCAGAATTAGGCTACTCGGCCCATCGAGTCTGCTCCGCCATTCAATCATGGCTGACATTTTCTCATCCCCATTCTCCTGTCTTCTCCCCATAACCCCTGATGCCCTTATTAATCAAGAACCTATCTATCTCTGTCTTAAAGACACTCAGTGAATTGACCTCCACAACATTCCGCGGCAAAGAGTTCCACAGATTCATCACCCTCTGGCTGAAGAAATTCCACCTCATCTCTGTTTTAAAGGATTGTCCCTTTAGTCTGAGATGGTGTCCACTGGTTCTAGTTTTTCCAACAACTGGAAGCATCCTCTCCACATCCACTCTATCCAGGCCTCGCAGTATCTTGCAAGTTTCAATAAGATCCCCTCTCATCCTTCTAAACTCCAACGAACACAAACCCAGAGTCCTCAACCGTTCCTCATATGACAAGTTCTTCATTCCAAGGATCATTCTTGTGAACCTCCCCTGGACCCTTTCCAAGGCCAGCACATCCTTCCTTTGATATGGGGCCCAAAACTGCTCACAATACTCCAAATGGGGTCTGTCCAGAGCCTTTTGCAGCCTCAAAAGAACATAGATTTCATAGAATTTACAGTGCAGAAGAAGGCCATTCGGCCCATCGAGTCTGCACCGGCTCTTGGAAAGAGCACCCTACCCAAGGTCCACACCTCCACCCTATCCCCATAACCCAGTAACCCCACCCAACACTAAGGGCAACTTTGGACACTAAGGGTAATTTATCATGGCCAATCCACCTAACCTGCACATCTTTGGTCTGTGGGAAGAAACCGGAACACCCGGAGGAAACCCACGGACACACGGGGTAGATGTGCAGACTCCGCATTGACAGTGACCTAAGCTGGAATCGAACCTGGGACCCTGGAGCTGTGAAGCAATTGTGCTATCCACAATGCTACCGTGCTGCCGTACATCCCTGGTCTTGTGTTCTAGCCCTCTTGACATGAATGCTAACATTGCATTTGCCTTCTTAACTGCCGGCTGAACCTGCACATTAACCTTAAGAGAATCGTGAACCTGGACTCCCAAGTCCCTTTGTGCTTCTGCTTTCCGAAGCATTTCCCCATTTATATATATATATGTGTGCATGGGTGGTTCCACCTGCTGGCAGGAGATCATAACTGTCACTACATGTATTGGTCAGTGGTTATGCACACTGGTGCTGGTATATCAAAATATATACATTGGTGCAACTATGTTCAGTTGTACAGAGATATGCCTATGCGCAAATCACCACAATGCCATGCTGACTAAAGTTATCAATGCCACTTGTCCAGCTGATTTTCAATTGGAATGACAGTCTGGAATGTCATTTCTCTTTCGTTTTCTCTTTCCAGTTTAAATACATTTTCCATCTTCCAAACAAATCATTTGTCACCTCACCGAACCCTTGGGTCAACTTCCCCTAATTGATTTGTTTTATTTTCCTCCTTCTTTTGAAGCAATCGGAAGGGTTCCTGCGATAAAGGGAGCTGTATAAATGCAAGGGCAGAATATTCAAGAAGGCCCTTTCTTGGGCACCAATGATTATGACGCACAATTGTCCTTGTTCTGATCCCAGCTACGAGAATACTCGACAAGCTGGACACTTGTCAGGATCTGGCTTGATTGTCCATATGCAGTTTTGATGGGCATTACAAGCTAAAACTCTTGAGAAAAAAAATAAATTTAGAGTACCCAACTCATTTTTCCCAATTTAGGGGCAATTTAGCGTGGCCAATCCATCGACCTGCACATCTTTGGGTTGTGGGGGAGAAACCCACGCAAACAATGGGGCAATGTGCAAACTCCGCACGGACAGTGACCCAGAGCCAGGATCGAACCTGGAACCTCGGAGCCGTGAGGCTGCAGTGCTAACCACTGTGCTCTCCTCACATCTTTTATTCTAGTTAACCACACCCCCAAGTCAAGGTTTGTGCAATCATGTTGTAATTCCCTACATCAAATGATGTTTTCTCAAACTGAGTGGCAGCACGGTAACATTGTGGATAGCACAATTGCTTCACAGCTCCAGGGTCCCGGGTTCGATTCCGGCTTGGGCCACTGTCTGTGCTGAGTCTGCACATCCGCCCCGTGTCTGCGTGGGTTTCCTCCGGGTGCTCCGGTTTCCTCCCACAGTCCAAAGATGTGCAGGTTAGGTGGATTGGCCATGATAAATTGCCGTTAGTGTCCAAAATTGCCCTCAGTGTTGGGTGGGGTTACTGGGTTATGGAGATAGGGTGGAGGTGTTGACCTTGAGTAGGGCGCTCTTTCCAAGAGCCAGTGCAGACTCGATGGGCCGAATGGCCTCCTTCTGCACTGTAAATTCTATGACAATCTATGATAATGCGTGAAAGAAGCAGGGGTAAGGAAATAAAATCAGAGAATTTACAGTACAGGAGGAGGCAATTCGGCCCATCGAGTCTGCACCGGCCCTTGGAAAGAGCACCCTACATAAGCCCACACTCCCACCCTATCCCCGTAACCCCACCTAACCCTTTTGGACACTAAGGGCAATTTAGCATGGCCAAACCACCTAACCTGCACATCTTTGGACTGTGGGAGGAAACCGGAGCACCCGGAGGAAACCCTCGCAGACACGGGAGAACGTGCAAACTCTACACAGACAGTGACCCAAGCCGGGAATCGAACCTGGGACCCTGGAGCTGTGAAGCAACTGTGCTACTCACTGTGCTACCCTAATAAGCAGTAAGACTCCAAGATTAAATTGAAACAACAATTGTATATTTTCTAAGCAAACTTGAACAAAACACGCACAAGCAATAACGACTAAATCGGTACACTGATAAAACAATGATTCTAAACAATAGGAGCTTCTACTTTGAACTCAGTCCAACAGATTTAGCCCAGCTTCAACTTTTTACTGGCTTTCCATCTAATAGGCTTTTAAACACACTCATACTCTAGGTCTGGTTGCGCAGGTCACAAATTGGGCGCCAGTCAGCGGACATCACGCCGTTTCGGGAGAATTTCGCCCCAGATCTATAGTATATTCCGACCAATATAACCTCCTGGTTCAAGTATAAACTTGCTGACAGTCACATACCACAACCCAGCACACATATGTAGATAATCCATTGGCATATATTCCACAGCTGTACTACTCCTCTCTTTACAGAGCTATTTTGTCCTACACAGTTCTTTGGTTAAACAAATAGATTTGATGTGTGCAGCCTCTTGGGAGCTTCTCCCATGCTTACTTTTTTCCACACAAAAATCAAAACCCACTAGTTCCTTTTCGAGCATGATCACCCTCAGCAATTTTATCCAGAGAAACCTAAGGACTTTCTTGCTTCTAAAAGCCTCCTAGCAGGCATTCCAAAGCAAACCAAAAGTACACAATCTGCAATTCACCTTATACGGCAATAAACGTTACATTATTAAATGTTAATGTAACCCAGTACAGACACAGTTATAACACCCTGCACCTGATAACAGCAAGGCAGGCAGCACTCAAGTTTTACATTGCCTCCTCAACAAGGTAAGTGTAGCATGCAGCTCAACGTAAACTATGCTGCTGACTGGCCATACGCAGCCTTGGGTCCAGGAGTGTTTGTGGCCGGCATGGTTTACAGCCAGCCTCGATGTCTTGAAGGCAGCCTGTCCTTCAAAAGGGTGAGCCAGGATACAACATCTGAGGGCCATTACCTGGAGAACGTGGGTGGAAGGTGCAGCACAGGAAATGGAGTAACAGGCCGAAGTAAGGGCTCCCGGGTCTTCGGGTGCAGTGCAAAAGGTTTTAGCGATGGTGGGACAAGGAGGAGGGTACCATTCTTCCACTGGGGGCAAAGAGGCCTTCAAGGTAATGTGTTAGGCAGGTCGGTTCACTGTGGACTGCACTTGATGCAGCGATGCGAGAAACAGACCTCTAACACTGTAGAAGATCCAACAGAGTTTTATTGAATGATAGAACTAACATACATATTTAACTGTGGGTCGACACTATACTGAACTGACTGGAGACCTTGTACTAGCCTGACCAGACTTACTAGCTACCGCATGGAGTTTGCACTGTGCTAGCTCGTGGACTCTGACTGTCTCAGTGGCTGGGTCCAGAGAGAGCGGGAAACCTAGTGTCCTCTGACTTTATAGTGGTGGTGTCCTGTCTGGTGATTGGCTGCACTGTGCTGTATGCTTACTGGTCATCCTGTGTGTCAATCACTGCCTGTCTGCACTTCATTATATACATGTGTGGATATTATGACACAAGGTGCACCTGAGAAAGTAATGGGAGCAGGTGGTTAAAGAATCCAATTCCCAGAGCCTGACACCAAGGACCTGGCTTCAGTGCTGGGAAAAGTTCAGTGATCTCACAGAGGTGATTACGGTCAGTGAATTCATCTTCCAAAGGAGGTTCTTACCCTCTGCAACATCAATCTCTTACACAACTCAATGAACCAGGGCCCAAACCCTCACCCATCAAACAGGAATCATGCCTCCCGACATTTATTCAGCGGTCCCACCTCATCCTGACACACCTATGCCTGCTGCCTCTTGTGCTTTTGCATTCACCTTATACTGCAATAGACGTTATATTATTAAATGTTAATGTAACCCATTACAGACTCAGTTATAACACCCTGCACCTGACAATAGCAAGGCAGGCAGCACTCACTCTCACCTCTCGTGCTTTTGCATTCCTCCAGATATTTAGCTATGACAGGCATATTCTTAAACACTCACTGATGTTCCGACACCTCTCTTGCGGGACAGGGTTGCACATAATTGCAGGGAGCAGCAGAGGACACATAGGGGACCAGCACACCTGCATCTCCCGAGTATAAAGTCATACAGCACAGAAAAGGCCCTTCGCCGTTTATGTTGGTTATTCTGGAGCATTCTGGAGAAGATTGTGGGACATCATGGGCTGCGTGTGACTGCAGCATTTTCAGCTGAGTCAATTCAGGATGGTGTTCGGTTCCGGCCTCATTTCCCCTTCTCAAATCCCACCGCAGCCTCATCCAGCTGTCTGACATGAAGTGCAAGCTGCAGATGGTGTGACTTTGGACATTTTGCTTTCCAACCCGCCCCCCTCCCCCATTTCCTATCTTAAACTTCCCTTCTGCTTTTTTGCTTACGGATTCCCAAGATTTCTCACTTGGCCAGTGTGGTGAATGTATAATTACTGAGAACCTGTGCACTGTGTTATGTTATTAACCCTGTGGGCTCTAGCTATGGGCCATTGTGTGGCTTCACCCACAGGGGATATGTTGGGGCATGTACGGGATCCGCCCATGGCTCCACCCCCTTTACAGGAAGTATAAGAGCTGCTGACCTGCGGGGCCGCCTTCAGTGTTGTACCAGTCACAGGCAGGCTCAGTTCTAAGCTGATTAAAACCACGGTTTACTTCTCCACATGTCTTCAAGTGAATTGATGGTCGCATCAGCCAGCCTCTGCAGACTTATCATGAAGGCTGAGGAGTATATCAGCCCCCTGATGAAGAATCATCATAATTTCATTTGACACAGCCAGCAGCACTGATACTGGCATTGGGCATAGGTTGTAAAGAGTCAAGATATACTGCCTGGCGTGAATAGGCTGCAGTCAGGCTAGGGGGAAAAGATAGTTTGTCCGCTGGCACATTGGAGGGTGACAGTGCAGATGAATTCTGTCGCAGAGGACTCAAGTGAGAACTTCAAAAGAGCAGAGTAAGTGAGGGCACAGATGAGCAAGCACTCCTGAGTGCTGGTTAGCCTTCTAGGTAACCTTCTGGCACCGTTGATCATAGAATTTACAGTGCAGAAGGAGGCCATTCAGCCCATCGAGTCTGCACCGGCTCTTTGAAAGAGCACCCTACCCAAGCCCACACCTCCACCCTATCCTCATAACCCAGTAACCCCACCCAACACTAAGGGCAATTTTGAACACTAAGGGCAATATAGCATGGCCAATCCACCTAACCTGTACATCTTTGGACTGTGGGAGGAAACCGGAGCACGCGGAGGAAACCCACGCACACACGGGGAGAACGTGCAGATTCCGCACAGACAGTGACCCAAGTCGGGAATCGAACCTAGGACCCTGGAGTTATGAAGCAATTGTTCTAACCACCATGCTACCGTGCTGCCCTTGATGAACCTGGAGAAGTCTGTTTACAACTTGGCGCAGGTTATCCTGCAGAGATTTAATGCAGATTCTCCTTCCCATTGCGGAGGTAGTGGTCAACTCCATGGCAGAGCCACACGTGCTGCAATGCCGAATGGCTTGTCGTCAAAACCAACATCTGAGTGACACAGAGGAAGCTCAAAAGGAGATGATAATTGCTCCATTCTTGCTGTCCAAAAAGGCTCCGATGTTTGTCATCACACCTATGGATCTCAAGGCTCAACGATACAGTCAGACTCTCACAGTAGGCCAGGAATCTGCCCTCCAACAGATTATGAGGATTAATCGACGTGGGAGTTGTGGGGAGAGGGCACAATGGTCACATTGGCACCATGGTGCACAAACCTGTTGTCCGCTTTTGGGATGACAATGTTGTTGCTCCCACCACTGCCAATCTGCCAGTTCCCTTGCTGTTGACTTTTAACCAGCCAACCTAGACTGCTGCCACTCAGGTGGTGAAGTACAAAGCCAGGCCTCAAGATCTCAAGGTGCTTGTTATTGCCTGCAGCCTGCACCACCCCTGAAAGACAACAGCCTTTCACCAGCCATGATGCAGACACTGGAGTAGCATTGTGTAGGAGCATGAAGCACTGTAATATTGGGAATATTACAGTTTTGTTTGCATTATCAGTAAGGAATCTTGGCATGTCCACACTGACTCTTACCAACTTTTCCAAATGTACCATAGAAAGCATCCTATCGGGCTGCATCACAGCCTGGTATGGCAACTGCTTGGCCCAAGACCGCAAGAAACTTCAGAGTCGTGAACACAGCCCAGTCCATCACACGAACCTGCCTCCCATCCATTGACTCCATCTACACCTCCCGCTGCCTGGGGAAAGTGGGCAGCATAATCAAAGACCCCTCCCACTCGGCTTACTCACTCTTCCATCTTCTTTCATTGGGCAGGAGATACAAAAGTCTGAGAACACGCACTAACAGATTCAAAAACAGCTTCTTCCCAGCAGCTGTCAGACTCCTAACCGACCCTCTTATAGACTGACCTGATTAACACTACACCCCTGTATGCTTCACCCGATGCCTGTGTCTATGTATTTTCATGTACTAAATGATCTGTTTGAGCAGCTCGCAGAAAAATACTTTTCACTGTACCTCGGTACACGTGACAATAATCCAATCCAATCCAAGATACCTTGTCAAGGACAAATTTTTCTGAAATTGCTGCCTTTCATTTCAGGATTTGGGCCAGAGAATATGGCTATGGTATTATGTAGCAGATGGTTTGAAAGATGAGGAATATTGAAGGAACTGGGCAGTCAGGATGACATCTCAGGTCTGAGTATTCACTGGCAGACAACCCATCTGAAGTAAAGGGACCGCAGATACGTCCTGCCTTCCTTCTATGAGAGGCTGAGTGGTTGATTCCTGGTCCTAATTTGTATGTTTTTGTATGTTCTCCTCCTTCTCTTGGAATAGCCTCCAAAGGTTGGGTAGCAAGGGCTGCATCGTCATGGAAGCAAGTTGTGGTGGGTTCATCAGGAACCTGGAGACATGTTCTGGTGAGCAAAGAAGATCTCACAAGTGTGGTCCAGACAGTGCAGATGATATCTCAGCATGGCAATGGTTTGCTCAATGACACTCCTGTTGGTTGCAACCTTTTATCATCCTTGTGTGATCTGGTGATGGAGGGGAGTCATTACCCAGATGTAGAACAATTAGCCCTTGTAACTCAGCAACCAGCATCTGATCCATCACTGTAGTCAAAAGATGGTGGGTATGGATGACAGCCTCAGAATGATGGCTCCTGGCCTTGTCACATGCCAACTGCATGCTCAAGCCACTGTGGTTATGGAACAAGTCCCCATCGGGGGAGCACAGTGGTTAGCACAGTTTCTTCACAGCTCCAGGATCCCATGGACGATTTGCGGCTTGGGTCACTGTCTGTGCGGAGTCTGCACGTTCTCCCCGTGTCTGCGTGGGTTTCCTCCGGGTGCTCCAGTTTCCTCCCACAGCCCAAAGACGTGCAGGTTAAGTGGATTGGCCATGCTAAGTTGCCCTTAGTGTCCAAAAATAAAAGGTTAGGAAGGATTATTGGGTTATGGTATAGGGCGGAATTGAGGACTTAAGTGGGTCGGTGCAGACTCCATAGGCCGAATGGCCTGCTTCTGCACTGTATGCTCTATGTTCTAAATCTGCAACCCTGACCCGGTCTGGCCTACCTCAAACTCCAGATCCACAGCAATGTGGTTGACTTAACACCCCCTCTGAAATGGCCGAGCAAGCCACTCAGTTCAATGGTTATTAGGGCGAGGCAACAAATGCTGACCTTGCCAGCAATGCCCTCTTCCCACGAAAGAACAAATCATGCCATCCAATTCCTCTGACCTGCTTGTCAAAATCCAGTCCCACCCACTTGTAAACCCGGAGGTTTTCCAGAAGTCCTCCAATAACCACAACACCACAACTCCACTAACTCTGCTATAGCAAAAGAAAGTCAAAAGTAGCTCCCATGAAGGTCTTGCGGCACGGTAGCACAGTGGTTAGCACTGTTGCTTTGCAGCGCCAGGGTCCCAGGTTTGATTCCCGGCTTGGGTCATTATCTGTGCGGAGTCTGCAAGTTTCATAGAATTTACAGTGCGGAAGGAGGCCATTCGGTCAGTCGAGTCTGCACCGGCTCTTGGAAAGAGCACCCTACCCAAGACCACACCTCCACCCTATCCCCATAACCCAGTCACCCCACCCAACACTAAGGGCAATTTTGGACACTAAGGGCAATTTATCATGGCCAATCCACCTAACCTGCACATCTTTGGACTGTGGGAGGAAACCGGAGCACCTGGAGGAAACCCACGCACACACGGGGAGGATGTGCAGACTCCGCACAGACAGTGACCCAAGCCGGAATCGAAACTGGGACCCTGGAGCTGTGAAGCAATTGTGCTGTCCACAATGCTACCGTGCTTCCCGTGTCTGCGCGGGTTTCCTCCGGGTGCTCCGGTTTCCCCCCACAAGTCCAGAAAGACGTGCTTGTTAGGTAAATTGGACATTCTGAATTCTCCCTCTGTGTACCCGAACAGGCGCCGGAGTGTGGCGACTCGGGGATTTTCACAGTAACTTCATTTCAATGTTAATGTAAGCCTACATGTGAAACTAATACAGATTGTGGTTTGCCCTTTAAAAATCTCTTGGGCGAAATTCTCCGGAAACGGCGCGATGTCCGCCGACTGGCGCCCAAAACGGTGCAAATCAGACGGGCATCTCGCCGCTCCAAAGGTGCGGAATGCTCCGCATCTTTGGGGGCCGAGCCCCAACCTTAAGGGGCTAGGTCGGCGCCGGACGAATTTCCGCCCCGCCAGCTGGCATTAAAGGCCTTTGGTGCCCCGCCAGCTGGCGCGGAAATGACATCTCCGGGCGGCGCATGCGCGGGAGCGTCAGCGGCCGCTGACAGCTTCCCACGCATGCGCAGTGGAGGGTGTCTCTTCTGCCTCCGCCATGGTGGAGACCGTGGCGGAGGCGGAAGGGAAAGAGTGCCCCCACGGCACAGGCCCACCCGCGGATCGGTGGGCCCTGATCCGCGGGCCAGGCCACCGTGGGGGCACCCCCCGGGACCAGATCGCCCCGCGGCCCCCCAGGACCCCGGAGCCCGCCCGCGCCGCCTTGTCCCACCGGTAAGATAGGTGGTTTAATTTACGCCGGCGGGACAGGCATTTTAGCGGCGGGACTTCGGCCCATCCGGGCCGGAGAATCGCGCGGAGGGGCCCGCCAACCGGCGCGGCGCGATTCCCGCCCCCGCCCAATCTCCGGTGCCGGAGACTTTGGCAACCGGCGGGGTCGGGATTCACGCCAGCCCCCGGCGATTCTCCGACCCGGCGGGGGGTCGGAGAATCTCACCCCTTATGTGAGGTCTCTCATGCATCTGAATAATAATAATAATCTTTATCAGAGTGTTTTATGAATACCAAACGTCATGTGTATGCTCCCGGCACGTGTGTGGCATATTCACGCTATAGCGTCCATATTATCAGGTTCCACGCCAGAAGTTGTAGGAAGTGGTCAGCTAACAACCTTTTTTTTCATTTTGGCTGCTCCGGAGCTGAATTCAATGATGTTTATTCGTTTTACACAGAGCACGTAGCAACGCAGAATTGATTAACATTGTACTTGAGTGGGTAATTCACAGCAAATGAGCGTTGCATTGGAATAGAGAGGTAAGTCTGCATCACAATCAAGTTAAACCAGAATTGTTTCTTCTTAAAGAACTCTGTTTACTGAGTTCATTCATCACTTCAAACCTGCACCTGGAAAAAACACTAGCAGCTAAAATCATTCGAATTTATCTTATTGGCTCTGCCACTACAGTTTGGGCGATTCACCACAGGCTTTGTTGTCAGTGGGGATGAGTCAGCATTGGTTAAATTGAATTGAGCTTGACTTGTTCATCCCTTGTACATGTGTAGTTGAGATGACCCAGAACAAATGTGCCATGTCGAGTACCTTCTGCGATTAAACATTCCATGTACTTGCATGCCATAAAATACAATGGACAAGAAGGGTTTCATGTAGATTTTCTCACTGCACTGCAAAGTTTTTTTAAAATTCATTTACGGGATGTGGGCGTTGCTGGTTAGGCCAGCATTTATTGCTCATCCCTAGTTGCCCCTCAGAAGATGATGGTGGATTGTCTTCTTGAACCGCTGCAATCCTTGAGGTGTAGGTACACTCGCTGTGCTTTTCGGGAGGGAGTTCCAGGATTTTGCCTCAGTGACAGTGAAGGAACGGTGATATATTTCCAAGTAAGGATGGTGAGTGACTTGGAGGGGAACCTCCAGGTGGTGGGGTTCCCAGGTGTCTGCTGCTCTTGTCCTTCTAGATGGCAGTGGTCCTGAGTTTGGAAGGTTCTGTCTAAGGAACCTGGTGAGTTACTGCAGTGCATCTTGTAGATGGTGCACACAGTTGCACTGTTCGTTATGGATGTAGTTAGACTTAATGACATCAGAATCTCATCGAATTAGAGCCTTCCAGTGCACATTGGTGCTGGTTTAGCACACTGGGCTAAATCGCTGGCTTTTAAAGCAGACCAAGGCAGGCCAGCAGCACGGTTCAATTCCCGTACCAGCCTCCCCGAACAGGCGCCGGAATGTGGCGACTAGGGGCTTTTCACAGTAACTTCATTTGAAGCCTACTTGTGACAATAAGAGATTTTCATTTCATTTTCATTTCACATCACCAGCACTGCTTCTCCCAGAAGGCTGGACAGGAAGTGGAAGTGACCATCCACATGATGTGTACCCAAATTTGCCATCCTTCGTTCTGCAACCCCAAATTTGTGCTCCTTGTCATATTGAACCAATGCAAAAAGGACGACTTTCAACCGACCTTCATTCAAAGTGTGGGCCAGGCTCAATTTGCATTCCGCACACCTACTTTTGGATCAAAAGGTAGAAAGATGGGGAACGTGGTGGAGTAGTGGTATTGTCACTGGATTAATAATCCAGGGGCCAAGGCTCTGGGGACCTGGGTTCAAATCCCACAAGTCAAATGGTGAAATGTGAATCCAGCAAAATTTTGAATTCAAAGTCTAACGATGCAACCATTGTCGATTGTTATAAAAACCCATCCCATCTGGCTCATCCTTATCCAGTCTGACTCCAGATCTGGGGCGAGATTCTCGAACCCCCGCCGGGTCGGAGAATCGCCGGGGGCTGGCGTGAATCCCGCTCCCGCCGGTTGCCGAAGTCTCCGGCTCCATAGATTCGGCAGGGGCGGGAATCGCGCCGCGCCGGTTGGCGGGCCCCCCCGCTCGATTCTCCGGCCCGGATGGGCCAAAGTCCCGCCGCTAAAATGCTTGTCCCGCCGGCGTAAATTAAACCACCTACCTTACCGGCGGAACAAGGCGGCACGGGCGGGCTCCGGGGTCCTGGGGGGGCGCGGGGCGATCTGGCCCCGGGGGGTGTCAGAGAAGCCAGGGTGAGCCATCCCCTGCCCGATATCCATATCCCCCATATGCCCCCTCCCCCATATCCACCCTCCCCCATATCCCCCATATCCACCCTCCCCATATCCCCCTCCCCCATATCCCACATATCCCCCTCCCCATATCCCCCATATCCCCCATATCCCCCCTCCCCCATATCCCCCATATCCCCCCTCCCCCATATCCCTCATAGCCCCCCTCCCACATATCCCCTCCCCCATATGCCCCCTCCCCCATATCCCCCCTCCCCCATATCCCCCTCCCCCATATCCCCATATCCCCCGTCTCCCATATCCCCCTCCCCCATATCCCCCCTCCCCCATTTCCCCCATATCCCCCTCCCCATATCCCCCCTCCCCCATATCCCCCCTCCCCATAACCCCCCTCCCCCATATCTCCCATATCCCCCCCTCCGCCACACCCCCCATATCCCCCCTCCTCCATATCCCCCCTCCCCCATATCCCCCTCCCCATATACCCCCTCCCCCATATCCCCTCTCCCCCATATCCCCCATATCCCCCTCCCCATATCCCCCATATCACCCATCCCCCATATCCCCCATATCCCCCCTCCCCATATCCCCCATATCCCCCCCTCCCACATATCCCCCCTCCCTCATATCCCCCATATCCCCCCTCCCCCATATCCGCCTTCCCCCATTTCCCCAAGTGAATCCAGCCCTAACCTTAACCTCTGCAATACACGCGCAACTTATGGCGTGCATTCATATACCTGCCTAACAGTGTTGCCTTTTACCCCTGCCACCACCCCCCACAGGAGAAGCGCGCACACAACACCATGGTGCATGTGAGGACTGGAGGAGGACCCGCTGATGAGGGGCCACTGACCGAACACGAGGAAAGGGCCCTGGAACTGGCTGGCGGACCTGAGGACCGGGAGGTTGCTGATGCAGAGGTCGGGGGCATACTCGCCAGTGAGCCACCGACAGCCCGTCCCCATATCCCCCCTCCCCTATATCACCTGATCACTGCCTGAATGTCTAACCATGCATGTTTCATTGTGCATCGCAGGAGCAAACGTCGAGGCACCCATCCCCGCAGATGCAGACCGCCTGCATGATGCCCATCGGAGGCCACGGGAGACGGAGAGACCCAGACCCTCCAGCATGCGATGCCCGCATGATGCCCCTCGGAGGCCACGGGAGACGGAGAGACCCGCCCCTCCGGCATGCGATGCCCGCATGATGCCCCTCGGAGGCCACCGGAGACGGAGAGACCCGGACCCTCCGGCATGCGACGCCCGCAGGATGCCCCTCGCACACCACGGGAGACAGAGAGACCCGGACCCTCCGGCATGCGACGCCCGCAGGATGTCCCTTGGTGACCACTGGAGACGGAGAGACCTGGAGCAACAGGTAGACGACACCCCCGTCACGTGCGGGTGCGACGACGCAGGTGTGTGCCACCCAGCGACGAGAGGGGCAGCCACAGGCCCCAGTCACAGCCGAGCCAGGACACCACTCCCCAGGACACCACTACCCAGGACACCACTACCCAGGACACCCCTACCCGGGACAGCACTACCCAGGAAAACGAAATACCGGACAGTGACACAGAGTGGATGGGTGGAGACGAACCCCCACCCCAAAGTGCCATGGACTCAGAGTGGGACGAAGAGCATGACACAACGCCACTGCTGTCACCAACACCCTCCACCATCGCAGAAACACTCACCTCGGTTGGGCACTTTAGTGATGAGGCGTCTGGTACACTCACTGGTGCGCACAACACAGCCGTCCCGGTACAGCAGGTGGAGGTAGGAGCAGCAGAGGGGCCGGGCGGTCGGAGGGCAGCCCAGCCCAAGCGAACATCTGCCACCCAGATGGATCCCGGGTTCCTGGAGTTACCACACCCACCCATAGATCCAATGCAACCACCGACCCGGAGACGAGCGAATAGGGTGACGGGTGGCTTGCGGCGGCTGCGGTCGCAGGTGGAGGAGTCCACCCGCGTCCAGGAGCTGGGAGTGGTGCCGTTCATGCGTGCCACCCAGGCCGACACCGCTCGGGTGGCGTCCGCGGTGGAGGCAATGGGTGCGACGGTGTCAGACATGGGGAACGGTTTGCGAGGCCTGGGGCTTTCCGTGCACGCGGAGTCTGTGGCCCAGGACATGGCTGCCCTCTCACAGGAGGCCATGAGCCAGTGCCAGTGCCAGATGGCAGAGGCGCTCAACACCATGGCCCAGTCTCAGCAGTCCATAGCCCAGTCTCTGCAGGCCATGGCCCAGTCTCAGCAGGCCATGGCCCAGTCTCAGCAGGCCATCGCTGAGGGCATCGGCGCCATTGGCCATGTGCGAGCCGGCGTCGCACAGTCACAGACAGGGTTTGCCAATCTCCTGAGCTCCATGGCTGCAAACCTGTAGACCCCTGTCGATACCAGCACGGGCCCCCAGGACTGGCAGCGCCAGATGTCGGGGGGCACGGATGGCCAGTCCGTTCGCATCCCACACCCATGTAGAGGCCTGGGGGCCATCGGGCACCCCAAGGGAGGAGGAGGTGCTGTGGTCCGTCCCGGGTCCCCCTGTAGGGGAGGTCCCAGAACACCGCGACACCTCAGACTCCCCCCCTTCCGTCCCAGGTGCATCGGGTGGGCAACGGGCAGGACAGGTTGGCAGCTCGCCATCGCAGTCGCCCGGGCCGCAGCCTGGCCCATCTAGGCCAGGACGCCCCAGGAACGGCCGCCAAAGGGATCCCGTGTCAGAGGGCAGGAATCACAGGAGTCCACCTCCAGTTCTGCTGTGCCATCTGGGGAACCACGTAGACGTAGTCAAAGGGCCCGAAAGGCCAAACAATTAGATACTGATTAAGTTGGCACGGGTGCAGGGCACAGATGAGTTTTAGGGGCTAGGGCACATGCATGAACTCCTTTGGTTATTAAAGTCAATGTTACACCTCCAGAAGCTGCCTTTGTGCTCTGTCCAAAGCGTGCGGGGTGTCATGTACGTTGAGCGCAAGTGTGTGTGTGTCAGGGGTGGTCTTACCTCAGCCCCAGGTGAGTCTGCCCCCTTCCCCCTGGGCCGCCATCAACATCCCCCGGGCAGAGGCCGGGACCGTGCGCTGCAGTGTCACAGCCGCATGCAGGGATGGTCCGGGTGGATGGTGGTACTGTGGCCATGGGTCAGACATAGTCCAACGATGTGGAGCCAGGAGCTCATCGCAGGGCGGGTTGTCATCATCCTCCATGGCCTGCAATAGCAATAGACACACGTCCACCGGCAACTGTGTGAGCCCGGCCGTTGTGCCGCAGGTGGATCGGCAATGGGGGGTGGGTGTGCATGTGGGTGGGGTGGGTGGGGTTGGGGAGGGGGGTGAGGGTGCTGGGTGGGTGGATGGGTGGGGGGTGTGGGTGGTCGGCTGTTGCCATGGTGTGCGGTCTGTGGCCATACTACCCGATTCCCACGCCGATCTAGTCAGTGAAGCGGGTATCAGCCTGTCCCGTGCCCGCTGGCCTAGCCGGTAACGGTGGACAGCCACCCGCCCATGTCTAGCCCGTCTGCCCTGACCATTGCCCCCATCCCCCTCACCTGGGGAGGACTGCGCCTCTTCCTGCTGCTCCTCCACTCCGCCCTCCTCTGCCTGCGGCACATTGCCCCTCTGCTGGGCTATGTTGTGCAGGACGCAGCACACCACAATGATGCGGCCGACCCTATCTGACCGATACTGGAGGGCGCCCCCAGAGAGGTCCAGGCACCTGAAACGCATCTTCAGCACGCCAAAGCACCTCTCTATCACTCCCCTTGTCGCTACATGGGCATCATTGTAGCGGTTCTCCGCCTCATTGCGTGGCCTCCGTACAGGCGTCATCAGCCACGATCGCAATGGGTAGCCCCTGTCGCCCAGCAACCAGCCCCTCAGCCGGGGATGGCGTCCCTCGTACATGCCGGTGATGTATGACCGCGACAACACGTATGAGTCGTGTACACTGCCCGGGGAACGGGCTCAGACGTGCAGGATCATCATGCGGTGGTCGCAGACCACCTGTATGTTGATCGAATAGGTCCCCTTCCTATTGGTGAACACGGCCCTGTTATCTGCAGGTGGCCGCACGGCGATGTGCATCCCATCAATCGCGCCCTGGACCATGGGCAACCCGGCCACGGCAGAGAAGCCCACGGCCCTGGCATCTTGGCTGGCCCGGTACACAGGGAAGCGGATGTAGCGGTGCGCCATGGCATATAGGGCGTCTGTCACTGCCCGGATGCACCGGTGCACCGATGTCTGCGATATGCCGGACAGGTCCCCACTCGGTGCCTAGAATGACCCCGTTGCATAAACCTTCAGGGCCACCGTAACCTTGACAGACACGGGGAGAGGGTGTCCCCCGCCAGTGCCACGCGGTGACAGGTGTGCCAGCAGGTGGCAGATGTGTGCCACGGTTTCCCGCCTCATCCGGAGTCTCCTCCTGCATTCCCGGTCTGTGAGGTCCTGGTATGACTGCCGGGGCCAGTACACACGGGGCGCCCTCGGGTGCCTCCGTTGCCGTGGGGCCGCGATTTCCTCCTCGTCCTGTCGGCCAGGTGTCCCTCCAGCCTGGGCAGCTGCCGCCTGCCCCTCCGCCTCTCTGGCACGCTCCTCCTCCTCCTCCTCATCCAGGGCAACATAGACATTAGCGGCTGCCGCCACAGCGGCCAACATCGCTGGCTGATCGGAAAACATGACGGCCTGGTTGCGGGGGGGTGAACGACGACATGTCATCATTGCCCATACCCCCTCCTCCCCCCAGCCAGGTGGCAAGGACCGCATGGGTCCAACTGTTGGAGGCTGGCACCTGGACAGGTGGACCAACTCACTTGCCCTCGCACCCCCCCCCCCCCCCTCCCCGGCACGGACCACTTCCTCCTCCCCGGCTCGGACCCCCCCATCCCCCCTCCCCGGCACGGACACCATCCTCCTCCCCGGCACGGACCCCCCCATCCTTCTCCCCGGCACAGACCCCATCGTCCTCCCCGGCACGGACCCCCCCATCCTCCTCCCCGGCACGGACCCCCCCATCCTCTTCCCCGGCACAGACCCCCCCATCCCCACCCCCCCGGCACGGACCCCATCCTCCTCCCCGGCACGGACCCCCCCATCCTCCTCTCCAGCACGGACCCCCCCATCCCCCCTCCCGGCACGGACCCCCCCATCCTCCTCCCCGGCACGGACCCCCCCATCCCACCTCCCCGGCACAGACCCCATCCTCCTCCCCAGCACGGACCCCCCATCCTCCTCCCCGGCACGGACCCCAACCTCCTCCCCGGCACGGACCCCCCCATCCTCTTCCCCGGCACGGACCCCCCCCATCCTCCTCCCCGGCACGGACCCCATCCTCCTCCCCGGCATGGACCCCCCCATCCTCCTCCCCGGCACGGACCCCATCCTCCTCCCCGGCACGGACCCCCCCATCCTCCTCCCCGGCACGGACCCCCGCATCCCCCCTCCCCGGCACGGACCCCATCCTCCTCCCCGGCACGGACCCCCCCATCCTCCTCCCCGGCACAGACCCCTCCATCCCCCCTCCCCGGCACAGACCCCCCCATCCCCCCTCCCCGGCACGGACCCCATCCCCCCTCCCTGGCACGGTCCCCATCCCCCCTCCCCGGCACGGACCCATCCTCCTCCCCGGCACGGAACCCCCCATCCTCCTCCCTGGCACGGACCCCCCCATCCCCCTCCCGGCACTCCCCCAGAGCCCAGCCCACTCTAACCACCGTCCCCGCCGCACACACACACGCAAAACCCTACACACACCTCTCCCCCACACATTCAGACTGCGTCCAGGCCATCGTCTGTCCAGCGGCCAACCCCCCAGGCCGTCACCCACCTCCACGCTGGTCGGCGTAAACCTTGAGCACAGGCTGACGCCGATTGAAAGGAGGTTTGATTTACGCCGACGTGACCCGTCATCACGTCGACGGCACTTCGGCCCATCCAGACGGGAGAATATCGACAGGCCCAAAACCGATTGCCTTGCGCCCACCCGTGCCATTCTCCGAGGTTTGCGGCGCCATTGACGCCCCGCCGACTTTTCTCCCTTCGGAGACTTCGGCGGGCGGGGGGGGCAGAATTCATGGCGGCCAACGGCCATTCTCCGACCCGCTGGGGGGTCGGAGAATGACGCCCCAGATCCGATAGAACTCTGATGTTCCTGCGCTGGATTTTTATGCTCAAGCCCTGGAATGGGATTTGAAGACAGAACCTTGAGATTGAGAGGCAAGGACACTACCAACTGAGCCACAGCTGATAATTGAAAAGAGATAAATGGAGCAAGGTGCTAGGAGAATTTAAAAAACACTCTCTGCTCTGTGTTTGCTGAATATCACTGTAAAGGCACAGAAAGTACCTGTGTTGAACTCCCATCCTTACTTTTCCGAACTTAAGGCAGTCAGATTCCCAGGCGATATCAAAAAAATGAAATGAAAATCGCTTATTGTCACAAGTAGGGAAGCACGGTAGCATGGTGGTTAGCATAATTGATTCACAGCTCCAGGGTCCCAGGTTCAGTTCCCGGCTGGGTCACTTTCTGTGTGGAGTCTGCACGTTCTCCCCGTGTGTGCGTGGGTTTCCTCCGGGTGCTCCGGTTTCCTCCCACAGTCCAAAGATGTGCAGGTTAGGTGGATTGGCCATGCTAAATTGACCTTAGTGTCCAAAATTGCCCTCAGTGTTGGGTGTGGTTACGGGGTTATGGTGATAGGGTGGAGGTGTGGACTTGGGTAGGGTGCTCTTTCCAAGAGCTGGTGCAGACGCAATGGGCCGAATGGCCTCCTTCTGCACTGTAAATTCTATGATAAGTAGGCTTCAAATGAAGTTACTGTGAAAAGCCCCTCGTCGCCACATTCCGGTGCCTGTTTGGGGAAGCCAAGTGGACCCGCCCCACCATCAGCAGGTCATGCAAGACACAAGACAAGACGCATGATTAGACCCCGAGTCGGGGTGGTGATCTTTGGGGGGGGAGGTGGCTGGTTGGTGGGAGGGAGGCAGTGGAAGTGGTGGGCATGAGGGTGAGGATGGTGTGCGGATATAACATAAGTTTGGGAGTTAATTTGCTGCCAGGTGAACATGACAAGTGAACAGCGCATTTAATCCATCCAGAAATTGAGGCAGATGCAGACGAGATTCCTGGAGGTTTACAGAAATTGAGCTCTTGTGCTGGCCTTGATCTCATAAACCCTTACATCCCTGTGAAATGTAGAGAAGACCTGAAGGATTCTGAAGCAGCAAGTCTAATCACTGACTCGAGAAGATAACAGTAGATGAAGGTATTGCCTAATATGGCCTTCAAGCTGGCACTGGGTGGTGTCAAGCTGTGGCAACAAGCATCCCACCTCTATTCTTCAATTCTTCAATGCAACATTGATGGGCTTTAATGTAAGATGACAGCCAACTCTCAAATCAGAGGGACCTCCGCTGAAGCTCCTTGGTTGTCTCTGAGTTAACCTCTAAGGACCATTGTGAATAATTCTGACCTGCACTATACCTGAAATCGAATGAGAAGCTTTGCATTTTCAACGTGCTTTTGAACGGGAATTAGACATGCGATCAGCTTCTTTGCATTCCTGTTTCCTTCCCTCGTGGTAGCTGTCTGCGATCTAAGCTTGTCACCAGCTGCAGTCGCCTTGATCTTGGCAGCGGTGAATGTACCCGTGCACCTTCTAACAGCATTGGAGGGAGGAAGGCCGCTTGATAACTACTGCTGCTGTGCTTTCTTTTTTGTTGCCTTTAGTGTATTTCAAACAAAAAGGCATCTCATATAAATATGGGCATTACAGCAAAGCATCAAGAAAGGGAAACACATGATTGTGAGGGCTTCCTTTGAAGCCTGTCCTTTCAATTGCTTCAGGCAAAACAGGACTAATTTCAAAGGAGATGGTCAGAGAATTATGAGCAGCTTTATCCCATCATCTTATCAACAGTTATGACATTTTTTCCCTCCTGTTGGTTGTAACGCACCATCCATCTAATAACATGATTTAAGATTTGATGAATCAGATGGTAGATAGTTTTAACTCCTATTATTCCGGACAACTTTCGCTCACATCGGCGAAAGCTTTGAGTCTGCGTCACAGATACGAGTGAACACAGACCAGAATGTGCAAGTCGGAAACAGGAGCAGAGCTTGCGACAAGCATGGGCTCTACGCTGTCACCCCCGCAACATTTCTGAAGAGCCGAACGCTCGCAACTAGCTCGGCAGTGGGATAGCCAGAGAAAGGCGCTCTCTTGTTATCGAGCAGCTTCAGGTTTACACAAGGAGGAACAAAAGGATCAGATCAGTCCTTTACTCTATGCACTCGGAGATATTGCTAGGACACTCTGGGCTAGTGCACGGTTAATTCCAGCCCCACTTGACCCTGAGTCACAACACAGCTGAAATAAACTTTTTAATTTAAAAAAACACGCAAAGTCTTCGGTCTTTGACTGCCTAATAATTAGTCGCCAGTTTTTCAAGATTAAACACAATTAACATCTATATGTTCACAGTAACTGTAATTAAATAGGCAACAAATACAGCTGGTTACTAACATCTCCCCCTTTAACTCACCTCACTCGCTACACATACATACAAGACAAACAAACACAGAGGGGAAAGAGGGCTGTAAAAATATATATTATGAGGCTAAAAGTCGCTGTTTCAGATGGACGTCTTCCAGTTAGATTTGTCCTTCAGTCCAGGGACTGCGCAACCCATCTCATTGATTTCATAGACTTGATAGAATTTACAGTACAGAAGGAGGCCATTCGGCCCATCAAGTGTGCACCGACCCTTAGGAAAATTAAGCCCACGTCTCCACCCTATCCCTGTAATGCAACCTAACCTTTTAGACACTAAGGGGCAATTTTGCATGGCCAATCCACCTAACCTGCACGTGTTTGGACTGTGGTATGAAACCGGAGCACATGGAGGAAACCCACGCAGACACAGGAAGAAAGTGCAAACTCCACACAGACAGTCACCCGAGCCCGGAATCGAATCTGGGTCCCTGGAGCTGTGAGGCAGCAGTGCTAACCACTGTGACACCGTGCCGCTCCTCAGTGTGTTAAAGTTAACTCCCTTAGTGAACCGCAGGTGTGGATGAAACGACTTTGGATAATTTGATGCTTACAGAGAGTGCAATGTGAAGTCCCTGGGACAGAAACAGTTCTATATTCAGCCGAAGACATTCAGAATTGGAATTCCACGAACTGTTAAACATGGATCCTTGATTATCTCTTCAGCTTTGTTTGCTGCCACGGCGGCAGCCAGCGGCAGGCATGCACAATTGATTCTGTTGCCCCTTTATGTCATACCGAGCGACAGATCCGGCACTGGCCAGGACCAAAACCGCACTGCTCAAATAATCACAGCTGTGTTTTCTCCACTTGATCTGGTAGCTTTGAGCTACAGGACATCATCCATTACTTTCAACTCGACATCTGCACTTTGTATTTAAAGACAACATTCCCATTCATCATTCTTTGTCCTTAATCGATTTAATTAGTTGGAGTCACATATATAAGCAGTACTGCTTCAGCAGTTCACACATTTTACTAACACGAGTCGATTTTAGCATTTGCAAATTAATAATGAACATCTATTAGTTGAACGTATTTGCTTTTCGGCAGGTTTTGCAATTTAATCTGCAAGTTTAAGCCAAGTTCCTCCTTTTTCTCTTCTCAGCAAGCAAGCTTTGCAAAATGGGAAGGATCTAGAAAGTTAAGGGTTACCGATCAACATTTGTTTTTTAAAAAATGAAGCGAAATGCAAGTGAGTTTGAAGGTTACATAATTAGCGCATACTTTCTTGTAATTAATTCAAAGATAATGAGAGAAAATACCATAACAAAAATGACAGAGTACAGATAATTGCAATAACCTGCATCTGGCATATTAAAATATTTGTATTTAATGGAAACTGTCTTGTGCTTCTCTGAAGATCCTGTTCAAAGCTTCCAGCCAAATGTTGTTTCAGCAATCCAGATTTGAAACATTAGTTGGATTTGCCACGATTGCTGATTTTGTAGATTATTGAAACTGAAATGAGATAATAAAATAATCCAAATGCCATCTCCAAAGATTGCAGGAAAGTCACTGCAAATATTGGATTCCAATAGTTGTAAGCAGGGTGGCCGCTTGTTCTCAGATAATCAGCAAAGGACAAGATGGCAGTCCTTCAATATTCCCATTGGCTAGATTTCTTGAATATCATCATCTTTATAATTTCACAAAACTGTACATAAGCACTGACCTTTAGGATGGGAGTGCAGGTTATGGTTTGTAACGTGTGAGCAGAGTACAGAGCTTGTTCCTTCTGTTAATTCTTCTTTGCATTGTTGCTCTTTTATTTTTCTAACAGTCCTATGTCCTGAATTTAATGCTCCCACACTTAGGGTATCAGGGGCGAAATTCTCCGGTATCGGCGCGATGTCCGCCGACTGGCGCCCAAAATGGCACAAATCAGTCGGGTATCGCACCGCCTCAAAGGTACGGAATGCTCCGCAGCTTTGGGGGCCGAGCCCCAACCTTAAGGGGCTAGGCCGGCACTGGACGAATTTCCGCCCAGTCAGCTGGCGGGAAAGGACTTTGGTGCCCGCCAGCTGGCGCGGAAATGACATCTCCGGGCGGCGCATGCGCGGGAGCGTTAGCAGCCACTGACGGCATTCCCGCGCATGCGCAGTGGAGGGAGTCTCTTCCGTCTCCGCCAAGGTGGAGACCGTGGCGAAGGCAGAAGGGAAAGAGTGCCCCCACAGGCCCGCCCGCAGATCGGTGGGCCCCGATCGCGGGCCAGGCCACCGTCGGGGCACCCCCTGGGGCCAGATCGCCCCGCGACCCCCCAGGACCCAGGAGCCTGCCCGCGCCGCCTTGACCCGCCAGTAATGTAGGAGGTTTAATCTACGCCGGCGGGACAGGCATTTTAGCGGCGGGACTTCGGTCATCCGGGCCGGAGAATCGCGGCGGGGGGGGGGGGGGGGCCGCCAACCGGCGCGGCGCGATTCCCGCCCCCGCCGAATATCTGGTGCCGAAGAATTCGGCAACCGGCAGGGGTGGGATTCACGCCAGCCCCCGGCGATTCTCCGACCCGGTGGGGGGTCGGAGAATCTCGATGTAGGTAAGGGCTGGAGGGAGACAGGTTTGAAATTGCAGAGACTGGGTCCCCTCCCAGTTGCCGCCCACCCCAGTCGCACAGTTATTTTATGATGGGGTGGGCAAGGCCTCGGATGAGAAGCCTGCCCTTACCTTTATTGGAACCCTTCAGTGGCTAGCCGATAGCCGTTTCCCGCCCAGCCTCACTTTCTCGGCTGGCGAGAACGTTAAACCCACATGGGGGAAGGGCGGGAAGAATTAGAGTTAAATCTCGAGTTCAAAGGAGGGTGGAGGCATCTCAAAAGCCCTCGTTGGCGATGCCCTCCCATTAAGGCCCGGTAATCACCAGACTCTCTCTCCTGCCACCCTCATCCCTCCTTCCTGCGTCAAGACACCGATCGTCCCCCTCACGCCACCCCAGGCCTTCCTTCCCCTCCCAGCCCTGAGACAACCTTGTTCTCTGGCTCCAGCACCTGTCACTGCAGGGACTGGAGAACTGCTGGCCAATCCGATTGGCTGACAGGAGTTGGGCTTCCTCTCACCTGAAGAACGGAAGTCCCATCTCCAGCCAATTAATGCTCCTTGGAGAGTAAATTGGCTGCACGGCAGCTAGGGTTGTCAGGGAGACGAACCCCCTGACCTCTGAAAATTGCAGGCCTATGAATTTTAAAGCATTCCCTTTCAAAGTTAAAAAAAAAAAAATTTAGAGTACCTAATTCATTTTTTCCAATTAAGGGGTAATTTATCATGGCCAATCCACCAAGACTACACATCTTTTGTGGGGGAAAAACCCACGCAAACACAGGGAGAATGCGCAAACTCCACACTGACAAGTGACCCAGAGCAGGGATTCGAACCTGGGACCTCGGCGCCGTGAAGCAACAGGGCTAACCCACTGTGCCACCGTGCTGGCCTCCCTTTCAAAGTTATTGTCAGGCTGCAGATTTGATGCCGGCTTGGTTTTTATGTTGGTGCTGAACGTAATACCCTCTGTCAGTTTCAGAAAGGGCAATAGATGCATTTGTTGTAAATATTTTTTGCACGCAGACCTTTAAAATGTATAGTGAGAAAATGAAGGGATAAAATGTGCTCTGTCGGTCTGCGACATGTTATGGGCAAGTCACAAGGATGGTAATAAACATTTTCAGTAAGTAATCAAATTCACAGTAATCAATCCTGTTCCTGTCTCGCTGCATAACTACAAGTAACAATTTTAGATTCTTACAGATCAGTGGCGATATAATGTCAACCCTATCATTGGGAAATTTCTTAATAACTTTTGTCTAATCTTTTGCGTCTGATCGGATTGCAGTGTACATTATCTCGATGTCATTTCCTCTTTTCTTATGTGGGCAAGAAATAGCAATGCTCATCAGAGCTTATGTATTTTTAAAAAGTTTTCTCAGCTCGTGTGTTGACTCATGTGTTTTCACTAACCTTTGTGTTGTAGCAAAGACAATAAGTAACACATTTATACAGTATAGTCATTCTCCTAGATAGAAAAAATATAGCCCTTAAAATATTTGTTTTCTCTTCCTGATCTTCTATGTCGAACATGTTTGAGTACATTGGGTAAAAAAAAGGTGGCAGTTGAATTTCACTCATGGATTTGCCCTCTTCTTTATTAACAGTCTCTTACAAAGAGCTTTGGGTCCATTTACGCATTAGTATTGGTGTAGTGGCAGGCTGGGCACAGCGAAATGATGTCATTGGTGTTCTGTACATCTTCGGGCTATTGTGCATGCACAGACTGTCTATTTTGCATTGGTAGGAGTTACAGTGCATCTCTTCCTAGAAGACTCCCTCTGCTGGTACAGTCTGTATGGTGACTGCAAATAGACAAATAGCAATGCAGCTTTCAATACATTGCATGCAGGAAGAAGTTTAATAAGCAGGATATTGGAGAACTGAACCTAGAGTGACAGAGACTTGAATAAGGAAGTGGAATTGAGATTGGAGAGACCCTATGATGAAGGTTAGAAGTAAAGATGTTTTGATAACAAGATATGGGGTCGGAAGACCATCAGTGGCTCAAAGTTCTGGGATTCCCTATTTGATAGTAATATGGAAGTACCTTTGCTGCATTAACTGGAGCAGTTCAAGAAAGTGGCTCAAAGGTAATTGGAGTTAACATTCCTGGTCAGGCCTGTGTTTCACTTGGCACAGGTGTTGCGTGACCTGCTCAGTATTTCCATCAATTTCTGTTTTTAATTCTGATTTCTTTGCCATATTTTGCTTTTGTATGAGGGCAATTAGGGGATGGGTAATGAATATTGACCTTGCCAGTGTCTCATGAATGAATTCTGAAGCAAACACAAGTACCTTTATTTTCTGATAAACACAGTTTATGTTAAGGTATCAATCTGGGTTAACATCTAGAATTATTAGTCGGTGAACATGGAACTGACATAGCAAGGTTTAAAGGAGTGATTTCAACCCAGCATGCCAATCAAATCTGAGTGGGCAGATTTTCCCATCCTACAAGTGTAGTAGAAAAAGCTGGAGTCATATATGGAATATTGGACTTTAAAAGCACCTGAGTTGCATATTTTAAAAATTGTACACAAGACACTGAGGATGGCTGATGACAATCACATTAGCCACTGACAGGACTGGATGCTGGGGTTATTTTTGTGATATTTATTATTGTCACAAGTAGGCTTACATTAACACTGCAATCAAGTTACTGTGAAAATCCTTGAGTCGCCACATTCCGGCTCCTGTTCGGGTACACTGAGGGAAAACTCAGAAGTCCAATTCAGCTAACAAGCATGTCTATCAGGACTTGTGGGAGGAAACTGGAGCACCCGGAGGAAACCCACGCAGACACGGGGAGAACATGCAGACTTTGCACAGACAGTGACCCAAGCCGGGAATCGAACCTGGGACCCTGGCTCTGTGAAGCAACAGTGCTAACCACTATGCTACCGTGCCGCCCATGCCTACAGAACAATGGGACACCTTCCTGGGTTTCCTGCCAGACCATATGACTGGTAAAAACATTCTAAACCTGGAAGAAAAAGTGACATAATAACTGGGGAGAGCGCGCAGAGATTTGCCATGCTCTGGCACCATCTTGGAAAAAATCTTTTAAAAATTTTAACACCCAGCTGCAATCTGTTGTTGTTTTTTTCTCTCTTTTTTGATCCTGGTTCTGCATCATCACCTTTGGTTTCTCCTTTCTCTTATTTCTCCTACACATCTCCTCCAGCCGCTGCTGTTGGACATCGCCAGGGGTTTTCTCCCTGTTCCTGGCTCCTCCACTGCCGCTCCTCTAGCCCCCAGGCCCGGCCTGCTGGTGGGGGTAGCTGGGCCGCTCCATGGTGAATGAAGATGTTACAGGTGGCCTCACTTCCCCGGCTGCTGTGTCTCGCTCCCTTCTATCGTGTCCAGGCCTTGTTGTGCCAACTCTATCCCTGCCCGGCTGGACTAGCTCCCCGCCGGCACCAGCACCAGCAGCCCCGCCGATGTGGGCCTGCTGCTGCCCCAGCCTTTCTAAGAGGGCCCGCCACGATTCCCACTCTTTCAGAGCCGTTTCTTTTACATCCTCCCTCGCTGCCCAGATTACCTGCACCGCCTGCTCGGCAGTATCAGCCTCCCGCTGTCTCCAGCCATTCCTTCAGTCCGTTGGCTGGGTCTCCAGCCCAGTCTCTCGATCTCTCCCCAGCCGCCATGGCACCAATTTTTGTGTGCCACCTACATATTTTTTCTCTTTGCGGCACTGAGAGATATAACAGTTTCTGATCCATATCGATGCATGTGTTTCACCATTTCGGCTTACTTTTTTTTAGTAGTTAATACATTTATTCTATCTGAACTCTAGAAATCCTGCTTGAATTTGCTCCTTTTTGAACATAACGATTGGGTCTGGAAAAGGTATCCAAGAAGAAGGGAACCTTGTCAGGTTAAACCTTTATCACTAACAGCAGAGGGTGGGTTGAATAGAGACACAGACCAGTCACCCCTCCTCACCCATGTTTGTGACAATTGGGGAGGGAGGGGGGGGTGCTATCCCAGTCGGCGGTGACAAGTCGAGGGGTCTCACCTCCATCAATAACCTTTGGGGAACCCCAACTGCAGTCGGATCACAAGGAAGGGCTGGTCAATCAGCTGTTAATTACAGTCTATATCAATGACTTTGATGAAGGGACCAAACATAAAGTCAGCTGTGAGGGGTTTGCAAAGAGGCGGCAAGGCAGTGAGAGTTGTTAAGTGATTGGGAAAGAAGGCACAAGATGAAGCATAATGTTGAGGAGTGTGAAATTATCCACTTCGGTGGGAAGAATGAAGAAGCAGACCTGAAGACAGATCGTTCGCCACTTTGTACTTGTAGGTCATGCAGACAAATTGCCATTAAATCACTGATGAAACATTTAATAGAACATAACCTTTTTTTTCTAAATACCAATTAAGATCACTGGACTGTTCACAAACACAGTCAGTTGTGCATTAACACCTCACAAAATGCCTTGAAAACCCATTGGCGGACTGTACTTTGAAGGGTAATTATTTTAATCTGCACTGCAGCCGTCATGCATATTCTGTCTCGATCTCTGCATTTAAATAAATCGCAGGCGTTGAAAAATTAATTTCATTGTGACAGGTAAGTAAGTGGTCATTACCCATTGGAAAGTCGCTCAAGTTATGCCTTCTCCAAGTGGCGTGATTATTTAACAGCATGGAGCAGAAATTAGTTGTGGTGATGGGCATTTTTTCTGGCGCCGAGAGGTGCACATCCCAAGTGGGAGGCCTGAGACCGTCTCAAAACTGGGCCTGTGGCTTTCTGCTGACATGCCAGGCAAGCTGCAATGCCTGCCTCTCCTTCATTTGGCTGAATAAATGCTGCTGTTAACCAATATATGGAGATTTGTCACAGGTCAGCCATGATCTATTTGAATGATGGAACAGGCTTGAGGAGCTAAATGGCTTCATCTTCTCCCTGTGGAATTATAGCCCACAGGCCTTGCTGGCAGTAGTCCACTGACGAGTAAGACAAGTAGGGTGGTGATTGTGGGCTCACCGTGGGCCCTTGGGATTTCAGTGGTGCCAGGCAAGAGGGGTGGTGTAGTTCGAAATGATAGGTATAGAAACACTCCTGCTTCACTTGCTAGTCGAGGTTTAGTCGCAGTGTCCACAGCCCATCTCTCGGCTGTTTAAGTTAGCAGAGGGGGTGCAAGTATTAGACTTCGGCATAACCTAGTTCACAAGGTGAAAATAAAACTCCATGAATGGAAACATGATGGAAAGGAACAATGTTCTTCCATTTAGTGTCTTTTGTCTCCTCAGTGTATCACTAAATGTGTCAGGCCAATGGGCTGCTTCTGAAGTCAAGGCAAGATCTTCTGGCAGTTCATGCTGCTGTGATCTACTGGTCCCACTGATGGCGCACCCCCGGTTGCGGGTTTCCCAGTGGCAGAGCGTGGATTCAATGGGAAATTCCATCGACAGAGACAGGACCAGAATATCCCATCGCCGGCCAACAATGGGCCAGCACCCGCTGCTGATAGACACATTGTGGAGAGGCCAGAGAATCCCGCCCATTTGCCACTACTGCGATGTAGAGAATTGCAGCACCCAATTTGTCATGTAGCCACATTCTGGGATGCAATAGAGTCACAGAATGATTCAATACAGAAGAAGGCCATTTGACCCGTCACGTCTCTATGAAAGAACTGTCCAATAGGTGGGATTCGATATGTAGCAGGGGACATGTCATCCGCTATGAAATCCCCATCCATTCAGTCCCAAGAGTCCCAATGGAGTGAAATGCCTAATTGGCAGCGGGGATCCTGCTGCTTCCCCCCGGGTCAATTAATTGGTAAATATCTGTGCCTGGAGTGGGCATCCCAACCCCGAGAGCTGCTGGTCAATCAGAGGCCAGCAGCACTGCAGTACTGGGAGTGCAACCATTTAGAGTGAGACCCCATCAAGAGGATCATTCATGGTAAGTGGCACAAGATGGGGTTGCCAGTAAAGCCAAGTGCTGACTGGGGTGGGGAGGTGGTAGAGGAAAGCAACGGAAGGGGGTGACTTTCATTGTGTCCCACCCTTGCTGTTGCCAGCTCCCTCATTTGAGCACAGAGTACCTGGAAATGAGGGCCCACATCATCCACCAGAAAGCCACAGATACCGAATCGGGTTTTCTCACAGTCTCCCCTAATGGCAAGTCCTCCACCCACAGCTGGTGGGTTACCAGTGCATGGTGGCACAATAGGTAGCACTGTTGCTTCACAGCTCCAGGGTCCCAGGTTCGATTCCCGCTTGGGTTAATGTCTGTGTGGAATCTGCACGTTCTCCCCGTGTCTGCGTGGATTTCCTCCGGGGACTCTGGTTTCCTCCCACAAGTCCCGAAAGACGTGCAGTTCGGTAATTTGGACTTTCTGAATTCCCCCTCTGTGTACCCGAACAGGCGCTTGAATGTTGCGACGGGGGACTTTTCACTGTAAGTTCATTGCGTTGTTAATGTAAGCCTACTTGTGACAATAAAGTGGAGGTGCTGGCGTTGGACTGGGGTGAGCACAGTAAGAAGTCTTACAACACCAGGTTAAAGTCCAACAGGTTTGTTTCGATGTCACTAGCTTTCGGGGCACTGCTCCATTTCACCTGAGGAAGGAGCAGTGCTCCGAAAGCTAGTGTTTGAAACAAACCTGTTGGACTTTAACCTGGTGTTGTAAGACTTCTTACTGTGACAATACAGATTATTATTATTATTAACTGGATGGGGTCATCGAGTGGCACTTAAATGGCCACCCAAAGGCCATTTGGCTTGGGGACGTGAAGGCATCACAAGGCACCTGCCCTGGACTGAGACCGTAAGAACATAAGATATAGGAGCAGAATTAGGCCACTCGGCCCATCGAGTCTGCTCCGCCATGATCGAATATATACAATATATTTCTCATCACCATTTTCCTGCCTTCTCCATTAAACCCTGAGCCATTTATTAATCAAGAACCTATCTATCTCTGTCATATAGACACTCAGTGATTTGGCCTCCACAGCCTTCTGCGGCAAAGAGTTCCACAGATTCACCACCCTCTGGCTGAAGAAATTCCTCCTCATCTCTGTTTTAAAGGATCGTCCCTTCAGTCTGAGGCTGTGCCCTTAGGTTCTAGTCTCTCCGACCAGTGGAAACATCCTCTCCACGTCCATTTGTACCGAAGTACAATGAGAAGTATTGTTCTGCCACAGCCCTGACAGATCCTTCCATACGTGAAAAACACACGGGGTGGGATTTTCCGCTGGCCAATGCTGGAATTGAGTAACACGAGTGGGCAGAGAAGTGGTTTTGACGCTGAAATCGTGGTGGACGCCGGTTTCACGCCAAATTGCAATTCTCTGGTGCCTCATCAGTGGCATCAATGCGTTTCACTCTGCACGTACAGTAAACACTTGTGCTTTTATAAATCGAGAAACAGGCACCCGGCTGGGGCCGGGGGGTGGTGGGGGGAGGGGGGGGGGGGGTCCAGTCAGGGCTGGTGGGGGGAGGAGGGGGGGCACCAGAGGACAGGCTGTGGGGCCGGGGTGACTCTCCCATGGGACTCGGAGACTTGGTTGGTGCCCAGGCATTGCCCGCCACTGCCATGGTCTGCAAGGCAGCCAACTTGCTGTGTATCCCAATGACCACCCACCTTGGCCCCTGGTTCTGCAGAGAGATGCTGGCTGTATGGATCTCCCCAACCCACCAACCCACACCCCAGCCCCTACCTTCCACCCCACCACCCCGCACCCCACCCTCTGCCTTACCACCCCCTCCAAAACCAGCTGATGCCCACCGGTGGGGCGTCACGCACTCCACCCAAGTACAACACCCAAAGTAGACCCTACAGGGGGGGCACCGGACGGGGGCCGCGGTGCGTACCACTGGAAAGGGCAGTACCAGTCGATGATACCCCTGCTAGCAGGGATGGGCACCAGGGCTAGAGGCCCCCACGTGCCAGGTATCAAAAGGGCCAGGAGTGCAGGGATGGGGGAGAGGTGGGACTTGCGGTAACAGGGTCCAAAGTGCCAACCGGGCCCACTGTGTAGCCCTGTGGACCTGGTCAGGCACAGGGATTCTGCACCATGCTAACATGTCGGCCTTTCACCCCCTGCAGACAATGGATATTGGAATACAGCCAGCAATGGTGGCCTTCCTCCTAGTCGTTGCAGCCCTGGAGGATGCCCTGCGGCTGTACGAGCTGGAGCTGCTCGAGGAGGAGGAAGCTGCAGCAACGGAGTGTGCCCCAGAGGAACAGGAGGCAGCCACTGAGGATGGAGAGCTGCCCGAGGAGGTAGAATAGGAGGAAGAGGTGCCAAGGAGGCACTGCATGAGGCCTTGCGTGTACCGGCAGAATCTGTCATTTGAGGACCTGCCGGACCGGGCATGCCATCAAATACTCCGACTGAGCAGGGGGAGTATCTACCAGATCGTGGCGCACCTGGCACCGCGGGTGTATGGGGGAGGACATCCGTTCCCGGTGACCATCAAGGTGACGGTCGGTCTGAGCTTCTACACAACTGGGTCCTTCCTGGCGCCCAGTGGGGGCCTGTCCGTGATCTCACAGAGTTCGGTGCACAGGTGCATCCGTGCCACCGCAGAGGCAAGATAGACCTGGTCGGCTCAATACATCCATTTCAATGTGGACCAAGTCCACCAGGATGCCCGGGCAGTGGGGTTCGCTGTCATTGCCAAGAAATCCTTGGTCCAGGAGGTGATCGACAGGATTCATGTCACCCTACGCAGACCTTCAGATGATAGGCCGCTCCAAAGGGGTTCCACTCGATAAGCGTGCAGCTGATGTGTGACTATCAGATGTACATCATGCAAGTCTGCGCCCAATATCCGAGCAGTGTGCACGACACCTTCATCCTTGTACACTCAACAATTCCTAGCCTCTTTGATACGCACCCCCAACTGTGAGGTTGGCGCCTGGGTAACAGGAGCTATACGCTGCGGTTGTGACTGATGACACCTATCTGGAGGCCACAGACTGACGCAGGGACCCGCTACAACACGCCCATGCAGCAGCCAGGAGCATGACCGAGATGTGCTTCAGCCTCCTGAACATGCGGATCAGATACTGGACCACTCTGAAGGGAACCTACAGTATGGCGCTGGGAGGGTGGTCTGCATCATGGCGGCCTGATGTGTCATCCACAACATCACGCAGCTAAGGGAGGAGGATGAATGCCAGGCCTCCTCCAATGAGGAGAATGTGGAGGCGAGCAAGGATGGGTAGTGTCATATTATACATCTATGTATATAATGAAGTGCAGACAGGCAGTGATTGACACACAGGATGACCAGTAAGCACACAGAACAGAGCAGCTAATCACCAGACAGGACACGACCACTATAAAGCCAGAGAGCACCAGTTCTCCCACTCTCTCGGGACCCAGCCTCTGAGACAGTCAGAGCTCGTGAGCTAGCCAGTGCCTACACCATGTGGTAGCTAGGTTAGTCTGGTCAGGCTAGTGTCAGGTCTCCAGTCAAGTCAGCATAGTGTCGACCCACAGTTGAACATGTATAATAGTTTGGATGTTGAATAAAATCGTGTTGCATTTTATCAAGTGTTGGAGGTCTGTCTCTCAACAGGTTCACCTCGACCCAGCCGACCCAACACATCAGGTAGGACATGGGGCCTGGGCAGGCACCGGATCCGCAGAACGTGTGAGCAGGGCAAGCATGCATGGCACACTCTGATCACCTCCAGTTTCACCGACTACAGTGGGGGAACTGATCAGGGGCACAGAGACCCCTGAGGGGGTGGGAGTTGGTGGTGAGATGAGTGTGGGACACCGGAACGGTGAGTGCTGGATGAACTGCGGTCCCTGAGCCAAGCCCACCCCCAGCGTCCTCCCATTCTCCCCACCCCCCACCCAATGTGGCCAGCCCAGAACAGCCCACCCCTCACACCCTTCTGACAGACCACCAAGGCAGGTTGGAACATTGTGAACAGGTGTTTAATGTGAAAACATAAATACAGATACGTGCACTAGCACCTGTCACTAAACTCTGCCCTGCACCTCTGCCAACTTAACTGGTGTCGACTTTTCTGGCCTTACGGGCCCTAACACTATGTCTAGATGGATCCCCAGACAGTACAACAGGAGTGGAGGTGAGCCATCTGGCAACTGCCAGCCCTGAAAGACCGAACTCGTCTCGGCCAAGGTCTGCATGCTTTCGGCCACGGAGCACCGGGAGTGGACCACCTCCATCTCGGCCAGCGCCGGCACAGATTGCCGGAGGCCTTGGACATGTAGATCCAAAGCTGCAACCCTTGCCCCAAGGCCTCCACTGTGGATGCCGCACGTGCGGTGTTAGCCTGGGTGACATGCAGAGGATCATAGAATCGTAGAATCATAGAATTTACAGTGCAGAATGAGGCCATTCAGCCCATCAAGTCTGCACCGGCCCTTACAAAGAAAACCCTACTGAAGCCCATGTATCTACCCTATCCCCGTAATCCAGTAACCCCCACTTAACATTTTTTGGACACTAAGGGCAATTTATCATGGCCAATCCACCTAACCCGCACATCTTTGGACCGTAGGAGGAAACCGGAGCACCCGGAGGAAACCCACGCAGACACGGGGGGAGCGTGCAGACTCCGCACAGACAGTGACCCAAGCCGGGAATCGAACCTGATACCCTGGAGCTGTGAAGCAACAGTGCTAACCACTGTGCTACCATGCTGCCCATGGCCAGCACCACCTCCTGCTCCTACACATGGTTGGATTCCTCCACCTGTGCCTGCAGGAGCTGGATGCTTGCCGACAGCCCCTCATGTAGACCCTATCTCTGCGACATGATCGATGGGACTGTGCGTCCTAGAAGCCCAAAACTCATCTGGATGGCACCTTTTTCCTGGGGTCAGCCTGCCCTCCACCTGATATACTGGAGCAGCTGTGTGGTGCGCAAACGATAGTGTCCCAGATGCCTCTTCACTAACATGCCCAACCGAGGTGAGTGTCTCTGGGATAGTGGAGGGTGTTGGACACACCAGTGACGGGAAAGCTGTGTCATCATTGGTCGAGGGTTGATGGCTTTCATCCGTTTCGGTGTCCTTGTGGCTGCTCGGCATCTGGGGCTCTGGCTGTGGCTGAAGGTGGGAAGGGGAGGTGGGTGTCACCAGGTGGACCTGCCCCATCACCAGCAGCTCCTGCCATACACAACACAGGACACATGATGAGACTGCGGGCTGCGGGGGGTGGGGGGAGGGGGGACTGGGTGTGATGGGGGGGGTGGGGAGCATGGTTGAGGGGGTAGTGTGAGTGTGGTGGCGATATGAAGGTGGTATGGGGTGAGGGTGGTGTTGGGGGGGGACATGTCATGGGGAACTGCATCTCAGCCGGATCTCATGAAAAGTAAACTTGAATCACTTCTGCTCTGCTTATTAAAATGGTCAGAGGCCTTTGCAACAGGAACTGTTTTTGTTGTTGGGAGTAATATATGTAAAAGACTGCAGATCTCCTTTTAAAGCTGTTTTTACAAACATTTGCCTTTCCCTGGTATCTGACAATCAGTCTCTCACCAGCCCAGAAGAATCCACACAGTGAAAAAAAAATGGGGCTCAATAATGAAGCTTCTCTTATTAAAGAGGAGACTGTGCTATCAATCACACGTAACCGACCATTAGCGACACGTTCATGCATCATCTTGCTATGTGACATTTAATAACGGCAGAAGAATCATGTGTGGTCAACTTAATTTACATGATTCATCATTTGCGTTGCCGAACTCTGGTCGGCAGCATCGGGGGGGGGGGGGGGGGGGGGGGTGGGGTTTAGAAAACCAATGGTAAACTTTGATACCAAGTGGCAACATTTTGTTATCAGAGAGCAGTGCTTGATGTTCAGTCATGTCAAAAGCGGCTGACAAACTGGTGTAAATAGTGGCTCATTCTACACCACAAAAAATGGCATTATTCATCATGGCTGAGAAAGTGGGGGAATCGAGGGAGGTGGGATTTGCTTCATTGCTATGCAGCTATACTTTTCAATTTAGCCTTAGATGACTTCGGCATGTTGGAGGGAAACCATCTTCAACTTGCTCGAGTGATTTTTCATGGTTCAGGCTCAAGCGTGTTGTCCAAATGCAAGGTTATTACTCAGACACGGAATATAGCAATTACGATTACACAGTAATCTCATGCAGACTCAAGCCGCTCACAATCTACCACCAGTGCTTCAGATGCGGGGGGACCAAATGTAATCCTTCCAAGTTTGCTGATGACACAGAACTAGTTGGGAATTTCTCCCATGAATAGGATGGAAATAGAGGGATACGAACCCAGGAAGTGTAGAAGATTTTAGTTTAGTCGGGCAGCATAATCGGCACGGGCTTGGAAGGCCGAAGGGCCTGTTCCTGTGCTGTACATTTCTTTGTTCTTTGTTCTTATATCCTTGTTTCTATGTTCCTATCAGGCTTGCTCCCTGTTAAATAGACTTCAGACTATCCGTGAGCTCTCTTCAGCAGGTTCCTTGCTCTTCTGGGGAAATTTTACTTATCCCTCCCACTGAATTCCAGAGTTTTGTCGTTCGATGTTAAGCCATGTCCCCTGCTTCCTCAATACAGACCTCCAGGCTGTCATATAATGCCTGCTTCTATACAAATGGACAGGGACATCCTCGCTATTTATCCATAGATCTCCTATAATTCCTTTCGTTACAGCCAAACTGCCATTGTTCACAACTATTCTAGCTCGACAAGGTCTGAGGATGTGAACAACTTCAAATGGATGGTTTGAATCGAAGCTGGGAATGTTTTGATGAGCAAGTAGAGCAAGACAGATTCAAATGGATGTTGTTTTTTTGCGATTGTATTGTGCTGTGTAATATTTCAGTGATTATTTTGGAGAAATTAGTCATGGTTGTAGTTAGATGAGCGCATCGAATTACATAATAATCTTTATTAGTGTCACAAGTAGGCTTACATTAACACAGCATGAAGTTACTGTGAAACCCCATAGGATTTACCATACAGAAACAAGACATTTAGTGCAAACTGGTCTGTACCAGTGATGATGCCTCCTATCAGGTCATTTAATTTAATCCTAACATTGTATCGTTCTACTTCTTTTGCCCTCCTGTGTTTATACACCTTCCCTTAAAGATATCTGTGCTATTTAGCCCAATTTATGCTTGAGGTAACATGTTCTACTTTCCAACCACTCTCTCAATAAAGAAACTTCTGTCAAACTTCCATTGGATTTATTTGTGACCATCCTTGGAACATAGTAGCATGACAAGGCCATTTGGCACTTTTAGCCTGCTCCACTATTTGCTAAGATCTGAACTGGTTGTGGTCTCAGCTCCACTTTCCTGTCTGCCTCTCATAACCTTTGACTGCCTTGTCCAGCACAAATCTGTCTAACTCAGCCTTGAATAAATGTAAAGACCCAGCCTCCACTGTGAGGGGTGCACAGTGGTTAGCACTGCTGCTTCACATGCGCCAGGGACCGGGTTCAATTCTGGCCTTAGGTCACTGTCTGTGTGGAGTTTTCACTCTCTCCCCATGTCGGCATGGGTTACCTCTGGGTCGTCCGATGCCCTCCCACACAAAGATGTGCAGGCTGGGTGGATCGGTCATGGTAAATATACCCCTTAGTGTTCAAAGATGGACAGGTTAGGTGAGGTTACAGGGAAAGGTGGGCGAGTGGGCCTGGGCAGGGTGCTCTTTCTGAGGGTCAGTTCAGACTCAATGGGCTGAATAGCCTCCTTCTGTACTGGAGGAATTCTATTCTATTCTACTTTCTAAGGAAGATAATTCCACACACAATAATTCTTTGCGAATAAAGTTTCTCCTCATCTCTGTCTTAAGAAAGGTGAGCTTATTCTTAAACTATGGGCTGAATTATGCATTCATGCTCTTCCACACTTGGAAGCACCTTAAGGGTACCTATGGCCTGATGCCGCCATGGCTCTCATTGTATCCTCTCTCTGCGTCATATCTGGGCACCCTCACAGACATCATTAACCATCATTTCAGTGGACAGCCCTTGTCACCTACAAGCCTTCCTTCCAAGGAATCAGGACTGATGAAAAGGTCTGGAACCTGTGAGTTACTAAGCTTATAGGAGTCGTGACTGCTGCCCGAGTACCATGCACACACCTGCATGATCCACCGATTATAGTTGCACACCAGCTGGAGTTGAGTGAGTGGAAGCTTTTCCTGTTCATGAAGGGACCTGGCTGTTCAGCAGGAGCCTTTATGGCAATGTGAGTTCAATCAGTGTCTCCCTATGTTCTGGAGAAACATGCAATTGCTGCAAATCTTCCTGTTCTATCCATTTGTCTCTGGACATCCCATGTGAAAGAAATGTAATTCCCAGCCCTTCATAACATTGTATCTGTGAAGACCTTTAAGCAATGGTGAGCAGTAGGCTGTCTAATGCCACCAGGATCTCCATAGGCTCCCTAGAACAAGCAGGTTGCAAATAAGTTCAGCGGAACAGTTTCCTGCAATGCGACAGGCATCGAGTGGGCCCCAGTGCAGTTAAATACAATCTCCCCTGTAAACATCTCGCAAAGTGGTGTCACTGTGGCTCTTGAAGAACATTCTGGAATATAAAACTAGCAAAGATGATTGATGCAGGTAGGGCAGTGGATGTTGTCTATATGTAAGGCCTTTGACAAGGTCCCTCATGGTAGACTGGTACAAAAGGTGAAGTCACACGGGATATGGGGTGAGCTGGCAAGGTGGATACAGAACTGGCTAGGTCATAGAAGACAGAGAGTAGCAATGGAAGGGTGCTTTTCTAATTGGAGGGATTTGACTATGGTGTTCCGCAGGGATCAGTGCTGGGACATTTGCTGTTCGTAGTATATATAAATGATTTGGAGGAAAATGTAACTGGTCTGATGAGTAAGTTTGCAGACGACACAAAGGTTGGTGGAATTGCGGATAGCGATGAGGACTGTCAGAGGATACAGCAGGATTTTGATCGTTTGGAGACTTGGGCGGAGAGATGGCAGATGGAGTTTAATCCGGACAAATGTGAGGTAATGCATTTTGGAAGGTCTAATGCAGGTAGGGAATATACAGTGAATGGTAGAACCCTCAAGAGTATTGAAAGTCAGAGAGATCTAGGTGTGCAGGTCCACAGGTCACTGAAAGGGGCAACACAGGTGGAGAAGGTAGTCAAGAAGGCATATGGCATGCTTACCTTCATTGGTCAGGGCATTGAGTATAAGAATTGGCAAGTCATGTTGCAGCTGTATAGAACCTTAGTTAGGCCACACTTGGAGTATAGTGTTGTAGAGGGTGCCATCTCCGCTACTCCACTACTGGGCCGATATCTGGGGTTTGAATATCTGTGTGTGTCTCTCTCCAGCTGGCACTGAAACTTCAGAGGCCAGGGGATGTCGCACTGGGACACTTCCACTGAAGAGAGCACTGATTCAAGCCTGCCGTTTATTCCTAACCGACAGCCTGAGACTTATATCACACAGATCTCCAGACCCCTACCAATACCCAGGTGATTCTCTCTCTTGCCGGTGGTGCAACAGCCACCCGGTTCCTACTCCACTAGAGTAGCTTTCCCAAGAGAGAGAATAGGACACTGCTGTTTATTCCCTAACCAGCAGTCTGTCCTGAGTGAATCGCTCAAGATGACCCTTGATTCCTGAACCCGGAATTAAGGTGAGGAGTATTTTAACAATGACTTGGTCAGAGGTCGCTGGTGAAAGATTGAAGAATTTAAACGACTCCAATTAGCATCAAATCAAGATTTATTGTAAAACCCAGGTCAAAATCATCAACAGAAGAAACACAATAAAATCTTATGCTCTAATACAACTAAGTCTATTCAAAAGGTAATATAGCGGACACAACGAAAATTCTTACGGTTACACAGGTTTTAGCAAAATCACAAGGCACAAAACAAGTTCCCTTCCCCAAAGCCTCAACCACTATTAAAATCAAGGGAGCTTCGCAAGCTGCTGCGGGTTACTTACGGTCACAGGCTGCAGAGGTCAAGTCAGGGGTGCAGAGGTCGAGCCAGGAACGAAGAGCCCCTACTCGAAAACACAGCCCCTTTTATATAGTTATACCTGGCTTTGTTCTGTGATCGGCCAGCCCCTTTTGCATTGAAAAGGTAGGTTTTCAAAGTTCCCGCTGGCCCCGCCCCCTTTGGGCCGGTCAGAGCTGTATGTTTCCGGGGTATTCCTTGCAGGTCCGCTTCTTCCAGCTAGGCAGACCTGCGCGATTTGAATTTGGCGCTGGCTCCGCCCCCTTCTTTCAGTGAGTTTCTGCCGGTAGCTCCTGTCAAGATTGGAGTACCTCCCCCAGGTCCGCCTCCAACTTGGTTTTTTCTGCCGGTAGCTTCTGTCAAGCTTGGAGTACCTCCCCTAGGTCCGCCTCCAACTTGGTTTTTTTCAGACCTGCGCGATTTGAATTTGGCGCTGGCTCCGCCCCCTTTCTCCCAGTGAGTTTCTGCCGGTAGCTCCTGTCAAGATTGGAGTACCTCCCCCAGGTCCGCCTCCAACTTGGTTTTTCCTCTACCGCTGATTTTCTAGGGGCTTTTCCAGCGCAATATGCTGGACTCGGACAGTCTGATTTCTAGTTTTAATGAGGTTAGGCTCTTCTGTGGAGAATTTCAGTGTCTTCCAGCTGCTCCGGAGATGGCTGCTGTTCTCACCTCGCTATGTTGATGGGGTGCTAATTGGATTCTGCTCTGGTGGAGGCCAGGTCATTTACATTTGCATGGGGCTATGACCATCCCATTGTCCTGCTTGCATGCAAGCCTCCTGTGTATTCCCGTGCCCCTTTGTCTGTGTCTTGATGTTATCTTGTTTGTCTGGCTCCTTCTTCCTTGTAGCTCCTAGGGGGGTGTTTGTAAATGTTTATGTATTTATGCCCTTACTCAGCTCAGCGGGCCAAGCCTGCTGGGAAAACTGGTTCTGTTCCCTTGGCTGGAAAGTCGGTTTACAGTCTCTGAGTTTCTCCAAAAAGGGCCGAATTGCCCGAAAACCTTACAGTGTTTAATTCTGGTCGCCAGACTACCAGAAGCATGAGGAGGCTTTAGAGAGGGTGCAGAAGAGATTTACCAGGATGTTGCCTGGTATGGAGTGCATTAGCTATGAGGAGCGGTTGAATAAACTCGGTTTATTCTCACTGGAACGACGGAGGATGAGGGGCGACCTGATAGAAGTCTACAAAACTATGAGGGGCATAGACAGAGTGGATAGTCAGAGGATTTTCCCCAGGGTAGAGGGGTCAATTACTAGGAGGCATAGGTTTAAGGTGCGAGGAGCAAGGTTTAGAGTAGATGTACCAGGCAAGTTTTTTTACACAGTGGGTAGTGGGTGCCTGGAACTCGCTGCAAGAGGAGGTGGTGGACGATAGTGACATTTAAGGGGCACCTTGACAAATACATGAATAGGATGGGAATAGAGGGATCTGGACCCAGGAAGTGTAGTCGGGCAGCATGGTCGGCGCAGGCTTGGAGGGCCGAAGGGTCTGTTCCTCTGCTGTACTTTTCTTTGTTCTTTGTTTGTTCTTCAATGGCGACCAATATGGCAACTGTCATTGATGTTTGTGAAATCCCATTTAGTTCACTAATGTGGGGTTGAGGTGAGGGGCGAAATTCTCCCGAAACGGCGCGATGCCGCCGACTTGCGCCCAAAACGGCGCCAATCAGACGGGCATTGCGCCGCCCCAAAGGTGTGGAATGCTCCGCATCTTTGGGGGCCGAGCCCCAACATTGAGGGGCTAGGCCGGCGCCGGAGGAATTTCCGCCCCGCCAGCTGCCGGAAACGGCCTTTGTTGCCCCGCCAGCTGGCGCGGAAATGGCATCCCCGGGCGGCGCATGCCGACCAGCGTGGATGTGGGTGACGGCCTGGGGGGTTGGCCGCTGGAGAGGTGATGGCATGGCCGCAGTCTGTGTGTGTGGGGGAGAGGTGTGTGTAGGGTTGTGTGTGTGTGTGTGTGTGCGGCGGGAGGTGGGGGAGTGTTAGAGTTCGGTGGGCTCCGGGGGAGTGCCGGGAGGCGGGGTGAGCGCCGGGGACGGGAGGATGACTGCGGGGATGGGGATGGGGGACGGGGGACGGGGGACGGGGACGGGGGGTGCCTGGGGGGGGGGGGGGGTGCGTGCCGGGGAGGGGGATGGGGAGGTGGGTGCTGGGGAGGGGGACGGGGAGGTGCGTGCCAGGGAGGGTGGCGGGGGGGTCCATGCCGGGGAAGGGGACGGGGGGGGTCAGTGTCGGGGAGGGGAGGTGTGAGGGCAAGTGAGTTTGTCCACCTGGCCAGGTGCCAGCCTCCAACAGTCGCGCCCATGCGGTCCATGCCACCTGGCTGAGGGGAGGAGGGGTATGGGCAATGATGACATGTCGTCGTTTACCCCCCCCCCTCGCAGGCCGTCATGTTTTACGGTCAGCCAGCGATGTTGGCCGCCGTGGCAGCAGCCGCTAATGCCAATGTTGCCCTGGATGAGGAGGAGGATGAGGAGTGTGCCAGAGAGGTGGCGCAGGCTGCCGCAGAGGGGTAGGCGTCAGCCGACCAGGCTGGAGGAACACCCGCCCGACAGGACGAGGAGGGGGAGGAGGACGTCGCGGCGCCACGGCAACGGAGGCACTCGAGGACGCCCCGTGTGTACCGGCCCCGGGTGTCGTACCAGAACCTCACGGACTGGGAATGCAGGAGGAGACTCCGGATGAGCCGGGAAACCGTGGCACACATCTGCCAACTGCTGGCACACCTGTCAGCGCGTGGCACTGGCGGGGGGACACCCTCTCCCCGTGTCGGTCAAGGTTACGGTGGCCCTGAACTTTTATGCCACAGGGTCAGGCTCACACAGTTGCCGGTGGACGCGTGTCTATTGCAGGCCATGGAGGATGATGACAACCCGCCCTGCGGTGAGCTCCTGGCTCCACATCATTGGACTATGTCTGACCCATGGCCACAGTACCACCATCCACCCAGACCATCCCTGCATGCAGCTCTGACACTGCTGCGCACGGTCCTGTCCTCTGCCCGGGGGGATGTTGATGGCGGCTCAGGGGGAAGGGGGCAGACTCACCAAGGGGCTGAGGTAAGACCACCCCTCACACACACACTTGAGCTCAACGTACATGACACCCCCGCACGCTTTGGACAGAGCCCAAAGGCAGCTTCTGTAGGTGTAACATTGGCTTTAATAACGAAAGCAGTTCATGCACGTGCCCTAGCCCCTAAAATTCATCTGTGCCCTGCATCCGTGCCAACCTACTCAGTGTCTAATTGTTTGGCCTTACGGGCCCTCTGACTACGCCTAGGTGGTTCCCCAGACGGTACAGCAGAACTGGAGGTGGACTCCTGTGATTCCTGCCTCTGACACAGGATCCCTTTGGCGGCCGCTTCCTGGGGCGTCCTGGCCTAGATGGGCCAGGCTGCGGCCCGGGCGACTGGGATGGCAAGCTGCCAGCCTATCCTGCCCGTTGCCCACCCGATGTACCTGGGACAGAAGAGGGGGAGCCCGAGGTGTTGAGGTGTTCCGGGACCTCCCCTACAGGGGGACCCGGGACGGACCACAGCACCTCCTCCTCCCTCGGTGTGCCCGATAGCCCCGGGCCTCTACATGGGTGGGGGATGCGAACGGACTGGCCATCCGACGCCCCCCCGACATCTGGTGCTGCCAGTCCTGGAGGCCCGTGCTGGTATCGACAAGGGTCTGCAGGTTTGCAGACATGGAGCTCAGGGAGTTGGCAATCCCTGTCTGTGACTGTGCGACGCCGGCTAGCACATGGGCAATGTCGCCGATGCCCTTAGCGATGGCCTGCTGAGACTGGGCCATTTCCTTCTGAGACTGGGCCAAGACGTTGAGCGCCTCTGCCATCTGCCACTGGCTCATGGCCTCCTGTGAGAGGGCAGCCATGTCCTGGGCCACAGACGCCGCCTGCACGGAAAGCCCCAGGCCTTGCAAACCGTTCCCCATGTCTGACACCGTCGCACCCATTGCCTCCACCGCGGACGCCATCTGTGCGGTGTGGGCCTGGGTGGCACGCATGACCGGCACCACTGCCAGCTCCTGTACTGTAGCCGCCGCAAGCTTGTCGTCACCCTCTTCGCTCGTCCCAGGTTCGGTGGTTGCATCGGACCTATGGGTGGGTGTGCTAGCTCCAGGTACCGGGACGGCTGTGTTGTGCGCACCAGTGAGTGTACCAGACGCCTCATCGCTAAAGTGCCCAATCGAGGTGAGTGTCTCTGCGATGGCGGAGGGTGTTGGAGATAGCAGTGGCGTTGTGTCGTGCGCATTGTCCGACTCTGAGTCCATGGTACTTTGGGGTGGCGGTTCGTCTCCACCCATCCACTCTGTGTCACTGTCCTGTATTTCAGTTTCCTGGGTAGGGGTGTCTTGGGTAGTGGTCTCTTAGGTAGGGGTCTCCTGGGTAGGGGTCTCCTGGGTAGGGGTGTCCTGGGTTGTGGTCTCCTGGGTAGGGGTGTCCTGGGTAGGGGTGTCTTGGGTTGTGGTTTTGTGGCTCGGCCGCAACGGGGGCCTGTGGCTGCCCCTCTCGTCGCTGGGTGGCACACGCCTGCGTTGCTGCACCCGCACAAGACAGGGGCGTCTTCTCCCTGTTGCTCCAAGTCTCTCCGTCTCCCATGGTCTCCGAGGGGCATCCTGCGGGCGTCGCGTGCCAGAGGGTCCGGGTGTCTCCGACTCCCGTGGTCTCCGAGGGGCATCATGCGGGCGGTCTGCATCTGCGGGGATGGGTGCCTTGACGTTTGCTCCGGCGATACACAATGAAACATGCATGGTTAGACACGCAGGCGGTGATCAGGTGATATGGGGAGGGGGGATATGGGGGATATGGGGACAGGCTGTCGGTGGCTCACTTGCTGGTGGGCCCCCGACCTCTGCATCGGCAACTACCCGGTCCTCAGGTCCGCCAGCCAGTTCCAAGGCTCCCTGGTGTTGTGTGCGTGTTTCTCCTGTGGGGGGTGGTGGCAGGGGTAAAAGGCAACAGTGTTCGACAGGTATATGAATGCACGCCATCGGTTGCGCGCGTATTGCAGAGGTTAAGGTTAGGGCTGGATTCAATTGGGGAAATGGGGGAAGGCGGATATGGGGGAGGGGGGATATGGGGGCTATGAGGGAGGGGGGATATGGGGTGGGGGATATGGGGGATATGGGGGAGGGGGATATGGGGGATATGGGGGAGGGGGGATATGGAGGATATGGGGGAGGGGGGATATGGGGGAGGGGGGATATGGGGATGGGGGATATGGGGAGGGGGGATATGGGGGAGGGGGAATATGGGGAGGGGGATATGGGGAGGGGTATATGGGGAGAGGGGATATGGGGAGGGGGGATATGGGGGATATGGGGAGGGGCGATATGGGGCAGGGGGGATATGGGGGTGGGGGTGTGTGGGGGATATAGGGGAGGGGGGATATGGGGAGGGGGAATATGGGGGATATGGGGGAGGGGGATATGGGGGATATGGGGGAGGGGGATATGGAGGATATGGGGCAGGGGGGTATGGGGGTGGGGGGATATGGGGATGGGGGATATGGGGGGGGTTATGGGGAGGGGGATATGGGGAGGGGGGATATGGGGAGGGGGATATGGGGAGGGGGGATATGGGGGAGGGGGGATATGATGGAGGGGAAAATGGAGGATATGGGGGAGGGGGATATGGGGGAGGGGGATATGGGGGAGGGGGATATGGGGAGGGGTGATATGGGGGATATGGATATCGGGAAGGGAGGGGGGGGGGGGCTCACCCTGGCTGCCCTGACGAGGTCGTTCACCTTCTTGTGGCACTGGGTGTCTGTCCATGGTGTCAGAGCCACAGCGGTGACGGCCTCTGCCACCTCCCTCCACAGACGCCGGCTGTGGCGTGGGGTGACTCTGCAGCCGTGTCCGGATACAGGGCCTCCCTCTTCTGCTCCACTATGTCCAGGAGCGCCTCAATGTCACTGGACTGGAACCTCGGGGCTACGCGCCGGGCGGCCATCCGGTCGGGCCTTCTGATCAGGTGGGGGGAGCAGCGCGTCTTTTGAGCCATCACGCATGTGGCGTGAATGACGGCGCACGGCGTGAACCACGTGAGCCAGCGCGAATAGCGTCACGTCACTGCTAGCCCATTCCGAGCCGGAGAATTAGCGACGTTTGGGGCAGCGCGATGCAGGTGTGATTCGCGCCGTTTTTGGCGCCGGTCGGCGGACATCGCGCCGATATCGGAGAATCCCGCCCCATATGTTCGTCGATCCATAAGGGGAACAAGGAAGAGAAAATACACAAAAAAGAGATAAAAGACCAGCATTCCTGAAGCAACTTATTTTTCAGTTGAGTTGGGTTTCAAAGAGTATACAGCAAATTACTTGTAATTCTTTACTCTGGCACGCAAATGCAGAAACAATTCTGATCCAAAAGGTCCCACAGGCAGCCATGAATGAAAAAGCTGTTAATATTTTTTGGGGGAATGTGGGTCCATGGTGGACTGCTGCTGGGCATTGGGAGAACTCCTTGACCTTTCTTCAATGGTTCCAAAGGTTTTTCATCATTGAGAAAGGACACAAAAAATGAAAGTGTGGTAAATAGTGAGGAGGAAAGCCTTCGATTTCAGGATGATATCGATGTGCTGGTCAGATGGGCAGAACAGTGGAAAATGGAATTTATCCCTGAAAAGTGTGAGGTAATGCATTTTTGGAGGACTAACAAGGCCACGGAATATACAATGAATGGAAGGCCCCGAGGAAGTACAGAGGACAAGAGTGACCTTGGGGCCTATGTACATAGACCCCCGAAGGCAGTAGGGCAGGAAGGTAGATAAGGTTTTTAAGAATGGGATACTTGTCTTTATTAACGGCGGCATAGAATATAAGAGCAGATGGAGCGGTATAAAATGTTGGTTAGGCCGCAGCAGGAGTACTGTGTGCAGTTCTGGTCACCACACTATAGGAAGGAGAAGTTTACACTAGAGCGGGTGCACAGAAGATTCACCAGGATGTTGCCTGGGCTGGAGCGTTTCAGCTATCAAGAGAGACTGGATAGACTGGGATTGGTTTCCTTGGAGCAGAGAAGGCTGAGGGTGGACTTGATTGAGGTGTATAACATTATGATGGACATAGATATGTTGGATAGGAAGGAACTTTTCCCTTTAGCGCAGGGGTCAATAATCGGCAGCATAGATTAAAGGTAAAGGGTAGGAGGTTTATGGGAGACGTGAGGAAAAACATTTTCACCCAGAGGCTGTTGAGTAGCTGGAACTCACTTCCTGAAAGGATGGTAGAGGTGGGAACCCTCACAACACGTAAGAAGCATTTAGATGAACACTTGAAATGCCATCACATACAAGGTTACGGGCGAAGTGCTGGAAAATGGGATTGGAGTAAATGGGTGTTTGATGGCCAGCGCGGACAAGGTGGACTGAAGGGCCTCCGTCCGTGTTGTAAAACCTCTAAGCCTCTATGACACAGGTGGAAAAGTGCCTATTTTTAACATTGCATGTAAAGGATGTCAGCACTGACAATGCAACATCTGCTCCATACTGCACGGGAATAGAAACTGTAAGGAATGAATGACCAGAACATTATCAATGCTGGAGTATATTTCTATATATTTAAAAATATCCTGCATGTATATATAGGAACATAGAACCTATGGAATCAGATGTTTTGTGTAAAGTTTTTTTTAAGCTCAAAGTACAGAGTTAAACTGAAGTTCAAACATAAAATTAGCAGAAACGGCCAGTTCCCTGGACATCCAGTTTATCTATTCTTACTCTGGGAGACCTTCATTTTGCACTGTGAAATTTCAGGCGCTGACTTCTGCACAGTAAAGGTGCAGTCATGTGGAAGAGTATGGTTTCATTGCTCAAGAATTTCCCCGTTCCTCTCACAAGTGGAAATAAGCTTTTAATTTTACATGAAGCTATTGAGTAAGCTTTTTCTTTTGCATATATAGGTCTTATCCAATTAGTACCAGGGAATCCCGTGCAATAAATATTCCTCCTGCCCTGCACTGTTACATTCACCTCCAGCTGTACAGGCAGAGGCGGATTCACCTACCTCATAGCAGGGCACGCAAAGCAGGCTGGTCCCCTCCACCTCTTTGCTTTCTCGAAGACGCCCACCAAAGCCATCAAAGAGTATATCACTCAACAGGTTGCCTCCCCTTCTGCTGTGGATGTCGGTGATGCACCCTAGATATAGCAGTGGGACAGTTTGGGTCACAGGTGTTCAATCGCTGTTAACGTCATTCACCTTTGTAAATACATTTTCTGTTAATGAGAGTGGTCTTGCCATTTGAAAGGATTGAGCAGTTGCATCTATGTACCTTCATATTGTGAGGGTGAGCCATTTTCTCACTCAGTGTCCGCCTCCCTTTGTTAGCCTCACACTCAAGCGATATGTAGCTGTCCCGTGATAGTTTCCGTACCCTTGTATTATGTCAGAGAGATGTGTCAAATCCTTTACTGAAGAGCCTGCAAAATGTACTAGCAACCATACTCTTGCAAGACAGTATGGAGTTAGGCATGCTCACTAGCCTTGGAGAGGTAGCTGTCATTATTTCTCGAAATGAGAAGAATACCTTCAGTGGTAGAGCCAAAGTACAAGACTGGCTGCCATGTTGCTTTCTCCAACCTTGCGTGCATCTCAGTCGCCCCAAAAACTTTCTCACAAAGGTGGCCAACGCTGCATCAGGGGCTGGTTTAGCACAGTGGGCTAATCAGCTGGCTTGTAATGCAGAACAATGCCAGCAGCGCGGGTTCAATTCCCATACCGGCCTCCCCGAACAGGCACCGGAATGGGCTTTTCACAGTAACTTCATTGAAGCCTATTTGTGACAATAAGCTATTATTATTATCAACTCTTTTGACACAGCACCTGGCACTGTTATTTTAAATATTACTTCCCAGAGCATCCCAATGGTGGGTTCACCGCTCACCTTTTCCATGATACAAAGATCTGTAGAGGAGCGGGTAGTATTGAGGAAGAAGGCGGGCGTCAGAAGGACTTGGACAGGCTAGGAGAGTGGGCAAAGAAGTGGCAGATGGAATACAATTTTGACAAGTGTGAGATTGTGCATTTTGGAAGGAGAAATCGAGGCATAGACTATTTTCTAAATAGGGAAATGCTTCGGAAATCAGAAGCACAAAGTGACTTGGGAATCGTTGTTCATGATTCTCTTAAGGTTAACGTGCAGGTTCAGTCGGCAGTTCGGAAGGCAAATGCAATGTTAGCATTCATGTCGAGAGGGCGAGAATACAAGACCAGGGATGTACTTCTGAGGCTATATAAGGCTCTGGTGAGACCCCATTTGGAGTATTGTGAGCAGTTTTGGGCCCCGTATCTAAGGAAGGATGTTGCTGGCCTTGGAAAGGGTCCACAGGAGGTTCACAAGAATGATCCCTGGAATGTAAAGCTTGTCATCTGAGGAATGGTTGAGGACTCTGGGTCTGCACTCGTTGGAGTTCAGAAGCATGAGGGGGGATTTTATTGAAACTTACAGGATACTGCGTGGCCTGGATAGAGTGGACGTGGAGAGAATGTTTCCACTTGTAGGAAAAAATAGAAGCAGAGGACACAATCTCAGACTAAAGGGGCGATCCTTTAAAACAGAGATGAGAAGGAATTTCTTCAGTCAGAGGGTGGTGAATCTGTGGAACTCTTTGACGCAGAAGGCTGTGGAGGCCAAATCACTGAGTGTCTTTAAAACAAAGATAGATAGGTTGTTGATCAATAAGGGGATCAGGGTTATGGGGAGAAGTAAGGAGAATGGGGATGAGAAAAATATCAGCCGTGATTGACTGGCGGAGCCAACTCGATGGGCCGAGTGGCCTAATTCTGCTCCTGTGTCTTATGGTCTTTTGGCCAAGACCTCGTGGACCATGAGGGTTGAAGGTGCAAGTGCGAATTCTGAACTTGCTCTCAATGTCACTGGTTTTAAGGGCTTTCAGTCCACTGGCAGAAGAGACAGAAGGAAGATGGCTGCATTCGTTGCCTGTACCTTAATCATCCTGGAATCGTGTGGCTACCAATGTGTCAGGGGCATGTCTTTCATGTTGTACTTCTTCAAGGGCACCTTCACATGCAAGCTGTCCCTTATCCCCCTATTCAGATTCATGCCTTCCTGCTCTTCGTTGACTGAGGATCTCTCAGCCTCCCTCTAACAAGGAGCTCCTCCTTTAAATCTGCAGGTTGTGAAGGTTGCAAAAGATGCAAAAGACCACGATGATGCTGGCCACCCACTGCGGAGAGTGCTGCAGAGACTCTTAAAAGCAGCCCAAACATCATAAAAGCATCTTCACGATATCAATCATCTGCTCGATGACAGATCATATTGGAAGTGCTTCCATCTCCAGCTCCTCCAAGACCGAGTTAGGGAACTGGAGCTGGAGTTGGAAGAACTTCGGATCATTCGGGAGGCAGAAGGGGTCATAGATAGCAGCTTCAGGGAATTAGTTACACCAAAGATTGGAGATAGGTGGGTAACTGTAAGAGGGACTGGGAAAAAGCAGTCAGTGCAGGGATCCCCTGCGGTCGTTCCCCTGAGAAACAAGTATACCGCTTTGGATACTTGTGGGGGGGACGACTTACCAGGGGTAAGCCATGGGGTACGGGCCTCTGGCACGGAGTCTGTCCCTGTTGCTCAGAAGGGAAGGGGGGAGAGGAGCAGAGCATTAGTAATTGGGGACTCTATAGTCAGGGGCACAGATAGGAGATTTTGTGGGAGCGTGAGAGACTCACGTTTGGTATGTTGCCTCCCAGGTGCAAGGGTACGTGATGTCTCGGATCGTGTTTTCCGGGTCCTTAGGGGGGAGGGGGAGCAGCCCCAAGTCGTGGTCCACATTGGCACTAACGACATAGGTAGGAAAGGGGAAAAGGATGTCAGGCAGGCTTTCAGGGAGCTAGGATGGAAGCTCAGAACTAGAACAAACAGAGTTGTTATCTCTGGGTTGTTGCCCGTGCCACGTGATAGTGAGATAAGGAATAGGGAGAGAGAGCATTTAAACACGTGGCTACAGGGATGGTGCAGGCGGGAGGGATTCAGATTTTTGGATAACTGGGGCTCTTTCTGGGGAAGGTGGGACCTCTACAGACAGGATGGTCTACATCTGAACCTGAGGGGCACAAATATCCTGGGGGGGGAGATTTGTTAGTGCTCTTTGGGGGGGTTTAAACTAATGCAGCAGGGGCATGGGAACCTGGATTGTAGTTTTAGGGTAAGGGAGAATGAGAGTATAGAGGTCAGGAGCACAGATTTGACGTCGCAGGAGGGGGCCAGTGTTCAGGTAGGTGGTTTGAAGTGTGCCTACTTCAATGCCAGGAGTATACGAAACAAGGTAGGGGAACTGGCAGCATGGGTTGGTACCTGGGACTTCGATGTTGTGGCCATTTCGGAGACATGGATAGAGCAGGGACAGGAATGGATGTTGCAGGTTCCGGGGTTTAGGTGTTTTAGTAAGCTCAGAGAAGGAGGCAAAAGAGGGGGAGGTGTGGCGCTGCTAGTCAAGAGCAGTATTACGGTGGCGGAGAGGATGCTAGATGGGGACTCTTCTTCCGAGGTAGTATGGGCTGAAGTTAGAAACAGGAAAGGAGAGGTCACCCTGTTGGGAGTTTTTTATAGGCCTCCTAATAGTTCTAGGGATGTAGAGGAAAGGATGGCGAAGATGATTCTGGATATGAGCGAAAGTAACAGGGTAGTTATTATGGGAGACTTTAACTTTCCAAATATTGACTGGAAAAGATATAGTTCGAGTACAATAGATGGGTCGTTTTTTGTACAGTGTGTGCAGGAGGGTTTCCTGAAACAATATGTTGACAGACCAACAAGAGGCGAGGCCACGTTGGATTTGGTTTTGGGTAATGAACCAGGCCAGGTGTTGGATTTGGAGGTAGGAGAGCACTTTGGGGACAGTGACCACAATTCGGTGACGTTTACGTTAATGATGGAAAGGGATAAGTATACACCGCAGGGCAAGAGTTATAGCTGGGGGAAGGGCAATTATGATGCCATTAGACGTGACTTGGGGGGGATAAGGTGGAGAAGTAGGCTGCAAGTGTTGGGCACACTGGATAAGTGGGGCTTGTTCAAGGATCAGCTACTGCGTGTTCTTGATAAGTATGTACCGGTCAGACAGGGAGGAAGGCGTCGTGCGAGGGAACCGTGGTTTACCAAGGAAGTGGAATCTCTTGTTAAGAGGAAGAAGGAGGCCTATGTGAAGATGAAGTGTGAAGTTTCGGTTGGGGCGATGGATAGTTACAAGGTAGCGAGGAAGGATCTAAAGAGAGAGCTAAGACGAGCAAGGAGGGGACATGAGAAGTATTTGGCAGGAAGGATCAAGGAAAACCCAAAAGCTTTCTATAGGTATGTCAGGAATAAGCGAATGACTAGGGAAAGAGTAGGACCAGTCAAGGACAGGGATGGGAAATTGTGTGTGGAGTCTGAAGAGATAGGCGAGATACTAAATGAATATTTTTCGTCAGTATTCACTCAGGAAAAAGATAATGTTGTGGAGGAGAATGCTGAGCCCCAGGCTAATAGAATAGATGGCATTGAGGTACGTAGGGAAGAGGTGTTGGCAATTCTGGACAGGCTGAAAATAGATAAGTCCCCGGGACCTGATGGGATTTATCCTAGGATTCTATGGGAGGCCAGGGAAGAGATTGCTGGACCTTTGGCTTTGATTTTTATGTCATCATTGGCTACAGGAATAGTGCCAGAGGACTGGAGGACAGCAAATGTGGTCCCTTTGTTCAAAAAGGGGAGCAGAGACAACCCAGGCAACTATAGACCGGTGAGCCTTACGTCTGTAGTAGGTAAAGTCTTGGAGGGGATTATAAGAGACAAGATTTATAATCATCTAGATAGGAATAATATGATCAGGGATAGTCAGCATGGCTTTGTGAAGGATAGGTCATGCCTCACAAACCTTATTGAGTTCTTTGAGAAGGTGACTGAACAGGTAGACGAGGGTAGAGCAGTTGATGTGGTGTATATGGATTTCAGCAAAGCGTTTGATAAGGTTCCCCACGGTAGGCTATTGCAAAAAATACGGAGGCTGGGGATTGAGGGTGATTTAGAGATGTGGATCAGAAATTGGCTAGCTGAAAGAAGACAGAGGGTGGTGGTTGATGGGAAATGTTCAGAATGGAGTACAGTCACAAGTGGAGTACCACAAGGATCTGTTCTGGGGCCGTTGCTGTTTGTCATTTTTATCAATGACTTAGAGGAAGGCGCAGAAGGGTGGGTGAGTAAATTTGCAGACGATACTAAAGTCGGTGGTGTTGTCGATAGTGTGGAAGGATGTAGCAGGTTACAGAGGGATATAGATAAGCTGCAGAGCTGGGCTGAGAGGTGGCAAATGGAGTTTAATGGAGAGAAGTTTGAGGTGATTCACTTTCGAAGGAATAACAGGAATGCAGAATATTTGGCTAATGGTAAAGTTCTTGAAAGTGTGGATGAGCAGAGGGATCTAGGTGTCCATGTACATAGATCCCTGAAAGTTGCCACCCAGGTTGATAGGGTTGTGAAGAAGGCCTATGGAGTGTTGGCCTTTATTGGTAGAGGGATTGAGTTCCGGAGTCGGGAGGTCATGTTGCAGCTGTACAGAACTCTGGTGCGGCCGCATTTGGAGTATTGCGTACAGTTCTGGTCACCGCATTATAGGAAGGACGTGGAGGCTTTGGAGCGGGTGCAGAGGAGATTTACCAGGATGTTGCCTGGTATGGAGGGAAAATCTTATGAGGAAAGGCTGATGGACTTGAGGTTGTTTTCGTTGGAGAGAAGAAGGTTAAGAGGAGACTTAATAGAGGCATACAAAATGATCAGGGGTTGGATAGGGTGGACAGTGAGAGCCTTCTCCCGCGGATGGATATGGCTGGCACGAGGGGACATAGCTTTAAACTGAGGGGTAATAGATATAGGACAGAGGTCAGAGGTAGGTTCTTTACGCAAAGAGTGGTGAGGCCGTGGAATGCCCTACCTGCTACAGTAGTGAACTCGCCAACATTGAGGGCATTTAAAAGTTTATTGGATAAACATATGGATGATAATGGCATAGTGTAGGTTAGATGGCTTTTGTTTCGGTGCAACATCGTGGGCCGAAGGGCCTGTACTGCGCTGTATTGTTCTATGTTCTATGTTCTATATTGCCTTATACATCTTGTTGTATCTCTCCTCCTAGTGATTCAGAGAATAACGCATTGGTGTCATGAGCCAACATTTGAGCAGATACACCTTATCCCCAAGAAGCCATCCCTGTAATGGCCGAGGCTCTTTCAATATGTGAGGCACCTGAGAGTGTCTTAGGTTGTATGAGTCATGGGAACTCCTGGGGTGCCTGGAACAAGTGTGCATGATTTGCTTCTGGTTATCACACACCATTTGAACCTTCAAGAAGTGGAACCCTTTTTTGTTAATGAACATCAGGGGCTGCTGCCATGGCGATCTCAAAACCAAACGAATTCAATCGATTGCATTCTGAACTGTAGGGAAGTCTGAGGTAGCTGCAAACCCTGAAATCTGGCTAGCTTCATCAAGTGTGAAGTTCACTTAGCGATGAGCCTTACTATAGAGGACATGCATCACCTCTTTGATACATTTATGCAGTGCAGACTGTGAGATGCTGCATAGGTCCCCTGTGGATCACTGGAACAATCCCTATCCACCCTGTCTATTCCCCTCATAATCTTGTACACCTCAATCAGGCCTTGGTTCTCTGCTCAAGGGAAAACAACCCAAGGCTATCCAAACACTCTTCATAACTTCAGTGTTCCATCCCAGGTAACGTTGCACCTCACTTGTACAGAGGGTAGTGACTGCCTGGAACGCATTGCCATTGGAGGTTGTGGAAGCAGATACATTAACGGGGTTTAAAATGCATCTTGATAAATACATGGATAGGATGGGTATGGAGGGATACAGCACAAGGAAGTGCTGAGGGTTTTGACCAAGGTTGGTATCATGGCCCGTACAGGCTTGGAGGGCCGAAGGGCCTGTTCCTGTCTGTACTGTTCTTTGTACATCTCCAACTTCCCTTGCCCCCACTGGTAGTTGTGCCTTCAGCCATCTTAGCTCTTTGGTCTGGAATTCCCTCTTCACCTCTCTCTTCCTTCAACTCTCTTTTTCACCAAAGTTTGGATTGCCTGCCCTAACATCACTTTTACACTGGATTACTTCCATTTTTTTTTGCCTGACTGCACATCTGCGAAGAGCATTGTGGTCATTTTATTACTTCAAATGAGCTAATGTGTCCTTGTTATTTCAGTAACTCTTTGTATGGTGTAAGAATTACAAAGACAGCTGCGCAAAATTTGTCAGATCCCATTCATTTGTGCTATCCACACACTTAAAATTCCACAACCAAAATCTTTGCTAAGGAGCCATCACACTTGGAAGCTACAAAGCGCGAGTCAAATCGTTTACATCGGACAGAGAAACAAACATTTTAATTAAAGCAATCCATTTAGGGGCTGGGCTAATGCCCTGAATTACTGTATGCTGGCTGCATTGAATAGGCAACAGTTTTCTTCCACAAGATAAATATTGCGGTGATCTTCTGAAATCTAGATAACATTAAAATATAATATTATCAAGTGGAACATGTCATTAACCTGACATTTTTAATCATGAATCGAAAAATTGCGAAATCAGATATTGCTCCTATAAATGTTTCCTTGTCATTAATTTTTTGCATGAAAATCTGTTGGTGCTGCATGAAGAAGCTGGCACTGGCTGGATGAAATCCTGCATTATTATCAGTTTTAAATATTCATGTGCTTTAAGTCCTTCTGATTTTTTTTTCCATCATGCAAAGCCATACTGTAGCATAAGGTGTGGTTTAGATAGTTAAGGCAGACAGGACATTGCGCTATCTTTATAAACCCGAGTTTAAGGTAAACAAGAGGGTAGGGTGGCAGGGAGGGAGGTTAGGGGTTGGATGATGGACACATTTTGCTCCAGCTTTGCTCTAAGTTTACTGACTTTAAATTAGTCCCTGGTGTAAGTATTCTGAATTTCAATCTGAATTTGTAATCTTGATGCATTTTGGAGAATGCTAATGGCACCCCTTGGGTTCAACCAAAATGGGATATAAATAGTGATTAAGTGCCTATTATGGATGCACCTCCAGCTGCATAGCAATCTGGATGAGCGGAACTACGAGCAAATGCATGTGAGATTTGGCCCAATAACCTGCACTCTGCCAGAAAGGCTAATAATTGGTACAATTATAAATGACAAAAAAAAAAGAAAATCGCTTATTGTCACAAGTAGGCTTCAAATGAAGTTACTGTGAAAAGCCCCTAGTCGCCACATTCTGGCGCCTGTTCAGGGAGGCTGGTACGGGAATTGAACCGTGCTGCTGGCCTGCCTTCAAAGCCAGCGATTTAGCCCTCTACTAAAGGGCAGCACGGTAGCATTGTGGATAGCACGATTGCTTCACAGCTCCAGGGTCCCAGGTTCGATTCTGGCTTGGGTCACTGTCTGTGTGGAGTCTGCACATCCTCCCCGTGTGTGTGCGTGGGTTTCCTCCCACAGTCCAAAAATGTGCAGGTTAGGTGGATTGGCCATGATAAAATTGCCCTTAATGTCCAAAATTACCCTTAGTGTTGGGTGGAGTTACTGGGTTATGGGGATAGGGTGGAGGTGTTGACCTTGGGTAGGGTGCTCGTTCCAAGAGCCGGTGCAGACTCGATGGGCCGAATGGCCTCCTTCTGTACTGTAAATTCTATGACTAAACCAGCCCCTAATTATAACAGGCAGGATGAATTAATAAGCTACCTTGCTGGTTATTGCTTCGACTGATCATACTCACTCCTTCCACCATCACATTTGTTACGAAATCCCCTTTCCTATCGCATGAGCGCCAAGGTCCCAGGTTCGATCCCGGCTCTGGGTCACTGTCCGTGTGGAGTTTGCATATTCTCCCTGTGTTTGTGCGGGTTTCGGCCCCACAACGCAAAAATGTGCAGGGTAGGTGGATTGGCCAAGCTAAATTGCCCTTTAATTGGAAAAAATGAATTGATTTTAAAAATAAAATTTATTTTAAAAAATTAAAATAGTATGGCATGAGCGATTCTAACAGAAGCTTGGCTGCTTCTCAAAAGCATCAATGCTTCATAAAAAAATGTCAGAAAATACTTAAATACCTATTATGGTGAAGCAAGCAAAATTAGAAATTCTTCCAAGATGGAGGCACACACAAGCGTATGCCCAAACTGGATTATCGCTATTTTATTATGCAACAAAACTAACATGGTTTTGAATATAATACTGGGTATCATGGAATATTTCATTCACTTAATGTTCAAATTAGTTATTTCTAGCTGTATAACTTTTTTTTAACTTAGCTTTGAAATTTCAAAATAATAACGGACATTAGTTAGCACATTTATGAATTTCACCTGAACTGCAACCTTCCTAAATTTTAATGTTGAGCTTCACATCGTCCCAGGCTGAACCCACCATGTGTGAATTGCTAACTAGTCCCCAAACTACCTGGGCTGGATTTCCCGCCGGCGGGATTCTCCGTTGCGCCGGCAGCGCACCCACGCCCACGGGTTTCCCAGCAGCATGGGGTGATCACAATGGGAAATTCCATTGGCAGGAGGCGGGAACGGAGGATCCCGCTACCGGCGAGAGCGCGCCGCCCAGGAAAAAGTGGCTGGAGGACCGGAGAATCCCGCCTTCCAACTTTTGTGCGATCTCAGGAGAGGATTAATGAGGCATATAAAATGATGAGGGTCCCCGATAGAGTGGATAGGAGGATCTATTTCCATGAACAAGGGTCAATAATCGGGGGCATTGACTCAAAGTAATCAGGAGGGGGATTAAAGGAGAGTTGAGAAGTTGTTTATTCACCCAGAGGGTTCGTGGTAGAACCAGACATCTTCATCGCATTAATTAAGTACTTAGATATGGACATGGAAGTGCCGTAACTCCAATGCTATGGACCAAGAGCCAGAAAGTGGAGTTGAGTTGAATAGCTCTTCCTTGGCCAGCAACGTTACAGTGGGTTTTGTGCTGTAATTACTTATGATTGTGTGATCTTTTCAGACTAAAAGTGTCCTTATATTTAACCTGTAGAATTAAGTCACCCATAAGACAAAGATTTACAGACCTTCAGGGTGACAAAAGAAACCTTTCTAAATGTCCTCAAAGAATCAAAGCAGATTGATGTAATATGATAAAAGTCATTCATGTGCGGCTCCAACAAAAACTTTCACTTATTTGAAGTGAAAGCTTTCACAAACTTCAGGTTCTGTTCCCATCTGAGTGTGTTTCCTTAAATTGCTCAGCTGCCCTTCAAAACTGATCCTTAAATGTGCAGGAAAATAAAGCAGAAAGCTCATCCATTGCTTTGTGAGCATCTCAAATTAGGTTCTCCTCCATATAATCTTGCCTGACACAACAAGAAAAGTAGTTATTTGCATTGATGGAGGTAGGTTCTTCAATCGTTTTGCCTTTTCTTGCACACATTTAATAACTCTCCATCTGTAAACCAGCTTAAAGGCTAAATTCGAGGCCATTTCATTATTTTGAAAGTTCACTTTCTTTTCCATTAAAATTTTAATCATTTTGAAAGTCGCTGATATTTTACTCTTTTGCTAAAGGTATCTTTTTCGGCATCTGCTGGCTTCTGTTAAATTGACGTTTCAATATCGATTTGTACCCCAGTCAACTGAACATTGCATTTTATCTCCAGGTGGCAAATTTTCCCTTTTAAATGGATATGGCAAACCAGTTTATCAGGAACCTGTAAGTTTATTCAAAGCAGCCCAACCAAGACTTTTGAAAGATAATTTTAAACATAGAGAAACAGAGAGATCCATTTGCTACTGTGGACTTAGGGGTCTGTTGAACATTCACAGGATACAGCAGTAGCAGAAAATCACTGCTTAAATCTTCGATTTGGAATTTGTTTATTGTCATGTGTTCCGAGGTACAGTGAAAAGAATTTTTCTGCGAGCAGCTCAACAGATCATTAAGTACATGAAAAGAAAAGAAAAGAAAATAGATAATGGGGCAACACAAGATACAAAATGTAACGACATAACTCCTGCATCGGGTGGCGCATACAGGGGTTTAGTGTTAATCAGGTCAGTCTTAGGGTCAACGTAGGGTTGACAACAAAACAGACTTATAAGTGTTTTGTTGTGTGTTCGGGGTCTAGGCGAGGGGCGGGATTCTCCGTCTGCCGACTGTAATCGGGAAACGTGATGGGTGGAAAATTTGACGTGAGCTGAAAATCGAAATTGGTGCCAAGCGTCAAATAGAATGCCATGCTCTGGTCCCTTGACAGTGGCGTGAATGCATTTTATGCCACATGCCAGCATGGGCATGCACATTGTACAGTAAAGGCCATTGACATGTCATTAACGGGCTCAACCCAGCATTTTACGGATTTTCCACGATGCTCCACCTCCACTGGGGGGAATTACCGACAGTCAGGTTCACTTGTGGTATTTCAAATCGGGAAACAGTCGCCGTGGCTGCTGAGGATTCAGCGGGGGGTACAAACAGTGTCCAACATCGCTATAGTGTGCTGACAGTCGTGCCACTGGCTGGGCAGCATCTGCCTGGGCCGGGGCACTAGCGGCGAGCGGCTAGGAGATGGGCCGAGGAGTCAGGGTGGCCGGGCTCAGACCACCGTTGCCGCAGCCTGCAAGGCAGCCATGTGGCAGCGGGCACCTCTTACTGCCCACTGGGAATTTAGTGACACAGGTCATATGGGTGCCCCCCCCCCACCACCCCCCCAGGCCACCCCCCCTAAGTGCCCTCTGGCCCCAGCCGATCCATCATCAGGATGGGCGTGCTCCAGCGCAACCAGTGCCATCACCTTTGCTGGAATGGGGGTCGGCCTGCATTGGAATTGCACGAGTTCTACTTCATATTTAAATGGCGATCGTCAAAGCTCCAAAAAGAATCCCCGATCTCTCCTCAGCCCGAACGCAACATGTGAGGGACCCCGTCAACACTCCCCCGCCCCCAACACCCACGGCGGGAAACCCCAGTCCGATCACACACGTGCAAGAAATGAAGCTTAGCACTGTCAAACTGGCACACTGGTGGCACTGCCAGGGTGCCAGACTAGCACTACCAGCATACCTAGGTGGCACCAGAAGTACCAGGGTACCACCCTGCCCAAAGGGCACACAGCTAGAGGCATGTAATCCCCTTGGAGACCCCCACGAGTGCTGTTCGATTTGGTCCCCGTTTGTGGGGACCAGTACCAAACGGCGCTCGCCCGAGACCCCCGAGGTGGAGGGACTGAATCCCAAAGCCTCAGGTACCTTGGGAACCTGCACATTAGAGTAACGCATACTGCCTCACTCGAAAATGCAGATTTGGCAAAATGTGTACCGCCCATTGTGGGTGGGATTCCCCTTGCTACATCTCGTGGGATTGCGTTGAATCTCATGAGGCGTTGCGAGCCGGGTAGATTCCGGGAGCGGGGTCTCCCAGCGTAACGAGATACTTTCCTGGCACAGCGTGGCTGGAGGATCGCATCCCCCGAGGATCTTTGGGGCTTGTCCATTCTCCCAAAATAAGCTGCTTGAGAATGTTGTTTTTTTAAACGGTTATGTGGTGATATAAGAACATAAGAACATAAGGACTAGGAGCAGGAATTGGCCATCTGGCCCCTCGAGCCTGCTCCGCCATTCAATGAGATCATGACTGATCTTTTTGGACTCAACTCCACTTTCCGGCCAGAACACCATAACCCTTAATCCCTTTATTGTTCAAAAAACTATCTAGCTTTATCTTAAAAATATTTAATGAAGGAGCCTCAACTGCTTCACTGGGCCAGGAATTCCATAGATTCACAACCCTTTGGGTGAAGAAGTTCCTCCTAAGCTCAGTCCTAAATCTACTCCCCCTTATTTTGAGGCTATGCCCCCTAGTTCTGCTTTCACCCGCCAGTGGAAATAACCTGCCCGCATCTATCCTATCTATTCCCTTCATAATTTTATATGTTTCTATAAGATCCCCCCGCATCCTTCTAAATTCCAACAAGTACAGTCCCAGTCTACTCAACCTCTCCTCGTTATCCAACCCCTTCAACTCTGGGATTAACCTAGCGATTCTCCTCTGCACAGCGTCCAGTGCCAGTATGTCCTTTCTCAGGTAAGGAGACCAAAACTGAACACAATACTCCAGGTGTGGCCTCACTAACACCTTATACAATTGCAGCATAACCTCCCTAGTCTTAAACTCCATCCCTCTAGCAATGAAGGACAAAACTCCATTTGCCTTCTTAATCACCTGTTGCACCTGTAAACCAACTTTTTGCGACTCATGCACTAGCACACCCAGGTCTCTCTGCACAGCGGTATGTTTTAATATTTTATCATTTAAATAATAATCCCTTTTCCTATTATTCGTACCAAAATGGATAACCTCACATTTGTCAACATTGTATTCCATCTGCCAGATCCTAGCCCATACACTTAACCTATCCAAATCCCTCTGCAGACTTCCGGTATCCTCTGCACTTTTTGTTTTCCCACTCATCTTAGTGTCGTCTGCAAACTTGGACACATTACACTTGGTCCCCAACTCCAAATCATCTATGTAAATTGTGAACAATTGTGGGCCCAACACTGATCCCTGAGGGACACCAATAGCTACTGATTGCCAACCAGAGAAACACCCATTAATCCCCACTCTTTGCTTTCTGTTAATTAACCAATCCTCTATCCATGCTACTACATTACCCTTAATGCCATGCATCTTTATCTTAGAATCATAGAATCATAGAAGTTTACAGCATGGAAACAGGCCCTTCGGCCCAACCAGTCCATGCCGCCCAGTTTTTACCATTAAGCTAGTCCCAGTTGCCCGCACTTGGCCCATAACCCTCTATACCCATCTTACCCATGTAACTATCTAAATGTTTTTTAAAAGACACAATTGTACCCGCCTCTACTACTACCTCTGGCAGCCCATTCCAGACACTCACTACCCTCTGAGTGAAGAAATTGCCCCTCTGGGCCCTTCTGAATCTCTCCCCTCTCACCTTAAACCTATGCCCTCTAGTTTTAGACTCCCCTACCTTTGGGAAAAGATGTTGACTATCTACCTTATCTATGCCCCTCATTATTTTACAGACCTCTATAAGATCACCCCTAAGCCTCCTACGCTCCAAGGAAAAAAGTCCCAGTCTATCCAGCCTCTCCTTATAACTCAAACCATCAAGTCCCGGCAACATCCTAGTAAATCTTTTCTGCACTCTTTCCAGTTTAATAATATCCTTCCTATAATAGGGTGACCAGAACTGCACACAGTATTCCAAGTGTGGCCGTACCAGTGTCTTGTACAACTTCAACAAGACGTCCCAACTCCTGTATTCAATGTTCTGACCAATGAAACCAAGCATGCCGAATGCCTTCTTCACCATCCTGTCCACCTGCGACTCCACCTTCAAGGAGCTATGAACCTGTACTCCTAGATCTCTTTGTTCTATAACTCTCCCCAACGCCATACCATTAACTGAGTAGGCCCTGGCCTGATTCGATCTGCCAAAATGCATCACCTCACATTTATCTAAATTAAACTCCATCTGCCATTCGTCGGCCCACTGGCCTAATTGATCAAGATCCTGTTGCAATCCTAGATAACCTTCTTCACTATCCACTGTGCCACCAATCTTGGTGTCATCTGCAAACTTACTAACCATGCCTACTAAATTCTCATCCAAATCTTTAATATAAATCACAAATAACAGTGGACCCAGCACCGATCCCTGAGGCACACCACTGGTCACAGGCCTCCAGTTTGAAAAACAACCCTCTACAACCACCTTCTGTCGTCCAGCCAGTTTTGAATCCAATTGGCAACCTCACCCTGGATCCCGTGAGCTTTAACCTTCTGCAACAATCTACCATGCGGTACCTTGTCAAAGGCTTTGCTAAAGTCCATGTAGACAACGTCTACTGCACTGCCCTCATCTACCTTCTTGGTCACCCCCTCAAAAAACTCAATCAAATTTGTGAGACATGATTTTCCACGCACAAAGCCATGCTGACTGCCCCGAATCAGTCCTTGCCTCTCTAAATGCTTGTAGATCCTGTCTCTCAGAATACCTTCTAGCAACTTACCTACTACAGACGTTAGGCTCACCGGTCTGTAGTTCCCAGGCTTTTCCCTGCTGCCCTTCTTAAACAAGGGCACAACATTCGCCACTCTCCAATCTTCAGGCACCTCACCTGTGGCTGCCGATGATTCAAATCTTATGCAGCAATCTTTTGTGTGGCACCTTGTCAAAAGCTTTCTGGAAATCCAGATATACCACATCCATTGGCTCCCCGTTATCTACCGCACTGGTAATGTCCTTCAAAAAATTTCACTAAATTAGTTAGGCACGACCTGCCCTTTATGAACCCATGCTGCATCTGCCCAATGGGACAATTTCCATCCAGATGCCTCGCTATTTCTTCCTTGATGATAGATTCCAACATCTTCCCGACTACCGAAGTTAAGCTAACTGGCCTATAATTACCCACTTTCTGCCTTCCTCCTTTTTTAAACAGTGGTGTCAGACTTCCGGTTGCGGCTATGCCTCGGTAGGTCGCACGTTCGGCAGCTCCCGTCAAGAACGGACTTTTGGGCCCTTTTGAGGAGCGGCACTTGGACGACGATTCCCAGTGTGGGAAGGCAGCAGTAAGGTTCCCCCACCATTGTATGGAGTGGACCAGGAGTGGAGCGATTAAAAAAGTGGTTTTGGAGAAGAGAGGAGAGCGGGTGCGGAAAAGTAAGATGGCGGCGGGTGGAGACCAGGCAGCGTGGGCGCAATGGTCGCGGGAGCAGCAGGAGTTCCTGAAAAGCTGCTTTGCGGAGCTGAAAGCAGAAATGCTGACCCCAATGAAGGCGTCGATAGAAAAGCTGGTGGAGACCCAGAAGGCACAAGGGTCGGCGATCTGAGAGGTGCAGCAGAAAGCCTCTGAAAACGAGGACGAGATTCTGGGCCTGGCGGTGAAAGTGGAGGCGCAGAAGGCGCTGCACAAGAAGTGGCAAGAAAAGTTCGAGGACCTGGAGAATAGGTCGAGGAGGATGAATCTTCGGATTCTGGGTCTCCCTGAAGGGGTGGAGGGGTCCGACGTTGGGGCATATGTAGCCACAATGCGACACTTGTAGCTGGATGGGGCTCACAGAGTCCTGGCAAAGGGGGCCTAAAGCCAGTGAGCCGCCAAGGGCTGTAGTGGTGAGGTTTCACCGCTTCATGGACAGGGAGTGCGTCCTGAGATGGGCGAAGAAGGAGCGGAGCAGCAGGTGGGAGAATACGGAGATCCGTATTTATCAAGACTGGAGTGCAGAGCTGGCTAAGAAGAGGGCTGGATTCAACCGGGCCAAGGCGGTGCTCCACCGAAGGGGGATGAAGTTCGGGCTATTGCAGCCAGCACGATTGTGGGTCACGTTTCAAGACCGCCACCATTATTTTGATACGCCGGATGAGGCGTGGACCTTTATACAAAACGAGAAGTTGGACTCGAACTAAGGGTTTGATGTGGGGTTGGGTTTGTTTTTTTGTTTTTCTGTGGGAAAGCTGGGGAGTGGGAAGGGGTGAGTGGATGTGATATGTGGGTTTGTGGGTCTGTGGGCATCGGCACTTTTTTGCAGGGGCCGGACCCCGTGTGCGAAGGGGGAAAGGGGGGGGCAGGAGGCCCTGGATCGTGGGGATCTGGGGTGAGGTTGTAGGAGAAAGGAGCTGCGCCATAGGGGGCGGGGCCGGCCCAGGTGGAAAACACGTGCTTTATCCCGTGCTGACGAAGGGGGGGGCGGGACCTGAGGGGAGGGGCAGTGCAGGAGAGGTGCTCACATCGGCGTGAAGGGGGGGATGGGATGGGGATTCCACATGGAGGGTCGTTGGCAAAGGCGGGTGCGGCCGGGGTCAACAGGAGTCAGCTGGCTTACGGGAGTGCAATGGGGGGAGCAAGGGGGCTATGTGGTGGTCTAGCTGGGGGAGACAGGGGGCGGGGGGGTGGGGGACTGGGTTGCTGCTGTACTGACCGAAGGGGTGCTGGAGGTAAAAGGGAGAGTCGGGGCGAGGGTTCTCTGCCTGGGGGACTGGAGTGTGCGGGACGTGCGGGCCCGTGGCTGGCCTAAGAAAGGGGATGGCTAGTCAGCAGGGGGAGAGACGAGTAGCCCCCTGATCCGGCTGATAACATGGAATGTGAGGGGCCTGAATGGGCCGATCAAGACGGCCCGGATGTTCACGCACTTAAAGGGACCGAAGGCAGACGTTGTTGTGCTTCAGGAGACGCATTTGAAGGTGGCAGATCAGGTCAGGCTGAGAAAGGGATGGGTAGGGCAGGTCTTTCATTCAGGGCTGGATGCGAAGAACAGAGCGGTTGCAATACTGGTGAGGAAGCGGGTGTCATTCGAGGCGCTGAATATTGTGGCAGATAATGGGGGTCGATACGTGATGGTGAGTGGTACGTTGCAGGGGACCCGGGTGGTACTGGTGAATGTGTATGCCCCGAATTGGGACAATGCAGGGTTTATGAAGAGCATGTTGAGTCGGATCCCGGATCTGGAAGCGGGGAGCTTGATAATGGGGGGACGACTTTAAAACGGTACTGGACCCAGCATTGGACTGATCCAGGACAAGAGGCCAGCTGCGGCCAAGGTGCTAAGGGGGTTTATGGACCAGATGGGGGGGAGTGGATCCGTGGAAGTTTGCCAGGACGGTGGCCAGAGAGTTCTCCTTTTTCTCCCATGTACATAAGGCCTATTCACGGATAGACTTCTTTGTGATGAGTAGGGCACTGGTCCCAAGAGTGGAGGGAACGGAATATTCGGCTATAGCGATTTCGGACCACGCCCCGCACTGGGTGGAGTTGGGGTTGAGGGAGGAGAGGGACCAGTGCCCGCTGTGGCACCTGGATGTGGGACTGTTGGCGGATGAGGAGGTTTGTGGGCGGGTCTGGGGGTGCATTCAGAGATACATAGAGGCCAATGATAATGGGGAGGTGCAGGTGGGTGTGGTTTGGGAGTCTCTGAAGGCGGTGGTTAGGGGAGAGCTAATTTCAATTAGGGCTCACAGGGAGAAGAGAGAGAGAATGGAGAGGGAGAGGTTGGTGGGGGAGATAGTAAGGGTGGACAGGAGCTATGCAGAGGCCCCCGAAGAGGGGCTGCTGAGGGAGCGACGGAACATCCAAATGGAATTTGATTTATTGACCATGGGGAAGGCAGAGACTCAGTGGAGGAAAATGCAGGGGGTAGTAGATGAGTTTGGGAAGAAGGCGAGTCGGATGCTGGCGCATCAGCTACGTAAGAGGAAGGCGGCGAGGGAGATTGGAGGAATCAGGGAAAAAGGGGGGGAATACGGTGCGGAGTGCGGTTAAAATAAATGAGGTATTTAGGGATTTCTATGGGGACCTGTACAAGTCAGAGCTCCCGGAGGGGGGAGAGGGGATGCGGCGGTTCTTAAATCAACTGAGGTTCCCGAGGGTGGAAGAAGAGCAGGTGGCTGGCCTGGGGGCCCCGATGGGGCTGGAGGAGCTGGTTAAGGGATTGGGGAGCATGCAGGCAGGCAAGGCCCCGGGACCGGATGGGTTCCCGGTTAAATTTTATAGGAAGTATGTGGATTGGTTGGGCCCGTTGCTGGTGAGAACCTTCAATGAGGTGAGGGAGGAAGGGACTCTGCCCCCGACAATGTCTCAGGCGCTGATCTCGATGATTCGCAAGCGGGATAAGGACCCACTGCAGTGTGGTTCGTATAGGCCGATCTCGCTCCTTAACGTAGATGCCAAGTTGCTGGCGCAGGTCCTCGCTAAGAGGATTGAGGATTGAGTCCCGGGAGTGATACATGAAGACCAGGCGGCGTTCGTGAGGGCAGTCAGTTCAATGCGAATGTGCAGAGGCTCCTGAACGTGATTATCATGCCCTCGGTGGGGGGGGGGAAGCGGAGGTGGTGGCGGCTATGGACGCGGAGAAGGCCTTTGAGCGGATGGAGTGGGAGTACCTATGGGAAGTGCTTAGCAGGTTTGGGTTCGGGGAAGGATTCATAGGGTGGGTCAGGTTGTTATACAGGGCCCCGGTGGCGAGCATGTCTACGAACCGGCGGAGATTGGAATATTTCAGATTGTACCGGGGACGAGACTGGGATGTCCCCTGTCCCCTTTGCTGTTTGCGCTGGCAATTGAGCCGCTGGCCATGGCATTAAGGGAGTCTAGGAAATCGAGGGGGTTGGTCCGTGGAGGGGAGGAACACCGGGTGTTGTTGTATGCTGATGACCGGTTGTTATATATTGCAGATCCAGTGGAGGGGATGGCGGAGGTTATGAGGATCCTTAGGGAGTTTGGGGACTTCTCGGGCTACAAGCTCAACGTGGGGAAGAGTGAGCTCTTTGTAGTGCATGCAGGGGGCCAGGAAAGGGGGCTAGAGGAGCTGCCGTTGAAGAGGGTGATGCACGATCAATGACCACTAAAGCGAGGTTGTAGTCCAACTGAAGGCTTTAATAAGCTCGATGTTTCCCCCAGCAGCTCAGGTACAGAATGAAGGCTGCTGGGGCGGCATGGGCTCTTATACCCTGCCTAGCAGGGCGGAGCTACCATACATCCTAACCAATAGAAAGCATACAGTTTCCACCAATGGTGTTCCAGTCTACCAGGTAGCGTATTACCTCTAATACCACAGAGGGCGGAGAGGAGATTTCGATACCTGGATATCCAGGTAGCTAGGAGCTGGGGGGCCCTGCAATAGCTTAATGTGACACGGTTGGTGGACCAGATGGAGGAAGACCTTCGGAGATGGATGTGTTGCCACTTTCCCTGGTGGGTAGGGTGCAGTCGGTCAAGGTGACGGTCCTCCCGAGGTTCTTTTTCGTGTTCCAGTGCCTGCCCATCCTAATCCCCAAGGCTTTTTTCAAGCGGGTAAACAGGAGTATTATGGGGTTTGTATGTGCGTGCAAGACCCCGAGGGTGAAGAGGGTGTTTCTGAAGCGCAGTTGGGACAGGGGCGGGCTGGCGCTGCCGAATCTGTGTGGTTATTTTTGGGCAGCTAATGTGGCGATGATCCGTAAATGGGTAATGGAGGGCGAGGGGGCAGCGTGGAAGAGTCTGGAGGCGGCGTCTTGTGTGGGTACTAGCTTAGGGGCGCTGGTGATGGCATCGCTGCCGCTACCACCGACGCAGTACACCACGAGCCCGGTGGTGGCGGCGACATTGAAGATCTGGGGGCAGTGGAGGTGACATAGGGGTGAGGTGGGGCCTCAATTTGGTCCCCGATACGGGATAATCATAGGTTTGTGCCAGGCAGGATGGATGGGGGGTTCCTAAGTTGGCATCGGGCAGGAATTAAAAGGATGGGGGACCTGTTCATAGATGGGACTTTTGCTAGCCTGGGGCACTGGAGGAGAAATTTGGGTTGCCTCCCGGAAACGCTTTTAGATATATGCAAGTGGGACGGCAGGTGAGGGAATTTCTGCTACTTCCAGCACGAAGGATTCAGGTCAGGGTGATTTTGGGTGTATGGGTTGGAGAAGGCAAGGTCTCGGTGATTTATCAGGAGCTGCAGGATGCGGAGGAGGCCTCGGTGGAGGAGTTGAAGGACAAGTGGGAGGAGGATCTCAGGGAGGAGCCGGATGAGGGACTGTGGGCTGATGCCCTGGGCAGGATCAATTCGTCCTCCTCTTGCGCCAGGCTCAGTCTAATACAGTTCAAAGTAGTGCATAGGGCGCATAAGAGAGGGGCAAGGATGAGTAGGTTTTTTGGGGTGGAGGAAAGATGTGTGAGATGTTGAGGGAGCCCAGCACATCACGCCCATATGTTCTGGACGTGCCCGGCGCTGGATGGGTTCTGGAGGGGTTTTGCGAGGACTATGTCCAAAGTTGTGAACACACGTGTCAAGCCGAGCTGGGGGGGTGGCACTATTTGGGGTATCGGATGATCCGGGAGTGCAGGAGCCGAAAGAGGTGGGAGTTCTGGCCTTTGCGTCCCTGGTAGCCCGGCGGGAGAGATGCAAAGCCCCCGAGCGTGGAAGCTTGGATCAATGACATGGCAGGGTTCATTAAGTTGGAGAGGATAAAGTTTGCCTTGCGAGGGTCTGTGCAGGAGTTCTCCAACCGTTGGCAACCGTTCCTAGACTTTCTCGCAGAACGCTAGGTGGAGGTCGAAACAGCAGCAAAACGGCGAGGGGGGGCGGGGGGGGGGGGGGGGGGGGGGCTGGTTGGTTTATGTTTTTGTTAAAATGGGGCGTTTCCCCCACTTTTGTATTTATTTGTTAAATAGGGTTAATGCATCTTTGTTTGATTTCTTATGTACACTTTTGTTTTTCTTTCTTTCTTTCTGGAGTGTTTGGTTGAAAATTGTTGACAATTTTGAATAAACATATTTTTAAAAATTAAAAAATTAAAAATAAACAGTGGTGTTACGTTTGCTAATTTCTAATCTGCCGGGACCACCCCAGAGTTCAGTGAATTTTGGTAAATTATCACAAGTGCATTTGCGATTTCCCTAGCCATCTCTTTTAGCACTCTGGGATGCATTCCATCAGGGCCAGGAGACTTGTCTACCTTTAGCCCCATTAGCTTGCCCATCACTACTTCCTTAGTGATAACAATCATCTCAAGGTCCTCACCTGTCATAGCCTCATTTTCATCAGTCACTGGCATGTTATTTGTGTCTTCCACTGTAAAGACCGACCCAAAAAACTTGTTCAGTTCTTCAGCCATTTCCTCATCTCCCATTATTAAATCTCCCTTCTCATACTCTAAAGGACCAATATTTACCTTTGCCACTCTTTTTTGTTTTATATATTTATAGAAACTTTTACTATCTGTTTTTATATTCTGAGCAATTTAGAATTTAGAAGGATGAGGGGGGGATCTGATAGAAACATATAAAATTATGAAGGGGATAGATAGAATAGATGCGGGCAGGTTGTTTCCACTGGCGGGTGAAAGCAGAACTGGGGGGCATAGCCTCAAAATAAGGGGAAGTAGACTTAGGACTGAGTTTAGGAGGAACGTCTTCACCCAAAGGGTTGTGAATCTATGGAATTCCTTGCCCAGTGAAGCAGTAGAGGCTCCGTCATTAAATGTTTTTAAGATAAAGATAGATAGTTTTTTGAAGAATCAAGGGATTAAGGGTTATGGTGTTCGGGCCGAAAGTGGAGCTGAGTCCGCAAAAGATCACCCATGATCTCATTGAATGGTGGAGCAGGCTCGAGGGGCCAGATGGCCCACTCCTGCTTCTAGTTCTTATGTTCTTATGTTCTTATTGCCCGGATGTCATCCTTAAATAAAAGAGTTACACCACCTCCTTTACCATCCACTCTGTCCTTCCGAATAGTTTGATACCCTTGGATAATTAACTCCCAATCGTGACCATCCTTTAACCATGTTTCAACAATGGCCACTAAATCAGAGTCATTCACAATGATTTGCGCCATCAACTCATTTACCTTATTCCGAATACTACGAGCATTAAGGTAAAGTACACTTATGTTGGCTTTTTTACCTCTGTTCTGAATCTTAACACCTTGATCAGTAACCTCTCCTAAGTTATTTTTCCTCTTTACGTTTCTTCTAATTTTCCTTGTCGTTGAACCCATATCTTCATGTAACAACCTGCCGCGTCGCTTACCATTAATGTTTTTACTTCCCGTTTTATTCCTTTTAGTATTACTGGACCTATTCACTGAGCTCCCCTCAGTCACTTTACCTTGTACTGTCGTCCTTTTTGATTTTTGACTGTGGCTTCTCTGCCTTACACTTTCCCCCTTACTGCCTTTTGTTTCTGCCCTTGTGTTACTACCTTCCGATTTCCTGCATCGTTTCTCATCCCCCTGCCACATTAATTTAAACACTCCCCAACTGCTCTAGCAAACAGCCCCCCTAGGACATCAGTTCCAGTCCTGCCCAGGTGTAACCCATCCAGTTTGTACAGGTCCCACCTCCCCCAGCTCCGGTCCCAATGCCCCAGGAATCTGAAACCCTCCCCTGACACCATCCCTTCAGCCACGTATTCATCCTATATATCCTGTCATTTCTATTCTGACTAGCACATGGCACTGGAAGTAATCCTGAGATCACTACCTCCGAGGTCCGATTTCTTAACTTCCTTCCTAGCTCCCTGTATTCTGCTTTTAGGACCTCATCCCTTTTTTTACCTATGTCGTTTGTACCGATGTGTACCACGACTACTGGCTGTTCACCCTCCCCCTCCAGAATGTCCTGTACCCGCTCCGAGACATCCTTGACCCTAGCACCAGGGAGGCAACATACCATCCTGGAGTCTTGTTTGCGGCCACAGAAACACCTGTCTATTCCCCTTACAATTGAATCCCCTATAACTATTGCACTGTCACACATATCATCCCTCCCCTCTACAGCAGAACAAACCATGGTGCCACAAGTTTGGCTGTTGCTGTTTTCCCCTGAGAGGCTATTCCCCTCAACAGTATCCAAAGCGGTATATCTGTTCTGCAGGGGAATGGCCACAGGAGACTCCTGCACTACCTGCCTCGCTCTCTTGCTCTGTCTGGTGGTCACCCATTCCCTTCCTGCCTGCGGAGTCTGAGCCTGTGGTGTGTCCACCTCTCTATATGTGCTATCCACGATGCTCTCCGACTCGCGGATGCTCCACTGTGTCTCCAGCTGCCGCTCCAGCTCTGAAACTCAAGCTTCCAGGAGCTGCAACTGGAGACACTTCCTGCACACATGCTGACCCTGGGGACTGGAACTGTCCCCAGCCTGCCACATTGAGCAAGAGGAGTAGACCACGCCTTGGAGCTGTCCTACCATAATTTATTCCTTTAAATTAAATTTTTTTGAAATTAAACTTTAGAAAGATGTTTTTGTATCAGATTATATCCAATCTCCTGTATACTATTTAATTAGCTTTATCCCTGAGTATTTATCTTGCTTGATCTGACAACAAATTCAATAGTTATTTAATTGAAATTTAAAAACTTATTTACATCAACTTAAAAATAGTAATCTAAGTCATATTTTAAAAATAGCAATTCAAGTGAACTTAAAAATAGTAATTTAAATCAAATTAAAACTAGGATCTCCACAAATATTCAAATTTAGCCCAGTCTGCCTTTCAGCCAATCAGGTCACAGTCTCCTGTGACGTCACTTTACCGGGTTTTTTTCAATTTTGAAATAAACAAACAGACAAGCAGCTGTCCTACCTGCAGCGCAGTGTCCCGCGCAGGTCCGCTCCTCTCTGCTCCCGGAAGGTAAGTGAAGGCCTCGAGCCTGGCGCTGCCTTTATCCTCTCCCCTGCAGCACTGTCCCGCGCAGGTCCGCTCCTCTCTGCTCCCGGAAGGTAAGTCCATATGCATCACTGTAAATACACAAGGGGTTAATGTAAATACACTACGACTGAGTAAACACTAGAGGGAGCACCAGAGATTTCATGACATGCAGACATACAGCTAATGAACACATAGAATAGGACACAACCAATGAGCAGTCAAGACACCCAGAGGTGACACTACCACAAGGCGGCATGACACATCCCATATATAAGGACAGGGCACACATGCTCTGTCTCTTTCCACAGGTGACACTTAGAGAGTAGGACAGGGGCAGATCAGAAGCATCACACCCACCTTAGAGCAGACTAGTTAGTTAGACAGAGTTACTATAGCAAGATTAGCAGGAGAGTCGAACTCATAGAGAACTGTGTTAGTGGTTCAATAAATCACACTGAACTTACTTCAACGTCTGGAGTATCTTTTGGCCAAAGCTGCATCGAGTTGCAGCCTGTGTTATCCCAGAGTACATCACACAACATGATACTAGTAGTGCCTGTTGGATCTACATAGTTCAACTCAGCAAGATCCGTGATTACCAGCAACAGCACCCAGGCAAGATGATCGCGATTCCGGTTCCTCAGTAGCTCAGGTACCACGGCAATCTCAGTGCCAACTGGCGTGCATTCAAGCAGAGATTTGAGATTTACACGGTAGCATCCGACTTAGATGGTGTCGCCGATGCTGAGAAGATAGATCTTCTATTCACCATTGCGGGTGAAAGTGCAACAGAAATCTTCAACTCCTTCAAGTACTCCAAAGGGCAGGACAAGAGAGACTTCCAGACAGACCTGGACAAATTTGAAAACTACTGCGAGGTGAACACAACAGAAATCGGTAAAACTGACACCTATACTCACCACAAGGCAAAGGTAGGCTTGCAGCAGAGGCAAACGGCAATTTTGTTTGGCAGCCATCTTACAAGGAGCCGCACCTGCGCAGTTGCGAAAAGAGCGCACAGTTAAGTAAAAGCGATCTGCGCATGCGGAATCTATTCCTACGCTCTACACCACAAGCGTCATGACGTCAGACCACACCCACCTAAAGGGGAAATGGACAAAAATACTGAAAAAAAAATTTAAAGCCAGAAAACACAATTCTTTCACCTGGAACGACAGCACAATGCCTGAACTTCAACAAGTAGTTGAAAGTAACCTCCGCAGAACCCTGCAGCAAGCAGATAGCACCGCCCTAAGAGATGATTTAGTCCTTGAAGACTACGACTCAGACGATGTTTTCATCATTGGACATGGCGATCTCAGTACCAAATCCGAACCAATGAGATGTGTTGTACATTGAAGCATCCGACACAGTCATGGACGGGTTCTTCGGATTTGAGGATCCCCAGCCCAGCATAGATGACATCCCGGCCCATGAGTACAGGATTCTGCTGTGGTCTGACGCCAAGCGACAGAGAGCGGTACGAGCCCACAGAGAGCAACCTGACGCCAAGAGAGAGGACCACGCACCACGAAAAGTGCCTGACTCCGCACAGAAAGTGATGACAGACTCCACAGCGAGACTACTGCACATCTCCACACAGAGAACACAGAAAGACGCCACAGCGAGGCCATTGCACGACTCCATTGAGAGTGCACAGACCGACTCCACAGCGAGACCACTGCATGACTCCACACAGGGAATGATGCCAGACTCCACAGAGAGAACGATACATGCCTCCACAGCGAGCTCGTTGACAGACTCCATGATGGAAGCAACGCAAGACTCCAGAGCGCAGTCCTTGCATGAACAAGACCATGAAGGTCTAGTAACCTTATCTGAGCAACCAGCAGCAGATGATGCAGGTCTGCCACGCTCAAGTGCACAGCAAGACGCCTATGACAGTCTACCACGCTCACGTGAACAACAAAACGACTATGACAGTCTACCCAGATTATTTGAGCCACCTAAAGAAGACTCTGACAGTCTACCCAGCTCATCTAACCGACAAGAAGACACTGAAGGTCTACCCACTGTATGTGCGACAAGTGACAAAGGCTTCACAATTCCCATACAAGATGTGCGACATCTCGGCGCGACTGACAGACCTCAGCTAGTATGTACAGAGGCACTCGACAATCAAAGTGAGGCTACTAGTGATTCCAGTGACACCACGTTAATTCAACCCTCATCTACTCGAGTCTCTCCACAAGAACCTGAAATGACACCAGACGGGGAGCATCAAGAAACCAAAGGTGATTCAGGTGAACCAGAAAGGGCTCCAGACGGGGAGCATCGACAAGCCGAAGATGATTCAAGTGAACCGGACATGACTCCAGACGGGGAGCACCCAGGAATCAGAGACGGCACGCTCAATGAAGCAGCAGATGCCACAAAGGACACTGACACAAGTAACTTTGTGAAGGACTCGAATTCTCCACTCGGTGTGGTCATTGAGCACAACAAACACAACAACAAAACCTACAAAAACAACAAAGCCAACAACAAGAAGCGTACCAGAGGCAACAAACACAACAACTAGCACGTCAATAACAACAATGACAACAACAATAGAACAACAACTGGTACGACATGGTACAACTCTGCCCATGAAGGACAATGCTACTGCTCAGCTCAGAACAATGGCGAGAGTGCAAACATACCATGGCATGTCAACACATCTTACCAATTCACGTTTGCTGCACTATGGACAAGCAAACCAACTTTCAGGAAAGATGTTATCAAGAATTGCTACCACAAGCATAAAAAAAAGAGCCCACCTCAGACAATGAAGTGATTTGGCCATTTGAACACCTCCTGATGACTTCTTGGTTAAGTAACCACCAGGACACTGATGGCGTTCACGAGGGGATGACAACATCAACATCGACACTTCCATAACAGCACAAGAAAGCCACTCGACCGTGTAAATTCATGAACTTTAGACTCATAACTATTATTTGGTATTGTATAATCCTCAATGTCATCATAACTATTCTTTGATCTTGTATCGTCATCACAATCATCATAACGTGTACATGTAATCAATTATTTACCTGTTTTTTATTCAATTTTTCTTTAACACTGTACAGAAAGTATGTAACACAAAAAAAGGGGGGATGTGGTGATATGCATCACTGTAAATACACAAGGGGTTAATGTAAATCCACTACAACTAAGTAAACACTAGAGGGAGCATCGGAGATGTCATGACATGCAGACATACAGCTAATGAACACATAGAATAGGATACGACCAATAGGCAGTCAGGACACCCAGAGGTGACACGACCACAAGGGGGCATTGCACAACCCATATATAAGGACATGGCACGCATGCTCTGTCTCTTTCCAGTGGCGACACTGAGAGAGTAGGACAGGGGCAGATCAGAAGCATCACACCCACCATGTGGCTTAGAGCAGACTGGTTAGTGAGACTGAGTTACAATAGCAAGATTAGCAGGAGAGTCAAACTCATAGCGAACTGTGCTAGTGGTTCAATAAATCGCATTGAACTTACTTCAACGTCTGGAGTATCTTTTGGTCAAAGCTGCATCGAGTTGCAACCTGTGTTATCCCAGAGTACATAACACAACAGGTTACTTTTATTTACAGCTACTATATACATATTGGGACCTCTGCACGAGGTTGGAAGTTCTCTTCCTCCAGATCTCTGTTACTCAATCATGTGATTTTACATCATCATTACATCATATGCTTCTACAAGGAGGAGGCCCACAAGAAATTTAATGAACTGCAAAAATGTGCCCAGGGGTGACAAACAATCTCCTTTAACAGGAAGTGGGAGGATATATAATGTAAGTGAAATTGACAGTGAAAGTTTTTCCAAAATTTGCAAATGAATGATGAAGGAATGAATGAATGAAATAAAACATTGTTTTATCAAATAAATGACAAACCCGTCTATCTTCATGTGCGACAAGAGGATACAAGCTATAAGTGGAAGTTATTTTTTACTCTTTGAATGGAACAAATAACATGACTCCAGTCACACAGCTGATGTAATGTCAGGTGGAAAACCATTTTGTTAATTTATACTGATGTTGTGTTTAATGGTAAAACAGGAGTTCAAGCAATGATGCATGTGATAGGCTACATCATAAACATCATAGCAGTATCTCAAGGTGCATCACGGGCCCAATTTTGACTTTGTCCAAGTGAATGGGTTTTGAATGAGTTAACGGGCTGGATTTTCTGTTTTTGGGACGATGTCCCCACCCCATCGTAAAAACTGTGGCCTTTCATGCCACTTTTTCTGGGCCACATATTCCTAGCCCTGCAGGGGGCTAGCAGTGAACCAGCTTAAAACTAGCAGCTTTGCTGCAGATACGGGCCCCCGCACTTCCGGGTCGGAGGCCGCGCATGCGCATGGCGGCGAGCTCCAGCGACCGCGCCGTGCTCCATAGCGGACTCAGACTGTGGAGCTGGACCCTAAACATAGTGCCCCCGATCGGCCGTGCTCCAGACCCTGACCACACGGCCAAAAATTACCCGGCCACGTATAAGGCCTCCCCTATCCTCCGATCGGCCCGCCCCAACGAGGGCGGCCGTGGACTGAGTCCACAGCCGCCACGTAAGTATCCTGACCTGCAGGACCATGATAGATCCACGCCATTGGGACTTCAACCAATCGGGGGTGGAGAATGGTGGAGCAGGCCTCCAGCAATGGCCGCAGGTAGGTGATATTTCCAGGGCCGGAGAATCGGGGAACCGGCGCCGGTCCCGATTCCGTGCGGGGAAATAGATTCTGCGTCCCGGCGCCGGCCTTGATTTCGGCGTTGGGGTGTGGAGAATCCAGCCCATCTCTCTCAGATACCAGTGTATGCCCAGCAACGTCTACAATTGGCATTCCTGACAGATACATCAGATTTATTCGCAGAGGCAATCCCGATATTAGTATCTTCTTTAGCTCAAGGAGATAAGGCGAAGTGAGCAAGTTTTCTTCTTAACACTTAACTGCAGAGAATTCTCCAATGCCACTTACCTTAATATCTCAAATAAAGCATGAACCATCCAAAATAATTTGATCTAATTAGTATCTGATCAGGCGATGCCAACAAGGATTGGCTGTCAGCCCATCTAACTACTGATTATCTCTATTCTTGCACCAAAGTCTGTGCAAAAATAAACTCATTGAGCCGATTTTATGAATTCAGATATCAGAGGCATCGTCAGCTGTTGGCTGTATAGATCGGGAAATTGTGACCACGTTGCATTCTCAGCAATAGCTGACTGAAATCCATTTCAAATTCATATTACTCTGTCCATCTCTAGTCAAACAAGATTATATCATGCAGAGATATTCTGCCTGAGGCATGAAAGCTTTCAGCACAATAGCAACTCCTACAAATGACTGTCGACCACACAAACGGAATTACTGTCTCGATGCTTTTCCTGTTGGCAAACTGTTTTTAAAAAATGCCTTATGGGTTTCTAAAACTTTTTTAGTGTACATTAACACATCTCGGATCCTGATCCTGAGGGAGACATTTCAATTTTGGATGGCAGCAGTGACGTGTATGGAGGCAGATTTTGCTGTTACTGCTTTGCTATGTCATATTTTCTGGGCACGGGCTATCGAGGAGAACCCGGTGAAGATGATCATACACACGAAAGGGGCACTGCACAATTTTCAGTCCACATTCCGATGGAAAATCAAATGGGCTTCCGGCAAATGTTCTTCATTGCATTGCACCCGGGCAATCTAATACACCCATTCGCAGACGTGGCTCTATCTTCCCCTTGACTTTCTGAGATAGTCTCTGATACAGATAGTTATTTTGTGGCTTTTGGCGTGCCATCTAGAATAGGGACTAATATGGCGTTCTGATTTTAGTAGGAGCAGTAGAATGGGTTTCCAGCATGTAATAATGTATAGGATGCAGACCAATGTTGGGGCACAGTTGAATTTCAGGCTGGGAAGTGAAGGGAAATACATTTGGAAAACAGTCGACAAGAGTCAAACATAGTACTAGACATGGATGGTGTGCAGATTCATTCGGCGCCTTTGGGAAACCCGGAACATTTTTACACACATACCCTGAGATATCAAAGTGGCTGAGTGGTAATAAAAAATGTGGGGCTGAATTCTCTGTTTAGGAGACTAAGCCCCCACGCTGGCATGAAAACGGTGGTGTTTTACGCCAGGAAACCTGCCGCAAAACGGCTACTGAATCCCTGCTCCGGGGTGGGGGCGTTGTGGGGGAAGGAGGGTGGTGGTGTGGTGGTGGTGGGGGGGGGGGGGTGCGTCTAGCAGTCAGGCAGCTTAAAGCTCCCTGATCCACTAGCTGCTGATACAGCCCGGAGCATTGCCGGGTCCGTGGCTGCGCATGCGCATGGTGGCAGCCTGCAGCGGCCGCGCCGTGCTTCATGGCAGACGCAGCCAGCAGAACCGACCCGCAAAAATAGTCCCCCCCCCCCTTCAGCCGGCTCGCACGTCCTAGACTGCTACCCCCCCCACCCACAGTACCCCCAGCCCCAAATAATGCTACCCCTGCCCATGGATCAGCCCTCCCCCGACTGTGGCGCCGTTGGACGAAGTCCGCAGCCCCACGCTGCGTTCCCGATGGATGAGACCATGAGAGTCCCACGCCATCGGGAACTCGGCTGGTCGACGACAGAGCATCGCGAAAGCGGCGGCGTCCCCAATTTTGCCGTCATCGTGAATTCTCTGCCCCATCGCCGAACACGATTTCGCCGTCGGGGACCGGAGAATCCAGCCCGTGGTTTGTACAAAAAGTAGGCTTGATGTACCACACAATTTATTTTCACTCCTTGCTTTCTTCATTCTTTCTCAGTTACCCAGTCCTTCTTGGATTTCATATGTTACCAAAGGCTAGTTAGTCCTTCAGTTTGATTTCCAACATTTTAAAAATCTATCATCATGGACAAAAATATACTATCGTATAGTATTTTATTCCATCAATTTATTGCAGACAAAAGTATACGGACTGTAGTGGATGTAGCAAATGATAGTGAGAAATTATAGGTGTCTGTTGCCACTTAATTAATCATAATTAAGGAATCACCCTAATGTGAAAACAATGTAGTTTCAACAGAATGATGATTAATGGGTTATTAGCACTCGTTAATGGAATTTAATCCATTAATCAAATGTCAAAGTATTCATATTCAATGGTACATTGCTCCTTAATAAAGCAATAACGCTATAAACATGGAACTCTTTTATCATTTTAATAGCAAATGTTTCGTTTTCTTTTGGTCTGATTTGTTGATTTCTGCGACCCCAAGGATTTGTTGCATTACTTTTTAGCTTTTTGAACAGAACCATCTAAAGATGTTTTGGTTAGATGGATTGGCCACGCTAAATTGCCAATTAGTGTCCGAACGATTAGGTAGGGTTACTGGGTTATGGGGATAGAGTGGGGGGGTGTTCTTTCCAAGGGGTCGGTTAGACTGAATGGGTCAAATGGCCTCCTTCTGCACTCTAGGGATTCTATTATTCTATCACATTTCTTATTAATTCAAACAGCAGCTTTGCTCTGGATCTGGAGTCACACAGAATCATAGAATCATACAATTTACAGTGCAGAAGGAGGCCATTAGGCCCATCGAGGCTGCAGCGGCCCTTGGAAAGAGGACCCTACCTAAGCCCACACCCCCACCCTATCCCCATAACCCAGCAACCCAACCTTTTTGGACACAAGGGCTATTTAGCATGGCCACTCCACCTAACCTGCACGTCTTTGGTCTGTGGGAGGAAACCAGAGCACCCGGAGGCAACCCACACAGACACGGTGTCATGTGAGAGTCCCTTTAAGAAAAGTGTGTTTTATCAAATGGCTGCAGTGATGTCATTGTGTGCTTGGAGCTGGAATGAGATTCTATCTTTTACTTTTGTTTTGAGCTGGGAGCTGTTTTTGGCTCTGTGTTTTATTTTCGGTTTCGACCTTTGGAAGCTGGACAAAGACAGAGAAGTCTTGTGTGTGTCTCTCTCTCTCTGCAAGTTAAAAAGGTGTCTCCTGATCACTTGATAACTTCAAAGTAATACCTGTTTTCTATGGAGATTTCAAACCTGCTGTCTTTGTTAAAAATGGTCTTTTGACTTATGGATGTTGTTAGGAAAGTTATTAAGGGTTACCTATAGAGTATTGTATCTGTGGGGATTATCAGTGTTGGCAGTTGAAAAACTGTTTACTGTGTGTTTATAAAGTGTTAACTGAATTCATAGAATAAACATTGTTTTGTTTTAAAAATACTTAAGGGGCAGGATTCTCCGGCCCCCCGCCAGGTCTGAGAATCCCCGGGGGGGGGCGGCGTGAATCCCGCCCCTGACGCCGGCTGCCGTATTCCCCGGCGCCATTTTTAGAGTGGGTGCGGGATGCCTGCCACGCCGGTCGGGGCCATTGGCAGCGGTCCCCCCAGCGATTCTCCGGGCCCCGATGGGCCGAGCGGCCCTCCATTTTTGGCCAGTCCCGCCGGCGTAGGTTATGTATGGTCCCACATGGCAGGACTTGGCAGGTACGTCAGTGGGGGCGGTCGTCGGGGAGGTGTGGGGGGATCCGACCCAGGGCACACCGATTCTATTATTCCTTATGTCTGAATAAAGCTCGTAGTCTTGCAGTTGAAGAAGATGCTTTATTTATAAGTTTGTTCTCCCTCCAGAGCTTATACTAGACGTTAAATGAAGTTTATATACTGTGCTGAGCTGTATTTGTCTGCTCACGAGCTGCAGTCCTTGTGAAGAGTGACTCTGACTTCCTGTCTGTCTATATTTATACATCTCCCGTGCTCCCTCTGGTGATTGCTTAGTTGTAGTGCATTTACATTGACCCCTTGTTATATACAGATATGCAAATGAGAAATGAAATGAAATGAAAATCGCTTATTGTCACAAGTAGGCTTCAAATGAAGTTACTGTGACAAGCCCCTAGTCGCAACATTCCGGCGCCTGTCCGGGGAGGCTGTTGCAGGATCACTACATCCCCCTTTTTTCGTTTACATATTTTCTGTACAGTGTGAAAGAAAATTATACAAAACAGTCAGATTAATTCTGATATGTACATCTGTACAAGTTGTGATGATATTTGTTATTATACAAAGCCAATAGTCTTTATGAGTCCAATTGTAATGAAAAAATGTTTATAAGTCCAAACTTTATGAATTTATTTGATTGAGTTTCTTTCTTCTTCTGTTGTTGAAGTGGTGAAGTTGATGTTGTAATTTGTTTGTGAATGCGTCAGTGTTCCTGTGTTTAAGTAACCAGCAGGTCATCATGAGGTGTTTGAATGGTCGAAGCACTTTTGTTGTCTGACCTGGACTTTTTCCTGTGGCTTGCGGTATTGATTCTGTCTGTCATCCACGTTATCTGGCCTGGACCTTTTTCTCTGCTTGTGGTGTCGATTCTGTATGACATCTGCCTTGAAAACTGGTTTGCTTGTTTGTTTTGGAGCAAATATGAGTTTGTGAGATTTGTTGTCATGCCATGTTATGTTTGTACTGTTGCCATTGTTTTGGACTGTGCTGTTCAATTGTCATTCATGTGCAGAGTTGTACCATATTGTACAGGTCGTTGTTTCATTGTTGTTGTTTTTGTTGTCCTTCTTGTTGTTTTCGTTGTTCTGCTTGTTGTTTTCTTGTTCTTCTTGTTGTGCTTCTTGTTGTTTGTGTTGCTGTCGTTGTTGTCCTTGTTTTTGTTGTGCTTCTTGTTGCTGTTTTTATCGTGCTTCTTGTAGTTTTTGTTGTTGTTCTTGTTCTTGTTGCGCTCAATGACTGTTCCGTGTGGATAATTTGAGTCATTGTCAAAGTTATTGGTATCAGTGTCCTTTGTGGTATCTGATGTTGCATTGAACGTTTCTTCTTGAGGATTGTGTGAATGATCTGATGTTGCATTGATCTTGGTGACATCAGTCATTTGTGGTTGATGTGATTTCTCTTTAATTCCTTGGTGCTCCTCTTCTGGAGTCATTTCTGGTTGATCTCCTTCATTTGTGATCTCTTGGTGCTCCTCTTCTGGAGTCATTTGTGGTTGATCTGCTTCATCTTTGACCTCTTGGTGCGCCTCTTCTGGAGTCAAAGTCGTCAAGATTTCAGTTTCTTGTGGGTTGTTAGGTGTAGATGAGGATTTAATTGGTGCAGTCTCACTGGACTCAAGAATAATGTCACTTTGACTGTTGCGTGCTTCTGTACAGACGAGCTGAGATCTGTCAGTATCGCTGTGATCTAGCACATTGTGTATGCTGGTTGTGATCATTATGTAACTAATCGTACATACAGTATTTAGGCATTTATCATCTTCTTGCTTTTCATGTGTGCTGGGTAGACTTTCATAGTCTTTTTCTGGTTGCTCAGATAAGAACAAAGAACAAAGAAATGTACAGCACCGCAACAGGCCCTTCGGCCCTCCAAGCCCGTGCCGACCATACTGTCCGACTAAACTACAATCTTCTACACTTCCTGGGTCCGTATCCTTCTATTCCCATCCTATTCATATATTTGTCAAGATGCCCCTTAAATGTCCCTATCGTCCCTGCTTCCACTACCTCCTCCGGTAGTGAGTTCCAGGCACCCACTACCCTCTGCGTAAAAAACTTGCCTCGTACATCTACTCTAAACTTTGCCCCTCTCACCTTAAACCTATGCCCCCTAGTAATTGACCCCTCTACCCTGGGGAAAAGCCTCTGACTATCCACTCTGTCTATGCCCCTCATAATTTTGTATACCTCTATCAGGTCGCCCCTCAACCTCCTTCGTTCCAGTGAGAACAAACCGAGTTTATTCAATCGCTCCTCATAGCTTATGCCGTCCATACCAGGCAACATTCTGGTAAATCTCTTCTGCACCCTCTCTAAAGCCTCCACATCCTTCTGGTAGTGTGGCGACCAGAATTGAACACTATACTCCAAGTGTGGCCTAACTAAGGTTCTATACAGCTGCAACATGACTTGCCAATTAAGGTGGATAGACCTTCATGCTCTTGATCATGCATCGTGTTTGCTATGGAGTCTTTAATTGCTTCCATTTTGGAGTCTGTCAGCAAGCTCTCTGTGGAGGCTTGCGTCACTCTCTGTGGAGTCATGCAGTGTTCTCTCTGTGGAGTCGATCTGTGCTCTCTCAACTGAGTCGGTGAGAACTCTCTGTGTGGCGTCGTTTTCTTTTTGGTATTTGAGTGGTTGCTGTCATCCAATGTATCAATCATCTGCCATTGCATCATGGTGTTGGATTCATCTACCATGAGTACAGTCGTGTTGAGCTTTTCAGCCATGTTGCCAATGCTTTTATGATCGTATCCAAACCACTCAGCCATGTCTGAGTAGTATTCTTTGATAAACAAATAATCTTCTGGTGTTTCGGATTTGTTATTGTTCTCGTCATTGTTAATTAACACATCATCTGCTTTAGCTTCAGATTTATTTATTTGCTCTTCACTTACTTTTTAAGCTGCAAATTGCAAGTTCCAGGGTGCTGCGGAAGTTATTTTCAACTGCTGGTAGAAATTGAGGCAATGTTGTGCCTTTTGTGGTTGAATTATTGGGATTTGTCGCTTTAAGAGTCTTGTGTGTGATTTTCGGGCATTTTCCCTTTAAGTGGGCGTGGTCTGAGTCTTCTGAAGTCATGGCTCTCGTGACATCATGCATACCAATCAATTGCGCATGTGCAAGTCGATTTTCCTTTACTGTGGTTTTTTTCTTCAAAACGTTGCGCCCAAAACGTCTTTTTTCAATTGCGCTGCGCGGCTTGTGCATGCGCAGAACGGTCTTCGCGCAAAACGACAGATTTCAAATGCGTATGCGTGGCTTCGGTTTCTTGCGCATGTGCAGAACCTGATTTGCGCCTTTTGTTCTCCGGGGACTTTGAGATTGTTTGAGTTTCGCATCACTCATTCCCTGTGCAATTTGGTCTCTGAGCATTGTGTTGCAGTGATCTTTACATTTTTTCGGTATGACTTCTAATTTGATGTTGTCTTCACCTTCTAGGTAATTAAAGCAGCTATAGATTTCTCTAGCTTCATGTCCTGCTGTTGCGAGTAGAAGCGTTATTTTCGTTGCATCAGAGACTGTGCTCAAATTATTTGCTACGATACATATTTGGAACATCTGTTCAAACATTTTCCAGTTATAACTTAAATTACTGGTTGTTTCCAGCTGCTATGGAGCTCCAACGAGTTTCATTGAATCGGTTGGTCGACGATGATCCATATGTTGCAAAGTCTTCCACAGTCGAATGACTGGTTTGAATTTTCTTCTTTTTTTTTCAATCTTTCTTTCTGAATCTTGTAATCTTCTAGTAAGCTTTCTGAAGTCACACCTGGTACCATGCATTATTCCTTATGTCTGAATAAAGCTCGGAGTCTTGCAGTTGAAGAAGATGTTTAATTTGAAAGTTTGTTCTCTCTCCAGAGCTCATACTAGGCATTACATGGAGATTGTGCTGAGCTGTCTGTGTCTGCTCAGGAGCTGCAGTCCTTGTGAAGAGTGACTCTGACTTCCTGTCTGTCTATATTTATACATCTCCCGTGCTCCCTCTGGTGTTTGCTTAGTTGTAATGCATTTACATTGACCCCTTGTATATATACAGATGTGCAGATCACTACACCGATCTGCGGGTTGGCCTGTTCCATGGATGCACTTCTTCATTCTGCGCCAGCCTCTGTAGGCTCTGCCATGGCTGGCGCGGAGAAGAGAACCCCCCGCACATGAGCCAAAATATGCCGACCTGCGCATGCGCGGAATCACGCCGGATTTTCCGCGCATGCGGGAGATTACGACGGCTTTCTGCGCATGCGGGAACGCGTGCCGTCCCTTCGCCGCCGGCTTGAGTGGCGCCAACCCCTCCGGCGTCCACCTAGCCCCCGAGACAGGTGAGAATTTCTCAACTAGGGGGACCATTGTGCCGGAGTCATTGGCGCCGGTTTTCCAGCCGGCGTGGGGACTTAGTCCCCGGAAGGGAGACTCCTGGCCAAGGTCTCTGTTGCATAACACCTGGAGAGTGGACCCTTGTGCTCCCCATAACCAAAATCTATTAAAAGTTGTAGGTCAGGTGAACTCCATGATATACTTTAGTGTTCTCTAAACCCTGGCCCATAACAATGGGTAGAATGTGCAGACTCCGCACAGACAGAGACCCAAGCTGGGAATCAAACCTGGGACCCTGGAGCTGTGAAGCAGCTGTGCTAACCACTGTGCTAGTGTGCCGCCCACAAGTTGGTCAGACTGGGGAAGGGTGGCAGATTTCCTTTCCTGAATGATATTAGACAGCCGGATGGGTTTACGTAACAATCTGGTAGTTTCTGGGTCTCCATGTTAGGTGGCATTGTGGCTCAATAGGTAATGTCCCGACCTCTGTGTCAGAAGCTCCAGGTTCAAGATACACTGCAGTCCCTGTTGGTCACGGAAGGAGTGTTTGTGACTTGGTTCAACAGTTTGATGATCAGCCTGTTGATTCTTCTACACTTTCCCACTAATCCTTGAAAAGAAAATGGCTGCGCAAAGATATTAGTCTAACAAATGGTTGCCATTACTGATGTTAGCTTTTTAACCCAGATTTAGTTCATGAATTGTACTTAAATTCCCCAGCTGCCTTGGTGGGATTTGAACTCATATCTCTGGATCATTAGCCCAGAGCTTTGGATTATAGCCCGGTACTGTAACCTCTGTAACGCCCATGAAACATCATTGTTTTGTTGCTTACTTGTAATTCTCCATGTGCCAGTGATCACATGCTGCATTCATCTGAGTGTATCATACTATTGAAATACCCAGTATTGTCCCAGTAGACACATTTTCCTTGGGGAACCTTGTCCTCTAAACTTAAGTGACTCTCAGCTTTATCTAAATATTATAGCTGGGTATACATTTTGCTCTGGGCATTGTTTATGCAATGCAATTGATAGCATTATCATACTCTGAAAATGTGCTTTTCACAGCTCACTGCTTTCAGCCTCTCATCTGTATTTCATATTCGAACATTACCTCCAGAATTGCTGACATGGGGATGCAGGTATACCAGATTGCTGCCAAAGTCATGGCATTTATACAGGAAACAATAAGAATAGATTCCAACACAGTGACGCCAATTATCTCGCATTATCTGCTTAACAAGCAATTAACACCAAATTGGAAATGTATTTTTTCTCCAGCATTTCTTGAAAAAAAGGTACAAGGAATTGATAGGATAAATGACATGAAATGACATGAGGGTAGGGGAAGGAATTTTAGTGTGGGTGAGTGCATGGGGTGGATTAAATAAAAAGATGAATGCAAAAGAAAGATGGCTCGAACTGCTAATTTTGCATTTAATTCCAACTGCTGCTATCGGGCAGCTCCCTCAGGACACGCAGTTGGGCAATGCAGTTGGTCAACTTCAATACATCAGCTACATTACAGCAACATTTGCATGGTTTTTGCAATTTACCAACAGGTTCGCAGGTTTCCTGAGCTTCCTGGAGTTCACCAGCGGATGCAAAATGAGAATGCAGTGGCAATTAAACCCGCTGTGGACATAGCAGCAAAATACACCAGTAAATCCTGACAATTTACAACTACTTTCTTCTCTGCTTGTGTGAAAGACTTCGGCACTTGTTGCTGCGAGACTAGCTTTTACAAATTGGAAGGTGACACCGATACCTTGTGGCTTGAATACCTGATCTGCCCTTTAAATTCTGACATAATGTGGTGAATGTGTTGTACCAATAATCCACCATTGTATCAGTACCATGCTTTGCCTTTGTATTTGCATCTCCGCTATGCTGTTGCCCTTGTGGGCTCCACCTATGGGCCATTGTATGGCATCATCCATAGGGGAACATGTTGGGACACGTATGGGCTCTGCCCATGGCTCCTCCCCTTGAGGGGGGTATAAAGAGCAGTCGACCTGTAGGCGGCACACAGTATTGTTTCAGTCGCAGGCAGGCACTGTTCTAAGTTGATTAAAGCCACGGTTTACTTTTACTCTTGTCTCGAGTGAATTGATGATCGCATCAATTTAATCAACTTAAATGCAACTATGGAATCAGCCCTCAAACCTGACCGACTGGAACTCGATCCGCAGGCCGCGGAGGCGAAATAAATTTTTTCGCACTGGCTTCGATGCTTCAAGGCCTATCTCGCAGCCGCCACTACGCCTTCCGTCACTGATGAACAGAAGCTGAGCCTCCTCCACACACGGGTGTGCCGTTGAATCTCTGTTCAACTCGATGAGTCCTCCTCCTACGCAGATACCCTCGCAATGCCTGAGCCGATCGGAGGCCATTGAAAGCGCCCCACACCCCGGCGATTCTCCGGGCCTCGACGCGCCGAGTGCCCGCCGAGTTCGGCTGAGTCCCGCCGGCGGGACCTCGGAGTTCTGTCTGCGGGAGCCGTTCTGGTGGGAGGGCAGGGGGATCCGACCCCGGGGAGGGCCTCCACTGTGTCCTGGCCCGTGATCAGGGCCAACCGATCGGCGAGCGGGCTAGTTCCGTAGGAGCCTATGTTCCCCTGCGCCGGACCCCTGTAAGGCTTCGCCATATTGCCCGGGGGCTGGCGCGGAGTCGGGAAGCCACGCACATGCGCGAACTCGCGCGGCCATGGCATGCATGCGCGAACTCGCACCGGCCGTGGAACGCATGCGCGAATTTGCGCCGGCCATGACGCACAGGCACAAACTTGTGCCGACCGTGGCGAGCCGGCTTTCGGGTGCCGGAGCTGTGGACACCACTCCGGCACCATACTAGCCCCCTAGGAAGGGGTGAATACCTGCCACTTGAGCCCGTTGACGCCGGGGTGGCCCACGCCACTTTTCACGCCGGCGTCAGAACTTGGCCGCGGGATCGGAGAATCCCGGTCTTTGTTCCTACTGAAGTCTGTGAAAGCGCATCATTACAACCATGTGACCAGAAACTGAACTGAAGCAGCCATGTAATTACTGTGACGGATTTCTGAGGGGAGTAACTCACCTCCTGACCCAGCAAAAGCCTGTCCACCATTTAAAAGACCCAAGTCAGGAGTGGTATGGAATACTCTCCACTTGCCTGGATGAGTGTAGCTCCAACAACACTCAAGAAGCTTAACAACATCCAAGACAAAGCAACTTGCTTCTTCGGCACCCCATGCACAAACATTTGCTCTTTCTATCACTGACTAACAGTGACTGAAGTGTATACCATTGCATGATGCACTGCAGGAACTCATCAAAGCTCCTTAGATCACACTTTCCAAACCCTTAACCACTATCTTCTAGGGGGACAAGAGCAGCAGGCACATCAGAACACCACCACCTGGCGGGTCCCTTCCAAGTCATCCAGGCATCCAGACATAGGAATAGCTTTTTCCCCACAGTTACTAGACTCCTCAACAACTCTCCCTCAGACTGATCTGTTCTCTGTAAGAACACTATTCACGATGCACTACGCTGCTCTTGCTCATGTATTTGCTTCATTTGGCCCTTGTTCCACACTGTATCCAATCACTATTTGGCGATGTACTATTTGCCAATGTAGTCTGTCGATTATTCTTTTTGTCTAGTATGTATGTACTGCGTACTATCGTGTTAATCACCCTGGGGTAACACGGACTGGAACTGGATGCAGTTGTACGTGAACGTAGACTCCAAACTTTGATGTAGTTCAATACGCTTTATTGAACTTGTTAAGCAGTGCACACAGTTCGCTGTGGGTTTGACACTCTACTAACGTAAGCGTGTTTGCTATAACTAACTAGACCAGACTAGCTCTGAGCCAGGTGTAGAAGGTGCTAACTGATATATACACCCTGACTGTCACTACAGTTGTCACCAGTGGAAAGAGGAAGAGTGTCGATGCCTCGTGTGGGAGACCACCTTCTAGTATTCTGCCTGGTGATTGGTTGTGTTCTGTCCTGTGGGCTGATTGGCTGTACTGGGTGTCTGTCACTGCCTGTCTGTATCTCATTATGTACATGAGTACATATCATGACATGTACGTTCCTTGGCCGTGGAAAAATACTTTTCCCTGTACTTCGGTACATTTGATAATAAATCAATCAATCAACCAATCAAGGCTCGCACCAGCCTGACTTAGAAATATATCATCGTTCCTTCACTGTCACTGGGCCAAAATCCTGGAACTCCCACACTAACAGCACTGTGGATGTACCTACACCACACAGACTACAGCTATTCAAGAAGGAGGCTCACCGCCGCCTTCTCAAGAGCAATTGAGGATGGGCAATAAACACTGGCCAAGCCAGTGACGCCCAATCCTATGAAAGAATTTTGAAAAAGCTTTTAGACATTTGCCCTAATGTATCCATTTGTGACTGGATGTCATGTTTTGTTTCATAACATTCCTGTAAATTGCCTTGGGACGTTAAATTACGTTGAAGGAAATACATAAGTACAAGTTGTTGTTGTAGAATCGGGAAAAGAAGCACACATTAAAGGCTAACGTTGTAGGTGGTGTAACAGAGTGGCCTTGATGTGCTGAAGCTCAAGTTATCAAAGGAGACATCAAACACAGAAGTAAGGACGAAATGCTGAATAAGATGAAATTAATGTGGCGTGCACGGCTTTCTGTCACCCCTTTGTAGAAGAATGCAATAGCAAGGGACAAGGTGCAGTCAGATTCAATGCAATGTTAACATGAATAGGGGAGGTTACGGTTAAAAAAGAAATACTTTAGAAATTGGAGCTTTTTTCACGAGAGCTGAGAAGATTAAAGTCTAGAGATCTTCAAGATAATAATGAATTATGATAAGACACGTCGAGATAGATTATTCCTGCTGGGCAGTGCGACGGCAATGAGATGGGGCAGATTTATTATGAAAGGACAGCTTAGGTACAAATTGGTCAGACAAAAGTTAGATTAAAATCTGTGTCTCTCCACCAACTTACTGCTGTTGAAACAGAGTCCACAAATTCTTCAAAGCGAGTTAACTATTTTCTTGAAAATATTAAAGGATGTAAGGAACGACCAGGAGAATGAGATGACAATAGTGGGGGGAAAAAAATAACTGAGCGGGTTGGAAGGGTTGAGTGGCACTCCCTCTGCATGTTCAAGTGCTTTATCGTTGTTCTAATACAGGGCAGAAGCCAACCTCATTCCACGGTAGAAAAGACCCTGACTTAGAACTGGATGTGATGTCTCCTCAACTAACTATCCAGTCAAAAACACTCTTAAGGCAGACTCCAACAGTACATTTTTTACTTGAGTACTTACATAATCCTATGAATTTGCACAATCGCACAGGCGGCTCGTAATCTGTTATAAGGAAGACAACGTACAATTTAACCCACTCTTATATCAGGACAGACGGCAATGTGGTGGCAGGGCAGAGCAGGGTGCGGTCAGTTTGTATGTCGCTGACTGGATGGTAACTTGGTGGAGCAGACCATCTGCTTTCTATAGAACAAGGTTGATTTTTGTCCTTTTGATGCAAACCCTGCAGCATTCTCAAATGGCTCCTTGAAATGACGATGCTGAGTTATTGAGATACGGGAAGATCCTGCAGTTCTGAATGTATGTGGGGGGATAGGGGTGCAATGCAGGAGCTGAATGAAGCCTTGGCACTGATCGTGTGTGTGCATGTGTGTGTGTGTATGTTTGTGTGTTTGACAGCCCTTCCAATGATCTGCTCGTCCCTCACGTGATTCACTAAGTGAGTCATTCTGCCACTCAGTAACTGAACACCCCGTATTGTTAGACACCTTGGCGAGTAAAGGGTTGATCACCGATCTTCCCCCTAAGCTGAAACAATAGATTTTCCAAGAAAAACAGGACCACAGCGGGGTGCCATGCGAAGGCAGCTGGCTAATCTTCAGTTTTAGGAGCTGAGTATTTGTGAGAATGCTTGAGCAAGGAAATAAGTGACTGGAATGATATCAAGCATGAGGGAAGAGAACATAACTTTTGTGGCTTGTGTAATAAACAAAAGCAGAGAGGTTCATTAACTCCAGCAGAGGGAGGATGCATCGAAGGGTTTACTGTTAACAAAACTCCAAGGATTTTGAGAACAGTTATATTCGGGAATCTTCTTTCAGAGAAGCATTTTTGTAGTAAACAACAATGACTGTTTATGTGAACAGACCACTGGGGTAAATTTTCCGCCCCTGCCCACTGCGCAAATCATCGTGCGCAGGACGTACAATTTGACAGACCAATGGAAGGTCCGCTGACCTCAGGCGGGAATTTCCAATCTCGGTGCAGGAGGACTGGGTATTTCAAAGTATTTAGGATCATATTCATCAAAAAGCCTCACTTGTGACCCATACCTTTGATGTAGGCAAAATATCATTCATAAAGTGAACAGATTTTCGACTGTCATTTGGATCACTCAACAAAGAACAAAGAACAGTACAGCACCGGAACAGGCCCTGCGGCCCTCCAAGCCTGCGCCAGTCATGATGCCTCTTGAAACAGGGCAGCACGGTGGCGCAGTGGGTTAGCCCTGCTGCCTCACGGCGCCGAGGTCCCAGGTTCGATCCTGACTCTGGGTCACTGTCCGTGTGGAGTTTGCACACTCGCCACGTGTTTACGTGGGTTTCGCCCCCACAACACAAAGATGTGCAGGGTCGGTGAATTGGCCATGCTAAATTGCCCCTGAGTTGGAAAATTGAATTGGGTATTCTAAATTTATTTTTTTTAAATGATGCCTCTTGAAGCTAAAACCTTCTGCGCTTCCGGGGTCCGCGTCCTTCTACTCCCATCCTAATCATGTATTTGTCAAGATGCTTCTTAAATGTCACTGTCATATCTGCTTTCACCACCTCCTCCGGCAACGGGTTCCAGGCACCCACTACCCTTTGTGTCGAAACTTCCCTCGCACATCTCCTCTAAACTTTGCCCCTCGCATCTTAAACCTAACTCTTCCACCCTTGGAAAAAGCTTCTGACTGTCCACTCTGCCCATGCCACTCATAACTTTGTAGATTTCTATCAGGTCATCCCTCAGCATCCGTCGTTCCAGTGAAATCAATGCGAGTTTATCCAATCGCTCCTCATAGCTAATACCCTCCAGACTGGGCAATATCCTGGTAAACCTCTTCTGTAACCTCAGAAGGTAGAGACATAAAAGTGATGTATTGGATATTACGGCTGATAATTGGGCTTGCTGTCCCCCCCCTATGTGTTCATATAATATGGTGTGATGAAGACAGGTCAGCAATCCAATGTCATCACGCCAGTCTCTGATATTATGGAATGTGTGTGGGCGTGGAAATTGGAAGCCTGCCTGCCATTTTGAAATAAGCAATGAACAAGCTATTGAGTTTATTAAAAACACAATTGAGGGCAATGTTTCCTTGTCTGCTCCATTTTTCGGATGTCGAATGGGAAAAGGTGTGTGAATGCTTTCTGACAGGTATGAGGAGGAGGCACAAGGGCAAATGAGAAGGTCACCCATGGGACTATTGGTGCATCTGGCAGTAGAGTCTGCTGGTGAAGGTGACAAATCCATGGCAGGAATTTTCCGGCTGGATAGTCCAGTCCTGCCAACGGCGAAACCCTACCGCAGGCTTCCTGCGGGCAGGGGGATGCATTCAACAGGAAATTCCATTGACAGTGTCACGACCAGACAATCCCATCACTGGTCAATGATGGCTCATCTCTGCCTCCGTGAAAGACTCCACAAGGGGGGTGGGGGGGGGGGGGATGTTGCCCTATGTGTTTTTGACATTTGCCACCTTCCTGCTGGGCATCAGTTAATTATCTGTCTGAAGCTCGATTTGCCATGCTGTGATAGTGGAGGGTAGGGGCAGGAGCAAGAAGGCCATTCATTTCTCATTCTTCTTCCCTCACCCCATTGAAAGCATATAACATCCAGTTCTATGTTTTCATTTATCTAGTCAAGCCTGGAGTGTGGTCACAAAGGTATGGATAGGGGTTTCAGCATATATTTGAGCAGAGATGGGGATGGAATTGGCTGATTTTACTGAGGTGGTAAAATCCTCTAGTAGAAACATGGATAATAGGAGCAGGAGTAGGCCATTCGGCCCTTCGAGCCTGCTCCATTATTCAATATGGTCATGCCTGATATTTTATCTCAATGCCGTACTCCCCTTCTCTCCCCCTCTCTCCCCTATACCCCCTCACACTATCAGTGTCTAGAAATCTAATTTCCTTCTTACATATATTCAGAGAGTTGGCTCCACAGCCTTCTAGGGTAGAGAATTCAACAGGTTCACCAGCCTCTGAGCGAAGAAATTCCTCCTCATCTCAGTCCTAAATAACCTGCTCTGTATCCTGAGCCAGGGAAACCTTGCTCTGGACCCCAGCCAGGGGAATCAACATCCTTGTGTCTGCCTGGCCCTGTCGGAATTCGGAGACCATCCAAAGCTTCATCTTGGAATGTTTCCTTTTACCTTCTTTAAGCTGACGGAACCATTCCTCGCTCTCCAGTAGCAAGACACTTTAAGCAAAGTGTACTTTAGCAGTTCCCAAGATCAGATATAACATTCATTATGCGATTACCCAACATTGGTTTGGAGGTAAAGGTCAGCTGAAGGAGCTTTGTTCCTCCCACCACTGTGCCTGGACAGTCCCCATGGTGTAGATATCTTAACAACATCCACTCGAGAAGTTTCACTCGGCTGAGAAGAGGGGATTATCCCATGAGGAAAGGGTGGACAGGTTCGCCTTGTATCTGTTGGAGTTTAAAAGAATGAGAGGCAACCTTATTGAAACCTTATTAGGGCAGCACGGTAGCATAGTGGTTAGCACAATTGCTTCACATCTCCAGGGTCCCAGGTTTGATTCTCGGTTTGGGTCACTGTCTGTGCGAAGTTTGCACGTTCTCCCCATACGTGCGTGGGTTTCCTCCGGGTGCTCCGGTTTCCTCCCACAGTCCAAAGATGTTAGGTGGATTGGCCATGCTAAATTGCCCTTAGTGTCCAAAATTGCCTTAGTATTGGGTGGGGTTACTGGGTTATGGGAATAGGGTGGAGGTGTGGGCCTGGGTAGAGTGCTCTTTCCAAGAGCCAGTGCAGACTCGATGGGCCGAATGGCCTCCTTCTGCACTGTAAATGCTATGAATTCTATGAAACATATAGGAGGACCCTGAGGGGATTTATAAGTTGGATGCTGAATGGATGGGAGAGACTAGATCCGGGGGATACAGTTCAAAAATAAGGGGTCTTCCATTTAAGATAGAGATGAGAAGAATTGTTTTCCTCACAGAAGAGTGTGAGTCTGTGGAACCCTCTTCCCCAGAGAGTGGTGGAAGCAGTCATTGAATATTTTGAAGGCAGAGTTCGACAGATCCTTGATTAACACAAAGTCAGAGGGTATAGCGGGTGTTGTATTTTCAGAATGATATAAAGGCACCAATCCCCAGGGAGGCTGGATGGAGGATTCCAGAGCTGGCACCAGGTAGGAATCAGGAGAGTGGGAGATTTATTTATAGACGGGACGTTTGCGAGCTTGGGAGCGCTTGAGGAAAAGTATAAGCTGCCCCGGGGAAATTTCTTTAGGTATATGCAGGTGAGGGCGTTCACAAGACAACAGGTGAGGGAATTTCTGCTGCTCCCGACACAGGGGATCCAGGATAGAGTGCTTTCGGGGGTGTGGGTCGGGGAGGGCAAAGTGTCAGAGATATACCGGGAGATGAGAGAAGAGGGGGAGGAGTTGGTGGGCGAACTGAAGGGAAAATGGGAAGAAGAGCTCGGGGAGGAGATTGAGGAGGGTTTGTGGGCTGATGCCCTAAGTAGGGTAAATTCCTCTTCCTCGTGTGCCAGGCTTAGCCTGATCCAATTTAAGGTGCTGCATAGAGCACACATAACGGGAGCAGGGTTGAGCAGGTTCTTCGGAGTGGAGGACAAGTGTGGGAGGTGCGGGGGAAGCCCGGCGAGCCACACACATATGTTTTGGTTGTGTTCGGCACTGGAGGGATATTGGAGGGGAGTGACGGGAGTGATCTCGAAGGTGGTGAAGGTCTGGGTCAAACCAGGCTGGGGGTTAGCTTTATTTGGAGTTGCGGATGAGCCGGGAGTGCAGGAAGCGAAAGAGGCCGATGTCGTGGCCTTTGCGTCCCTAGTAGCCCGGCGTAGGATTTTACTCATGTGGAAGGAAGCGAAACCCCCCGGACTGGAGGCCTGGATAAACGATATGGCGGGGTTCATAAAACTGGAGCAGATGAAGTTTGCGCTGAGAGGATCGGCTCAAGGGTTCACCAGGTGGTGGCAACCGTTCCTCGACTACCTAGCGGAACGTTAGAGGGAAGATAGATGACCAGCAGCAGCAACCCAGGGGGAGGGGGGGGGGGGAGGGAGGGGGGGAGTATTACTTCGTGTTATTTGGTTAGTTTACTATGTTAGTTACACAATGTTATATTGTAGTTATCATGTTACTTGTATTTTTTTTTTGATTTGTAAGGGAAAAAATTGTGTTTGAAAACTTTAATAAAATATATTTTAAAAAAATAAATAAAGGCACCAATCACTCGTGAGGGATTAGGTAAACATGTTGTGGGTTCATTTATTGAGACTAGGCACATGTGAACAGATACAGCTGCAAATAAAGCTTGAAGACATCAGAGCTGTGTGCGGGCTCTGCTGAAAGCAAAAGTGAAACAAAAACCTGATTGCATAAGTCACTTCCTTCCGAGTGATGTCATGCTGCAACCTTTTAAAAACATATTACAACAGGAAGTAGGAAGTAATGTGGAGCTGAGGCATAATCGGGTCAGCCATGATCTTATTAAATGGTGGAGTAGGTTCGAGGTTGCCAGATGGTTTAGTCCTGCTCCGCATTTTACCTGCCATAGTAAAGGTCCTCCTTGCATTATTTATGATGCGGTTCGGCAGAGAATAGCCCAACTTGGATCTGCTTTATGTCAGACAGGAACAGTGTCTGTGTTTGTGAGGTCCGCAATGTGGTTGAACCTTGTGCAAGAATTTTTCCCATGAAAGCTCTGAAGGATAATCATGTTGGCAGAACATTGGAGTGTGGATAATGGAGGTTACACTGCAGTAGTCATTTGTACAAGCTGAAAGATACTTGTATTGCTCTGTGGTTTTCAGCTTGTTAGGTCTAGTGAGCTGTGGAATAACATGATATGCTTTAATGAGTCTTTTACCCGAAAGAGATACCTCAATGCCATGCATGCTGTCAGATTATGTACATGGCCTGTGAATGCATATCTACAAATAGGAAAAATATACATCATCAATAAAAGTCTTCTCGTCTTCGTATAATCTATTATTGTGAATAATGCAATTATATTCCAGGTTAAAAAAACAGCTTAATATGTGCACAACGCTCAACAGAATGCCCATCATTTCTTCAGGCACATTCCATACCTTGTCTGTCTAGTTTCCACTTGTATGGGGGAGTCCAAAACTAAGTGGCAAAGATACAGAACAGTCACGAATAAGTCCATTCAGGAATTGAGGTGAAACACTCAGAACAATGAGAATGTGAATCTCACTCCCACAAAGTGTGGTTATGCCGATTATTTCCTATTTTTATTAATTCATGGGATGTGAGCGTCGCTGGCTATATCAGTATTTATTGCCCAACCCTCATTGCCCTAATTTGTGTTGAGCTGCCTTGTTGAACCACTGCAGTCCATGTTGATCATAAATCATCATAGAAGCCATGCAGCATTGATCATAGAATTTACAGTGCAGAAGGAGGCCATTCTGCCCATCGAGTCTGCACCGGCTCTTGGAAAGAGCACCCTACCCAAGCCCACACCTCCACCCTATCCCCATAACCCAGTAACCCCACCCAACGCTAAGGGCAATTTTGGACACTAAGGGCAATTTAGCATGGCCAGTCCACCTAACCTGTATATCTTTTGGACTGTGGGAGGAAACCAGAGCACCCGGAGGAAACCCGCGCACACACGGGGAGAATGTGCAGACTCCGCACAGACAGTGACCGAAGCCGGGAATTGAACCTGGGACCCTGGAGCTGTGAGGCAATTGTGCTAACCACTATGCTACTGTACTGCCCCCCCCCCCCCAAAGAAAACAAAGCCACAGCAATCAAAAACAGCCAGGAACAAAAAGATAATTGAAACCGATTGCTGTAAACTGGCCCACAGGGGAAATTAGGAAATATTTAACTGTACAGTACTGGACCTCGCCATCAGGTGGTGTTGAAGGAGGAGGACTGAAGCACAACCCAACATTGGCCAAACCCACACCCATACAGTTTAATAAATACTGGATAACTGTAACTCTATCCACCAATTCTAATAAGGAGTCAATAGTGCCAGGAATGGGAGGAGCAGAATGCAGCAAGAGCATGATATGCCATCAATAAACACACGACGAGTGGCGAACATAACTGAGGCTTTAATACACTAAACAGAAAACCTCCTGGCCTCTGATTCCGACCTGGATCAGAGGCGGAGACCAGCCACCTTTATACATGAGCCCGAGGGGAGGAGCCACAGTCGGAGCCAGCAGGGACAAGCCCAGGCATGTAACAATACAACAGTGCAATACAATACAATACAATACAATGGTTTACCACAGAGCAAGCCATTGCAGAGGCGAGCTTTGCACAGAGCCTGATTATCTCGTAACACATTAAGCTGAAATTTTGGGGTAGCTCGCTCAATAGAGCTGAGAGTGGAAAGTGAATGAGGAAGCAGACTAGATAGCTGTGCCAGCAACAACCAAATCGGGCCCGAGGAGGTGGAGATGCAAAGAACAGAAGGGAAAAGTGCAATCCCATTTATTTTGAGGTTGCGTGTTAAGCTATCTCATTCTCAAGTTATGTGGTGTACGTACACCCACAGTGCAGTTATGGATTGAGTTTCAGGATTTCGACCCAGCGGCAGTGAAGGAACGGCATTATATTTCCAAGTCGGGATGGTGAGTGACTGGGAGGAGAGTTTCCTGGTGGTGGTGTTCCCATGTGTCTGACACCTTTGCCTTTCTCGATGGTAGTGGTCATGAGTTTGGAAGGTGCTGCCTAAAGAGACTTGGTGAATTCCTGCAGTGCATCTTATAGGTTGTACACACTGCTAATACTGCGCGTCGGTGGTGGAGGGAGTGCATGTTAGGTTACTTACATTGTCTAACTTGTGTTGCCCTATTATGTATTTTCTTTACATGTACTAAATGATCTGTGAGCTGCACACAAAAAAACCTCGGTACACGTGACAATAAACAAATCCAATCCAATAGGGTTGGGTTGCCAATCAGGCGGCCTGCTTTGTTCTGAATGGTGTCAAACTTCTGGAGTGTGGAGTATTCCATTACACTCCTGACTTGTGCCTTGTCGATGGGGGTCAGGTTTTTTGGAGTCAGGAGGTGAGGTACTCATTGCACAATTTCTAGCATCTGACCTGCCACAGTATTTCAATGGCTGGAAAAGTATATTAATTTTGCTTCCAATTTCCACCCCTCTATCACCTTCACATCTCCAACCCTTCTTGATCTTTCTATTTCAATATCTGAGGATGGACTGCCCATTAATATCCCATTACAAACTCACTGATGCCTACAGCTACTTCGGCTACAGCTCTTCACATTGCACATCCTGTAAGGACTCCATCCCAATCTCCCAGTTCCTTCGCCACCGTCGCATCTGTTCTGATGATGCCACTTTACAAAACGGTGCTGCTGACATCTCTCCATTCTTTCTCTGTCGTGGTTTCCCACCCATTGTGGTCAACAGGTCTCTCATCCGTGTCCAACCCATCTCCCGAACCACTGCCCTCACCCCCTCTCCTACGTCCCAGAAACAGGATAGGGTTCCCCTTGTCCTCAATTTTCACCCCACCAGCTTCCTCATTCAAAGATTCATCCTCCGCCAGTTCCGCATGATTCCACCACTAAACACACTCAGTCCCCATGTCAGCATTTCGCAGATGTGCAGTTTTGGGGGATTGGTCATGCTAAATGGCCCCTTAGCGTCCAAAAAAGTTGTGTAGGTTAGGTCAAGGGGTTATTGGGGTAAGGTGGGGGACTAAGCTTAGGTGGAGTTCTCTTTCAGAGAGGAGGTGCAGACTTGATGGGCCAAATGGCCTCCTTCTGCACTGTAGAGATTCTATGATTATAACATGTTGGGCCACGGTGCCATGTGAGGAAGTTGAAAGACCTGAAAGTAATCAAAGTAATCACAAGTAGGCTGACATTACCACTGCAATGAAGTTATTGTGAAAAGCCCTTAGTCGGCAAACACCGGCGCCTGTTCGAGTACACAGAGGGAGAATTCAGAATGTCCAATTCACCTAACGGCACGTCTTTCGGGACTTGTGGGAGGAACCGGAGCACCCAGAGGAAACCCACACAGACACAGGGAGAACGTGTAGACTCAGCACGGGCGGTGACGTAAGCCGGGAATCGAACCCGGATCCCTGGCGCTGTGAAGCAGCAGTGCTAACCACTGTGCACAATTTATGACTTGTTTCTGGCTACTGATTCAATCAGGCAAGCTGCTGAATCATAGGATATTGAGCAGAGTAACATACTTCCCAGTCAAATTTAAATGGAGCTGTGATCCGGTCAGCCAAGAGTATGAAAGAGGGATCTGAAGCTCGGGATAAGGATGACCATTTAAGAGCAGGTGCCATTTCTACAGTGCATTTGGTATAATTGTCATCTTGTGTAGCTGTACATGTCACAGCTCAGTGCTCCATCGACTCTTCTCAGTACAAGAGCTTTAGAAACTTACCTCTTAGTCTCTTATTTTCCAGTCCATTTATCCTGCTGCTATTTACCTGAGAGAAGCTCCAGGCGATATTATTCAAGTATTAAAGACACATCAGGGAGAGGTAAATTGAACTCGAATAATACATTTTGAGACTTCCACAACTTTAAAAACAGGGGTGTCATAATATACACCAGTATATCATGGTGCAGACACACACTGATGAACACACAGTTGAACCAATCAACATACACAACACCGCAGCCAATCACCAGTGAGAGCACACGCACTATAAAGACAGGGAACATCAGAGTTCCCGCTCATTCGAGTGGCAGCTAGCTAGGAGCACAGAGCTCACAGCCTGCAACACAGACATTCACCATGTGCTGAGTGCATCAACTGGTTAGGACTGGTGTTTAGTTAAAGCTGATATTGTATTTACCCACAGTTCAAGTATGTTTCAATAGTTAACCTTTTAATAAAATAGTGTTGCACTACTTCAAGTGTTGGTGACCTGTATGTGATCCAGAACACCCAACACATCATGATACCAGGTGTGGTTGCATACTAGCACTTCTTAGACCTACCTGCAAGTGATCTGCCTTCCGCCAGCATTCCGTCATTCTGCAACATGGACAATATCAGCCCGCCGCCGCCGTTCCGCATTGCCGGCAACCTCGGGGCCAACTGGAAGATTTTCAAACAGCGTTTCCAGCTCTACCTCGAAGCCACGGACAGGGAGGGCGCCTCGGACACCAGAACGATTTCTCTTCTCCTCTCCACGGTCGGGGACCACGCATCCATATTTTCAACTCTCTCACCTTTGCAGATGACGAAGACAAGACGAAGTTCAAGACGGTTCTCCTCAAATTTGACACTCACTGCAGCGTAGATGTGAATGAAAGTTTCGAACGCGACGTGTTCCAGCAGAGTTTGCAGGGTAAGGACGAACCTTTCCAATCCTTTTTAACACACCTCCGCATCCTTGCGCAATCTTGCAGCTACGGGCCCACCTCCAACTCCATGATGCGCGACCAGATCGTTTTCGGTGTTCAGTCGGACCCCCTACGTCAGCAGCTCCTCAATGTAAAGCAACTCACCCTAGCGACCGCCATCGAGACCTGTGTCCTACCTGAAAATGCCACCAGTCGGTACTCTCATATACAAGCGGCTGAAACGGTGCGGCAAGGTCCCCATGAGGCAGAACGGGTCCAAGTGATTGAACACATCCAGGGCCTCAGCCTGGATGTAGGCGGCCATTTTGCGCGCTTTTCGCGGACTCCCGCGTTTGCACGCACCAAACGAGGGGACGGCGACATGGAGGAACGTAATGCGCAGGCGCGCACCACGCAGGACCGCACCGCGCATGCGCGGTGGCGCAGTGAATGTGCTGACGTCACGACGTGCGACAACTGTGGCTCCGCCCATTTAAAGCGGCAATGCCCAGCAAAATCTCGACAATGCCTACGATGTGGAAGACTTGGCCATTATGCTGCCTGCTGTCGAGCAGCTCAGCCTTCCAATTTATATCGCTTCAGCCAGCCTCGCAGGAATGTTCGGGTAATTCAACCCACGGTCGCCAAGTCCGATTCCGACCTCCCACACAGCAGTGACACCGAGGACCTGAAGGCGCCTTTTCGAGTCGGTGTCGTAACGAAAAACAGGCTTTCCCCGAGGCAAAGACACCAGCCGCTGTCAGTATACAGCATCGATCCAGACGATGGGTGGTGTGCCACCCTGACGGTCAACCGGTGCCAAATACGATTCCGCCTGGACATTGGTGCCTCCGCCAATCTCATGGCGTGGTCTGCTTTCGAAAGCCTTTATGTCAAACCAACCATTCTTCCATCGGCCTCCCAGCTATCAGACTACAATGGCAACATCATTCCTGCTACCGGCTCATGCCAACTCGAAGTGCGCACAAGTCACGAAAAGCCATCCTTCCTTTCGAAATCGTGGGCTCCTCGAAGGACTCTCTGCTTGGCGCACAGGCGTGCAAGCTGCTAAACCTCGTTCAAAGAGTTCACTCTCTGTCTCCTGATGATACGTCTGCCTTCCAGGATGCTGACTTCAGGGCGCAACTCAACGCCATCATCGACCAGCACCGCGGCGTCTTCGAAGGCATGGGCACGCTCCCATATACTTACAAGATCCTACTCAAACAGAACGCCACGCCTGTGGTGCATGCACCTCGCAGAGTCCCAGCACCCCTCAAGGACTGCCTCAAGCAGCAGCTGCAGGACCTCCAAGACCAAGGAGTGATCTCCAGAGTTACGGAACCAACCGACTGTGTCAGTTCCATGGTGTGTGTAAAGGAGCCTTCCGGCGAGCTCAGAATCTGAATTGATCCAAAGGATCTGAATCGCAGCATAATGAGGGAGCATTACCCAATCCCCAAGCGCGAAGAGATCCCATTAAAGATGGCTCAGGCCAAGCTCTTCACCAAACTTGTCGCCTCGAAAGGATTCTGGCAAATTCAACTAGACAGATCCAGCAGGAAACTGTGTACCTATAACACCCCTTTTGGCAGATATTATTACAACAGGATGACGTTTGGGATCATATCGGCGTCAGAAGTATTCCACAGGATCATGGAACAAATGATGGAAGGCATTGAAGGTGTTCGCGTCTATGTTGACGACATAATCATTTGGTCCACCACCCCGCAGGAGCATATCAGTCGCCTCCAGCGCGTGTTCAAACGGGATACGGGAGCAGGGCCTACGCCTCAACAGAGCCAAATGCTCCTTCGGCCAGATGGAACTCAAGTTCCTAGGGGACCACATCTCTCAGTTGGGTGACGGCCGGATGCAGACAAGGTGGCTGCCATCACAGCCATGAAAAAGCCAGAGGACACGAAGGCGGTCCTCCGATTTCTGGGCATGGTCAACTTCCTAGGGAAGTTCATCCCTAACCTCGCCTCTCACACCACGGCTCTCAGGAACCTGGTCAGGAAGACGACAGACCTCCAATGGCTTTCTGCCCACGAGAGCGAATGGACAGAACTTAAAACCAAACTTACCACGGCCCCGGTATTGGCCTTTTTTGAGCCAGCGAAAGAGACAACAATTTCGACCGATGCCAGTCAATCTGGCATTGGGGCAGTGCTCCTGCAACGCGATGAGGCCTCATCATGGGCCCCCGTTGCATATGCGTCACGCGCAATGACCCCCACGGAACAGCGCTACGCGCAGATAGAAAAGGAGTGCCTGGGCCTGTTGACCGGTGTCGTCAAATTTCATGATTATGTGTACGGCCTTCCCCAATTCACCATCGTGACCGACCATCGCCCGCTGGTCAATATAATACAAAAAGATTTGAACGACATGACGCCTCGACTCCAGCGCATTCTGCTCAAACTCCGGCGATACGACTTTCAGCTCGTATACACCCCGGGCAAAGACCTGGGGCGCGATACTCCGACCCCACGCCGGGTCGGAGAATCGCCGAGGGCTGGCGTGAATCCTGCCCCCACCGTGGCCCTAAGTCTCCACCACCAGAGATTCGGCGGGGGCGGGAATCGGCGGGCCCTTCCCTGCCGATTCTCCGGCCTGCAATGGGCCATAGTCCCGCTGCTGGAATGCCTGTCCCGCCAGCGTGGATTAAACCACCTTTTGAACGGCGGGACAAGGTGGCGCGGGAAGGCTCCGGGGTCCTGGGGCGATCTGGCCCTGGGGGGTGCCCCCACCGTGGCCTGGACCCTGATCGGGGCCCACCGATCCGCGGGCGGGCCTGTGCCGTGGCGGCAGTCTTTTTCTTCCGCCTTCGCCATGGTCTTCACTATGGCAGAGGCGGAAGAGACCCCCTCCCCTGCGCATGCGCGGGGATGATGTCAGCAGCCGCTGACGCTACCGCGCATGCGTCGCCCGGCGAAGACCTTTCGGCCCCGGCTGGCGTGGCGCCAAAGGCCTTTCCCGCCAGCCGGCGGAGCGCAAACCACTCCAGCGCGGGCCTAGCCCTTCAAGGTGAGGGCTTGGTCCCTAAAGGTGCGGAGATGTCCGCACCTTTGGGGCGGCCCGACGTCGGAGTGGTTCCCGCCACTCCATTACGCCGGAACCTCACGCCCCACCGGGTAGGGGAGAATACCGCCCCTGATCATAGCCGACGCTCTGTCCAGGGCAGTCAACACCCCGTGTGACCCAGCGGGATTCGTCTGCCAGGTTGACGCCCATGGCTTTCATAGCCTCCAATCTACCGGCCACGGATGACCGCCTCGTCCAAATTCGCCGCGAGACTGCGGCTGACCCCCTGCTACAGCGTGTCATGCGCCACCCAACAGACGGGTGACTCAAGGGCCAATGCCCGCAGTTCTACAACATCAGACACGATCTGGCGGTAGTCGATGGTGTCCTCCTGAAGCTGGACCACATTGTTATCCCGCACAGCATGCGCCAGCATGTCTTGGAACAGCTACACGAGGGCCATCTTAGCGTGGAGAAGTGCCGCCGACGGCCCGAGAGGCAGTGTACTGGCCTGGCATCAATGACGACATCGCCAACACAGTGCTCAACTGCCCCACCTGTCAGCGGTTCCAGCTGGCCCAACCACGTGAGACCCGACAGCCCCATGAGTTGGTCACGTCCCTTTGGTCCCAGGTCGGCATTGACCTGTTCCACGCGCTGGGCAGGGATTATGTTCTGATTGTAAACTATTTTTCAAACTACCCGGAGGTGGTACGTTTGCACGACATCACATCGTCTGAAGTCATCCGTGCCTGTAAGACACCTTTGCTCGTCACGGCATCCCACTCACTGTGACGTCGGACAATGGCCCCTGCTTCGCGAGCCAGGAATGGTCCAACTTTGCCAGGAGGTACAACTTTGTGCATGTGACATCCAGTCCCCTGTACCCCCAATCCAATGGCAAAGCGGCGAAGGGTGTCCACATAGTCAAACTGCTCCTCTGCAAGGCTGCCGATGCGGGATCCGACTTCTACATCGCCTTGCTGGCCTATCGCTCGGCCCCACTGTCCACTGGCCTGTCGCCAGGCCAGCTGCTCATGGGTCGCACCCTGAGGATGACGATGCCGTCCATTCACGTCCCAGACCTCGGCCACGTTCCGGTCCTTCAACGAATGCAACTGTCTCGTGCACAGCACAAGGCGGCTCATGACTCCCGTGCAGCTGATCGCCCTGCTCTGGCTCCAGATGACAACGTCCGCATCCACCTTTCGGATGGTGGCTGGTCTGCAACTGCTGTGGTTTTTCAGCAGGTGGCTCCCCGCTCGTTCCTGGTTCGTCTACCGGATGGTTCCATTCTGCGCCGTAATCAGCGTGCCCTTCGTCTCGTTCTGCGCTCACTACATGATCGTCCGCCAGTGCCATGCCTTCCTGTTGTCCCTGACCTGGACTATGCAAAGATTCCGGTTACTCTGCATCCTCCTCACTCAGACGCAGTCCAGCCCGCTCCTCAGCTGATGGCTCCTGACCCACCCTCGAGGCGGTCAACCAGAATTCGTCGCCCACCTCAGAGACGTAATTTGTGAACTTTGCTCTAATGGACTCTCTGGTCTGTTCTGTTCTTCCGTTTAATCGTTCAAGTGGTTTGTATATAGTGTTCATCTCGTTATTTGTGTGACACACTGTTTTTCTCTGCACCAGGCATCTTCCCATGTAAATAGTTTAGTTGTATGTACATAGTCCTGTAAATATTTTGCACACACATAGTCAGGAACATTCACCACACATTATTTATTATCACGCAGGCACATTTTTTTATATAAAAGGGGGGGATGTCATAATATACACCAGTATATCATGGTGCAGACACACACTGATGGACACACAGTGGGACCAATCAACATACACAACACTGCAGCCAAACACCAGTGAGAGCACCCGCACTATAAAGACAGGGGGCATCAGAGTTCCTGCTCATTCGAGTAGCAGCTAGCTAGGAGCACAGAGCTCACAGCCTGCAACACAGACATTCAACATGTGCTGAGTGCATCAAATGGTTAGGACAAGACAAAGGTCTTTAGTTAAAGCTGGTATCATATTTACCCACAGTTCAAGTATGTTTAAATAGTTAACCTTTTAATAAAATAGTGTTGCACTACTTCAAGTGTTGGTGACCTGTATGTGATCCAGAACATCCAACACATCAAGGGGATAAAAGCTAACATGAAGAAAATAGAAGGTGTGCAGACAGTTTAGATTTTAACGGCGCTTTTTATATTGGGAGGTGAACTGGACTGCCCAGGAATGCAGTAAGGACAGATACTGTGAAAACACTTTTAAGGAAAATGGCACTAAATAAAAATAAGTAAGAAGGTGCATTTATGTAGCATCTCTCACAACTCGAAGCCATCCCAATGTTCTTTACAATTGCGGAAGAATTTTTGAATTCTTCATTGTTGTAATGTAGAAAAAAACTGATGATTGATCAGTATTAGGTCTTGATCAAAGTTCGATGAGCTGTAAAGTCTTTTCTGTCAGGTGCATGTTCCCAGAGAGAATACTTCTTTTTTAGTCACTGCAGGATTGCATATCTTCAAAGCCCTTACTTAGTAACCTCCTTATTTTCCTTCTCCAGAAATGTTGCTCTTATCTTTTCCCATTGAAAGGGTCACATAATTAAGCTAACGTATGTCTCCAGGGAAACCACTCACTAAGACATGGTAGAAAGGATTAGCAGATCTGGCAGCAGCATCTGTGGAGAGAAAGATGGAGTTTACGAGTTGGATTCTTTTGCAAGCTTCAGGACCCCAACATTGAAATAAAATGGGGATCTCGAGCCCGCACTTGCTGGTGGTGGGAAGGGTTTGTTGCTTTTGGCGGTAAAGGTCTCTTAATTGGCCACCTCCGGTCCTGGCATCCACTTGAGGGTGGATGGGAAGCTGGTGCTGCAGGTCCAGTCAGTGGGCTGGCAGCTCTGAACCTTCGGCAGTCCTACTGGGTCGAGGGTCAAATGTCTTGTGGATTGGAGAGAGATAGCTTGCTGGGGGGGGGGGGGGCGGGGGGATGGTGTCTGGCGGTAGGATTGTCCGTTTCTCCATCTGCCCCCGCCAGGCTGCTCAGATGGGCTACCTCTATGGAGTAGGCAGCCTTCCCCTGTGTTGGGGGTCTGCTCAGCCACTGAGAAAATGCTGGCGGCCCCACTTAATGGCCCTTCATTAGGGATTTTATTATGGAGGTTGACTGTCGGCCTCTGTTAATTGGGCAGCAGATTTGCACATGAGTCTGATACCTGCCCGCCACACAGAAACTTCGCTCGTGACAGGACAGCACTGGGGAGGCCTCTCAATGTAGATCATCTCAATTTTATCAGCACCTCCCACCCTCAACCCTACCACCCCCATTCCCAACACCTTTGGGGGGACATTAAAACTCACCCCATTATTTCAGGTCCATGACCTTTTGTCAGAACTCAGGTTTCCAGTGTCCACTGTATTTTGCTTTTCCTTCAGATGGGGTGGATTCCAAGAGTCATCCTTCGTTCTTCAAAATTAACCGGAACATTCAAATATCAATGAGGAAGGAATATTCAGTGTTAATGTACTGCTGTCATTGAGTCAATTAAACAACTTCATTTCAATATTTACGGGTTAGAAATGCTTTCTGAGTTCTCCAAGAGAAAAATCTAATTTTCTTTGATTGCTTCAGAAATATAACTGTCCTTCGGAAGGGCGTATCTTGGGAATGTTGAATAGAAGTTCTGCAGCAAGACTCGCTGTTGACTTTGAAATTGGTCGCCTGCTCCGTGAACACGTAATTCCGTGTGCAATGTAGTATTCTTCAGAAGTCTTTGCAAATGACACGAGCTCCAATGATGAGCACGACGATGATATCTGTGAAGACCTTGAATGTGATGAAGAAGGTAAAGACGCAGAGGGCAGGTCAGATGAGGACAATTATGAAACGCGAGTAAGGTTGTTTCACGGGAGTGATGGTAAACTAAATGAGGAAGCCTGTGACATGCTGCTCCGGAGGTTTGGCGGGACTGGATTGAATTTTCTTATTGTCACTTGTGCCGAGGTACAGTGAAAACTATTTTTCTTCGAGCAGCTCAAACAGATCATTTAGTACATGAAAAGAAAAGAAAAAGAAAATACTTAATAGGGCAACACAAGGTACACAATGTAAATACATAGGCACCGACATCGGGTGAAGCATACAGGGTGTAGTATTAATCAGGTCAGTCCATAAGAGGGTCGTTTAGGAGTCTGGTAACAGCACGGAAGAAGCTGTTTTTGAATCTGTTCAATCGTGTTCTCAGCTTTTGTATCTCCTGCCCGATGGAAGAATTTGGAAGAGTGAGTAAGTCGGGTGGGAGGGTTCTTTGATTATGCTGCCCGCTTTCCCCAGGCAGCGGGAGGTGCAGATGGAGTCAATGGATGGGAGGAGGGTTCGTGTGATGGATTGGGCTGTGTTCATGTCTCTCTGAAGTTTCTTGCGATCTTGGGCCGAGCAGTTGCCATACCAGGCTGTGATGCAGCCAGATAGGATGCTTTCTATGGTGCATCTGTAAAAGTTGGTAAGGGTTAATGTGGACGTGCCAAATTTTCTTAGTTTCCTGAGGAAGTATAGGCGCTGTTGTGCTTTCTTGGTGGTAGCGTCGACGCGGGTGGACCAGGATAGATTTCTGGTGATGTGCACCCCTAGGAATGTGAAGCTGTTAACCATCTCCCGTTCAGCCCCGTTGATGCAGACGGGGGGGGGGGGGGGGGGGGGTGTACGATACTTTGCTTCCTGAAGTCAATGACCAGCTCTATCGTTCTGCTGGCATTGAAGGATAGATTGTTGTTGTTGCAGCACTCGACTAGGTTCTCCCTCCTGTATTCTGACTCGTCGTTATTCGAGATCCGACCCATAGGGTCGTGTCGTCAACAACCTTGTCGATGGGGTTCGAACCAAAATGACGAGGTGATCACAAAGCCTGCTCAGGACACCGAGAAGTGTGAATGCTCTAAGATGGCTTATGAAGAGACTGAAAGTGAGATTGCAGTAGAAGAAAACAACTCAGCTGTGAACAAATTAATGATGGAAGATATAAAACCCACCTTGGGGAAACTGGCTCCAGAAGCACACAGTGAAACATGTCAGGCCAATGAAATGGTTCCGGTGGTGGACTGCCCAATACCCGAGGCCGCTCCACCGAGAGATGAGTTAGAGGAGCAGATGACTCTATCTGTATGCAGCTCCACAACGACAGATGATACTTATACCATGTTACCAGACGTGGCTGTATCTGTTTGCAGTTCCACAACAACAGATGATCCGTACATAATATTACAAGACAAGGATGAGCTATTACTTGGTTCTTCAGGAAAAGATGGCCTATGCATTGTAATTTACAGTGATGAGGAGCAATCACTTGGGGGTCCAAACACAGCATGTAGGAACAGCCCCCAATGTTGGGGATGTGCGTCCAACCCAGACAGCAGAATGCGAGGCTCTACAGCCAGCCATTGAAGGTGCAGACTTGACCACGACGCATAGTCCCTCATAAGAATGCCAACATGAGACGTCTCAGCAGATGAGCCAGAAACAACCGCTCCCATGGTGCAGGCTAGTGGCAAGAGGGGTGCTACCAGTGCCAAGTGGAAAAAGAGGAGCTGTCACAAAATCAGTCACAAAATCGCCCTCAGGAAAAAAACGAGGGTGAGGAGGAGAGTGGGGGATACCGTGGCCGGGATTCTCTAATCCCGCGGCCAAGTTCTGACGCCGGCGTGAAATGTGGCGTGAATCACTCCGGCGTCAACGGTCCTCAATTGTCCAGTATGCTCCCCTTCCTAGGGGCTAGGCCGGCGCCGGAGTAGTCCCCGCAGCTCCAGCCGGTGCGGCACGGCCGGCACGAGTTCGCGTTTGTGCGCCACGGCCGGCGTGATTCTGCGCATTCCGCGTGGGTTCCCGTCTCCACGGCGGCCCCGAGGCAATATGGCGAAGCCCTACAGGGTCCGGCGTAGAGGAACATAGGCCCCCACGGAACCAGCCCGCCCGCTTTTCGGTAGGCTCCGATCGCAGGCCGGGCCACCATGGAGGCCGCCCCCCCCAGGTCGGATCCCCCAGCCCCCCCCACCAGGATGGCCTCCACACACAGAACTTCCAGGTCCCGCTGTGTGGGACCATACGTGACCCACGCCGACGGGACTCGGCCGAACCCGGCGGCCACTCTACCCGTCGGAGCCGGGATAATCGCTGGAACGGCCGTTTTCAACGGCCCCCGACCGGCGCGCCGCAGATCCCACAGGCGCCCGAGAATCGGTGCCGGAGAATCAGCCAGCCGGCGTGGGGTCGGAGGTTCCCGGCCCGTGAGTCCCGCCGATGAAACTCATGGCGCTGAACGAGAAGCCATCGGCAATGTGGCCGACAGGCACAACGACACAGCAGCAAAAAGCATTGTGTAAAGACGTGAAAGAAGCTGGTGATGCAGAAGCTGATGACGCAGGCATGGCCAGTCTTCAGGACGCATCGCTTCAAAAGGCTAAGGCACAAAAGACCTGCATGGACACCAGTCTTCTAGAAGCGACGCGGAAAGCTGACAAGAACCCAGAAGATCAGCGGGGTGATCCTGTCGGAGATGCACAATGAGCTGAGCACAAGGGACACTTTCAGCAGACATATCATCTTAATCGAAGCACAGTTGAATCTTTATGTACATATGCCACATGTGTTAAACGGCAATACAAATCATGTTGTTGTCCATGAACATCTCCAAACGAAGGCGGATGTGGTGATATGCCTGTGAATAATATTGAACATAGTTAGCAATGCGACCTCCAACCAGCTGTTGCCTTCAGACATTTGTCACATGACATGAAACACTCGCCAGTTGGTAGTAAGACCTACAACAGGTCAGTCACACATTCCAGGAGAGTTCACGGAACTCAAATAGTAACCTAGTCTGTAAGAATATCATGGAATGCTGAACACATAATTCAGGTATTAAATGAATAGTATCAAATGTCATCTGATAACGCTACATTTCGCTCTATTAAAGACACTGGGTAGACGCAGGTTGTTCAGACTTCTGAACTAAAAGTCCAAATCCACAAGCTGTAAAGATATTCAATGCCACAAATAAACCCGTTCAAAGGAAGACCACTCTGAGCAAGTTTCAATAAGATGTCAGCTTCTCCAAATAACTTATTATCTGTTCTTGAAGAGGCAAAGAAAGCAAGAGCAATTATTGTGTCAACCAGTTCGGGTTCATGACCACAGTCTCCAGTAAGTACATTGCTGTTACTCAGAAATACAAACCTTAATCTATAAACTGTTAGAAGATAATGCTTTGTGTGATACGTTTGCGAAAAGTTTGGTATCGTATTGCACAAAACTAATTTTACGCTTACCTTTCAATCTATTATTTTTATCATGGGCTTTCAGATAAATTATGATTGTGCGCGTCGTTTTGAGCCAAATGGAAAAAGTAAAAATCGATAATGTCATTTCATCGCTGTTCATCACAAGTAGCAAAATGCCTTTGGTTCTGTTCAGTTCAATAAAAAGTATTAGTCACTTCCAATTCCACGTTCAGTTGGCGTCGTTCAAACATAGGTCAAATGGTCTGAGATATTTCTGTGTCAAAGCAGCTGCTCTGTCTGTTGTCGAGGAGCAAACTGTGAGAATGGGTAGGAACAAGAAAGTATCTACTGGGCACGGAAGGTGGTATTGGTTCCTGTTGTGCCTATTTTTCCGCAGAAGACAAGGGCAACAGGGACAAATTTCAGGAACCAGTGCCCTGTAACTGGTCTGCATTTGGGGTCACCATGTTCCAGTGATGGCTGTTTGAAGCAGGCATAAGGTCCCTTACGAATGGACATGTCTGTCTCGTGCCCCTGAAGGCAAACGGGCAGTGCAAGTAGTATGATGCAGATTTTGTGTTGGCTTAACCACCACAACCTGGTCAATATAAGGGCAGCATGGTAGCACAAGTGGCTAACGCTGTGGTTTAACAGTGTCAGGGTCCCAGGTTTGATTCCCCGCTGGGTCACTGAATGTGCAGAGTCTGCACGCTCTCCCCGTGTCTGCGTGGGTTTCCTACGGGTGCTCCGGTTTCCTCTCACAGCCCAATGACGTGCAGGTTAAGTGGATTGGCCATGATAAATTGCCCTTAGTGTCCAAAAAGTTTGGAGGGATTATTGGGTTATGGCGATAGGATGGAATTGAGGGCTTAAATGGGTCGGTGCAGACTCGATGGGCCGAATGGCCTCCTTCTGCACTGCATGTTCTGTGTTCTAATATGGAACCTAACCAGTGGTTCTGAAATCTCCACCAATTTTGTTTCCATACACTTGCTTTTCTGCCGAGCTGGAAGGAGCAGGCTGATCATTGCTACTACCTCTTGACTGGCCTCCACCCTGCTCGTCTCTTATTCGCAATCTCTTCACCCCCTCCCAGGACTTAGCTGAGAGCCACTGCTGGAGAGGCAGGTAACCCACATTGTATTCTGACAAATTAAAAAGCCACCTCTTGCACTGAGGCCCAAGGCCATAATTTCTGTCAACCTTTAGTGTTCCTTGTTCGTTCACATAATAATAATAATAATCTTTATTAATGTCGCAGGTCGGCTTACATTAGCACTGTGATGACCTAACTGTGAAAATCCCCTAGTCGCCACACTCCGGCGCCTGTTCGGGTACAGTGAGGGAGAATTCAGAATGTCCAATTTACCTAACAGCACCGTCTTTTGTGGGAGGAAACCGGAGCACCCTGAGGAAACCCAAACAGACACGGGGAGAGCATGCAGACTGCACCATGATCCCTCATGTCTAAATCCCTCCTGAACCAATGTGTGCCATTTTCTGCATCTGATTGAATGGCGGAGCAGGTTCGAGTGACAGAATGGCCCACTCCTGCTCCTAATTCATATGTCTGTATTTATGTATGTTTGTATGTCTGCTTGCCTCTGTATGTATGTATGTTTATATGTATGCTTGTTTGCCTTTTTGTCTGTATGTATGTATGTTTGCATGTTTCACCACGTCATCCATGGAATTATTCCACATTTTTGTTGCCATTTTGGTTGAGAACATTTTGCCTGCACTATTTTCTTAGGACTAACGTTTTAATCTTAACTCATGTTTGCATCCTTACACAGGCACAGTATCGCAAATCTGACTGCCCAGAAACTGGAATTGTCTGAAAGCCAGACATTGTTCTCTCAACCCTCAGAAAACAGTGAATGGAGAAAGAAAAATTGCAAAATCTTTGCAATAAGATAAGTGGTTATATGAGTGCTTACATAAACCTCATCCTTAAAATCATTGTAACCTCTGAACGGCACCACCGCCCTGAAGTCTGAATATTAAAGACGGGGATTACATACAAGGAAGCTGACTCACCTGAAGATATCCCAGGTTAATACATGTATCTAGGAAGGGTTGCTGACCTCACCAACAAAATCTGACACAACTTTGGGCTAGTTCAGAGCCTTGAAACTAAAATGCTTGTCTTTATCACCATCCAATCTGTCACCCAATCCAGCAGGTAATCCAAAATCCAGAAAAAAACAAAATCCTGCAGGGTCTCAGTCCTGAGGGCATTAGAGTTTGGACATCGGACCTGCAACAATTTGATTATTTCTTTAGAATTACTGACAGTCCATTTCATTACGGTTCCAGCGATGGACATTCAAAATTATGGCCTGCACATGGAACATGCAGAGATTCATCCCTTGACACAGTCCATATTCTTCTGTTACCCATTCACACCATCTCGGGTCTTCCTTGGAAAGTTTTTCCAGGTGTTTTGCCTTGCATTGCCTCTTTTTCCAAACACTTAACTCCTGTCCACATTGTGCATCGAAAATATATGTGAGCTTCCTTGATATCGCCGCCTCAAACAAGTTGCTCCATGCACCAGCTTTGTCCAGCACCCACTCTTTGTCCGCTTGTCCACCCATGACACACATAATATCTGTCTGAGTCCTCTCATTTCAAATGCTCTCGTTCCAGCATCCTCGCTCTTCTTGATGCTCCAGCTTTCACAGGCATTACATTGTCACCAGCCACAAAACGGCTTTCAGAAAACAAACTTTTGTTGCAATTGCGATGCTGTTGTTATGAAGCCAGTCGGTGTTACTGCAGGATGGGAAGATCCCAGAATAGAATACTGACTTAAAAGACCTTCATTTGTGCTTTTTTTCAGAAAACGCGGAGGAACAAAGTCAGACGAGTGCCAAAAGTCTTGAAAACAAGAAAAGAAAAGACTTTATAAAGTTTTATAAAACACAATACTCCTTCACTCCTACTTATGTTCACAAGGGTATGCAGATTTCAAGGATATCATAGGTTACAAAATATATCTTATGCTGCAATGTTTTTGGGAAACATACAGTCCCCTTATACCCACACACTGACTGTGATCAGACAACAACCCACCCTGCAACCAAATGGCAGATGCCACTCAATCAAATTCTCCACGGATGCTTGTCACATGAGCGTTTTCAAACTCCACTCTCAAAAAGACTGGGGAGACAGTGACGCAGGGCTAGATTCACTGGACTAGTAAACCCAGGCTCAAATCGGGCCACTGAAGATGGTGAAATGTGAATTGAATAAAAATCTGGAATTAAAAGTCTAATGGTGACCATGAAATCATTGTCGATTGTCGTAAAAACCCATCTGGTTCAATAATGTCCATTTGGGGAGGAAATCTGCCATCCTTACCTGGTCTGGCCTACATGTGCAGCATGGGAGCACAGTGGTTAGTGCAGTTGCGTCACACCTCCAGGGTCCCAGGTTCGATTCCTGGCTTGGGTCATTGCCTGTGCGGAGTCTGTACGTCCTCCCCGTGTCTGCGTGGGCTTCCTCCGGGTGCTCCGGTTTCCTCCCACAGTCCAAAGGTGTGCAGGTTAGGTGGATTGGCCATGATAAATTGCCCACAGTGTCCAAAAAAGGTTAGCTGGGATTACTGGGTTACGGGGATAGGGTGGCGGCGTGTCCTTATGTGGGGTGATCTTTCCAAGAGCCGGTGCAGACTCGATGGGCTGAATGGCCTCCTTCTGCACTGTAAATTCTATGTGACTCCAGACCCACAGTCATGTGGTTGACTCTTAACTGCCCCCTCAAGGACAACTGGGATGGGCAATAACTGCTGGCACAGCCTGTGATGCCTCCATCCCATGAACGAAGAAAAAAAAAATCTTTGTTCAAGTCAGCTGTTTTCATCAAGAATCCACCTCCTGGTTTTCCAAATATCATCTCAAACAAAGCTTCCACGCCATTGTTTTATCAAGGATCTGGCTCCAGGTTTAAACTCTTCTGTCAGGATTCCTTTGTCTTGAATGCTTTCATACAAACCCTGAGATCCAGCCATTGACCGCTCCACAAACCTTTCAGGTAAAGTCTCACACATCTTAGAACCACTTCAGATATCTTCCTGGCTTCTCACTACCCAACTCCTTCTCAGCACTGTCTGTGATTTACTGAACAGAATCCTGCTCTAGTTCCAGTTTCCTTTGTCACTGTAACTTTGGCTTCCTGGAAACTCCTCTTCATTCCTTTAAATTCCTTAACAAGCTGTACTTTAGATTTCTGGCACTGGCTTTCTTAACCATTACTCCATTGTATGGATTTCCTTCTGGGAAAACTGAGCGAGTTGTTCCCTCTTTAGCTGCCTGTCATCAACAGCAAAAATTACGTGAAAAACAATCACAAAAGACTTACTGCGCTAAAGGTGTTAAGCAGCCACTCTTTCCTTCTCTCTGCTTTTATTTACTTTTCACGCCCTATACCTCAAACACAATGGGAGCACAGTTTGAACTGACCAAAATAGCCACACATGCAAACACCTGTGTCTAATGTGAATGTAACTAGAGTGTTTTCTGGGCACACTGGGCTAAATAGCTGGCTTTTAAAGCAGACCAAAGCAGGCCAGCAGCACGGTTCAATTCCCGTACCAGCCTCCCCGAACAGGTGCCGGAATGTGGCGACTAGGAGCTTTTCACAGTAATTTCATTTGAAGCCTACTTGTGACAATAAGCCATTTTCATTTCACTCATTTTCATTTCATTTAATTTCATTTCCATTAAACCCATTTAAAACCTATACATTATTTCTAATATTTAACAACACAGATATAGATCACTTGAAACTCTCCTTGTTTTCCTGACATTGTGGCTACTCCTTACTCTTTTAAGTGAGTTCACAACACCATGCCCTATGTTGCACCTCGCCCAAATTTCTTTGCTAAACTCTGCACCTTGCTGGCGAGTGGCCCAAGAAAGCAGAAGGTATCAGATTTGATTGTGTTCAAAGGCTGGAGGTGGACTTGAACCCACAATCGGATGATTCAGAGGCAAGAGTACACCTAACTGAGTTGCAGCTACCACCTGAGTAGTCACTGGTGTAGCACTGAGGGAACACTCGAAGAATAGGGTGGCCTTGTGGCACAGCAGCAGTGTCTCTGACCCCAAAACACTGGGTTTGAGTCCAATGTCGGGACTCGTTGGGCACGGCAGGAGTGCTCAACATGGTTCAACGGACTGATAATCAGCTCACGAGTGAAGATGTGAAGAGACACTAAAAGAAATATGGAAGAATACTGTAATGTAGGAGGTGCTGCGATTCAGCAGCACGGTATCACAGTGGTTAGCCAGGTTCGATTCCCGGCTTGCGTCACTGTCTGTGCGGAGTCTGCACGTTCTCCCCATGTCTGCGTGGGTTTTCTCCAGGTGCTCCGGTTTCCTCCCACAGGTCCCGAAAGATGAATTGGACATTCTGAAATCTCCTTCAGTGTACCCGAACAGGTGCCGGAATGTGGTGACTAGGAGATTTTCACAGTAACTTCATTGAAGCGTTAATGTAAGCCTACTTGTGACAATAACAAAGATTTATTTAAAAACTGAAACCCAAATGATCTGGTTGGCCTCATGTCTGTTTTTGGATTTCAGCAAATGCCTGCGTAACAACAATAATCACACTTCCAGATAATTAGTTGTACATAAAGTGCTTTGGGGCATTTTTTTTATTTCTAAATCGTGTTGTTTATCAGCATTTGTGGTTTATAGGAGCTGGCTGGTCCGCATCCAATGTAATTATTGAGATAGAAAAAAAAATCAATGTGGACATCCAATGATTCTGAGAGAGTGCCACCCAAGAAAGAGATGTCAGCAAATAGGAAGTGATCCTAAAATCTTTCTTTGGAACACTTGATGACTAAGGACAGCTTGCAAAATGCAATAATCACTTATTGATCCACAACTTTTCAAATAAACTGTTATATTTCTTTGCCATGGATTGATGGCCTCAACCTCAGTCAAAGGATTGCAGAAAGCTTGGACGGAAATGGCAATGAGGCCAATATAAAAAGTAAAATGGAAAAATCTAACAAACAAAAACAGTTGAAAATTCATGCTCAGAATAAAGAATCAAAATGCTCCGGAATAGATTCGAGGCTGGCTGGTTTGAATAATCTATTGCTGTCAATGTAATAGAAAGATCAATATTTCAAATTTCTTCTTTGTTACTTGAGCTATTGCCAGAATTTTGGGCAGAAAACCACCCAGGCATTGAGCAAATGATGCTTCATGCTGCACTCCCCTATTTTTAATTACTGCCAGTGTTAAGTTGCCATCTAATCAGATGCTCGATGTAAATGGCTCCAATTTTGTTCGTGAGCTTGTGAAGGCATGGGTTATTGCTCGTAACAATAATTCATTTGAAAGCTGAGTTAGTAAATGCACCATCTGGTATGGCACTGAAGCAACATGTGTGAGGTTTGATTCTTGGCCTATGCCAGTTAATCTCAGCCAGGGTAGAAATTCAGCCCGGGTTCCTGTCCTGAACTGAACTGCCGTCCAGGCAGCTCTGCTGATGAGCACTTATGTACTCACAGGCACGTCAGGTGCGGTCGGAGTCAGATTCAGCTTCCATAAGCAAGCATAGCTTGGCAGCACTCGCTGCACAGCTCACACACTCGAATGGTCACTTGGTCACTCGTATCTCCTAGGTAACAGCTAGGCCTTTTGGCAGAGGCCTGGGAGCAGATTGTCCGTCCACCGTCCTGGCTGCAGATCTTGGCAGAAGCAGATGAACAATTTAGTGATCTTTTAACTTGCCAAAGCAGGAACATTTTTTGCACATGTCTCCCAGATGAAGAGAGAATGATTTAATTAATATTAATTAAACATAAGGGCTGTGTAAAACAAAACAATAAATGTTGTTATGTCTCATTATAAGGAGGAATATTAGGATTTGAGGGAGACATTCCTGTTTTATAGTAAGGCCATGAGACCAAAGGATAGAGGAACAGGAATAGGCCATTCGGCCCCTCGAGCCTACTCCACCATTCAACAGGATGATGGCTGATCTGACATTTTCTACCCTTTCCCCGTAACCCTTGATTCCCTTACTGACCAATAATCTATCTCAGCCTTAAATATACACAAGGGACGGGATTCTGTCAGCCCACACCGGGCCGGAGAATTGCTGGGCCATGCGCGAATCGCACGACGCCGCCCCGCGCCGGTCTGCCGATTCTAGATTCTCCGGTGAATAGGCTCTATGCGGGCTCTCTCCCCCCCACCCCCCCCCCCCCTCCCCACCCCCGACGATGCTCCGCCCAGGATGGGCTGAGTGGCCACAAAATAAATCCGAAGTCCACGTGTGGCCTTACGTGTGGCCCTCGGCATGCATCCTTTCGGGGGCGGCCTGGTAGGGGGGGGTTCCGACCCCAGAGGGACCTCCGCTGTGGCCTGGCCTACCGATCGGCGGGCCGGCCTCTCGGGCTGGGGGCCTCTTTTGCTCTGTGCCAGCCCCTGTAGCCCTACGCCATGTTGCGTTGGGGCCGGCGCGGAGAAGGAAGCCACCACGCCGGCGTTTACGACGGCGTGAACACTTAGACTCAGGATCAGAGAATTCCGCCCAAGGACTCTGCCCCCACAGTTCTCTGGGGTGAGGAGTTTCAAAGAGTCCCAACCCTCTGAGAGAAAGAATTCCTCCTCATCTCCATCTTAAACTGGCACCCCTTTATTCTGAGACGATGCCCTCTGGTCCTAAACACCCCCATGAGTGAAAACATCCTCTCAAAATTCACCCTTTCAAGCCCTGTGGACAGCACAATGGCACAATGGGACAGCACCAAAGACCCGGGTTCAATTCTGGCCTTGGGTGACTGTCTGTGTGGAGTTTGTACATTCTCCCCGTGTCTACATGGGTTTCCTCCGGGTGCTCCAATTTTCTCCCACAGTCTAAAGGCATGCAGGTTAGCTGGGTTTACACGGATGGGGCAGGAAGTGGATCTTGGTCGGATGCTTTTTCGGAGTGTCCGTGTAGCTTCAAAGGGCCTCCTACTGCATTGTGGGAATTCTAAGCCCATATATTTCAATGAGATCACCTCTCATTCTTCTAAATTCCGAGTACACTCCAAAACTGTTTAACATTTGCTTATAAGACAATTCCTCCATTCTGGAGATCATTCTATGAACCATCTCTGAACTGTCCCTCCAATGAAATAATGGGTGCAATTCAGCGGGAACAAGTTAAAACTTGCTGGACAGCGCATTTAGCGGGGTGTTTCTTGGCGGCTGCAGTGCCTAGAAGCACTCCACTATCCAATGGCACTTTGCTGTTTTTCCCGCCTTCGAGGCGTTTCTCCCCGCCAAAGCCACATTTAGAGGGATTTTCTGTTGGTGGGCAGTTCAGAGCTCCATTTTTTCTAGGATCCTTGATCTTCCCCACCCCGCTCCTCCAAATCAGGCCGTGCGCTCTACTGACCCCCTACCACAACTTTGGGGAAGACCCTCGGGTATCCCACCCCCCTCTACTTGGCAAGCCCCCCTCCCCGGGCACAAACCGTGGCAATGCCAACCTGATGCCTGTACACCATGGAACTGACAGCCTGGAACTTCAGGGTGCCTATGTGCCAGGGAGAGGCCCACCCTGCCCAGTCCCCGACCACCTGGGGTCTGCAATGGCCTGAGAGACCTTCCCAGATATTGTCATGACTGTTCCATGTTTGTGTGGGCCAGTACTAAACAGTGTCCTGGTGAGGGAAGGGGACGGGGTCACATGTGTGTGGGGGGTTGGCGCCAGAAGAACAGTGCTGGGTACTCACAGTGTTTCTCCATTTGAATAATACACTGTGCTTTTGTTCTCCCTTCCAAAATGAACAACTTCACATTTTCCCACATTATGCTCCATCTGCCAATGTTTTCCCCACTTACTTAACCTATCAATATCTCTCTGCAACCTGTTTGCATCCCTCTAGCAACTTGCCATCCCACGTATTTTTGTGTTGTTTCATGGTGGCGTAACATATTTTGAAGAAGCAGTTGGCCCTTAAGCTGCAGGTATTTATTATTTGAATCCATTCGTAAAGTAAAATATGATCAGATGTGGTTGAGGTTGCGATTTGCGATGCAAAAAATTAAATGCCTGGACTATCTCATTTATCGAGAACAGCACAAAGAGAGTGTGACAGACAATTGGGTAAAGAGTAAATGCTGAATAAACTCAGCAGGTCTGGCAGAATCTGCGGAGAGGGGAACAAATTTGATGGGCTGGATTCTCCGCAGTCGGGATTCTCGGGCAGCCCGGGGGTTTCCTTTGGCATTGGGTTGCCCACAATGGGAAATCCCATTGACCGGCTGGCCTGACGGAGAATCCCGGAGGCGCGCCGCACCAGAAATCTGCTGAGGCAGGACGGAGAATCCCACCAATGTTTTATATCTGTCCGTTTCTTTTCTTAGAGCTGAAGAAGAGTAGAAGAGGTGTAGATATGTCTTGGATTATATAGTTGGAGAGGGGGTGGAGGAGGTGGAGCAGAGTAGAAGATCAGGGTTAGGTCGGAGCTAAGGAGAGATTGACAAAGATGTCATGGACACAAGACAAAGGGAGTGTTGATGGTCGCATTCAGAACTAAAGAAGGTGCTGACAGGAGCATAAACTGTGTGGTATTATAGGTATTACGGTACCTGAGAGTCTAAAGTACCATTGGTAGAACCTGTATGCTTGCTATTGGCTAGAGTGTATAATAGCTCCGCCCTGATAGGCGGGGTATAAGAACCCGTGCCGCCCCAGCAGCCCTCATTCTGTACCTGAGCTGCTGGGGAAACATGTAGCTTATTAAAGCCTTCAGTTGAACTACAACCTCATTTTAGTGGTCATTGATCGTGCATCAATTTAATAAGCTAGATTTTTAAGAAGAAAGGATGGAGCTCCGAATCAAGCCGGGGTGTCTGCAACTTAGCCCCCATGCGGCGAACTCAGCGGCAATCTTTAAGCACTGGCTGGCGTGTTTTAAAGGGTATCGCTAGACGTCCGAAAACGCACCCACGGGAGAGCAGAAACTGCACTTCCTGCACTCAAGGGTGAGCCTGGAGATTTACACCCTCATCGAGGAAGCGGAAGACTTCGATGCAGCAATCAAGCTGCTAAAAGGACACTATATTCACCCGGTAAACCAGGTCTACGCCCGGCACCTGCTTGCAACAAGATGGCAAACCCCTGGGGAATCGTTGGAGGAATTCTACCGCGCGCTCCTCATGCTGTGATGAAGCTGCGGCTGCCCATAAGTTTCGGCGAGCGAACACACGGAACTCTTAGTCCGGAACGCTTTCGTGGCAGGTATGCTTTCATCACAAATCCGCCAGCGCCTGTTAGAGAAGGACACCCTGGGTCTCAGGGAGGCATGGGTCCTTGCAGGCTCTCTGGACATGGCCTCCAGGAACGCTCGCGCCTACATTCCTGACCGTGCGGCAGCCCCCTGGGCAGCGTGGAACCCCGCAGCTGCCGACCCCAAGACTTCCCCCATTCCCCCGCAGGCCTGCGCTGCAAGGTGGCCTGGCAACCCCGAGGGGCCCCGCTGCTACTTTTGTGGGCAGGCCAAGCACCCCCGCTGGCGCTGCCCGGCCCACGTATCCACCTGCAAGGGATGCGATAAAAAGGGCCATTTCGTGGGGGTATGCCAGGCCCGAGCGGTGGCTGCGGTCTCCAGCGGCGAATCCGGACCGCCACCACAAACATCTCCACGGGCCCCCTGTGGTCAGTGGTCGCCGCCACCCCCATATCCCAGGGCCACGTGCGGACCCCGGGCGCCCCCATCTTGTTCCACGAACGCCACGCTTGAGGGATGGGTGCCGCCATTTTGGGCACCCCCGGCCATGTGCGACCTATGGGAGACGCCATCTTGGATGAACCCCCAGGACCCCAGCTCGACCGACCACACACTGCCTGAACAGAATTCCCAACTACTGTGATTGGCCTCGGTGACTCTGGATTAGTCTCGACCTCGAACAATCTTAACCGCAACGACGACCGTTTTCATCAACGGGCACGAGACGTCCTGCCTAATTGACTTGAGGAGCACGGAGAGCTTCATATACCCCGACACGGTAAGGCGCTGTTCCCTCCTCATCCACCCTGTAAATCAAAAAATCTCACTGGCCTCCGGTTCCCACTCAGTGGAGATAAAGGGGTTTTGTGTAGCAAACCTCACAGTCCAGGGAAAGGAGTTCAAAAATTTCCATCTCTACGTCCTTCACCACCTCTGCGCGGCTATACTCCTGGGTTTATACTTCCAGTGTAACCTTCAAAGTCTGACCTTCCAATTCGGCGGCCCTATACACCCCCCTCACTGTCTGCAGCCTCGCGACCCTTAAGGTCGACCCGCCTTACCTGTTTGCGAACCTCACCCCGGATTGCGAACCCGTCGCCACCAGGAGCAGATGCTACAGTGCCCAGGACCGGATCTTTATTAGGTCAGAGGTCCAAAGGCTACTGAGGGAAGGCGCCATTGAAGCCAGTAACAGCCCCTGGAGAGCTCAAGTAGTGGTGGTAAAGACCAGGGAGAAGCATAGGATGGTCATCGACTACAGTCAGACCATCAACAGGTTTACGCAGCTGAACGCGTACCCCCTCCCCCACATAACCGACCTGGTAAACAGGATCGCGCACTATAAGGTCTTCTCCACGGTGGATCTCAAGTCCGCCTACCACCAGCTCCCCATCCGCACTAGTGACCGCAAATACACTGCCTTCGAGGCAGACAGGCGGCTCTATCACTTCTTAAGGGTTCCCTTTGGTGTCACTAACGGGGTCTCGGTCTTCCAGCGCGAGATGGACCGAATGGTTGACCGGTACGGTTTACGGGCGACATTCCCGTATCTCGATAATGCCACCATCTGCGGCCACGACCAGCAGGACCACGACACCAACCTCCGAAAATTTCTCCAGACCGCTAAAATCCATAAGCTAACGTACAATAAGGATAAATGCGTGTTTAGCACCGACCGTCTAGCCATTCTCGGCTACGTAGTGCGAAATGGAGTTATAGGCCCCGACCCTGAACGCATGCGCCCCTTATGGAGTTTCCCCTCCCTCACTGTTCTAAGGCCCTAAAACGTTGCCTAGGTTTTTTTAGCTCCTCCGCCCAGTGGGTCCCCAACTATGCAGACAAGGTCCGTCACCTGATCCAATCCAGCTTTCCCCTGTCGATAGAGGCCCGCCAGGCCTTCAGCCGCATCAAAGCAGACATTACAAAGGCCATGATGCATGCCATCGACGAGTCCCTCCCCTTCCAGGTCGAGAGCGATGTGTCCGACGTAGCTCTGGCGGCAACCCTCAACCAAGCGGGCAGACCCGTTGCCTTCTTCTCCCGTACCCTCCATGCTTCCGAAATCCGCCACTCCTCAGTCGAAAAGGAGGCCCAGGCCATAGTAGAAGCTGTGTGACATTGGAGGCATTACCTGGCAGGCAGGAGATTCACTCTCCTCACGGACCAACGGTCGGTGGCTTTCATGTTTGATAATGCACAGCGGGGCAAGATAAAAAACGACAAGATCTTGTGGTGGAGGATCGAACTCTCCACCTACAACTATGAGATCTTGTATTGTCCCGGGAAGCTAAATGAGGCTCCTGACGCCCTGTCCCGTGGCACTTGTACCACCGCACAAGTGGACCGCCTCCGAGCCCTCCACGAGGATCTCTGCCACCCGGGGGTCACTCGCTTTTTCCATTTCGTCAAGACCCACAACCTGCCCTACTCCATCGAGGAGGTCAGGACAGCCACCAGGGACTGCCAAATTTGCGCGGAGTGCAAGCCGCACTTCTACCAGCCAGAGAGAGCGCACCTGATAAAGGCTTCCCGTCCCTTTGAACGCCTCAGCATGGACTTCAAAGGCCCCCTCCCCTCCACCGACCGCAACACGTAATTCCTGAACGTGATTGACGAGTACTCCCGGTTCTCATTCGCCATCCCCTGCCCCGACATGACCGCCTCCACATGACCGCCTCCACCGTCATCAAGGCCCTCCATAGCATCTTTGCACTGTTCGGGTTCCCCGCTTACGTACACAGCGATAGTGTGTCCTCCTTTATGAGCGACGAACTGCGTCAATTCCTGCTCTTCAAGGGCATCCCCTCGAGCAGGACGACCAGTTACAACCCCCGGGGTAACGGACAGGTAGAGAGGGAGAACGGAACGGTCTGGAAGACCGTCCTACTGGCCCTATGGTCCAGGAACCTCCCAGTCTCCCGTTGGCAAGAAGTCCTCCCGGATGCCCTCCACTCCATCCGGTCACTACTTTGCACAACCAACAATCAGACACCTCACGAACGTCTCCTTGTCTTCCCTAGGAAGTCCTCCTCTGGGATCACGCTCCCGACCTGGCTGGTAGCACCCAGACCCATCCTGCTCCGAAAACACGTGTGGGCGCACAAGTCAGACCCGTTGGTCGAGAGGGTCCATCTGCTCCATGCTAACCCCCAGTACGCCGACGGCCGACAAGATACGGTCTCCCTACGGGACCTGGCGCCCGCCGGAACTCCACGCACATTCCAGCCACCAGTCCCACCCTCCCCTCCACCGCAGCACCTTACAGGAGGATCGGTCCTTCTGCCGCCCCTGTCTAGGCCCCCCCACCCACCGACGCCCCCGCAGCCGCTCCCTTCCCAGGTCAGCTGTTTTCCCCACCAGCGCCGTCTAGGGGTGACAAAGCTTCCATGGAGTCACAGATCCACGCTCCCGGAGTCACAGATGCCCGAGCCTCCACCGGAGTCACCACCGAGGCTCCGACGATCACAGAGGACGCCCAGGGCCCCCGATCGACTGATTGCTTCATTTTAACTGTAATCTGTAAATATAAAACACCAAATGTACATAGCTACCAGACTTGTAAATAGTTACTAAACACTGTAAGGAGGTATTACGGTACCTCCATAACTAATTATACCATGTTGTTATGTTTTGTAGTTTCTGGCCACCACCTCCGCCGGACTTTTTTTAACAGGGGGTGAATGTGGTATTATAGGTATTACGGTACCTGAGAGGCTAAAGTACCATTGGTAGAACCTGTATGCTTGCTATTGGCTGGAGTGTATAATAGCTCTGCCCTGGTAGGCGGGGTATAAGAACCCGTGCCGCCCCAGCAGCCCTCATTCTGTACCTGAGCTGCTGGGGGAAACATCTAGCTTATTAAAGCCTTCAGTTGGACTACAACCTCGCTTTAGTGGTCATTGATCGTGCATCAAGAGGTAAGATAACAGAATGTGTTAATCAAAGAACAAAGGCCAGTGCTCACTGCAAGCAAAACGTAAGAATAAGTGACAGATGTCCCTGTTGTGGGGGCGATGGGGGCGTTGGGAGGGGGGTGGGTGGAATTTGCAAAATTCCAACATGGGGGTCAAGATGGGGGAGAAAGCTTATCGTCTGAACTCAATATTGAGTCCAGCACGCTGTAAAGTGCCCAATCAGAAGATGCGGTTTGCATAGATACATAGATACATAGAAGATAGGAGCAGGAGGAGGCCTTTTGGCCCTTCGAGCCTGCTCCGCCATTCATCACGATCATGGCTGATCATCCAACTCAATAGCCTAATCCTGCTTTCTCCCCATAGCCTTTGATCCCATTCTCCCCAAATGCTATATCTAGCCGTCTCATGAATATATTCAATGTTTTAGCATCAACTACTTCCTGTGATAATGAATTCCACAGGCTCACCACTCTTTGGGTGAAGAAATGTCTCCTCATCTCTATCCAAAATGGTTTAACCTGAATCTGACTGTGACCCCCTGGTTCTGGACACACCCATTATTGGGAACATCTTCCCTGCATCTACCCTGTCTAGTCCTGTTAGAATTTTATAAGTCTCTATGAGATCCCCCCTCATTCTTCTAAACTCCAATCCCAACCTAGTCAATCTCTCCTCACATGACAGTCCCGCCAACCCTGGAATCAGTCTGGTAAACCTTCGCTGCACTCCCTCGAGAGCAAGAACATCTTTCCTCAGAAAAGGAGACCAATAGTGCACACAATATTCAACACACATTGCGTTTGCGTTGGGCTTCACTGGAGCATTGCATCAGGCCAAGGAAAGATGCGTGGGCATGAGAACAAGATGTTGCTACATTGACTACACAGCAAAAGTACTCCATTGTCGGTAAAGCACTTTGGATGTCCTGAGGCTGTGAGCAGCGCTATAAAAATTTAAGTCTTTATATTTATTTATTCTCTAATAAATCAAGCCCACAGGCAACCTACCAACACTTTGTGAGTGGGTAGGACACTGAATCAATTAGATCAGTGGTGGGTAAACTGCGGCCCAGGGGGGATGGAGGTGGCCATAAGTGGCCCATCAGGATTCTGAGTGCGGCCTCGGGAGACATTTTGTTGACCGTTGCCCACGTGCAGCTTCGCCAAATTCTGCTCTTTTCCATCCGCGTAGTTTTTTTACGACCAGTATGAATGTGGCGAATCTGTGGAACTCTTTGTCGCAGAAGGCTTTGGAGGCCAAATTACTGAGTGTCTTTCAGACAGAGATTGATAGGTTCTTGATTAATAAGGGGATCAGGCGTTATCGGGAGAAGGCAGGAGAATGGGGATCAGAAAATATCAGCCATGATTGAATGGCGGAGCAGACTTGATGGGCCGAGTGGCCTAATTCTGCTCCAATGTCTTATGGTCTTATGGTCTTATGGAAGGGTGGCCTGAGATGAGATCCCTTAAAACCGGATAGCTAGGATAACACTAGATTAGTTCTACATAAGTTAGTTTATTAAGGATTGAGACGAATCATAGAAAGTATACCCAGTAATCATTATTAACCATTAAACATGTATTTTTAGGACATAACAATAATAAGCGTTCAAACTCTTGCTAAAAGCAGTGGCCACAATGCATTGTGGGATTTAAGCTAGCTAACTTGCCCATGTTTTTAAGGCAAACAGGATTAGACAGAAATAGTGTGGTCAGCAATAACACAGTCAGCTTAGCAGTTCTTATCATTGCCCTTATATCTATGATGTAAAGAGGAACCAACTTTGGCATCCTGCCCCTCGATGAACAATGAGGTAGGAAGGAACTGTCTGCGATAAGTAACATGGGAATGGCAGAAAAACAATTTCATAATGGATACAGTATTCTGGTAAACAACAGGTGGCAGGGCGGGGTTAAATCATGAGTTGATCACAGTTATAATTTGCTGAAATCTCACTGGTCAATATAAAATTGACAGCTCCAAGAATTGGATCAAGTCCAAGTGGGGTGGGCCATTGGGTTTTGGAAACTGTATAATTGGGTGTCTGTACCAGTGTCGGACAGAGTGGTTCTGACATTTATCCTGATCACTCTCCCATGTACGTAGACCAAGCTTGGAAAAATAAAGCCGTCATCACGAGAGTTGATGTGTCTGCAGGTCTGTGTGTTCAGCTGAGCTGTAACTAAGAGGGAGGAACCCTACCTAAAAGCTAGCTCAATACTCAGTCCTTGGAAACGCTCCTACACAGTATGACCGAACTGATACACACGTAATCCAAAGACACGTGAAATGAGGTGCGATTTGATTGTTCACAACATTGACTGTGAGAGCCATGTGCTTCCGCTGCGTCCAAACATAAGTATTTATTTTGTTTTTACTATTGATGATAGTTCTATTAATATTCAAATGATTCGGCATTTGCTTTGACTCATTATGAAATATTCAGTATGTAATAAATGTATATAACCTTATTTATGGGGTCTTATTTTGTGAACGAGCCCAATTTCAACCTTGCGGCCCACTGAGATGAAGGAGAGCCACTCATATGGCCCACTCCCTATCCTAGGTTGACCATCACTGGATTAGGTAATAAGACTACTTTCTAGTTTACCTAAGTCAATATTCATATCAGTCAAACATATTTCTTTATAATAAAGGTGAAGCAAAGCATTTCAATGAATCTCCTTGTAGTTAAGTGACAACAGAAGAAGAGAAGTGTATAGCTGATGAGTCTTTACATTTTATGCAGCAAATTTTATTATGAGGCAGTCTATGTCCAAATGTAGCAAGACCCGGACATTTTACAAGCTTGGGCTGACAAGTAACATTTGTGCCACACAAGTGCCTTCCTGGTGCCAAGGTCACTGAATGGCTGCAGTACACCCAAAGAGAGAGGGTGAACAGTCAGTGGTCATGGTCCACATCAGTATCAACAACACAGTTACAAAGATGGACAGGGACCTGCAAATAAAATTTAGGGAGATGGATAGGAATTTAGTAAGCAGCCAAAATTAGTAACCTTCTGATTACTCTTGGCGCACATGCAAGTCAGTAGAGGAATTGAAGGGTGGAGCATATTAATCTGTGGCTGGAGAGATGTTGCAGGAAGGAGGGCTTTTGATTCTTGGGACATTGGAATCAATTCGGGGGGAGATGAGACCTGTACCGGTCAGGTAGGTTGCATCTAAACAGAGCTCGGATGAATTCTGTTGTGGGACAATTTGCTAATGCTATTCGGAAGGGTATGAACGAATTTGACAGGGATGTAGGAACCAGGAGATAAGACTTGAGAGGATTACCAATGTGCAAACAATATTGGGAAAGGTTATTGTTAAACATGTGTGGAGTCACCATTCTGTTAAGCAAGAATCACAATGGTATGGCAAATGCTAGAAAAAACAGACACATCTGGGGCGAGATTCTCTGACCCCCCGCCGGGTCGGAGAATCGCCGGGGAATGGCGTGAATCCCACCCCCGCCGGTTGCCGAAGTCTCCGGCACCGGAGATTCAGCGGGGGCAGGAATCGCGCCGCGCCGGTTAGCAGGCCCCCCCGCACGATTCTCCGGCCCGGATGGGCCGAAGTCCTGCCGCTAAAATGCCTGTCCCACGGCGTAAATTAAACCACCTACCTTACCGGCGGGACAAGGTGGGGCGGGTGGGCTCCGGGGTCCTGGGGGGGGGCGCGAGGCAATCTGGCCCCAGGGGGTGCCCCCACGGTGGCCTGGCCCGCGATCGGGGCCCACCGATCCGCGGGCGGGCCTGTGCCGTGGGGGCACTATTTCCCTTCCGCCTCCGCCACGGTCTCCACCATGGCGGAGGCGAAAGAGACTCCCTCCACTGCGCATGTGCGGGAATGCTGTCAGCGGCCGCTAACGCTCCCACGCATGCGCCGCCCGGAGATATCATTTCCGCGCCAGCTGGCGGGGCACCAAAGGCCTTTTCCGCCAGCTGGCGGGGCGGAAATTCGTCCAGCGCCGACCTAGCCCCTTAAGGTTGGGGCTCGGCCCCCAAAGATGCGGAGCATTCTGCACCTTTGGGGCGGCGAGATGCCCGTCTGATTTGCGCCGTTTTGGGCGCCAGTCGGCGGACATTGAGCCGTTTCCGGAGAATTTCGCCCCTGATGTGAGAGATATCCTAGGAGCTGTAGAATAATTAGACAGAGATTACAAGTGTATCGTTCATCAACTTTCTAAAGAGGTTCAGAAAGGAAATTTTGAGTTGAACAACGTTTGGAATAAGTTGACCCAATGAAAAATGAAATGAAAATCGCTTATTGTCACAAGTAGGCTTCAATGAAGTTACTGTGAAAAGTCCCTAGTCGCCACATTCGGGCGCCTGTTCGGGGAGGCTGGTACGGGAATGTGCACATGTGTTTGCCTTACAGCTGAATAGAAGGTACAATAAATTAAGAGAATGGATGAATAAGTTGCAAAAGGAAAGTAATGGCTGGCAGGAACGCATTGGTTTCCCATTCAATCATTGGGAACAGGAGCCACATGATAGAGTGCATTGCACAAAGGGAATCTACATCAAATACTGGAACCCATGAGTGTCGAAGTGGATTAGGAGAAGCCACTTGAGTTAAAGAGTAGAATTAAAAGAGACAAAGGAAGGACTCGTGGAATTTTTAAAAAAGATGAAGGGAGTGACCCCCAAATCAGGTTGGCAGAGAATTTATTTTCAGGTGGCACTCCGGTGTTCTGATTAGTTTTTTTTCATCACAAGCAAAATCTTTATTCATATGTGAAAGTTGGTTCTCTACACTGATCTATTTTCCCTTCACGGTGTCCAAATCCTGTGTGCTACCATTCCAGCACACGTTGCCAACTGTGCAACTGAGGGTCGTTATTTGCTCCTGGTACCTTTGTGTAATCACTGAAATTTGTTTTTTCAGATCTCAAAGAGCTCGCTTCATTAAAAACTGCAATTTAACATGTCTTTCCAAAGAACCATACCCAGCTTGAATCTTGTGCTTCAAATCTTCCAGTTTAGTTTTGATGAGGAGAATGTTCTGATTTTATTTCTGTTTCTGGTTTAGCTGGTATAGGGGCTGGTTTAGCACAGTAGGCTAAACAGCTGGCTTGTAATGCAGAATAAGACCAGCAGTGCGGGTTCAATTCCCGGACCGGCCTCCCCAAACAGGCGCCTGAATATGGTGATTAGGGGCTTTTCACAGTAACTTCATTGAAGCCTACTTGTGACAATAAGTTATTACTGACTTGGCCGATGTCCCTGGCTCCTTCACATGCGGGAAGTATGTCCAGCTGCAGCTCTTGTTAGACCGCGTGACGGCTCTGGAGCTGCGGATGAACTCACTTTGGAGCATCTGCGATGCTGACGAGGTTGTGGATAGCACGTTTAGCGAATTGGCCACACCGCAGATTAGGATTGCTGAGGGAGAAAGGGAAAAGGCAGTGAAAAAGCAGGAAGGCAGTGCAGGTGTCCCCGGTGGTTATCTTCCTCCAAAACAGGTATACCTTTTTGGATACTGTTGGGGGAGATGACTCACCAGGGGAAGGCAGCAGTAGCCAGGTTCATGGCACCGTGACTGGCTCTGTTGTACAGAAGGGTGGGAAAAAGTGTGGAAGGGCTACAGTCATAGGGGATTCAATTGTAGGGGGAGTAGATAGGCGGTTCTGTGGTCGAAAACGAGACTCCTGAATGGTATGTTGCCTCCCAGGTGCATGGGTCAGACATGTCTCAGATCGGCTGCAGAACATTCTGAAGGGGGAGGGTGAACAGTCAGTTGTCGTGGTGCATAAAGGCACCAACGATAGAGGTAAAAACAGGATGAAGTCCTACAAGCAGAATTTAGGGAGTTAGGAGCCAAGTTAAAAAGTCGGACCTCAGAGGTAGTCATCTCAGGATTGCTACCAGTGCCACGTGGTAATCAGAGTAGAAATGAAAGAATAGGCAGGATGAATGCGTGGCTTGAGAGATGGTGCAGGAGGGAGGGAGTTCAGATTTTTGGGACATTGGGACCGGTTCTGGGGGAGGTGGGACTACTACAAATTGGACGGTCTACACCTGGGCCGGACTGGAACCAATGTCCTTGGGGGTGTCTTTGCTAACGCTGTTGGGGAGGGTTTAAACTAATGTGGCAGGGGGATGGGAACCAAATGAGGAGGTTAGTGGACAGTAAGGAGGTAGTAACTAAAGCCTGTAAGGAACTGGATGATGAAGTCAGCGTGACTAAGGGGAAGAGTAGGCAGGGAGCAGATGATGAACGCAAAGGTGGTCTGAGGTGCAGTTGTTTTAATGCAAGAAGTGTAGTAGGTAAGGCAGATGAACTTAGGGCTTGGATTAGTACCTGGGAGTATGATATTGCTATTACTGAGACTTGGTTGAGGGAAGGGCATGATTGGCAACTAAATACCCCAGGATATCGAGCTTCAGACGGGATAGAGAGGGAGGTAAAAGAGGTGGAGGAGTTGCATTACTGGTCAGAGAGGATATCACAGCTGTGCTGAAGGAGGGCACTATGGAGGACTCAAGCAGTGAGGCGATATGGGCAGAGCTCAGAAATAGGAAGGGTGCTGTAACAATGTTGGGGCTGTACTACAGACCTCCCAACAGCGAGCGTGAGATAGAGGTACAAGTATGTAAACAGATTACGGAAAGATGTAGGAGCAACAGGGTGGTGTTGATAGGAGATTTTAATTTTCCCAACATTGACTGGGATACACTTAGTGTCAGAGGTCTAGATGGAGCAGAATTTGTAAGGAGCATCCAGGAGGGTTTTCTAGAGCAGTATGTAAATAGTCCAACTCGGGAAGAGGCCATACTGGACCTTGTGTTAGGGAATGAGCTCGGCCAGGTGGTTGAAGTTTCAGTCGGGGATTACTTTGGGAATAGTGATCACAATTCCGTAAGTTTTAGAATACTCATGGATAAAGACGAGAGTGGTCCTAAAGGAAGAGTGCTAAATTGGGGGAAGGCTAACTATACCAAAATTCGGCAGGAGCTGGGGAATGTGGATTGGGAGCAGCTGTTGGAAAGTAAATCCACATTTGATATGTGGGAGGCTTTTAAAGAGAGGTTGATTAGAGAGCAGGGCAGACATGTCCCTGTGAAAATGAGGGATAGAAATGGCAAGATTAGGGAACCATGGATGACAGGTGAAGTTGTAAGACGAGCTAAGAGGAAAAAGGAAGCATACATAAGGTCTAGGCGACTGAAGACAGACGAAGCTTTGGAAGAATATCGGAATGTAGGACCAATCTGGAACGAGGAATCAAGAGGGCTAAAAGGGGTCATGAAATATCTTTAGCAAACAGGGTTAAGGAAAATCCCAAAGCCTTTTATTCATATATAGGGAGCAAGAGGGTAACTAGAGAAAGCGTTGGCCCACTCAAGGACAAAGGAGGAAAGTTATGCGTGGAGTCAGAGAAAATGGGTGAGATTCTTAACGAGTACTTTGCATCGGTATTCACCGAGGAGAGGGACATGACGGATATTGAGGTGAGGGAAAGATGGTTGATTACTCTAGGTCAAGTCGGCATAAGGAGGGAGGATGTGTTGGGTATTCTAAAAGGCATTAAGGTGGACACGTCCCCAGGGCTGGATGGGATCTATCCCAGGTTACTGAGGGAAGTGAAAGAGGAAATAACTGGGGCCTTAACAGATATCTTTGCAGCATCCTTGAACACGGGTGAGGTACCGGAGGACTGGAGAATTGCTAATGTTGTCCCCTTGTAAGAAGGGTAGCAGGGATAATCCAGGTAATTATAGACCGGTGAGCCTGACGTCAGTGGTAGGGAAGCTGCTGGAGAAGATACTGAGGGATAGGATCTATTCCCATTTGGAAGAAAATGGGCTTATCAGTGATAGGCAACATGGTTTTGTGCAGGGAAGGTCATGTCTTACCAACTTAATAGAATTCTTTGAGGAAGTGACAAAGTTGATTGATGAGGGAAGGGCTGTAGATGTCATATACATGGACTTCAGTCAGGCATTTGATAAGGTTCCCCATGGTAGGCTGATGGAGAAAGTGAAGTCTCATGGGGTCCAGGGTGTACTAGCTAGATGGATAAAGAACTGGCTGGGAAACAGGAGACATAGAGTTGTAGTGGAAGGGAGTTTCTCAAAATGGAGAACTGTGACCAGTGGTGTTCCACAGAGATCCGTGCTGGGACCACTGTTGTTTGTGATATACATAAATGATCTGGAGGAAGGTATTGGTGATCTGATTAGCAAGTTTGCAGATGACACTGAGATTGGTGGAGTAGCAGATAGTGAAGGGGACTGTCAGAGAATACAGCAGAATATAGATAGATTGGAGAGTTGGGCGGAGAAATGGCAAATGGAGTTCAATCCGGGCAAATGCGAGGTGATGCATTTTGGAAGATCCCATTCAAGAGCGAACTATACGGTAAATGAAAAAGCCCTGGGGAAAATTGATGTACAGAGAGGTCTGGGTGTTCAGGTCCATTGTGCCCTGAAGGTGGCTGCGCAGGTCGGTAGAGTGGTCAAGAAGGCTTCAGCATGCTTTCCTTCATCGGAAGGGGTATTGAGTACAAGAGTTGGCAGGTCATGTTACAGTTGTATAAGGCTTTGGTTCGGCCACATTTGGAATACTGCGTACAATTCTGGTCGCCACATTACCAAAAGGATGTAGATGCTTTAGAGAAGGTGCAGAGGATATTTACCAGGATTTTGCCTGGCATGGAGGGCGCTAGCTATGAACACAGGTTGAGTAGATTAGGATTATTTTCATTAGAAAGACGGAGGTTGAGGGGGGACCTCATTGAGGTCTACAAAATCATGAGAGGTATAGACAGGGTGTATAGCAAGAAGCTTTTTCCCAGAGTGGGGGACTCAATTACTAGGGGTCACGAGTTCAAGGTGAGAGGGGAAAAGTTTGAGGGAGATATGCGTGGAATTTTTTTTACGTAGAGTGTGGTGGTTGCCTGGAACGCATTGCCAGTGGAGGTGGCAGTGGCGGGCACAATAGCGTCATTTAAGATGTATCTAGACAGATACATGAATGGGCAGAGAGCAGAGGGTTACAGATCCTTAGAAAATAGTTTTAGATAGAGGATCTGGATCGGCGCAGGCTTGGAGGGCCAAAGGGCCTGTTCCTGTGCTGTAATTTTTCTTTGTTTTTTGTTCTTCTTTGTATTATTATTGTTGCTCCGCTTGCCACAAGTTTTGTTTTTCGTTATAGTTCACTATCGGCTGCTAGTACAGTTCTGGAAACCTATCTGTGTCCTTGAACAGTAAATCATTTGGGACTTCTGTCGAAACTTCCAGTAAGTTCTTTGCCTCATTGGTGCCCTAATGCGGTTTGTTCAGCCATTGTCACCCTCCACCTGGGGGTCGCCTTGTCCCATTGGAGCTTTATTAGGGCTGCTCTAGACCTTCTTTTAAGATCTGCGCTATCCACAACTTGGGGTTAAAATATTTGTCAAAGGCTTTTAATAGCTCACCAAATGTGGTTAAGATTTCAACTATGCTTTGGTTTATAGCTACTTCATCCACAGATAGGTCAAACAAGTCTACAAACATGTTAACTTGTACTTCTGATTTCTTACTGAATCCTGTAATCTAAACTTTTTCTTCTCCAAGACTTAAAATCTTGTGCATGGTTTAGCCATTGCTTTAGCCAAAATCAGTCTGATAGTTTTAATTTTCTATTCATGGTCATTTGTTCCAATAGGTAAATACATCCTTATCTTTTTTCCTCTTGAATATGATTCCGCAACTGCTGTTTCTTTTTCTACACTGTGATCTCCCTGGAGTTGTCATTTTGGTGGGTTCCCGTTGAACTGATGGGGCCATTTGTTTTTCAACTCTTCTCAAACTAAACTTTTAATACTACTTGCCAGCATCTCAGATTCGAAGATCGATTTTGAGGCAATTCTTTCTTTTTTTTTAACCCGACCTGCCATTTTGAAAAACTTTGCTTTTACTTCCACCCCACTCATCCACCGCATGTCATAATAATAATCTTTATTGCTACAAGTAGTCTTACATTAACACTGCAATGAAGTTGCTGTGAAAATTCACAGAGGGAGAATCCAGAATGTCCAATTCACCTAACAAGCATGTCTTTTGGGACTTGTGGGAGGAAACCGGAGCACCCGGAGGAAACCCACGCAGACACAGAGAGAATGTGTAGATTCCGCACAGACAGTAACCCAAGCTGGGAATCGAACCTGGGACCCTGGCGCTGTGAAGCAACAGTGCTAACCTCTGTGCTGCCGTGCTGCCCTACCTAGCTATTTACATATCCAAGGTACTACCCTGCATGGGTTCTGTCTCCATGTTGGCTCCTTCCAGGCTACCACACAGTCTACTATCATGTGACATTTTACATCATACCATGGGCAGTAATGTTCTCCTGTCCCACATTAACCCATACTTTGCCGGGGCACCCTCATACTACAATGGCACGCCACTACCTGTTTAGGGCACGTATAACCGACAGACACTTTCTGTTCAGAGTTAAACAGGGGTAGGGCAGCGTCAAAAAAGGCAGAGAGACAATGATGGAAATGTAGTTCCATTTAATTGTAGAGCCTGAGGGACATCAAATGGTTAAGCCAGGCAAGATAAAGGTGGAGGAAGATTTGCCTAAGGTATGGCTCAGAATTTGAGGGGGACACTGTGATACTGCTCAAGGAGGTAGAGATGGTCATGCACAGGGCCCTGGGAGAAGAGAACATTGATGTTTAAGGGATTTGTTTTTAAATCTACCACTGAATGTCCGAGTGTGCTCAAAGGGAGATCCATGATAGTTACTGCAGGACGCAAGAGGAGTATGACGATGCAAACGCTGGGGTCCATCAGCAATTAATGTTCGTGGACTCTGACTTCTCAACTGTCACCATCTGTGGTGATATACATCACTGTAAGTACACAAAGGGTTAATGTACATACACTACACCTAGCTAGACACTAGAGGGAACACCAGAGACATGACACACAGACAGTCAACCAATAGGTCAGTAAGATAGGACACGTCCAATGGGCAGTCACGATACACACAGAGGTGACACTACCACAGGAGGGCATTACACCAACCCATATAAACAGACACATCACACATGCTCAGTCTCTTTCCAGTGGAGACTCTCAGTGAGTACAGACACAGGGTTGATTGAACATCATACCCACCACGTGGATTGTCGCAGACTGGTTCATCAGTCTGAGTAGCTATAGCTGGATTAACAGGGATTTGTTTTTAAATCCACCACTGAATGTCCGAGTGTGCTCACAGGGAGATCCATGACAGTTACTGCAGGACGCAAGAGGAGGAGTACGAGGATGCAAACGCTGGGGTCCATCAGCAATTAATGTTCGTGGACTCTGACTTCTCCACTGTCACCATCTGCGGTGATATACATCACTGTAAATACACAAAGGGTTAATGTACATACACTACACCTAGCTAGACACTGGTTGAATCCAGGTAGAAGAATTGTTCATAGTTTAATAAATGTGTTAAAGCTATTGATGTGTTGGGTGCTCTGGGTCCGTGGAACACATACAGGCCACCAACACTTAAAATAGTGCAACTCTATTTTATTAAGTCAGAAACTGTTGAACATACTTTCACTGTGTGTTAACACAATATTAGATTGAACTAAAGACCTATGCCTTGTCCTAACCAGTCTATGCACTCAGCACATGATGAAGATCTGTGTTGCAGGCTGTGAGCTCTGTCCTACTAGGAGGCTGCAGCTCGAATGAGCAGGAACTCTGATGCCCCCTGTCTTTATAGTGTGTGTGTTCTAACTGGTGATTGGCTGCAGTGTTGTGTGTGTTGATTTGTCCCGCTGTGTGTCCATCAGTGTGTGTGTATCTGCACAATGATATACTGGTGTATATTATGACATCCCCCCTTTTATAAAAGAATGTATATGTGTGGCAATAAATAGTGTATGGTGAGAATGTTCCTAACTCTGTGTGGGGTGCGAAGACATATTTACAGGACTACATACATGAGAACTAAGCTATTTACATGGGAAGGTGCCTGGTGCAGAGAAACAGTATGCAACAAGAGTAACGAGATCAACACTATATACAAACCAGGGAAACGATCAAACAAAGCAACAAAACAATTCAGAGAGCCTATAAGTTCGCAAAGTTCAGACATTAAGTCTCTGAGGTGGGCGACGAATTCTGGTTGACCGTCAGGGTGGCACACCACTCATCATCTGGATCGATGCTGTATACCGATAGAGGCTCGATTCTTTGCTTCGGGGACACCCTGTTTTTTGTAACTATACCGACACGAAAAGGCGCCTTCGGGACCTCGGTGTCAATGATGGGTAGTAGGTCCGCATCGGACTCGGTGACCGTGGGTTGAATAGCCCGGACATTCCTGCGAGGCTGGCTGAAGCGATGTGAGTTGGCAGGCTGAGCTGCTCTGCATAAGGCAGCATAGTGTCCAAGTTTGCCACATCTCAGGCGTTGTCGGGATTTGGCAGGGCATTGCCGCTTTAAATAGGCGGAGCCACAGTTGCCGCACGTTGGAGCGTCCGTACGTTTGCTGCGCCACCGCGCATGCGCAGTGCGGTCGTACGTGGTGCGCGCCTGCCCATTACGCTCATCGACGTTGCCGTCCCCTCGTTTGGTGCGCACAAGCGCGGGAGTCCGCGAAAAGCGCGCAAAATGGCTGCACTCATCCAGGCTGAGGCCCTGGAGTTGCTCGATTGCTTGGACCCATTCCGCCTCGTGGGGACCTTGGATGTTGTTTCAGCCGCTTGGATGTGGGAATACCGACTCATGGCATTTTCGTGCAGCACACAGGTCTCGATGGCGGTCGCTAGGGTGAGATGCTTTACCTTGAGGAGCTGCTGGCATAGGGGGTCCGACTGAACACCGAAAATGATCTGGTCGTGTATCATGGAGTCGGAGGTGGGCCTGTAGCTACAGGACTGCGCAAGGATGCGGAGGTGGGTGAGAGAGGACTGGAAAGGTTCATCCTTACCCTGCAAACACTGTTGGAATACATAGCGCTCAAAACTTCCATTCACCTCTACGCTGCAGTGAGCGTCAAACTTGAGGAGGACCGTCTTGAACTTTGTTTTATCTTCACCATCCGCAAAGGTGAGAGAATTGAAAATGTGGATGGCATGGTCCCTGGCCGTGGATAGGAAGAGAGCGATCTTCCTGGTATCCGAGGCATCCTCCCGGTCTGTGGCTTCAAGGTAGAGTTGGAAGCGTTGTTTGAATATCTTCTAGTTGGCCCCTAGGTTACCGGTGATGCGGAGCGGTGGCGGCGGGCAGACGCTGTCCATTTTGCAGGATGACGGTATGTTGGTGGAAGGCAGATCACTTGCAGGTAGGTCTAAGAAGTTCTAATATCCCTCAACTCCTGGTATCATGATCTGTTGGGTGCTCTGGGTCCATGGACCACATACAGGCCACCAACACTTAAAATAGTGCAGCACTATTTTATTATGTCAGAAACTGTTGAACATACTTTCACTGTGGGTTAACATGATATTAGATTGAACTAAAGACCTATGCCTTGTCCTAACCAATCGATGCACTCAGCACATGGTGAAGATCTGCAGGCTGTGAGCTCTGTCCTACTAGGAGGCTGCAGCTCGAATGAGCGGGAACTCTGATGCCCCCTGTCTTTATAGAGCGCGTGCTCTAACTGGTGATTGGCTGCAGTGTTGCGTGTGTTGATTGTCCCGCTGTGTGTCCATCAGTGTGCGTGTATCTGCACTATGATATACTGGTGTATATTATGACAGCTACCTCCAAGTCTGAACCTTCCTTTGTCAGAGTGCAATCAAGGAAGCAGCTCATGCGACGTTGAGAGCACAACAAAACACCATCGACAAACTTTTCAAGATATTTGCATTAGCAAGACCTGCCAAAATTCAACTTAAAGACACATATTACTGACCATTTCTCTCAGAATTGGTTAAATAAGAGCTGGTTTAGCACAGTGGGCTACACAGCTGGTTTGTGATGCAGAACAAGGCCAGCAGCGTGGGTTCTATTCCCGTACCAGCTTACCCGAACAGGCGCCGGAATGTGGCGACCACGGACTTTTGACAGTAACTTCATACTTGTGACAATAGAAGCTTATTATTAAGTAGAAAACATCGGGACTTGAAAATTAAATCAAAAGAGAAAAAGGATAAAGAAAAGAGATGGGAAAGATTTGCTCCTCTTCTATAGTTAGTCTTTAGTGTTGGATATTTGAGAAGCTGGTGTCTCACTTTATCTCTTAGAGCCCTGGATGTACCAAAAATATCCTGGACGAGAAATGTCTTACAAAATGTTCAAAGATTTTGACGTGGTTGGAATTTTAAAATTGGGCACAGTTGAAGAAAAGATAACAAAAGAAGTAAAAGAAAATAGTTTAATCCAGAGTTTGTTTGTTTTTTGATTGGCAAAGCTTACCGATCTAAATTGACGGAATTGCATGCCACGTTTCTATGACACCCCAAAACAAGCAGAGGAGCTTTCTTTTTGTATATTGTCAAACAACATTAATTTACTAAATGCATATTGTGTGAGATTATCATAAATGTAAAGAATTGTAAGGGTTAATGTAATGTCTAAATCAACCACCAGAGGGAACTAGATGTACAACTATATAAGGCATCGATGCTAAGCCTTGTGGGTGAGAGGCTGCGGTGAAAGCAAGAGTACAGGCTGAAGGAAAGATAGTGTGAGTGAGAGCAGATCATAATTAATGTAATAGTGCAGAGATTAGTGGCAGGTCAGTGTAGATTGTATGTATATTATCAACTGTGTATCATACAGGAGTAAGTGCCGAATCCAATTAATTAATGTAAATAAATTTATAGTTTGTTCAACTTAAAAGCTATTTGTGGTCTTTGTGAACACTATGCCAACCATCCTAAAATTAACAAAACAAAGAACACCACATATTGGACAACATGAGATACCACGGCAAAGGATCCAAGAGTCTCGCAAATTCAAGAACTTATCTGCAGACATCAAATTTGGACGAAAGGCTTTTTTTTGCCTTTCAGAGACTTGGCTTTAACCATTTGTTACGATTTATTATCTTCAAAGACAAGAATGTTTGCATGCGGGAGATACGGAAGTTACCTCTAAACTGATTGCAAACACGTCTGTCTCAGATATAGAACCACAAAGCCTGGACGTAATTGTTTCTGAAATTGGAATTGATAAAATAACTTGATATGAGTTGCTATTTCAAGCATTCAAAGGAAAATCTGCCTGAAGTTGAAGGGGACAAGCACATTTTATTTTGCGAGAAAGCTAATGTAGAAACAGTCTAAGTGGATTCTCTATAAAACTGTTTGTTACGGGGAGATATAAATTGAACACAAACAAAACGTGTCAACCCAACAACACTGCTGTGAACTTGAGCAAATTTTAAAATAAAATTGTCAGGCACAATCTAACTTGTTATATTTGAGAAAATAAAATGCTGTATAAATGAAAGAACAAACAAGCAAAATATGTGGAATCAGGAGTGAAGGATTAATTTCTGCTTTAAAAATATTATGAAAACATTTTATTCGACTGTAAGATTTCTGCAGGGCTCTTGAATGTGACAAGGGTCTAGATTCTCCCATTCCCCAGCCTTGTGTTTCTCAGCAGCGTGCCATTGGCTGGCAGTGGGAATTTCTATTCTTACCGATTGTCAATGGGATTTCCCATTGAGAAGATCTCGCAGCGCCGGGAAATCCATGGGCGGGTGTGCACTGCCAACGGGAACAGAGAACAGGATTCTCCGGAAAAATTTCTAAGTGTGGCAGTGAACGGGAACTGCCACAAGCTTCCCGGCGCTAGGCCCAGTGAAGCTAGTATCGCTATTCAGCATTAATTGGTCCACTTAGCGAGGTCTCATGGTCTTCTCACCGCAAATGAAGGCTCGCCAGCCAATTCGCAGGCACTGCGCTTGCCAGCCTCCCCCTCCCGCTAACAAGGTTGAGCAGCACTTAAGCTGCACTTGTTCAGCCAACCCCAGCTAGCTCACAACAATGGCGCCCAGGAGACCGGCCCCAACATTCAAATAGTGAACAAAGAACAAAGAAAAGTACAGCACAGGAACAGGCCCTTCGGCCCTCCAAGCCTGCGCCGACCATGCTGCCCGTCGAAACTACAATCTTCGACACTTCCTGGGTCCGTATCCCTCTATTCCCATCCTATTCATGTATTTGTCAAGATGTCCCTTAAACGTCACTATCGTCCCTGCTTCCGCGACCTCCTCCGGTAGCGAGTTCCAGGCACCCACTACCCTCTGTGTAAAAAACTTACCTCGTACATCTCCTCTAAATCTTGCCCTCGCACCTTAAACATATGCCCCCTAGTAATTGACCCCTCTACCCTGGGAAAAATTCTCTGACTATCCACTCTGTCTATGCCCCTCATAATTTTGTAGACCTCGATCAGGTCGCCCCTCAATCTCCTTCGTTCCAGTGCGAACAAACCGAGTTTATTCAACCGCTCCTCATAGCTAATGCCTTTACCAGGCAACATCCTGGTAAATATCTTCTGCGCCCTTTCTAAAGCCTCCACATCCTTCTGGTAGTGAGGCGACCAGAATTGAACATGATACTGTTCAATTCTGGTCGCCACACTACCAGAAGGATATGGAGGCTTTAGAGAGGGTGCAGAAGAGCTTTACCAGGATGTTATCTGGTATGGAGGGCATTAGCTATGAGGAGCGATTGAATAAACTCGGTTTGTTCTCACTGGAACGACGGAGGTTGAGGGGAGACCTGATAGAGGTCTACAAAATTATGAGGGGCATAGACAGAATGGATAGTCAGAGGCTTTTCTCCAGGGTAGAGGGGTCAATTACTAGGGGGCATAGGTTTAAGGTGCGATGGGCAAGGATTAGAGGAGATGTACGAGGCAAGTTTTTTACACAGTGGGTAGTGGGTGCCTGGAACTCGCTGCCGGAGGAGGTGGTGGAAGCAAGGACGATAGTGACATTTAAGGGGCAGCTTGACAAAAAGATGAGTAGGATGGGAATAGAGGGATACGGACCCAGGAAGTGCAGAAGATTGTAGTTTAGTCGGGCAGCATGGTCGGCACGGGCTTGGAGGGCCGAAGGGCCTGTTCCTATGCTGCACTTTTCTTTGTTCTTTGTTCTTACTCCAAGTGTGGCCTAACTAAGGTTCTATACAGCTGCAACATGACTTGCCAATTTTTATACTCAACGCCTCGGCCAATGAGGGCAAGCATCCGTATGCCTTCTTGACTACCTTCTCCACCTGCGTTGCCCATTTCAATGACCTGTGGACCTGTACACCAAGGTCTCTCTGACTGTCAATATTATTGAGGGTTCTAACATTCACTGTATATTCCCTACCCATATAAGGCCTTCCAAAATGCATTACCTCACATTTGTCTAGATTAAACTCTATCTGCCATCTCGCCGCCCAAATCTCCAAACAATCTAAATCCTGCTGTGTCCTCCAACAGTCCTCATCGCTATCCGCAATTCCACCAACCTTTGTGTCGTCCGCAAACTTACGAATCAGACCAGTTATATTTTCCTCCAAATCTTTTATATATACTACGAACAGCAAAAGTCCCAGCACTGATCCCTGCGGAACACCACGAGTCACAGGCCTTCAATTAGAAAAGCACCCTTCCATTGCTACTCTCTGTCTTCTATGACCTAGCCAGTTCTGTATCCATCTTGCCAGCTCACCTCTGATCCCGTGTGACCTCACCTTTTGTACCATGAGGGACCTTGTCAAAGGCCTTACTGAAGTCCATATAGACAACATCCACTGCCCTACCTGCATCAATCATCTTTGTGACCTCCTCGGAAAACTCTATCACGTTAGTGAGACACGACTTCCCCTTCACAAAACTATGCTGCCTCTCGCTAATACACTTGCTTCCAAATGGGAGTATAAATGGGAGTAGATCCTGTCTCGAAGAATTCTCTCCAGTAATTTCCCTACCACTGACGTGAGGCTCACCGGTCTGTAGTTCCCTGGATTATCCTTGCTACTCTTCTTAAACAAAGGAACAACATTGGCTATTCTCCATACCTCAGGGATATCACCTGAAGACAGTAAGGATCCAAAGATTTCTGTCAAGGCCTCCGCAAATTCCTCTCTTGCCTCCTTCAGTATTCTGGGGTAAATTTCATCTTGCCCTGGGGATTTATCCACCTTAACATTTTTCAAGCCTCCCAACACCTCGTCTTTTTGGATCTCAATGTGACCCAGGCTATCTACACACCCTTCTCCAGACTCAACATCCACCAATACCGGGCAGCACGGCAGCACCAATGGATAACCCTGTGGCTTCACAGCGCCAGGTTCCCAGGTTCGATTCCCCGCTGGGTCACTGTCTGTGCTGAGTCTGCACGTTCTCCCCGTGTCTGCGTAGGTTTCTGCAGGGTGCTCCGGTTTCCTCCCACAGTCTAAAAACGTGCAGGTTATGTGGACTGGCCATTTTAAATTGCTCTTAGTGTCCAAAAGGTTAGGAGGGGTTATTGGTTTACGGGGATAGGGTGGAAGTAAGAGCTTAAGTGGGTCGGTGCAGACTCGATGGGCCGAATGGCCTCCTTCTGCACTGTATGTTCTATGTTCTAATTCCTTCTCTTTGGTGAATACTGATGCAAAGTATTCATTTAGTACCTCGCCCATTTCGTCTGGCTCCACACATAGATTCCCTCCCCTGTCCTTCAGTGAGCCAACCCTTTCCCTGGTACCCTCTTGCTTTTTATGTACGTGTAAAAACCCTTGGGATTTTCCGTAACCCCATTTGCCAATGACTTTTCGTGACCCCTTTTAGCCCTCCTGACTCCTTGCTTAAGTTCCTTCATACTTTCCTTATATTCCACACAGGCTTCGTCTGTTCCCAGCCTTCTAGCCTGACAAGTGCCTCCTTTTTCTTTTTGACGAGGCCTACAATATCTCTCATTTTCCATGGATCGTGACATTTGCCATATTTATCCTTCTTCCTCACAGGTACATGCAGGTCCTGAATTCCTTTCAACTGACTTTTGAAAGCTTCCCACATGTCAGATGTTGATTTACCCCCAAACATCCGCCCCCAATCTAGATTCTTCAGTTCCCACCTAATATTGTTATAATTAGCCTTCCCCCAATTTAGCACATTCACCCGAGGGACACTCTTATCCTTGTCCACCAACACTTTAAAACTTACTGAATTGTGGTCACTGTTCCTGAAATGCTCCCCTATTGAAACTTCTACCATCTAGCCGGGCTCATTCCCCAATCCAGTACAGCCCCTTCACTAGTTGGACTATCTACATATTGTTTTAAGAAGCCCTCCTGGATGCTCCTCACAAACTTTGCCCCATCCAAGCCCCTAGCACTAAGTGAGTCCCAGTCAATATTGGGGAAGTTAAAGTCTCCCATCACAACAACCCTGTTGCTTTTACTCCTTTCCAAAATCTGTCTACCTATCTGCTCCTCTATCTCCCACTGGCTATTGGGAGGCCTGTAGTAAACTACCAAGATTGTGACTGCACCCTTCTTATTCCTGGGGCGAAATTCTCCGTTATCGGCGGAAACTCCGCCGATCGGCGCAAAAAACGGCGCAAATCCCACTTGCGTCACGTCATAAAAATGGGCCGATAGTCTGCGGCCCGAAATGGGCTAGCAGCGACGTAACGGGATCCGCGCTTGCGCAGTGGTTCACGCCGTGCAGCGTCATACGCGCTGCACGGCGTGACGGCTCATAAGGCCGCGCAGCTCCCCCCCACCCGACCGGAACAGCCGACCGCAACACCCGACTTGATGGCTGGCCGTCGCTCAGCCCCGAGGTTCGAGTCACGCGATGTGGAGGCGCTCCTGGATGCGGTGGAGCAGAGGAGGGACGCCCTGTATCCCGGGCACGGCCGCAGAGTTGCCCCACGCCACAGCCGGCGTCTGTGGAGGGAGGTGGCAGAGGCCGTCACCGCTGTGGCCCTAACACCACGGACAGGCACCCAGTGCCACAAGAAGGTGAACGACCTCGTCAGAGCAGGCAGGGTGAGCGTCCCCCATATCCCCCATATCCCCCATATCCCCCCTCCCCCATATCCCCCATATCCCCCCTCCCCATATCCCCCCTCCCCCATATACCCCATATCCCCCCTCCCCCATATCCCCCATATTCCCCCCTCCCCCATATCCCCCATATCCCCCATATCCCCCCTCCCCCATATCCCACATATCCCCCCTCCCCCATATCCCCCATATCCCCCCTCCCCCATATCCCCCATATCCCCCCTCCCCCATATCCCCCATATCCCCCTCCCCCATATCCCCCCTCCCCATATCCCCCCTCCCCCATATCCCCCATATCCCCCCTCCCCCATATCCCCCATATCCCCCCTCCCCCATATCCCCCCCTCCCCCATATCCCCATATCCCCCTCCCCCATATTCCCCATATCCCCCCCTCCCCCATATCCCCCCTCCCCCATATCCCCCATATCCCCCCTCCCCCATATCCCCCATATCCCCCCTCCCCCATATCCCCCATATCCCCCCTCCCCCATATTACCCATATCCCCCCCTCCCCCATATCCCCCCTCCACCATATCCCCCATATTCCCCCCTCCCCATATCCCCCATATCCCCAAGTGAATCCAGCCCTAACCTTAACCTCTGCAATGCACGCGCAACCGATGGCGTGCATTCATATACCTGCCTAACACTGTTGCCTTTTACCCCTGCCACCACCCCCCCCCCAGGAGAAGCGCGCACACAACAATAGGGAGCATGTGAGGACTGGAGGAGGGCCCGCTGATGAGAGGCCACTGAACGTACACGAGGAAAGGGCCCTGGAACTGGCTGGCGGACCTGAGGACCGGGAGGTTGCTGATGCAGAGGTCGGGGCCCCACGAGCAAGTGAGCCACCAACAGCCCGTCCCCATATCCCCCCTCCCCTATATCCCCCTCTCCCGTATCACCTGATCACTGCCTGATGTCTAACCATGCATGCTTCATTGTGTATCGCAGGACCAAACGTCCAGGCACCCATCCCCGCAGATGCAGACCGCCCGCAGGATGCCCCTCGGAGACCACGGGAGACGGAGAGACCCGCACCCTCCAGCATGCGACGCCCGCAGGATGCCCCTCCGAGACCACGGGAGACGGAGAGACCCGCACCCTCCAGCATGCGACGCCCGCAGGATGCCCCTCGGAGACCACGGGAGACGGAGAGACCCGGACCCTCCAGCATGCGACGCCCGCAGGATGCCCCTCGGAGACCACAGGAGACGGAGAGACCCGCACCCTCCAGCATGCGACGCCCGCAGGATGCCCCTCGGAGACCACGGGAGACGGAGAGACCCGAACCCTCCAGCATGCGACGCCCGCAGGATGCCCCTCGGAGACCACGGGAGACGGAGAGACCCGAACCCTCCAGCATGCGACGCCCGCAGGATGCCCCTCGGAGACCACGGGAGACGGAGAGACCTGGAGCAACAGGGAGACGACACCCCCGTCACGTGCGGGAGCGACCACCCAGCGATGAGGGGGGCAGCCACAGGCCCCCGTCACATCCGAGCCAGGACACCACTACCCGGGACACCACTATCCAGGACACCCCTACCCGGGACACCACTACCCAGGACACCCCTACCCGGGACAGCACTACCCGGGACAGCACTACCCGGGACAGCACTACCCAGAACACCCCTACCCGGGAAGACGAAAGACCGGACAGTGACTCAGAGTGGATGGGTGGAGACGAACCCCCACCCCAAAGTGCCATGGACTCAGAGTGGGACGAAGAGCACGACACAACGCCACTGCTGTCACCAACACCCTCCACCATCGCAGAAACACTCACCACGGTTGGGCACTTTAGTGATGAGGCGTCTGGTACACTCACTGGTGCGCACAACACAGCCGTCCCGGTACAGCAGGTGGAGGTAGGAGCAGCAGAGGGACCGGGCGGTCGGAGGGCAGCCCAGGCCAAACGAACATCTGCCGCCCAGATGGATCCCGGGTTCCTGCAGTTACCACACCCACACATAGATCCGATGCAACCACCGACACGGAGACGAGCGAATAGGGTGACGGGTGGCTTGCGGCGGCTGCGGTCGCAGGTGGAGGAGTCCACCCGCGTCCAGGAGCTGGGAGTGGTCCCGGTCATGCGTGCCACCCAGGCTGACACCGCACGGGTGGCGTCCGCGGTGGAGGCAATGGGTGCGACGGTGTCAGACATGGGGAACGGTTTGCGAGGCCTGGGGCCTTCCGTGCAGGCGGCGTCTGTGGCCCAGGAAATGGCTGCCCTCTCACAGGAGGCCATGAGCCAGTGCCAGCGCCAGATGGCAGAGGCGCTCAACGCCATAGCCCAGTCTCAGCAGGCCATGGCCCAGTCTCAGCAGGCCATAGCCCAGTCTCTGCAGGCCATGGCCCAGTCTCTGCAGGCCATGGCCCAGTCTCAGCAGGCCATCGCTGAGGGCATCGGCGCCAGTGGCCATGTGCGAGCTGGCGTCGCACTGTCGCAGACAGGGTTCGACAACCCCCTGGGCTCCATGGCTGCAAACCTGCAGACCCCTGTCGATACCAGCACGGGCCTCCAGGACTGGCAGCGTCAGATGTCGGGGGCGCGTCGGATGGCCAGTCCGTTCGCATCCCCCACCCATGTAGAGGCCTGGGGGCCATCGGGCACGCCGAGGGAGGAGGAGGTGGTGTGGTCCGTCCCGGCTCCCTCTGTAGGGGAGGTCCCGGTACACCGCGACACCTCGGACTCCCCCCCTTCCGTCCCAGGTGCATCGGGTGGGCAACGGGCAGGACAGGCTGGCAGCTCGCCATCCCAGTCGCAAGGGCCGCAGCCTGGCCCATCTAGGCCAGGACGCCCCAGGAAACGGCCGCCAAAGGGATCCAGTGTCAGAGGGCAGGAATCACAGGAGTCCACCTCCAGTTCTGCTGTACCGTCTGGGGAACCACGTAGACATAGTCAAAGGGCCCGTAAGGCCAAACAATTAGACACTGAGTAAGTTGGCACGGGTGCAGGGCACAGATGAGTTTTAGGCGCTAGGGCACGTGCATGAACTCCTTTGGTTATTAAAGTCAATGTTACACCTACCGAAGCTGCCTTTGTGCTCTGTCCAAAGTGTGCGGGGGTGTCATGTACGTTGAGCGCAAGTGTGTGTGTGAGGGGTGGTCTTACCTCAGCCCCAGGTGAGTCTGCCCCCTTTCCCCTGGGCCGCCATCAACATCCCCCGGGCAGAGGACGGGACCGTGCGCTGCAGTGTCACAGCCGCATGCAGGGATGGTCCGGGTGGATGGTGGTACTGTGGCCATGGGTCAGACATAGTCCAACGATGTAGAGCCAGGAGCTCATTGGAGGCGGGTTGTCATCATTCTCCATGGCCTGCGATAGACACGCGTCCACCCGCAACTGGGTGAGCCCGGCCCGTTGTGCCGCCGGTGGATCGGCAATTGGGAGTGGGGGGGTGGTGTGCATGCGGGTGGGGTGTGTGGGGTTGGGGAGGGGGGTGATGGTGCTGGGTGGATGGATGGGTGGGGGGTGTGGGTGGTCGGCTGTTGTCATGGTGTGCGGTCTGTGGCCATACTACCCGATTCCCACGCCCATCTAGTCAGTGAAGCGGGCGTCTATCAGTCTGTCCCGTGCCCGCTGGGCCAGCCGGTAACGGTGGACAGCCACCCGTCTGTGTCTATCCCGTCTGCCCTGACCATTGCCCCCATCCCCCTCATCTGGGGAGGACTGGGCCTCTTCCTGCTGCTCCTCCACTCCGCCCTCCTCTGCCTGCGGCACATCGCCCCTCTGCTGGGCTATGTTGTGCAGGACGCAGCACACCACAATGATGCGGCCGACCCTATCTGACCGATACTGGAGGGCGCCCCCATAGAGGTCCAGGCACCTGAAACGCATCTTCAGCACGCCAAAGCACCTCTCGATCATTCACCTTGTCGCTACATGGGCATCATTGTAGCGGTTCTCCGCCTCATTGCGTGGCCTCCGTATAGGCGTCATCAGCCACGATCGCAATGGGTAGCCCCTGTCGCCCAGCAACCAGCCCCTCAGCCGGGGATGGCGTCCCTCGTACATGCCGGGGATGGATGAACGCGACAACACGAATGAGTCGTGTACACTGCCTGGGTAACGGGCGCAGACGTGCAGGATCATCATGCGGTGTTCGCAGACCACCTGTACGTTCATCGAATAGGTCCCCTTTCTATTAGTGAACACGGCCCTGTTATCTGCAGGTGGCCGCACGGCGACGTGCATCCCATCGATCGCGCCCTGGACCATGGGGAACCCGGCAATGGCAGAGAAGCCCACGGCCCGGGCATCTTGGCTGGCCCGGTCCACGGGGAAGCGGATGTAGCGGTGCGCCATGGCATAAAGGGCATCTGTCACTGCCCGGATGCACCGATGCACCGATGTCTGCGATATGCCGGACAGGTCCCCACTCGGTGCCTGGAATGACCCCGTTGCATAAAAGTTCAGGGCCACCGTAACCTTGACGGACACGGGGAGAGGGTGTCCCCCGCCAGTGCCACGCGGTGACAGGTGTGCCAGCAGGTGGCAGATGTGTGCCACGGTTTCCCGGCTCATCCGGAGTCTCCTCCTGCATTCCCGGTCCGTGAGGTCCTGGTATGACTGCCGGGGCCGGTACACACGGGGCGCCCTCGGGTGCCTCCGTTGCCGTGGGGCCGCGACGTCCTCCTCCCCCTCCTCGTCCTGTCGGTCAGGTGTCCCTCCAGCCTGGGCGGCTGCCGCCTGCCCCTCTGCGGCAGCCTGCGCCGCCTCTCTGGCACGCTCCTCCTCCTCCTCCTCCTCCTCCTCATCCAGGGCAACATAGACATGAGCGGCTGCCACCACGGCGGCCAACATCGCTGGATGATCTGAAAACATGACGACCTGGTGGGGGGGAGGGGAACGACGACATGTCATCATTGCCCATATCCCCTCCTCCCCCCAGCCAGGTGGCATGGACCGCATGGGTCCAACTGTTGGAGGCTGGCACCTGGCCAGGTGGACCAACTCATTTGCCCTCCCATCACCCACCCCGGCACGGACCCCCTCCCCAACCCCCAACCTCCACCCCGGCACGGAACCCCTCCCCAACCCCCAACCTCCACCACGGCACGGAGCCCCCCCCAACCTCCACCCCGGCACGGACCCCCTCCCCAACCCCCAACCTCGACCCCGGCACGGACCCCCTCCCCAACCCCCAACCTCCACCCCGGCACGGACCCCCCCCCCAACCTCCACCCCGGCACGGACCCCCTCCACAACCCCCAACCTCCACCCCGGCACGGACCCCCTCCCCAACCTCCACCCCGGCACGGACCCCCTCCCCAACCTCCACCCCGGCACGGACCCCCCCCCAACCTCCACCCCGGCACGGACCCCCTCCCCAACCCCCAACCTCCACCCCGGCACGGACCCCCCCCCCAACCTCCACCCCGGCACGGGCCCCCTCCCCAACCCCCAACCTCCACCCCGGCACGGACCCCCTCCCCAACCCCCAACCTCCACCCCGGCACGGACCCCCTCCCCAACCCCCAACCTCCACCCCAGCACGGACCCCCCCCCAACCTCCACCCCGGCACGGAACCCCTCCCAAACCCCCAACCTCCACCCCGGCACGGACCCCCCCCCCCAACCTCCACCCCGGCATTGACCCCCTCCACAACCCCCAACCTCCACCCCGGCACGGACCCCCTCCCCAACCTCCACCCCGGCACGGACCCCCTCCCCAACCTCCACCCCGGCACGGACCCCCCCCCAACCTCCACCCCGGCATGGACCCCCTCCCCAACCCCCAACCTCCACCCCGGCACGGACCCCCTCCCCAACCCCCAACCTCCACCCCAGCACGGACCCCCCCCCCAACCTCCACCCCGGCACGGAACCCCTCCCCAACCCCCAACCTCCACCCCGGCACGGACCCCCCCCCCCAACCTCCACCCCGGCACGGACCCCCTCCACAACCCCCAACCTCCACCCCGGCACGGACCCCCTCCCCAACCTCCACCCCGGCACGGACCCCCTCCCCAACCTCCACCCCGGCACGGACCCCCCCCAACCTCCACCCCGGCACGGACCCCCTCCCCAACCCCCAACCTCCACCCCGGCACGGACCCCCTCCCCAACCCCCAACCTCCACCCCGGCACGGACCCCCTCCCGGCACTCCCCCGGAGCCCAGCCTACTCTAACCATCCCCCCCCCCCCCCGCCGCACACACACACAAGCCGAGACACACCTCTCCTCAGGCAATCAGTCTGCGGCCACGCCATTTCCTGCCCAGAGCCAACCCCCCAGGCCGTCACTCACCTCCTCGCTGGTCGGCGTGAGGCTGGAGCACCGGGTCACGCCGATGAAAAGGAGGTTTGATTGACGTCGACGTGAACGGTCATCACGTCGACGGGACTTCGGCCCATCCGGAAGGGAGAATATCGGCAGGCCGAAAATCGGCTGCCTTGCGCAGACCCGTGACATTCTCCGCGGCAGCGGCGCCATTAACGCCCCGCCGACTTTTCTCCCTTCGGAGACTTCGGCGGGGGCGGGGGCGGGATTCACGGCGGCCAACGGCCATTCTCCGACCCGGCGGGGGGTCGGAGAATGACGCCCCTGATCTCTACCCATTTGACCTCGCTGCCCTCTGAGGTGTCCTCCCGCAGTACAGCTGTGATATTCTCCCTAACCAGTAGCGCAACTCCTCCAACCCTTTTACATCCCCCTCTATCCCACCTGAAACATCTAAATCCTGGAATGTTTAGCTGCCAATCCTGTCTTTCCCTCAACCAGGTCCCTGTAATGGCAACAACATCATCGTTACAAGTACTAATCCAAGCTCCAAGTTCATCTGACTTATCTGTTATACTTCTTGTATTAAAACATATGCACTTCAGGCCACCAGTCCTGCTGTTTTCAGCAACTTCTCCCTGTCTGCTCTTCCTCAGAGACATAGTGGCCCTATTTCCTAGTTCTCCCTCAATTTTTTCACCTTCTGACCTATTGCTCCGGTACCCACCCCCCTGCCATACGAGTTAAAACCTCCCGTGTGACACGAGCAAACCTCGCGACCAGGATATTTATGCCTCTCCAGTTTAGATGCAACCCGTCCTTATCCAGGTCACACCTGCCCCGGAAGAGCTCCCAGTGATCCAAATAACTGAAACCCTCCCTCCTACACCAGCTGTTTAGCCACGTGTTTAGCTGCTCTATCGTCCTATTTCTAGCCTCACTGGCATGTGGCACAGGGAGTAATCCCGAGATTACAAGCCTAGAGGTCCTGTCTTTTAACTTTCTGCCTAGCTCCCTGAACTCCTGCTGCCGGACCTCATCTCCCTTCCTGCCTATGTCGTTAGTATCAATATATACCACGATCTCTGCCTGTTTGCCCTCCCCCTTCAGGATGCCCGCTACCTGTTCTGAGACATCCTGGACCCTGGCACCAAGGAGGCAACATACCATATTGGAGTCTCTTTCACGTCCACAGAAGCGCCTATCGGTCCCCTATGACTAATGCTCTTCTGCGCTTTGACCCTCCCTGCTGAACATCAGAGCCAGCCGTGGTGCCACTGCTCTGGCTGCTGCTGTTTGCCCCTGATAGGCTACCCCCCCCGACAGTATCCAAAGGGGTATACCTGTTCGAGAGGGGGACAACCACAGGGGATTCCTGCACAGCCTGCCTGCCCCATCTGATGGTCACCCATCTCTCTGCCTGCACCTTGGGTGTGACCATATTTATATAACTACTATCGCTTCTGCCACCTGCATGCTCCTAAGTGCATCCAACTGCTGCTCCACCCGAACCATGCGGTCTGTGAGGAGCTCTAGTTGGATGCACTTTCTGCAGATGAAGCCATCCAGGATGCTGGAAGCCTCCCGGACCTGCCACATCTCACAGTCAGAGCACTGCCCCCCTCTAATTGACATTGCGTTAATTAATTAGTAAATTAAATTTAAAAATACATTTTTAAAAAAGTTACTGTTAACAATATGTTTCCTAGCACTAGATTTCTACTTTAAATGTAAATGCTAAATACAGTGCTCTCCGGTCTCTGGCTTAGATACCCCTCTAAATTATGATTAAGTAATTAATTAATTAAGTTTAATTAGTTTAACAATGTTTAATTTTTAAATTTAGTGCAGATTCCCTATCAGCCAGTCAGGTCACAGCTTTCCGATGATGTCACTTTTCAGTTTTTTCCCACACCCAGTCGGATCACTGAGAATAGCAGAATATCTATTACTTACCTGTTCCCAAGCTGCTCCCCAGCTCTCTCTCTCGCTCCCGAAAATGAAGGTCGCTGGAACATGGGGGTAAGTTTTGATTTCACCTCCCTTCCCAGGGTGCTCCCTGGTTTTCTCCCTGCTTCCCGGAATGCACTCTGGATCTCTCCCTGCAGATTACCAGTTACAAAGCCAAACTAAGGAAACGGAACAAAAAGGGAAACAGCACCTCCTCCCACTCCGCGCTGAATGACCACACTGCCCAAATTACCAAGTTCCAATTCCCACTTTGGCTGTGTCTCACTCACTCAGGCTGTGTCTCCTTCACCTGCGCAAAGCTTACTGAGTGCGCTTTCTGTCTGTCTTTTGTATAGAACTCAGCTAAACAAGATGAGTCACACTATTTAAGCTTCAAACAGAAGAACACAATGTACACCCTTGTGCCACTAAACAGGCCTCAGGTGACTGACAGATAACTGCCTCTCCGCAATTAGGGTGGGGGCAGCTTCAGCCAATCAGCCACTGAGCTCGACACTGAACCTTTAACTGAAAAACTGAAAAAACTGTTTTGAAGACTTGAATTAACCACTTACCTCTTTAATTACCACAATGCCCAAATTACCAAGTTCCAATTCCCACTCTGGCTGTGTCTCACTCACTCAGGAAATTTGAATTCAATAAAATTCTGGAATTAAAAATCTAATGTTGACCATGAAACTATTTCCGATTGTCGTAAAACCCCATCTGACTCATGAATGTCCTTTAGGGAAGGAGATCTGTCATTCTTACCTGGTCTGGCCTACATGTGAATCCAGATCCACAACAACCATGATTCTTGAAAGGAAGCTTTTCAATCAAAGCTTTGGCCAAAAAAAACAATAAATGAAGACCATATCCAACAGATAGAGAAATGGGAATTGGGATTCCAGTTTGAATGCATAGAAGTGATTTTTTACATGTGTAGTTACTAATGTGTGGGAGCGCATGGTGAACTGCACTGAAGGATGTGTCCCAGACAGGCTCAGCATCTGACGAACAGCATGACATGAAATAGTTAATGTGGCCTGAAGAGGAAGAATGCACTTTTAAATGATCACGACTCTGACACACACTCCATAGAAAAACTGATGTCAGGGCAATTAAGTTGATCAGAGGGAGCAAAATTATAGTAAAAGGCATTTTGGGTTGAGACACTTGAAGGCTGAGGAGAAATAATACATAATAAGAATTTTCCACATGATGGATGTAGGTGAAGGGAAAGCTGAAGAACCTTTTAAGTCTATGCATAATCTGTTGCTTTAATTGTCTGCTCATCCATATTAATAACCTAGAAAGTAATAGTGCTGTGGCAAAATAATCAGATCATTAGAGAAACGGCTTGTATTGTAGGATTAACTATGTTACCTGAAAAGTAGTTGTGAGAAGTCAATAAACAGACTTCTTTCCCAAAGTGGCGAGTTGGAAGAAATAGGGACCTTTAAGAAATAGGCCAGAATTTTTTGGTTGCCTCGCGGTGATTTTATTTTATTTTATTTATTATTGTCACATGTATTAGTACATAGTGAAAAGTATTGTTCTTGCATGCTGTACAAACAATGCAGACAGTACAAAGGGAAGGAAGGAGAGACTGCAGAATATAATGTTACAGTTATAGCAAGGTGTAGAGAAAAGATCAACTTAATACGAGGTAGGTCCATTCAAAAGTCTGATGGCAGTAGGGAAGAAGCTGTCCTTGAGTCGGTTGGTACGTGACCTCAAACTTTGGTATCTTTTTCCTAACGGGAGAAGATGGAAGAGAGTATGTCCGGGGTGCATGGGATCCTTAATTATGATGGCTGCCTTTCTGAGGCAGCGGGAATTATAGACAGAGTCAATGGATGGGAGGCTGGTTTGCGTGATGGACTGGGCTACATTCACAACCTTTTGTAGTTTCCTGCGGTCTTGGGTAGAGCAGGCTCCATACCAAGCTGTGATACAACCAGAAAGAATGCTTTCTGTGGTGCATCTATAGAAGTTGGTGAGGGTCGTGGCTGACATGCCAAATTTCCTTAGTCTTCGGAGAAAGTAGAATCGTTGGTGGGCTTTCTTAACTATAGTGTCGGCATGGGGGGACCAGGACAGGCTGTTGGTGATCTGTACACCTAAAAACGTGAAGCTCTCGACCCTTTCTACTTCGTTCCCATTGATGTAGACAGGGGCATGTTCTCCACTACGCTTCCTGAAGTCGATGACAATCTCCTTCGTTTTGTTGACAGAGAGGGAGAGATTATTGTCGTCGCTCCAGTTCACCAGATTCTCTATCTCATTCCTGTACTCTGTCTCATCATTGTTTGAAATCCGACCCACTATGGTGGTGTCATCAGCAAATTTGAAAATAGAGTTGGAGGGGAATTTAGCCACACAGTCATAGGTGTATAAGGAGTATAGTAGGGGGCTGAGGACACAGCCTTGGGGGCACCGGTGTTGAGGATGATCGTGGAGGAGATGTTGTTGCCTATCTTTACTGATTGTGGCCTGTGGGTTAGAAAGTTCAGGATTCAGCCGCAGAGGGAGGAGCCGTGGTCAAGGCTACGGAGTTTGGAGATGTGTTTCGTAGGAATGATGGTGTTGAAGGCTGAGCTGTAGTCGATAAATAGGAGTCTGAGATAGGTGTCTTTGTTATCTAGGTGTTCCAGGGTAGAGTGTGGGGCGACTGTAGAGGGGGGGAGTGGAAAGAGTGCTTGGGGCCTGCAGGGGGTGCAGCTCTCTGGGTCAGTGGGGTTGGAAGCTGGGGGGTGGGGAGGGCTGCAGCTGCTGCGATGCTGGTCTGGTCGTTGGAGAGCAGCAGAGTGGAGGCTTCCAGGGCGTTTTCCTGGTCTCTGGCAGCCGCTGTAGGGGAATTCTCAGGCCTGGGACTGCAGCTCCGGCAGCTGCTCACACGTGGTCGGCTGGTCCGGGTCGATTTCAGGTCGTCAGTTTCAGGTGTCTCCAGGGTCCTAAAGATCGCAAAATCTGTCAGTAATTGAATTAGAACATTGTTAGAGCGTTTAAAAGAGTTAGAATTAAGTTTTAGAAGCATAGAACGATAGTAAAAGATAGATTTAGAGGGTATGCTGAGCACAGCTTGCAAGAAGTCGCCTTGCACCGGCACCATCTTTTTCGAGAAAAAATATGGTGGGTCCTGTCTCAGGATATTCGGCAGCCTAACCAAAAGCCTTTTGACTTTCAGGGGGAGTAGATGACCTAGTGGCGGGTGGGGTTATAATGATAATAATAATAATTATTATTATATTATTATTCTAACCCCGTCCGCCTCTAGGTGACATCCTGCCCATGCAGATTTTTAAAATTATACCGAACTCTCATGAAACTAGCTGGCACCATATTTAACTCTAACCCTCTCTCGAAAAAATAGAAGCAATTCTAAGGAGTTAGCAGCAATTAGGAGAGGCAGTGGCATAGTGGTCTTGTCACCGGACTGGTAACCCAGAGACCCAGGGTAATACTTTGGGGCCTCGAGTTCGAATCCAACATGCCGATTGGTTCACTAATGTCCTCAGAGAAGGAAATCTGCCATCCTCACCCAGTCTGGCCGACATAATAATAATAACAATCTTTATTGTCACAAGTAGGCTTGCATTAACACTGCAATGAAGTAACTGTGAAAAGCCCCTTGTCGCCACATTCGCCGGCGCCGGTTCGAGTACACAAAGGGAGAATTCAGAATGTCCAAATTACCTAATACCATGTCTTTCGGGACTTGTGTGAGGAAACCGGAGCACCCGGAGGAAAACCCCGGAGACACAGGGAGAACATGCAGACTCCGCACAGACAGTGACCCAAGCCGGGAATCGAACCTGGAGCTGTGAAGCAGTAGTGCTAATCATTGTGCTACCGTACCACCCACATGTGACTCCAGACCAACACAGCGAAGCGGTTGACTCTCAACTGAATCCCTCTTAAATGATCGAGCAAGCCAGTCAGTTCAAGGGCAACTAGGGATGGGAAACAAATTTTGACCCAGCCAGCGACACCCACATCCCAAGAATGAATTTAAAAAATTCAAAGTCGACAGAAATGTCACAAAGATTGCATGCCCCACATTGAGGTCACTCGACTTCACAAACATTTCTGGACCAATTACAGGAAGTCAGAGATGCCTTTATTGAGAAAATGACTCGGGCGGCGCCGGAGGTGTGGCGCCGCGCCAACCGGCGCCGAAAGGCCTTCGCCGGCCGCCATGAATTGGCAAATGCGCGGGAGCTCCAGTGTGTTCAGGCGTGATCCCAGCACATGTGCAGGGGGGTTCTTCTCCGCGCCGGCCATGGCAGACCGTTACAGCGGCCTGCCATGCGACCCGGACAGCGACCCGGGACGCTCGACCGAGCAGACCCACCTACCGACGCAGGACTCCGCAGAGCCAGGTCCCGCCGGTAAGGACCTTGTTTGATTTACGCCGGCGGGACGGCCCCAACCTGCGCGACGCGATTCCCGCCCCTGCCGAGAAACCGGTGCCGGAGAATTCTCAGAAACAGGACCAGTCCTCATCAGGCAGCCATATTGTTCAAAGGGGAAAAAAAACTTTCAAAAAAAAAATTTGTTTTTAAACCCTTAAAACCCCTTTGGATTTTTTTTTCTTTGGGGGGAACAAAAAAAAAAGAATTTCTGTTTCGCACCAAAACCCAGGAAAAAAAGAGAAAGGCACAGACAGAAATATGCCTGCAAATAATAAACTGGGGGGGTGGCGAGATGTAAGAAGGAACAGCAACGAAGGCGAAGGAAAAAAGCAGGAGCTGCGGCCGTGCAGGCAGACGACCCCACGGGGCGAGGCGGAGGTTCAGGCGAATCAGGAAGCGGAAAAGCTGGTGAGCCGAGCAGCGGAGCAGGAACAGGACGCGGCTACCCGCCCCCCCCCCCCCCCCGCACAGGGGGAGGAATGGAGAAGCGCGCTGAAAACGGAAATAAACGCCATAAAAGAGGAGATAAAAACGGAGATAAACGCCATGAGGGAGACACTCAGTACGGAGCTCCACACAATGGGCCAGGAATGAGGGAGGAAGACAGTGGAAGAGATCCTGAACACTGATTAGACAACAATATTCTGCCATCGCACGACACTGAGATCAACGTACTCTCAACTTCGAGGATCAATGGAACACTCTCTATTATATATTTATTTTGATTTAGCTAAGGCATGATATCTAAAATGTCTCTTCTTAATAGACCACCTTAACACTTGACTGCCAAACTTAGGTTCCCAAATCCAAAGTCTTACAAGTTCCTAGATTTCAGGAAGAATTTCTGCAGCAGTGCCTCCAGTCCATTGAGAAAGAAGGCACTACTGGAAATCTGGGTCTGGATTCTCCCTTTCAGAGATGTTTTGACGCTGGGGCTGAATCAGCTGACTTCTACGACAACAAAATTAGCGCCGGCCCCAGGGCAAATCATCAACCATAATGGATTAGCATCGGCGCCATGTGAAACTCGAGTGATTCCAATGAAAGACGGTATCCGATTTGCCGGGGTTGGGACTGCCGCCCGAGCGGCTGACAAGCTCTAGTCGTACATCAGCATTCCATTCCCCATACATACACTTATCCCAGCTGATAGTAATCAACTATTTCCTGGTAGATCTGATAGGTAAAAAGGCTATTTTAATGTAAATATTAAGACCCAGTTTTAATACCCATTTTAAAATGAGGATTCCAGCACTCATAATCTCAGGTCATGACAAAACACAGAGCTTCAACAGAGACACAAAATGCCTGACACATGCAGAAACTATTGGTCTGATCAACAGATTTTCAAAGTCAGTTTGACATTAAGAAATGAGCCATACCAGTAATCTAGATCAAGGTCGAAGGAAGCACCATAGCACCATGAAGGCACCATTGTTCATAATGTGAATAAAGTAAAGTCAGTAGAAAACCAGTAGAAACCAATCTTGATAATAGCACAGAATCGCATTCCATAGCGTACACAAATATTCAAACATGAAACATTCAGAATGTTGCACATTAAGGATTGACAGTTAACCATCGAATCAAATGTATTTGATTCGAACCCAAACCAATTAGGACGACATAGAGGTGTACATAGATGGCTAAAGACTGATAAGATTCTCCTTAAACATGATGGTCCGTACGGCCATCTCTATCCAGGATCATTCTATACTTGGATCGAACTGCTCGCTATCTTTACTTTCATATTTTCACTTTTCGACTCTAACTCTTGAAGTAAACACAAGCTGTTTTGCCGTAAGCAAGAAACCACTTCTGTATTATTTTGAAAGTTAAATTGTGTATAAGTTATTACTCTTTATGTCCTTTTGCGAGCCGGACTTTATTGAGAATAGATTTAAATTTCTCTCAATTGTAGTCAAATAGAGGCAATAAAAGATTCTTGTTTGCATCCAAGAAGTTTAACTCAAATTTCTACTGAGTTTTAGTGTCTCAAGACTTCATTAAATCCGCATGGTAGATCTCTTCACCAGCCAACAAGATGGCAGCACATCTGCGGCACCCCGGTTTGTAGATGCGGAGCTCGAGACCTTACAGATGCAGTGAAGGAGAGGCAGCCACCCTGTTGCCCAGGATGGGAAGGAGGCTGTCATCCACCACCATACACTGGGTCTGGATGCAGGCAGCAGAGGCTGTGAGCGCCATGGGCCCCACCACAAGGACCGGACAGGAGTGCACTGCACAACTTCCTCAGGGAAGCCAGGGTGAGTAGGCAGCACTGTGCCTCGATTCCAATCCCCATCCCCAAAAACCATAACCACCCTCCCCCCCCACCCGTAGGGCAATCGAACCCCACCCACCTTCAGTGAGCATGCACCCCACCCTGCATCACCTGCCAGCACCCATAACGGCCGCCATGGACGGGTTCCCTGGCCACGAGGGCCACCAGCTGCTCACCCCCTGTATTACCCGTGAATGACTGTCTAACACTGTGCATAACTGCAGAGAGAGGTAGAAGACCGAAGTGGGACCACCGGACCTGCGGAGCGCCGGGCACTGGACCTGGTCGGAGGGCCCGGAGAGAGGGCAGACGCCGAGATGGAGATTGGCATCGGGGATCCAAGTGAGACCCCCATTGCGCTGCGGTTCCCCATGGGATGCATGACATGACTCCCAACCCCCCACACCATCCCCATGCCACTCCCACACCACCCCCACACCACCCCAACACCACCACCCACTACCCCAACCTGCGATCCAATCATGCGTCATGTCTTGTGCTTTGCCGGATCACCTGGGAACGAGGTGGGCTCTTCTGGTGACCCCACCTCTGACACCAACCCCAAGCAGATGCCAGTGACCAGGAGGCAACAGACAGTGACGCAAACCCTCAAACGTCAGCTCGCGACACCCCGGAACACCATTCCGGGATGACACCAACTTCCCATCACAGCTGTATCCAAGACCGTCCACCATCCAGAGACACTCACCTTGGTTGGGCACCTTATTGAAGAGGCTCCTGCAGCACTATCTGGTGCACACCACACACGTGCTGCGGCATATCAGATGGAAGTAGGGACTCCGGAGGGGGCAGTCAGTCTTATGGCCGCCCGGCCCAGGGACTAGCTGCCAACCAGACGGGACTCGGACTACTGGAAGGGACGGGCCCATCGATAATGGAGATGCAGACACAGAGACGAGGATGACATGAGTGGCTATCAGTAACCATCCAGTTGGAGGAGTCCAACAGCGTGCAGAGGCAGGAGGCAGTGCCGACCATGCATGGCACCTAGGCCAACACCGTGCAGGTGGCATCCATGGTGGAGGCCCCGGGGGTGAAGGTATCTGCCTAATGTCACTGCATTGGGCAAATTGCTGCTTCAGAGGGTCGACAGAGACACAATGGGACAAATGGCTCCTTTCTGTGCTGTAACCATTCTACATGATTCATTATGATTTTCGTCAAGTTTAGATGCTTTAAAATACTAGTGGATTCCTTACAAAATCTCAAAGGAGCTTACTTGTCAGGGAGATTAATCTAAGTGGACATAATGCAACTGAAGCAAATACTAAATTACTTCCTCAGGCACTTTCAGAGGCTGAATAGAATATGGATATTGGAAATAAAAATTCCCCTCCTAGTCGCAGATCTGATTTAGAACAAAATGCCCATTTCTTATCTTGCTTGGGCCAGTGTCCTGGATTCCATACCTAGCAGCACAGTGCGAGTACCTTCACCACATGGAGTGGCCCAGTTCAGGAATAAGACAGGGAATAAGTGGCAAACTTGGCAGTGATCCCTGAAAACAGTTTTCAAACATTCTTTAAATAGATTAATAGAGAATCATCAACAAGGCCTGTGAGCAGGAACTGCTGAAGCACAAACATTTCTTAAGGAATGAAGAGGCGAAAATGTCCAAAGAATCAAGTGACGGAGGAGGGATTAGGTGAAAAGAGGGAGATAATGAAATGTTTCCCAGACAAGATCGAATGTCGGGGTTGTTGTGTTATGCTTCTTCATGTAGCATAAGCTGCTTCCTTGATGTGCACTCTGACAAAGGAAGGTTCAGACTTGGAGATAGGTTTAACACATTTATTGAACAGTTAACAATTCTTCTACTTGAGTTCGACTCTCCTGCTAATCTTGCTATAGTAACTCAGTCTAACTAACCAGTCTGCTCTAAGCCACATGGTGGGTGTGATGCTTCTGATCTGCCCCTGTCCTTCTCTCGAAGTGTCACCTGTGGAAAGAGAAAGAGCATGTGTGCCCTGTCCTTTTATATGGGTTGCCCCCTTGGGGTCGTGTCACCTCTGGGTGTCTTATTCTATGTGTTCATTAGCTGTATGTCTGCATGTCATGACATCTCCGGTGCTCCCTCTAGTGTTTACTTAGTTGTAGTTGATGCACGATCAATAACCTCAGAAACGAGATTGGAGACAATTGAAGGTTTTAATACGTTAGATGTTTCCCCAGCAGCGCAGGTACAGAAGAAAGCTGCTGGGGCGGCACGGGCACTTATACCCCGCCTTGCAGGGCAGGGCTAACATACAAGCTTATCTAATGGGAACATTCTCCACCAATGTGTATTCCGGCATTACTAGGTACCGTAATCCTCCTAACACAGACTACCACATTCACCCCCTGTTAAAAAAGAGCCCAGCGTGGGTGGTGGCTTCGTATTACAACGTGGTAAAAGTGGTAGAAGTTACAGTTATGACGGTACCGTAATGCCTCCGTACACCGTTTTGCCTCATTACAACTCTTAGCTATTTACAACAGTAATGTACATTTCAAAAGGAAGCAATTAGTCAATCGGGGGCTCTGGTCGTCCTCTGCGATCGTCGTAACTTTGGTGGTGATGTCGGTGGAGGTTCGGGCGTCTGTGACTCCGGGAGCATGGTTTTGGCTTCTGTGGCAGCTTGATCACCCCTAGACGTGGCTGGTGGAAGGACCGACTGACCTGGGAAGTGTGGGGTGCGCCGGTGGGAGGGAGGGTGGGACTGGTGGCGGCGGTGTATGTGGGGATCCAGCGGGCGGCAGGTCCCGTAGGGAGACCGTATCCTGTCGGCCGTCGGGGTATGCCACGGAGGCGTACTGAGGGTTAGCGTGGCGGAGATGGACCCTTTCGACCAATGGGTCCAATTTGTGTGTCCGCATGTGTTTTCGGAGCAGGACAGGTCCGGGAGCTGGCAGCCAGGTCGGGAGCGAGGTCCCAGAAGAGGAATTCCTGGGGAACACAAGGAGACGTTCATGAGGTGTTTGGTTGGTCATGGTACACGCAGTGACCAGTGGAGTGGAGGGCATCTGGGAGGACTTCCTGCCAGCGGGAGACAGGGAGATTCCTGGACCACAGGGCCTGTAGGACGGTCTTCCAGATCATTCCGTTCTCCCTCTCTACCTGTCCATTTCCTCGGGGGTTGTAACTGGTCGTCCTGCTCAAGGTAATGTCCATCCTGAGCAGGAATTGACGCAGTTCATCGCTCATAAAGGAGGACCCCCTATCACTGTGTATGTAGGCGGGAAAACCGAACAGCGTAAAGATAGTATGGAGGGCCTTGATGACGGTGGTTGCGGTCATGTCGGGCAGGGGATGGTGAATGGGAACCGGGAGTACTCGTCAATCACGTTCAGGAAGTACGTGTTGCGGTCGGTGGAGGGGAGGGGGCCTTAGAAATCCATACTGAGGCGTTCAAAGGGACGGGAAGCCTTTATCAGGTGCACTTTCTCTGGCCTGTAGAAGTGCGGCTTGCACTCCACGCAGATTTGCCAATTCCTGGTGGCTGTCCTGACCTCCTCGATGGAGTAGGGCAGGTTGCAGGTCTTGATGAAGTGGAAAAATCGAGTGACCCCCGGGTGGCAGAGGTCCTCGTGGAGGGCTCGGAGGCGGTCCACTTGTGCGTTGGCACATGTGCCGCGGGATAGGGCATTAGGAGGCTCGTTTAGCTTCCCGGGACGATTCAACATCTCATAGTTGTAGGTGGACTGTTCGATCCTCCACCGTAAGATCTTGTCATTTTTTATCTTGGCCCGCTGTGCATTATCGAACATGAAAGCAGCCGACCATTGGTCCGTGAGGAGAGTGAATCTCCTGCCGGCCAGGTTATGCCTCCAATGTCGCACAGCCTCAATGATAGCCTGGGCCTCCTTTTCGACTGAGGAATGGCGGATTTCGGAGGCGTGGGGGGTGCGTGAGAAGAAGGCCACGGGTCTGCCGCTTGGTTGAGGGTGGCCGCCAGAGCTACGTCGGATGCGTCGCTCTCGACCTGGAAGTGGAGGGACTCGTCGATGGCATGTATCGTGGCCTTTCCAATGTTTGCTTTGATGCGGTTGAAGGCCTGGCGGGCCTTTATCGACAGGGGAAAAACTGTGGATTGGATCAGTGGACGGGCCTTGTCCGCATAGTTGGGGACCCACTGGGCATAGTAGGAAAAAAAACTTAGGCAGCGCTTCAGGGCCTTGGAGCAGTGCGGGAGGTGGAACTCCATAAGGGGGCGCATGCGTTCAGGGTCGGGGCCTATCACTCCAGTACGCACTATGTAGCCGAGGATGGCTAGGCCGTCGGTGCTAAACACGCATTTATCCTTGTTATATGTTAGGTTAAGGACTTTTGCGGTTTGGAGGAATTTTCGGAGGTTGGTGTCATGGTCCTGCTGATCGTGGCCGCAGATGGTGACATTATCGAGGTACGGGAATGTGGCCTGTAAACCGTACCGGTCAACCATTCAGTCCATCTGTCGTTGGAAGACCGAGACCCTGTTAGTGACACCGAAGGGAACCCTTAAGAAGTGGTAGAGCCGCCCATCTGCTTCGAAGGAAGTGTATTTGCGGTCACTCGTGCAGATGGGGAGCTGGTGGCAGGTGGACTTAAGATCCACCGTGGAGAAGACCTTATAATGCGCGATCCTGTTGACCAGGTCAGATATGCGGGGGAGAGGGTTGCGAGTTGCGTAAACCTGTTGATGGTCTGACTGTAGTCGAAGACCATCCAATGCTTCTCCCCGGTCTTTACAACCACTACTTGAGCTGTCCAGGGGCTGTTGCTAGCCTCAATGACACCTTCCTTCAGTAACCGTTGGACCTCTGACCCAATAAAGATCCGGCTCTGGGCACTGTACCATCTGCTCCTGGTGGCGACAGGTTTGCAATTTGCATTGGTCGCACATGTCTGGGGGTGCACAAAATGGCAGCGCCCATCCATCACACGTGACGTCCGTGGGACAAGATGGCAGCGCCCGGAGGCCGCACATGGCCCTGGAGGAGAAAGATAACGGCGTCTGCTGGCCGCACGGGGACGGTGGAGAGGATTGTGGTGGAGGTCCGTATTCGCCGCCGGAGACCGCAGCGACCGCCCGGGCCTGGCATACCGCCACGAAGTAGCCCTTTTTACCGCATCCCTTGCAGGTGGATGCACGGGCTGGACAGCGCTGTCGGGGGTGCTTGGCTTGCCGGCAAAAATAGAAGCAGGGCCCCCCGGGGTTGCCAGGCCGTCTTGCAGCACAAGCTTGTGGGGGGATGGGAGATGCCTCGGGGTCGGCTGCCCAGGGGGCTACCGTGCGGTCGGGGACATAAGCTTGGGCGTTTCGTGAGGCCACATCCAGGGAGTCGGCAAGGGCCCGTGCCTCCTTGAGGCCTAGTGGCTCTTTCTCCAGCAATCGCTGGCGGATTTGGGAGGACAGCATACCTGCAACGAAACCGTCCCGGATCAAAAGTTCTGTGTGGTCGCTTGCCAAAACCTGCGGGCAGCTGCAGTTTCTCGCCAACACCAGGAGCGCACGGTAGAATTCTTCCAGCGATTCCCCAGGGATTTGTCGCTAGCAGATGTCGGGCGTAGACCTGGGTTACAGGGCGAATATAATGTCCTTTCAGCAGCTCCATTGCTGCATCAAAATCGTCCGCGTCCTCGATGAGGGTGTAGATTTCTGGGCTCACCCTCGAGTGCAGGACTTGCAGTTTCTGTTCTCCCGTGGGTGTGTTTTCAGCCGTTCCGAGATATCCGTTGAAACACGCCAGCCAGTGCTTGAAGGTTGCCGCTGAGTTTGCTGCGTGGGTGCTGAGTTGCAGACACTCCGGCTTGATTCGGAGCTCCATCCTTTTAAATGTAGCGTATTAAATTGATGCACGATCAATAACCTCAGAAACTAGGGGCGTCATTCTCCGCCGGCAGGAGTCTCCGTTTTGCCGGCGCCCGGGGGTTTCCCGACGGCGTGGGGCTGCCCCACAATGGGAAACCCCATTGACCGGCCGGTGTTACGGAGACTCCCGCCGGCAGGTCGGAGCAGAAATGTGGCGGGGCGGGTGGGAGAATTTCGCCCATTATTGGAGAACAGAGAACAATACAGCGCAGTACAGGCCCTTCGGCCCACGATGTTGCACCGAAACAAAAGCCATCTAACCTACATTATGCCATTATCATCCATATGTTTATCCAATAAACTTTTAAATGCCCTCAATGTTGGCGAGTTCACTACTGTAGCAGGTAGGGCATTCCACGGCCTCACTACTCTTTGCGTAAAGAACCTACCTCTGACCTCTGTCCGCTATCTATTACCCCTCAGTTTAAAGTTATGTCCCCTCGTGCCAGCCATATCCATCCGCGGGGGGAGGCTCTCACTGTCCACCCTATCCAACCCCCTGATCATTTTGTATGCCTCTATTAAGTCTCCTCTTAACCTTCTTCTCTCCAACGAAAACAACCTCAAGTCCATCAGCCTTTCCTCATAAGATTTTCCCTCCATACCAGGCAACATCCTGGTAAATCTCCTCTGCACCCGCTCCAAAGCCTCCACGTCCTTCCTATAATGCGGTGACCAGAACTGTACGCAATACTCCAAATGCGGCCGTACCAGAGTTCTGTACAGCTGCAACATGACCTCCCGACTCCGGAACTCAATCCCTCTACCAATAAAGGCCAACACTCCATAGGCCTTCTTCACAACCCTATCAACCTGGGTGGCAACCTTCAGGGATCTATGTACATGGACACCTAGATCCCTCTGCTCATCCACACTTTCAAGAACTTTACCATTAGCCAAATATTCCGCATTCCTGTTATTCCTTCCAAAGTGAATCACCTCACACTTCTCTACATTAAACTCCATTTGCCACCTCTCAGCCCAGCTCTGCAGCTTATCTATATCCCTCTGTAACCTGCTACATCCTTCCACACTATCGACAACACCACCGACTTTAGTATCGTCTGAAAATTTACTCACCCACCCTTCTGCGCCTTCCTCTAGGTCATTGATAAAAATGACAAACAGCAACGGCCCCAGAACAGATCCTTGTGGTACTCCACTTGTGACTGTACTCCATTCTGAACATTTCCCATCAACCACCACCCTCTGTCTTCTTTTAGCTAGCCAATTTCTGATCCACATCTCTAAATCACCCTCAATCCCCAGCCTCCGTATTTTTTGCAATAGCCTACCGTGGGGAACCTTATCAAACGCTTTGCTGAAATCCATATACACCACGTCAACTGCTCTACCCTCGTCTACCTGTTCAGTCACCTTCTCAAAGAACTCAATAAGGTTTGTGAGGCATGACCTACCCTTCACAAAGCCATGCTGACTATCCCTGATCATATTATTCCTATCTAGATGATTATAAATCTTGTCTCTTATAATCCCCTCCAAGACTTTACCCACTACAGACGTGAGGCTCACCGGTCTATAGTTGCCGGGGTTGTCTCTGCTCCCCTTTTTGAACAAAGGGACCACATTTGCTGTCCTCCAGTCCTCTGGCACTATTTCTGTAGCCAATGATGACATAAAAATCAAAGCCAAAGGTCCAGCAATCTCTTCCCTGGCCTCCCAGAGAATCCTAGGATAAATCCCATCAGGTCCCGGGGACTTATCTATTTTCAGCCTGTCCAGAATTGCCAACACCTCTTCCCAACGTACCTCAATGCCATCTATTCTATTAGCCTGGGGCTCAGCATTCTCCTCCACAACATTATCTTTTTCCTGAGTGAATACTGACGAAAAATATTCATTTAGTATCTCGCCTATCTCTTCAGACGCCACACACAATTTCCCATCCCTGTCCTTGACTGGTCCGACTCTTTCCCTAGTCATTCGCTTATTCCTGACATACCTATAGAAAGCTTTTGGGTTTTCCTTGATCCTTCCTGCCAAATACTTCTCATGTCCCCTCCTTGCTCGTCTTAGCTCTCTCTTTAGATCCTTCCTCGCTACCTTGTAACTATCCATCGCCCCAACCGAAACTTCACACTTCATCTTCACATAGGCCTCCTTCTTCCTCTTAACAAGAGATTCCACTTCCTTGGTAAATCACGGTTCCCTCGCTCGACGCCTTCCTCCCTGTCTGACCGGTACATACTTATCAAGAACACGCAGTAGCTGATCCTTGAACAAGCCCCACTTATCCAGCGTGCCCAACACTTGCAGCCTACTTCTCCACCTTATCCCCCCCAAGTCACGTCTAATGGCATCATAATTGCCCTTCCCCCAGCTATAACTCTTGCCCTGCAGTGTATACTTATCCCTTTCAATCATTAACGTAAACGTCACCGAATTGTGGTCACTGTCCCCAAAGTGCTCTCCTACCTCCAAATCCAACACCTGGCCTGGTTCATTACGCAAAACCAAATCCAACGTGGCCTCGCCTCTTGTTGGCCTGTCAACATATTGTTTCAGGAAACCCTCCTGCACACACTGTACAAAAAACGACCCATCTATTGTACTCGAACTATATCTTTTCCAGTCAATATTTGGAAAGTTAAAGTCTCCCATAATAACTACCCTGTTACTTTCGCTCATATCCAGAATCATCTTCGCCATCCTTTCCTCTACATCCCTAGAACTATTAGGAGGCCTATAAAAAACTCCCAACAGGGTGACCTCTCCTTTCCTGTTTCTAACTTCAGCCCATACTACCTCGGAAGAAGAGTCCCCATCTAGCATCCTCTCCGCCACCGTAATACTGCTCTTGACTAGCAGCGCCACACCTCCCCCTCTTTTGCCTCCTTCTCTGAGCTTACTAAAACACCTAAACCCCGGAACCTGCAACATCCATTCCTGTCCCTGCTCTATCCATGTCTCTGAAATGGCCACAACATCGAAGTCCCAGGTACCAACCCATGCTGCCAGTTCCCCTACCTTGTTTCGTATACTCCTGGCATTGAAGTAGACACACTTCAAACCACCTACCTGAACACTGGCCCCCTCCTGCGACGTCAAATCTGTGTTCCTGACCTCTATACTCTCATTCTCCCTTACCCTAAAGCTACAATCCAGGTTCCCATGCCCCTGCTGCATTAGTTTAAACCCCCCCAAAGAGCACTAACATATCTCCCCCCCCAGGATACTTGTGCCCCTCAGGTTCAGATGTAGACCATCCTGTCTGTAGAGGTCCCACCTTCCCCAGAAAGAGCCCCAGTTATCCAGAAATCTGAATCCCTCCCGCCTGCACCATCCCTGTAGCCACGTGTTTAAATGCTCTCTCTCCCTATTCCTCATCTCACTATCACGTGGCACGGGCAACAACCCAGAGATAACAACTCGGTTTGTTCTAGTTCTGAGCTTCCATCCTCGCTCCCTGAAAGCCTGCCTGACATCCTTGTCCCCTTTCCTACCTATGTCGTTAGTGCCAATGTGGACCACGACTTGGGGCTGCTCCCCCTCCCCCTAAGGACCCGGAAAACACGATCCGAGACATCACGTACCCTTGCACCTGGGAGGCAACATACCAAACGTGAGTCTCTCACGCTCCCACAAAATCTCCTATCTGTGCCCCTGACTATAGAGTCCCCAATTACTAATGCTCTGCTCCTCTCCCCCCTTCCCTTCTGAGCAACAGGGACAGACTCCGTGCCAGAGGCCCGTACCCCATGGCTTACCCCTGGTAAGCCCCCCCCCCCACAAGTATCCAAAGCGGTATACTTGTTTCTCAGGGGAACGACCGCAGGGGATCCCTGCACTGACTGCTTTTTCCCAGTCCCTCTTACAGTTACCCACCTATCTCCAATCTTTGGTGTAACTAATTCCCTGAAGCTGCTATCTATGACCCCTTCTGCCTCCCGAATGATCCGAAGTTCTTCCAACTCCAGCTCCAGTTCCCTAACTCGGTCTTGGAGGAGCTGGAGATGGCAGCACTTCCTGCAGGTAAAATCAGCAGGGACACTAACTGCATCCCTCACCTCAAACATCCTGCAGGAGGAACATTGCACTCCCTTCCCTGCCATTCCTCTTACTTTCTACCAAGATCTGGCTAACAACTAAATTAAATTTTAATAAAAAATAATAATAATATAATAAAATATGGTTGAAGGCTTTAATACGCTAGATGTTTCCCCCAGCAGCGCAGGTACAGAAGAAAGCTGCTGGGGCGGCATGGGCTCTTATACCCCGCCTTGCAGGGCGGAGCTAACATAAAAGCTTATCCAATGGGAACAAGTACATTCTCCACCAATGGTATTCCGGCATTACTAGGTACCGTAATCCTCCTAACACAGACTATCACAGTAGTTTATTTACATTAACCCCTTGTGTATTTACAGTCATGCATATCACCACAGGGGTAACAATATTGCTGGAGGGAAGTTCCAAAATAACAGAACGACACCCATTTTTTTAACTGAATAGGCCATTGCAGAAATTAAATTCCAATTATTTTATGAAATAGCTCTGGGCAGGATTTTCTGGCCCTGTTTGAGGTGGGCACCATGGTGGGCAGGAGTAGAAATCATCACGACAAGGAGACATGTCAGTTGTACGTCCTCGTAAAGCTAGTTTGCGATTGTCCGCCCCACCTGTCAAAGGTCAGCTGGTTCTCCCGCCATATCACATCAGGAATGTCATGTTAATATATTTACATCTCATTATAAGCCCTGGTTGCTGGAATCATCCCACCCATGGTGGATAATCCGGGCATTTCAATGCATAATTAGAACAATGGGCGGGATTCTCCGACCCCCCCTCCAGGCCAGAGAATCGCCGGGGGACGGAGTGAATCCCGCCCCCACTGGCTGCCGAATTCTCTGTCGCCACGGTTTTGGTGGGGTTAGGAATCGCCCCGCGCCGGTTGGCGGCCGCTGGTAGGGGCCCCTCGGTGATTCTCCGGCCCGCAATGGGCCGAGCAGCCGCCTGTTTTCGGCCGGTCCCGCCGGCGTAAATTAGACCTGTTCCGGACCGGCGGGACCTGGCTCTGCGGGTAGCCTCCAGGGTCCTCAGGGACGAGCGTGGGGATCTGGCCCCAGTGGCCTGGACCGCGATCGGGGCCCACAGATTCGTGGGCCGGCCTGTGCCGTGGGGGCACTCTTTCCCTCCGTACCGGCTGCTGTGGACCACCGCCATGGCCGGTGCAGAGACGAACCCCCCTGCGCATGCACTGGGATGACGCCAGCACACGCTGGCACTCCCGTGCATGCGCCAACCCGCGCCGGCCGGCGGAGGCCCTTCGACGGCAGTTGGTGCGGCACCAAGTCCCTACCGCGCCGATTGGTGTGGTGCCAACCCCACCGGCGCCGGCCTAGCCCCTGAAGGTGCGGAGGATTCTGCACTTTCCGGGCAGCCCAGTGCCGGAGTGGTTCACGCCACTCCTCGGCGCCGGTACTGCCGCCCCGCCGGGTAGGGAAGAATCCCCCCCAATGTGTTTCACAGCGATACATAATCGAGGTGCAACTGGTAATCTGCACTTTGCTCGTGACTCCTAGGTTATTTCGTCTTCCGTGCATCGTGCACAGCTCGCTCGAATGAGTGCCAGGCTTCACAGGTAGCACCACATCATGTTCAGGGGAGCCACACAGGTAGCTCTTGACCTACTAGACCAGTCTGGTGTGGCAGGGTTCAGGGGCATGGGGATACCTGACCTCAGGCTGGAGAAGGGTTTGCGGAGGAGGGCAGACATGGTGTGGTTACAAGTGGGGACAAATGGGAAATGGGTGCCAGGGATTAACATCATCAGTATCAGGATGAGGAGAGAGAATGTTACAGATGTATATCAGCCACTTGGGACCTAAATGGGTTGAGCATGGAGTGGAAAAGCTCTTCAGTTTATGTTGGGAGGAATGTTACCATATTTTTTCAAAGTTCAGGTTCAGACTGAAAACAGACGTGTAGCTCTCCAGCTGTACAGACCTGCTTCCTCTCCAGATCTTCAACCTCTCTACGTAAAGAAAATGGGTGGGTGGATTTTCCACCATCATTCTCACATACGTACTCAGTTCATCTACTTCAACATACTCCAAAGAATTCTGGGTGCCACTTTTAAAGGGCATCAGCACTGAAGTGGAGAACCTCCCCACCTCAAAACAAGGAGGCATCGGGGCCTCCACACCCCCTCTCAGCTCAATCATTAGTGGCCCCTGCTCCCCTACACTCAATCATGGGAGCATCTCCCCCAACACCACTGCAGAATTACCGCCAGAGTTCTCCCCTCACTCCGCATTTCCAGGTTCCCCCCCCTGCCTGTAAGTTCCCCCTTCACTACCTACTCGCCACCCCCCCAACGCACATAACTAGAACCCCCACCCATGGTGCTCCCATGAGAGTAGGTCTCAGGCACTTCCCCTTGGCACAGGTTGGCACTTCCAGACTGGCATTGTGCCAAACCTGACAGTGCCAACCTATGCCCAGAGGTAATGCCAGGGGACAGTGCCAAGGCACTACCCTAGCCCCTACCCTAGCACTACCCTCTACCTGAGGGCTATACATACCATTGAACCCCCGAGGGGATACCCTCAACTGTATCTCATTTTTAAAAAGCGGTTTGACTATGAATAAGGGGGTATCATGTGGCAGTGGCAAGTTAGGGGCTGGGCAATCATATTACAATGTGTTTATATCCATTAAAATTAGGTTCTCGTCCATTGGCGTGTGAACCACGTCACGTCACCGGTGAGGGGTATGGAAAATCGGGAAACACGGGGCGTCATTCTCCGCCGGCGGGAGTCTCCGTAATGCCGGCGCCCGGGGGTTTCCCGACGGCGTGGGGCTGCCCCACAATGGGAAACCCCATTGACCGGCCGGTGTTACGGAGACTCCCGCCGGCCGGTCGCCGCAGAAATGTGGCAGGGCGGGTAGGAGAATTTCGCCCACGATCTCTCCAGATTGTCTGCCTGTGTCGCCGTTCTCTCTGATGGCGACCTCGGGCTGAAAACTGCTCCCATTTTTCAGTACGTAAAGATTGCTTTTTGCCCAGTCTAGGGAGAGGATGCACATGTCACACCAGTCTGTCATGCCCAGTATGTTGTGCACAATGCTGTGACAGCATGCACCTCGTTCCATGAGGTTTCAGGCATTATAATGGGCTGCAGTTGGTATACCCATGCCATCGTTGTGCTCCTAAATCTTTCTGACTTTCCTAATCCACCCGCTATGCCTTGATGCTTCTCTGATATCCATAGAGGGGGTGGAGGCAGCCTGCTGATTGCTGTGGTGGACCTTGATAGGCACCCCTGGAGGACGGAGACTGGGAGTTTGTTTTGGTTGTCCTGCTATGGGACTGGTGCACTCTCCTGGACCTGTGGAGCTGGAGTTGATGGGGGTCACAGGAAGAGGATTCGTCAGACAGTCCCAGAGTCGACTCAATGGATGCCCGCGGAGTGCCCAGCCGGTTGTCCATCTCCGATGGCTACCCAAGAGCCCCTGGCTGAAACCCTGAGGAGAGGGGATGACTGAAGTGAGATCCATGTGCCCTGCACCCCTCTCGCGTAGCCACTGTTAAATGCCATCGAGGCTCCAGTCATCTAGTACTGCTCCTGCAGCAGTACCGGACGATGTCCTGGGCCAAGGTCTCCATGGCGACAGCCAAACTGCCTGTGTCGATCCCAGTGCATTGGCAGGCAGGCCGGCGCTATCCTCTCCGTATTTTATTGCAATCTGAAGATTGCAGGTGACAACCCTTCCTGACTGTTGCTGCAGCTCCAGTAACTGATTGAGGGCAAGGTCTTGTAGATCGTCATCTGAGTCAGACTCTGCAGGATCACAGCCCCCAGCAGTCCTCTGAGTGACAATGACCTCGGATCTCCCTGCCTCCGCCTGCTGTGGGCCTGATTGTGTGCTGTGCTCACCATAATATGACCCCGAGATCTCGGTGCCACCGAGGTGCGTCTTGCTGCACTGGAGGAAAGTGTGGGTGAGCGCCATGACGGTTCTTAAAAAATGCTGTCCTCAGGTCACTCATCAGAGGTGCCCTCTGGGCTGCTGCTGCAAGACTGGCTGGTGTAGGGCACTGGGCAGAGGTGCCTATGGTGGAAAGTAGACACAATTAGCGCAAGGCAACAAAAAACACAGGCGTGCACTCATGGTCGCGTTGACTGATGGATGATCGAGTTCAGGTGAGCCTTTTACACCGACCTCACTTTCACCGCAGGCATGGTCCGTGTCTTCTCCAGCCAGCTCAATGGCACGTTCTCCAAGTTCCGAACCCCACCCTCGGTTGGGGACCTCTCCCTTTCATTGTGCATGAAGACAAATGGAGAGAGTGTGAGCAGGATACACGACAGGGCAAATTAGAATGTTGCCTGACATATGTGGGTGGTGGGCGGTTCCGTGCTCCTATTTTCTATGTTTCTATACCAATCTTCATGCCCGTAACCGCATTTTGTGCAAATCAGGGAATATCTCGCCCAACGAGTCTAGATAAGTAATTCACCGGTGAGTTGGGGTGGGTTTGGGGCGGGGGGAGGGGCTAGATCGAATATGCTTCAAAGTATCTAAGCTTGATGCCAATGGTTATTTGATGGAGAGCTCATCTACCCAATTTGAATGCTATGTTTCAGACAAACCAGAAAATATTCAGATTATTGAGTCACTTTGATGCCTTACCCTGCACTTTAAAGGGAACAGTGTATTGTACTGGGAATTGGAACTGCAGTTCCTGGAATAAGGAATTAGCTGCTTTGAATATTGTGATGGAGCACCATCACACGAGGCATTGTGACATGATTAAACTGCCAGGCCTGCTGTATCTCTCGCACTGAGGTTTTTTGGATTGTATTATTTTCATTCTAACTTCATCGGGCTGCTGACTGCGAGGCTTATTTTGGTTGAATAATTTTGTCGGTGATAGAGGACCTTCTTCAAGGGATTAATTATTTGAGGTTTTCCATTTGCTACTTTACCTTTAACGGCACCCCAGAACATACGTCTATCTCTGATAAATAACCTACCAAAGTACTCAATAAAAATGTTTTTGTTTTATGCATATTTTCAAATCAGGGACTTAGAAAACAAACAATTCTCAGAAGAGTTTTTCTTAATCCTTTGCCTGGCAGCAGACTGAACAACCTTTTCTCCGAATATAAAAGCCCCAAAATGGTTGGAAGCACAGCAGGTCATCCAGCGTCTGGGGCGAAGAGATTCTCAAAATGATGGCATGTTACTGGTCGAGTAATCCAGAAGCCTGGACTAATGAGCCACGAGCCATGAATTCAAATACCAGCTTGGGAGCTGAGGGATTTTAATTCAGTTCATGAAATAAGTCAGGAATCAAAAGTTAGGATCAACCACGATTATTGTCAAAGTCCGTCTGGATTTATTTATTTCTTTTAAAAAAAATTTAGAGTACCCAATTCATTTTTTCCAATTAAGGGGCAATTTAGCGTGGCCAATCCACCTAGCCTGCACATCTTTGGGTTGTGGGGGTGAAACCCACGCAAACAGAGGGAGAATGTGCAAACTCCACACAGACAGTGACCCAGGGTCGGGATCAAACCTGGGACCTCGGCGCCGTGAGGCAACAGGGCTAACCCACTGCGCCACCATGCTGCCCCCCCGTCTGGATTTAATAATTCCCTTAATCCTGCCCCTACCTCCTTGGTCCGATATGGAACTCCAAACCCGTTTGGTTCACTGTACTGTATCGAAGTGATACATAAATATTGTACTGTAGTGGTTCACTGTACTGTATCGAAATGATACATAAATATTGTACTGTACTGTACTGTATCAAAATGATATATAAATATTGTGAGTGCCGCTGCCCAGCCCAGCATTTATTGTCCATCTCCAATTGCCTTTGAGAGAGGCTGGTGAGGCACCTTCTTGCAATCCATGTAGTGCAGGAACACCCACAGTTCTGTGAGGAAGGGAGTTCGAGGATTTTGACCCAGTCACCCATTGAGGATTGTCATCAAGTTGTGACAGATCAGAATTATACCTATAGCCTGAGGGCAATGGAAACGTGAGTGAAGAGGGCATGCCATTGAGTAAGTGAAGACAGTCGGATAGGTCTTCCGGTCCCATCCGCCATAGCAGTCAGAGGCAGGACAGGCAATTTGACAGACCATTAGGTGGGAATTTTTGGTCTTGGGGTGGGCAGACCAGAGAATCTCACCCAGTATATTTAAGACAACTAAATATGAAGAAGTGGTTCACTGTACTGTATCGAAATGATTTCAGAAGGAGTGTTGTGCACTGTGAGCTGTGAAAATGAAAAGGTAGGACGATTATGATTACTGATATTTCTCACAGTCAGATGAAGAAGAAAGCATTTGCCCTGTGTTTTAAGATGGGATGTAAGAGTGGAATACAAGTTAGAAACTGGAAATGCAGAGCTCCCACTTGTAGAATAATAAGAGGTAGACTGCACGGAGGAATAGAATATTGCACTGTGAGAAGGTTGCATCCAAATGGGTAGGTGCTGTCTGCCTGCAGATTAGCACCTGGTGATTGGATAGATCGAAATTGGGAAAAAAAGATCATGTTGAAAGTTCAAATTGAGAAGATGGAAGGGTGTGCGTAACGTCTTGAATGGGATGAAAGCTTTAGGTAGAACATTGAAAGAAAGGGGAAGGTCATGTAGCAAGATCTTGTCCCATTATGATTATGGTTACTGATAGACGTGGTGACTAAAATGTCAATAAGGCTGGGTTATGATAAGCTGTCCTTTTTTCATTTATTTCTTTAGCTTTGAAGTTGCAGATTCATACTGGAAGTCAGGTATTTCTTCAACTGTTCCCCTTTTCAGTTGTAATTTTCACATTAAAAAAAATGTATGTTGCTTTTCTACAGATCTGCCACTCAAGGTACATTCAAACACCGCAGTGCACTTACATTAAAAATAACTTGTTGCAAAGACTGATTACGAGGACTGGCTGGATTTCAATAATTATCTGGGTATTTGCTATGCTTCAAAGGAATAGACAGGAATAAATTGAGATATGTGCAGCGACGGTTTGCAAAGAAGCAATGACAGCAACACGGTTTTACTCGTCAATGAGGTCAGTGGTACACTGGAAATTGCAAGTACCGTGTGAATATGATAAATAATTGCTGCATCAACGTTGTGACCCTATCATTTAGAATAATAACATTTATTCCATGAAAGTCTCAAATACGTTCCCATTATGTAAAAACGGAATAATGTAGTGATAGCTTGCAGTAGGCATCATCACATTTAAATGTACCAACATTCTAAAACACAAATTTCAAAATCTTACTTCTTGACTTACGCCATCTGCTCTAAGATTGGTAATAACCTACACAATAAATTTTGCTCCATTGACTACATTTATATATAGTTCTTAATAATGGAAAGAAAAAGGCCTTGATATTTAAAATGTAAAGCTAAATTCCTGACAGTGCACAAGCACAGTGAACAATCTATCCAAAGGGATATAAGGGGCATTTAAAATTCTAGACCGAGACAAAGGTTCACAACCCATAAGCCAATATGTTCGTATCTAATAGGTTTGTTGATGGATGCCAAATACATGGGCGTTGAAGGTAATAAGGTGGACAGGTGTTGGGTGTTGGTTGGTCAATTGTAGCCAGGTGTGTATGTGACAAAGAGTCAAACAGCACCAGGGAGATTGTGTTAGAATGCAGAAGTTAAATTCTGTGGGGAGCAATAACAGTCTCTAACAAAGCAATCTCGACTCAATGTCTTATTCACGACCAGGCTTGGGAGTCTCCTCTCACATTGATAGCAGAGAATGGTATCCTGAAAGTGAAGATCGGAGACTAAGATTTACTTCCAGCCAGTAGGCTAGAATTAGAGCTAATTTTGTTTGAGATGAGACAGCAATTGGAGACTCTTCGAAGAAAAATGACTGAAACCAATTATACAGCGGCACAATGTGATTTCCCACTACTGTTTTGTGACACGGAGCCTTATGATCAATGGGAAAATGAAGCTGATGCAGGCACACGGTTTATGTCTCCACTGAAAAGAATACAGGATTAAACAGTGCAGCACTTCCACTTCCTGCCAGGAGCAAGATCAGCGACAAAGTCTTCCCAGAGCGAGATGCTCAGGAACATGACAATGAAGAAGGTAAAATTCATGGATAAAATTTACATGGTAGATGACTCGTTTCGTACCTAATGAGATTTGGTCGGACTTTGATAAAGTTAGAAAAATGGATGATTCTTCCAATGGAGAACACACCATGAGTTGAACTGATTATAAATAGTTGACTGATTATAAACAACTGACTATAAACAGACTTGATTGTAAACCAGGGGCTGGTTTAGCACAGGGCCAAATCGCTGGCTTTGAAAGCAGACCAAGGAAAGCCAGCAGCACGGTTCAATTCCCGTACCAGCCTCCCCGAACAGGCGCTGGAATGTGGCAACTAGGGGCTTTTCACAGTAACTTCATTTGAAGCCTACTTGTGACAATAAGTGATTTTCATTTCATTTTTCATGAAACAAGATTACACGATTACATTTGAAAATCAGTTTGTGCCTTTAAATTATTGGACAGTGTGAAGATACCGTCCATGGGTTGGCTCTCGGCTTTAATGGGAGTTCATTTCAAAGAGACAGAAACAAATGGCAGAAGCTTTCAAAATATTTCTGGGAAAGGGTGGCATGTGGCGCAGTGTTTAGCACTGGGACTGCAGCGCTGAGGACCCGGGTTCGAATCCCGGCCCTGGGTCACCGTCTGTGTGGAGTTCGCACATTCTCCCCATGTCTGAATGAAAATTGCAAACAAAAATGAGGACAGAGCACCTTTTGAGAGCTGTAGCAGGTGGTGGAAGTTGGGCAATTATGGAAGGAGAATGAACCTCAGGGAAACCAATGGGTGGTTTGGATGCAAAGATGAGCTGATTTGGTGGATTAGCAAGGCTAATATTGACCCAATGTGTCCAAAAATGTGCAGGTTACGGGGTAAGGCGGGGGAGTGAGCCTAGGTAGGGTGCTCCTTTAGAGGGTCACTGCAGACCCGATGGGACAAATGGCCTCCTTTTGCACTGTTGGGATTCTGTGTGAAATCTTAAGTGTCATGATGTGCTGAATTGCCCGCGTTGAAAAAAAGAGATTTTCACACCACACGTGGCTTGGAAGATACAGAAGGCGAGGAGGAAGTTGCTTGGAAGGTAGTAGATGCTTGGAAGGTAGTAGATGTTGGAAGGTAGTAAAACAGGGACAGAAACAAAAGGCAGTAAGGGGGAAAGTGTAAGGCAGAGAAGCCATAGTCAAAAATCAAAAAGGGCGACAGTACAAGGTACAGTGACTGAGGGGAGCTCAGTGAATAGGACCAGGAATACTAAAAGGAATAAAACGGGAAGTGAAAACATTAATGGTAAGCGACGCGGCAGGTTGTTACATGAAGATATGGGTTCAACGACAAGGAAAATTAGGAGAACGATGAAGAGGAAATATAACTTAGGAGAGGTTACTGATCGAAGTGCTAAGATTCAGAACAGAGGTAAAAAAGCCAACATAAGTGTACTTTACCTGAATGCTCGTAGTATTCGGAATAAGGTAAATGAGTTGATGGCGCAAATCATCGTGAATGACTATGATTTAGTGGCCATTACTGAAACATGGTTAAAGGATGGTCACGACTGGGAGTTAAATATCCAAGGGTATCAAACTATTCGGAAGGACAGAGTGGATGGTAAGGGAGGTGGTGTAGCTCTGCTATTTAAGGATGACATCCGGGCAACAGTAAGGGATGACATCGGTGCTATGGAGGATAAGGTTGAATCCATTTGGGTGGAAATCAGGAATAGTAAGGCAAAAAAGTCACTGATAGGAGTAGTCTATAGGCCACCAAATAGTAACATTATGGTGGGGCAGGCAATAAACAAAGAAATAACGGATGCATGTAGAAATGGTACAGCAGTTATCATGGGAGATTTTAATCTACATGTCGATTGGTTTAACCAGGTGGGCCAAGGCAGCCTTAAGGAGGAGTTTATAGAATGTATCCACGATAGTTTCCTAGAACAGTATGGAATGGAACCTACGAGGGAACAAGCGGTCCTAGATCTGGTCCTGTGTAATGAGGCAGGATTGATTCAGGATCTCATAGTTAGGGATCCTCTCGGAAGGAGCGATCACAATATGCTGGAATTTAAAATACAGATGGAGGGTGAGAAGGTAAAATCAAGCACTAGTGTTTTGTGCTTAAACAAAGGAGATTACAATGGGATGAGAGAATAACTAGCTAAGGTAGACTGGGAGCAAAGACTTTATGGTGAAACAGTTGAGGAAAAGTGGAGAACCTTCCAAGCGATTTTTCACAGTGCTCAGCAAAGGTTTATACCAACAAAAAGGAAGGACGGTAGAAAGAGGGAAAATCGACTGTGGATATCTAAGGAAATAAGGGAGAGTATCAAATTGAAGGAAAAAGCATGCAAAGTAGCAAAGATTAGTGGGAGACTAGAGGACTGGGAAATCTTTATGGGGCAACAGAAAGCTACTAATAAAGCTATAAAGAAGAGTAAGATAGATTATGAGAGGAAACTTGCTCAGAATATAAAAACAGATAGTAAATGTTTCTACAAATACAGAAAACAAAAAAGAGTGGCTAAGGTAAATATTGGTCCTTTAGAGGATAAGAAGGGAGATTTAATAATGGGAGATGAGGAAATGGCTGAGGAACTGAACAGGTTTTTTGGGTCGATCTTCACAGTGGAAGACACAAGTAACATGCCAGTGACTGATGGAAATGAGGCTATGACAGGTGAGGACCTTGAGAGGATTGTTATCACCAAGGAGGTAGTGATGGGCAAGCTGATGGGGCTAAAGGTAGACAAGTCTCCTGAACCTGATGGAATGCATCCCAGAGTGCTAAAAGAGATGGCTAGAGAAATTGCAAATGCACTAGTGATAATTTTCCAAAATTCACTAGACTCTGGCGTGGTCCCGGTGGATTGGAAATTAACAAACGTGACACCACTGTTTAAAAAAGGAGGTAGGCAGAAAGCGGGTAATTATAGGCCAGTGGGCTTAACTTCGGTAGTAGGGAAGATGCTGGAATCTATCATCAAGGAAGAAATAGCGAGACATCTGGATGGAAATTGTCCCATTGGGCAGACGCAGCATTCGTTCATAAAGGGCAGGTCGTGCCTAACTAATTTAGTTGAATTTTTTGAGGACATTACCAGTGCGGTAGATAACAGGGAGCCAATGGATGTGGTATATCTGGATTTCCAGAAAGCGTTTGACAAGGTGCCACACAAAAGGTTCCTGCATAAGATAAAGATGCAGGGCGTTAAGGGGAAAGTAGTAGCATGGATAGAGGATTGGTTAATTAATAGAAAGCAAAGAGTGGGGATTAATGGGTGTTTCTCTGGTTGGCAATCAGTAGCTAGTGGTGTCCCTCAGGGATCAGTGTTGGGCCCACAACTGTTCACAATTTACATCGATGATTTGGAGTTGGGGACCAAGGGCAATGTGTCCAAGTTTGCAGACGACACTAAGATAAGTGGTAAAGCAAAAAGTGCAGAGGATACTGGAAGTCTGCAGAGGGATTTGGATAGGCTAAGTGAATGGGCTAGGGTCTGGCAGATGGAATACAATGTTGACAAATTTGAGGTTATCCATTTTGGTAGGAATAACAGCAAAAGGGATTATTATTGAAATGATAAAACATTAAAACATGCTGCTGTGCAGAGAGACCTGTGTGCGCTAGTGCATGAGTCGCAAAAAGTTGGTTTACAGGTGCAACAGGTGATTAAGAAGGCAATGGAATTTTGTTCTTCATTGCTAGAGGGATGGAGTTTAAGACTAGGGAGGATCTGCTGCAATTATATAAGGTGTTAGTGAGGCAACACCTGGAGTATTGTGTTCAGTTTTGGTCTCCTTACTTGAGAAAGGACGTACTGGCACTGGAGGGTGTGCAGAGGAGATTCACTAGGTTAATCCCAGAGCTGAAGGGGTTGGATTATGAGGAGAGGTTGAGTAGACTGGGACTGTACTCGTTGGAATTTAGAAGGATGAGGGGGCATCTTATAGAAACATATAAAATTATGATGGGAATAGATAGGATAGATGTGGGCAGGTTGTTTCCACTGGCGGGTGAAAGCAGAACTAGGGGGCATAGCCTCAAAATAAGGGGAAGTAGATTTAGGAGGAACTTCTTCACCCAAAGGGTTGTGAATCTATGGAATTCCTTGCCCAGTGAAGCAGTAGAGGCTCCTTCATTAAATGTTTTTAAGATAAAGATAGATAGTTTTTTGAAGAATAAAGGGATTAAGGGTTATGGTGTTCAGGCCGGAAAGTGGAGCTGAGTCCACAAAAGATCAGCCATGACCTCATTAAATGGTGGAGCAGGCTCGAGGGGCCAGATGGCCTATTCCTGCTTCTAGTTCTTATGTTCTTATGTTCTTATACTGGCCAATTATATAGAATCTTATTGGCCACCAGAAGCTTCAGCCTAGCAATGAGTATCCTATAAGCAGATTTGTTCAATTGCACAGTTCTAGATGTTCGGTGCATGTTCACGGCATGTGGAGTAGATTGGCCAAGCTATAAAATGGACTTTACAAGTAAGGAAAACCTAAGTCAAGTCAAAGACTGTGATAATTCAAATATTTATGGGTTCAGTGATGGTAACCATTGAAATCATTAAAAAGAATAGTAACTCTATGTAATGTAGCAGGGGTAAATCAATTAAAATATCTTTTTTTTTTTTATTCGGCCATGGAATGTGGGCGTCACGGGCTGGACCAGCATTGATTACCCATCCCTGAGGGCATTTAAGAGCCAACCACATTGCTGTGGGTCTGGAGCCACAAGTAGGCCAGGCCAGGTAAGAACCACAGATTTCTTTCCCTAAAGGGCATTGGTGGATTTTTATGAGAATCTATAATGACTTAATGGTCATCATTAGACTTTTAATTCCAGGTTTTTGTTTTATTAAATTCAAATTCCACTATTTGCCATGGTAGGCTTTGAACCTGGGTCCCCAGAGCATTATGCTGGGTTGCTGGATTACGTGTCCAGTGACAATACCACTGCGCCAATGCCTTAATGAAAATGGCCTTGATGAAGTTGGACATGGAACATGATAAAAACAATTGTCTTTGCGAGATCTTAGATTTGCATTTCTGCAGTCGGCACATTATTTTATTCCTTCAAGGCTTACCCTCTCTAGATAGAATGTTTAAAAGGTATGAGTGGCAGCTGGGGGGAGGGATTAAAAATGAAATGAAAATTGCTTATTGTCACAAGTAGGCTTCAGAGAAGTTACTGTGAAAAGCCCCTAGTCGCCACATTCCGGCGTCTGTTCGGGGAGGCTGGTACGGGAATTGCACTTATTGCTGGCCTGCCTTGGTCTGCTTTCAAAGCCAGCAATTTAGTCCAGTGTGCTAAACCAGCCCCAGATAAGAGAAGATGCTGTTAAACGCTGTAGGGGTATTGGATGAGGAATAGAGTAGACTTGCTGAGGGTATTAGTGAAAATACGACATTTGTAAAGAATGCAGACGAACACCATCATGATCAACGGTAAGTCTTCCATTGTGAGCGACTTTATTGTGCCCGTAGCAATAAACTTTGAAGTATGAGACAAAGAAAAAGATATCTTTCTGCTACGTTTTATAGATGTAGTGACTTGATTTAGTCTGTCGATAGAAATTTATAGTAAAGACAAAAACAGTACATTTCGATAAGAAAATGGAAAGATGTATGGGAATTTCTTCAAAAACAATGGAGAAGAATTTACCAATGGTGAATTCAGGAGTGTGTGTGAAAATCTAAATATGGCAGCAATGCACATAGCAGCAGAAAGTATTTTTAAGCAATGGGCTATGTGAGAGAAATCACATCATGATTGACAATATGCCCCAGAAAATTCTTAGCTGAACAACCGAATTGTAAATTGGCAACTGCTCTAGCATCAGCAGTACAAGTAAAAAAAAACACATTCCAGATGGTTGGGGGCTACGCCCGTATCAATTAGTTTATGGCAGGAATCCAAAGATACCTTCAATAATGTGGGACCATTCCTGCCTTTAAAGGGGTGTTGGATTCAACAATTATAGCGGGGGGACCTTTAAAATAATAGCAAAAATGATTCTTGAAAATTAAAAAATTGTAGAAATATGTGTAAGTTAAATCGTTTGAATACTGTCCATGACTGTTTCAACTGTTTTGAATAAATGCACTACAAGTTCTGATATGAAGGGACATTTGAAAAGCTTAAAACAATATCGTAACTAAGATCAGACGTGCTGTCGAGAGTTTGAACGTGGGACAAAAGTCGTGGGACAGTTAATTAATTAATTTTGAGTAATTGATTAATGTCTAATTAACCAATCACCTGTTAAGTGACTGACACTTTCCTGAACGAATCACAGGGGTCTCAGCTAGAATTAGAACCAATGAAACTAAGTAAGGGGCTAAACCCAGATAAAGATTCCCTGAAGAATGTAATCCGTCTAACCGATTAGCAGAGAAATCATAGCCGTCGGAGACGGCTATAATCTTTTTGGTAAAAATTACTTTTAAAGGTCTTGGGTGGGTTTCTCCGCCCCCTACCGGGCCGGAGAATCGCCGGGGGGGGGGGGGGGGGGGTGTGGCGTTCATCCCGCCCTGCCCGGATTCACCGGCGCCGGTTTGTGAGCGGGGGTGGGAATCGCGTTGCGCCGGTCAAGGGCCATTGACAGTGGGCCCCCCCGGCGATTCTCCGGCCTGCGATAGGCCGAGTGGCCTCCGGTTTTCAGCGGGTCCCGCCGGCGTATATTACACCAGGGCCATACTGGTGGGACCTGACTCTGTGGGCGGCCTGCGGAGTTCTCGGGGGGGGGGGAACCTGGCCATTGGGGGCCCCCCACGGTGGCCTGGCCCACGATCGGGTCCCACCGATCCGCAGGTAGGCCTGTGCCGTGAGGCACTCTTTCCCTCTGTGCCAGCCGGTGTAATGGTCAGCCATGGCCGGCGATGAGAAGAACCCTCCTGCGCATGCGCTGGGATGACGCCAGCACACGCTGGCGCTCCTACGCATGCGCCGACTCGTGCCGGCCTAGCCCCTGAAGGTGCGGAGTGGTTCACACCACTCCTTGGCGCTGGTACGGCCGGCCACGCCGGTTAGGAGAGAATCCCGCCCCTTGTTGAAATGACTTTTAATTTTGTAAATCTGAAGTCACTTTTATCTTGACATTTTTTGCTTCCACTTGTTGGTGCCTCAAGGACATTTCAAGAGACACAGCAAAGGACAACACGGTGGCGTAGTGGATTAGCCCTGCTGCCTCACGGCGCCGAGGTCCCAGGTTCGATCCCGGCTCTGGGTCACTGTCCGTGTGGAGTTTGCACATTCTTCCCGTGTTTGTGTGTGTTTTGCCCCCACAACCCAAAGGTGTGCAGGTTAGGTGGATTGCCCCTGAATTGGAATAAATGAATTGGATGCTCTAAATTTAAATTTAAAAAAAATAATGTAATTACATTTTTTTTTTAAAAGAGACACTGGAAAAAGGAATTTCCCAGTTAATTTTGTGTGAATGTGTGAAATGTTTTCTTAAATAAATAAACTTTGCTTTACATTCATTCAACTGGACTGAGACCTTGGGCGGGATTTTGCCAGCCCTGCGCCGGGATTCTCCGGCCCGGATGTTGCCAAGCGGCTGTAGGAAAAGAGCCGGGTCCCGCTGGCGCAGTTCTAACCTGCTCTGGGCCGGCGGGACCTCGGCGTGTAAGGATCGGATGGTGGCCTGTGGCGGGCGGGGGGGGGGGGGGGGGTCTGACCGTGGGAGGGGCCTCCGATGTGGCCTGGCCCGCGATCGGGGCCCACCAATCGGCAGGCCGGCCTCTGTGGCTGGGGACCTTCTTTCCTACGTGCCGGCCCTGTAGCCCTGCACCATGTTGCGTCGGGGCCGGCGCGTTGAAGGCGGCCATGACACATGCGTACATTGGCGCCGGCGCCACTGCGCATGTCCTCGTTCGCGGCAGCACAACTACGCATGCGCGGATCCCACGGCGCACTGTTCACGCCAGGATCTGCAGCTGGAGCGACACAAAATTCTCCAGCGCTGTGCTGGCCCCCTGTCGGGGCCAGAATTAGACGTGGGAGCAGCCCGTTCATGCCGTCGTAAAACGTGACGGCGTTTACGACGGCGTGGACACCCTGCCACGGGATAGGAGAATCCTGCCCCCCATCTATGAGCGAGAGTTAAGGCGAATCTTACTAGGGGGTTGCCATTAGTTAAATATTTTGCAGAACATTTACATGCCGTGCATGCAGCGGGTATAGTGTTCCTAAAGGCAGGGATTTCTGAAGAAAACAAATAGGGGAACTTCGAGGTATGAAATTAGGGCGTCAGAAATTAATTTTAAGCCTGGGGCCATGGCGTATTATAAAAGAGAATGGCAGAAAGAATGAAGGGCCCAGGCACTAATCGCAAAATAATAATCTGTAACACGGTAACCAAACTGGGAGAGTACATTCTACATGGCTCACCAGCAGTGATTACTCATTGGTGAAAGTTGGACAGATGGTGCATATTGGAGATGCATCATGCACCTTGCGCACAGATATGCCGGACCTCGAGAAACAACAGATTGTGGTAGATAATGGGCTAACCGAAAGTAGGTGAAGTGATAGTGAGGATCAGGAAAGGACCATTGATCACAAAGCTCAACGACCAAATGTTGGAACTATGGTGGCGGATATGCTACCGAGTGAGTGGAGGGAAGCTAACATTGTCAGAAGGGCAGGAAAGGCAAAAACTGGCTAAATGTACAAGACAAGAGGTAGAATATCTGGGGCGTCATTCTCCGACCCCCCACCGGGTCGGAGAATCGCCGGGGGCTGGCGTGAATCCCGCCCCCGCCGGTTGCCGAAGTCTCCGGCACCAGCGATTCTGCGGGGGCGGGAATCGCGCCGCGCCGGTTGGCGGGCCCCCCCGCTCGATTCTCCGGCCCGAATGGGCCGAAGTCCCGCCGATAAATTGCCTGTCCCACCGGCGTGGATTAAACCACCCTTTGAACGGTGGGACAAGGTGATGTGGGCAGGCTCCGGGGTCCTGGGAGGGGGGCGGGGCGAGCTGGCCCCGGGGGGTGCCCCCACGGTGGCCTGGCCCGCGATCGAGGCCCACCGATCCGCGGGCGGGCCTGTGCCGTGGGGGCATTCTTTCCATTCCGCCTCCGCCACGGTCTCCACCATGGCGGAGGCGGAAGAGACTCCCTCCACTGCGCCTGCGTGGGAAACTGTCAGCGGCCGCTGATGCTCCCGCGCATGCGCCGCCCGGGGATGTCATTTCCGCGCCAGCTGGCGGGGCAACAAAGGCCGTTTCCGCCAGCTGGCGGGGCGGAAATTCCTCCGGCGCCGGCCTAGCCCCTCAATGTTGGGGCTAGGAGCATTCCGCACCTTTGGGGCGGCGCGATGCCCGTCTGATTGGCGCCGTTTTGGGCGCCAGTCGGCGGACATCGCGCCGTTTCGGGAGAATTTCGCCCCAGATTCTGAATTGGCAGGAGGAAGTACAAATGTGGAAAGCCAGGAAACAAAGTGTGATTTCAGACAATGGGCCAAGTGGTGATCACAGCCCAAGGAAGAGATCAAGAACTTGTGAAAGGAAGTCTCGAGGGTGGCGTGTGGCGCAGTGGTTAGCACTGGGACTATGGCGCTGAGGAGCCGGGTTTGAATCCCGGCCCTGGTCACTGTCCGTGTGGAGTTTGCACATCCTCCCCATGTTTGCGTGGATTTCACCCCCACAACCCAAAGATGTGCAGGTTAGGTGGATTAGCCATGCTAAATTGCCCCTGAATTGGAGAAAAAAATAATTGGGTACCTGAAAAAAAGTGAAAGAAAGTCTAGTGACAGGAGGGTCAAGTTGAGTAATAGCAGTCCAGATAGGGGCAGGAGATCTAGTCAGGCATATAATTGAACAAGAACAAGGATCAATGAACATGCAAGGAGTGATCATGGAAGTAGGAGCTTTGACAGAGGCATGCTAGAGAGAAGTTCTAGTGGCTACGAGCAAGGTAAATTGGTAATGGAGGCAAAACAAAAGAAACTAGACAGTTGGGGAGTGCTTAGTTTTTACACAAAAGTGCCAGACAAAGCATTGTCCCATAGATGGATAGGTATTGTCATGAGAATGTCGCTAAAAGAAATGTTTGGCTGCTCATGTTACTGCAGTGATGTCAGAGTGTGGGTGGAGCTGAGCTCTGGTTCTGCTTTTTAGTTTCACTTTGAGAAAAGCTTGGGTGTGTCTGTCTTTTTGGTTTGTTTTTCAGTGTGTTGCAGCTGAAGTCAGCCAAAGCAGCTGTACTGTTGAGCTCTCTGCCATGAAGGACTATCTCTTGATCATTTGGTGAATTCAGAATTATAAATGTTTTCAGTAGTAAATGTAAACCCTGATGTGCTTCTGTTTGAAGGTTTGTTAAATCTTTTGGATGTTAAAAGAACAGCATACAGATTACTTAGTGTTGTATTCTTTGGGGGGTGTATTTGAATTAATGGTTGCTAAGATATTCACTGTTTGTTTTAAAAAAGTTAACTTGAGTTTAAAGAATAAATATTGTTTTGTTTTAAAAAATACTTTTCCATTTCTGTTATACCACACCTGTAGAGTGGGCCGTGTACTCCCCATACCACAATCCATTAAAAGTTGTGGGACAGGTGAACCCCATGATACACTTTGGGATTCTCTAAGCCCTGACCCATAACAGTATGGAGATGGTACATATAAATTAAACCAAACTTGTATGTTTGGGATTTAAGAAACAACTGGGCAACCAGGAAATTAGAGTAGTCTACCCAACAGCAAAAATAGTGTGCAACATACTCATGGGAATGTAAATCCATTGATGTCAAATCAGCATATTTGCAAGGGCAACAATTTCAAAGAGAGTATTCTTAAAACCTCCAAAAGAATCTCACGATTTGGAGGAGAAAGAATGGAGGGTAAATAAGTGTGTTCACGGGCTAAACAATGCATCCAGGTTATGGTTTGTTTCCAGTATGTCCTGGTTTTGCCTGACGCTTTATGGCATATGTGGAATATTCCTTATTATAGTCGTAGTCTGGTCCCATCCCACAACTCATTTATTGATACTTTTATGACTCTTTGGGTGCCCTTTCATGTTCCCATCTGGAACTGGAAAATGTTATTAATTTTGCTTCCAATTTCCATCCCTCTATCACCTTAACATGGTCCTTCTCCAACACTTCCCTTCCTTGACCTTTCTATCTCCATTTCTGGGGATAGACTGTTCACTAGATTCCATTATAAGCCCAATTAAAAGACAGTTCTTCACATCCCACATCCTGTATGGACTCCACCCCATTCATCCAGTTCCTTTGTCTCCGGTGCATCTGATCTGATGATGCCGCTTTCCAAAACAGCGCTGTTAGCATGTCTTCATTCCTCCTTAATCGTGGTTTCCCACCCACTGTGGTCAACAGGGCTCTCAGCCGTGCCCAACCCATCTCCCACACCTTTTCCCTCACCCCTTTCACTCCCTCCCACAACTAGGATGGGGTCCCCCTGGTCTTCACTTTTCACCCCACCAGCTTCCGCATTCATAGAATCATCCTCCGCCATTTCCGCCAATTCCAGAATGATGCCAATGCCAAACACATCTTCCCCTCACTCCCCCATCAGCATTCTACAGGGACCATTCCCTCCGGGAAACCCTGCCCCGCTCCTCCATCATCCCCAACATCCCACTCGCTTCCCGCAGCAACTTTCCATGCAATCACAGAAGGTGTAACATCTGCACTTTTAACTCCTCCCTACTCACAATCCAAGGGCCTGAAACACTCTTTTGAGGCGAGGCAATGCTTCACGTGCACCACCTTCAATCTGGTCTATTGCATTTCCTGCGCCCAATGTGGTCTACTTTACATTGGAGAGATTACAGACTGGGTAGCCACTTTGCAGAACACCTTTGGTTCAATCCACAAGCAGGCTGTCACTGGCCATTTCAACTCACCGTCCTGCACTCATGTCCACATGTCCGTCCTTGGCCTGCTGCAATGTTCCAGTGAAGCCCAACGCAAACTGGAGGAACAATGCCTCATCTCCAGATTAGGCATGTTACAGTCTTCCGGACTTAACATTGAGCTCAACAACTTCCGACTGTGAACTCTCTCCTCCACCTTCACCCCATTTTTGTTTCTATCAATTTTATTTCATTTCTTCCATCGCTCTGTTTATCTCTCACCATTATCACACTCCCTCCACCCCACCTGGCCATCTGTTCCCTGTTCCAGGTTGTCCTTTGACACACACTGCTCACCTTTGCTCTGCCATTAACATATTCTGGGTCACTGTCTGTGCGGAGTCTGCACGGTCTCCCCGTATTTGCGTGGGTTTCATCCGGGTGCTCCGGTTTCCTCCCACAGTCCAAAGACATGCAGGTTAGGTGGATTGGCCATGCTAAATTGCCCCTTAGTGTCTAAAAAAGTTAGGAGGGGGTATTGGGTTACGGGGATAGGGTGGAAATAAGGGTTTAAATGTGTCGGTGCAGACCTGATGGGCCGAATGGCCTCCTTCTGCACTGTATGTTCAATGTTCTATATGGATTGGTTAGGTGAGTGGGCCAAAATATGGCAGCTGGAGTTTAACGTGAATAAGTGTGAGGTCATCCATTTTGGTCGGAAAAATAGAAAGGCAACTTATTATCTAAATGGAGAGAAACATCAAAGTGCTTCGGTGCACAGGGATCTGGGTTTCCTCGTGCATGAATCGCTGGAAACTAGCGTGCAGGTACAGCATGTAATAAGGAAGGCATTATGGGGGCGATTCTCCGATATTGAGGCCAAGTGTTCGCGCCGTTGTGAACGCCGTCGCGTTTCACGACGGTGCAAACAGGGCCCGGCGACAACCTATTCGGGCCCTACAGGGGAGCATGTGCAGTTGGGCCGCGCCATCCTGCGCATGCCTGGGGAACGTCTTACGCACGCCGGCCCCTCACCAACATGGAGCCGGTGCTCTGGGGCCGCGCACGGAAGGAGGTAGGCCCAGGGGGGGGCAGAGGCCGGCCCGCTGATCGGTGGGCCCCGATCGCGGGCCAGACCCTATCGGAGGCCACCCCGGTGAAGGAGCCCCCCTGTCCCCCTCCCCCACTGGCTGCCCCCCCCAGCGTTCCCGCAGAGTTCCCGCCGGCAGTGACCAGGGATGGACGGCGCCGGCGGGATCCTTTCGTATCGTAGCGGCCGCACCGGCGCCGGAAATTTGGCGGGAGCGGGAAACGCGCTGGTTGGCAGGCCCCCCCCCCCGGCGATTCTCCGGCCTGCGATAGGCCGAAGTCCCGTTGCTGTCATGCCTGTCCCGCCGGTGAGAATCAAACCACCTCTCTTACCGGCGGGACAAGGCGGCGCAGGCGGGCTTCGGGGTCCTGGGGGGGGCGCGGGGCGATCTGGCCCCAGGGGGGTGCCCCCTCTGTGGCCTGGCCCGCGATCGGGGCCCACCGATCCGCGGGCGGGCCTGTGCCGTGGGGGCACTCTTTTCCCTCCGTCTTGGCCACAGCCTCCGCGATGGCCGATGCGTAAGAGATACCCCCCCTGCGCATGCACGGGGATGACGTCAGCGTCCGCCGCCCGGCAAAGTCCTTCTGGCCCCAGCTGGAGTGGCACCAAAGGCCTTCCACGCCAGCCGGTGGAGCGGAAATCACTCTGGCGCGGGCCTAGCCCAATCACGGTGAGTGCTTGGCCCCTTTGGGGCAGCCCAACGCTGGAGTGGTTCCCGACACTCCATCCCGCTGGGACTCCCCGCCCTGCCGGGTAGGGGATAATTCCGGCCCAGATGTTTCCTCTTCCAGGCCAATCAAGAATGAGAGGTCATAATTTTAAGATAAGGGGTAGCAGATTTAAAACAGTGATCATGAGAAACTACTTCTCTCAAAGGGTTGTGAATCATTGGAATTAGTGGGTGTCATATATAGACCCCCAAACTGCAGTGGTGATGTTGGGAATGGCATTAAACATAAAATTAGAGATGCATGTAATAAGGGAATATCGGTGATCATGGGTGATTTTAATCTTTACATAGATTGCGCAAATCAAATTAGCCACAATGCCATAGAGGAGGAATTCTTGGAGTGTAAATGGGATGGTTTTCTTGATCAATATGTGGCGGAACCAACTTGATAGCAGGCCATCTTAGACTGGGTACTGTGTAATGAGAAGCGAATCATTGCTAATCTGGCTGTGCGAGACCCCTTGTGGATGAGCGACCAAAACATGATAGACTTTTTTACCAACGTGGAGAGTGAAGTAGTTGATTTGGAGGCGAGGGTGCTGAATCTTAATAAAGGGATCTATGAAGATGTGAGGCATAGGTTGGCCTTGATGGATTGGGGAAAGTTACTTAAAGGGATGACAGTAGATAGGCAATGGCAAACATTCAAGGAATGCACAGGGGAACTGCAGCAACTGTTCATTCCTGTCTGGCACAAAAGCAAAATGGGTAAGAGGGCCAATCCATGACTTACAAAGGAAATTAGAAATAGTATCTGATCCAAGGAGGAAGCTTACAGATTGGCCAAGAAGAATAAGAGGTCTGAGGATTGGGAGCAGTTTAGAATTCAGCAAAGAAGGACAAAGGGATTGATTAAGAAGGGGAAAGTACAGTACGACAGGAAGCTTGCAGGGAACATTAAGACTGACGCTAAGAATTTCTATAGATGTGTGAAGAAAAAGAGATTGGTAAAGACAAATGTAGGTCCCCTACAGGCAGAAACAGGGGAATGCATAATAAGGGACAAAGAAATGGCTGAACAATTGAATACATAACTTTGGTTCTGCATTCACAAAAGAGGACACAAATCAGGGGCGAAATTCTCCGGAAACGGCGCGATGTCCGCCGACTGGCGCCCAAAATGGCGCAAATCAGTCGGGCATCGCGCCGCCCCAAAGGTGCGGAATGCCCAACCTTAAGGGGCGAGGCCCTCGCCGGATGGATTTCCGCCCCGCCAGCTGGCGGAAAAGGCCTTTGGTACCCCGCCAGCTGGCGCGGAAATGACACTCCGGGCGGCGCATGCGCGGGACTGTCAGCGGCCGCTGACGGCATTCTCGCGCATGCGCAGTGGAGGGAGTCTCTTCTGCCTCCGCCATGGTGGAGACCGTGGCGGAGGCGGAAGGGAAAGAGTGCCCCCACGGCACAGGCCCGCCCGCGGTTCGGTGGGCCCCGATCGCGGGCCAGGCCACCATGGGGGCATCCCCTGGGGCCAGATCGCCCCGCACCCCCCCAGGACCCCGGAGCCTGCCCGCGCCGCCCTGTCCCGCCGGTAAGGTAGGTGGTTTAATCTACGCCGCCGGGACAGGCATTTTAGCGGCGGGACTTCCGCCCATCCGGATCGGAGAATCGCGCGGGGGGGCCCGCCAACCGGCGCGCCGCGATTCCCGCCACCGCCGAATATCCGGTGCCGGAGACTTTGGCAACCGGCGGGGGCGGGATTCACGCCAGCCCCCGGCGATTCTCCGACCCGGCGGCGGGAGGAGAATCTCGCCCCAGATACCAGGGGCGTCATTCTCCGACCCCCCAGAGGGTCGGAGAATGGCCGTTGGCCGCCGTGAATCCCGCCCCCGCCGGTTGCCGAAGTCTCCGAAGGGAGAAAAGTCGGCGGGGCGTTAATGTCGCCGCTGCCGCGGAGAATGTCACGGGTCTGCGCAAGGCAGCCGATTTTCGGCGTGCCGATATTCTCCCTTCCGGATGGGCCGAAGTCCCGTTGACGTGATGACCGTTCACGTCGACGTAAATTAAACCTCCTTTTCATCGGCGTGACCCGGTGCTCCAGGCTCACGCCGACCAGCGTGGAGGTGAGTGACGGCCTGGGGGGTTGGCTCTGGGCAGGCAATGGCGTGGCCGCAGTGTGAATGCGTGAGGAGAGGTGCGTCTCGGGTTGTGTGTGTGTGTGTGCGGCGGGCGGGGGGGGTGTGTGGTTAGAGTAGGCTGGGCTCCGGGGGAGTGCCGGGAGGGGGTCCGTGCCGGGGAGGTGGATGGGGGGTCCGTGCCGGGGTGGAGGTTGGGGGAGGGGGCGTTCGTGCCGGGGTTGAGGTTGGGGGGGGTCCGTGCCAGGGTGGAGGTTGGGGGGGGGTCCGTGCTGGGGTGGAGGTTGGGGGGGGGGGTCCGTGCCGGGGTGAGGTTGGGGGGGGGTCCGTGCTGGTGTGGAGGTTGGGGGGGGTCCGTGCAGGGGTGGAGGTTGGGGGGGGGTCCGTGCTGGGGTGGAGGTTGGGGGGGGGGGTCCGTGCCGGGGTGGGGTTGGAGGGGTCCGTGCCGTGCCGGGGTGGAGGTTGGGGGGGTCCGTGCCGTGCCGGGGTGGAGGTTGGGGGAGGGTCCGTGCCGTGCCGGGGTGGAGGTTGGGGGGGGTCCGTGTCGTGCCGGGGTGGAGGTTGAGGGGGGGGTCCGTGCTGGGGTGGAGGTTGGGGGGGGGTCCGTGCCGGGGTGAGGATGGGGGGGGGGGTCCGTGCCGTGCCGGGTTGGAGGTTGGGGGGGGGTCCGTGCCGTGCCAGGGTGGAGGTTGGGGGGGGGTCCGTGCCGTGCCGGGGTGGAGGTTGGGGGGGGTCCGAGCCGTGCCGAGGTGGAGGTTGCGGGGGGGGGTCCGTGCCGTGCCGGGGTGGAGGTTGGGGGGGGTCCGTGCCGTGCCGGGGTGGAGGTTGGGGGGGGGTCCGTGCCATGCCGGGGTGGAGGTTGGGGGGGGTCCGTGCCGTGCCGGGGTGGAGGTTGGGGGGGGTCCATGCCGGGGTGAGGTTGGGGGGGGGACGTGCCGTGCCGGGTTGGAGGTTGGGGGGGGGGTCCGTGCCGTGCCGGGGTGGAGGTTGGGGGGGGTCCGTGCCATGCCGGGGTGGAGGTTGGGGGGGGGTCCGAGCCGTGCCGGGGTGGAGGTTGGGGGGGAGGTCCGTGCCGTGCCGGGGTGGAGGTTGGGGGGGGTCCGTGCTTGGGTGGAGGTTGGGGGGGGGTCCGTGCCGGGGTGAGGTTGGGGGGGCTCCGTGCCGGGGTGGAGGTTGGGGGGGGGTCCATGCTGGGGTGGAGGTTGGGGGGGGTCCATGTCGGGGTGGAGGTTGGGGGGGTGTCCGTGCTGGGGTGAGGTTGGGGGGGGTCCGTGCCGTGCCAGGGTGGAGGTTGGGGGGGGTCCGTGCCGTGCCGGGGTGGAGGTTGGGGGGGGGTCCGTGCCATGCCGGGGTGGAGGTTGGGGGGGGTCCGTGCCGTGCCGGGGTGAGGTTGGGGGGGGGACGTGCCGTGCCGGGTTGGAGGTTGGGGGGGGGTCCGTGCCGTGCCGGGGTGGAGGTTGGGGGGGGTCCGTGCCATGCCGGGGTGGAGGTTGGGGGGGGTCCGAGCCGTGCCGGGGTGGAGGTTGGGGGAGGGGGTCCGTGCCGTGCCGGGGTGGAGGTTGGGGGGGGTCCGTGCTTGGGTGGAGGTTGGGGGGGGGGTCCGTGCCGGGGTGGAGGTTGGGGGGGGTCCGTGCTGCGGTGGAGGTTGGGGGGGGGTCCGTGCCGGGGTGAGGTTGGGGGGGGTTCCGTGCCGGGGTGGAGGTTGGGGGGGGGGTCCGTGCTGGGGTGGAGGTTGGGGGGGGTCCATGTCGGGGTGGAGGTTGGGGGGGTGTCCGTGCTTGGGTGAGGTTGGGGGGGGTCCGTGCCATGCCGGGTTGGAGGTTGGGGGGGGGTCCGTGCCGTGCTGGGGTGGAGGTTGGGGGGGTGTCCGTGCCGTGCCGGGGTGGAGGTAGGGGGGTGTCCGAGCCGTGCCGGGGTGGAGGTTGGGGGTGGGGTCCGTGCCGTGCCTGGGTGTAGGTTTGGGGGGGGCCGTGCTTGGGTGGAGGTTGGGGGGGGGGTCCGTGCCGTGCCGGGGTGGAGGTAGGGGGGTGTCCGAGTCGTGCCGGGGTGGAGGTTGGGGGTGGGGTCCGTGCCGTGCCTGGGTGGAGGTTTGGGGGGGTCTGTGCTTGGGTGGAGGTTGGGGGGGGGGGTCCGTGCTGGGGTGGAGGTTGGGGGGGTGTGTCCGTGCCGGGGTGAGGTTGGGGGGGGGGGTCCGTGCCGGGGTGGAGGTTGGGGGGGGGTCCGTGCTCGAGTGGAGGTTGGGGGGTGGGGGGTCCGTGCCGGGGTGGAGGTTGGGGGGGGGGTCCGTGCTGGGGTGGAGGATGGGGGGGGTCCGTGCCGAGGAGGGGGCTGGGAGGGCAAGTGAGTTGGTCCACCAGGCCAGGTGCCAGCCTCCAACAGTTGGACCCATGCGGTCCATGCCACCTGGCTGGGGGGGAGGAGGGGATATGGGCAATGATGACATGTCGTCGTTCCCCTCCCCCCCACCAGGCCGTCATGTTTTCAGATCATCCAGCGATGTTGGCCGCCGTGGTGGCAGCCGCTCATGTCTATGTTGCCCTGGATGAGGAGGAGGAGGAGGAGGAGGAGGAGCGTGCCAGAGAGGCGGCGCAGGCTGCCGCAGGGGGGCAGGCGGCAGCCGCCCAGGCTGGAGGGACACCTGACCGACAGGTCGAGGAGGGGGAGGAGGACGTCACGGCCCCACGGCAACGGAGGCACCCGAGGGCGCCCCGTGTGTACTGGCCCCGGCAGTCATACCAGGACCTCACGGACCGGGAATGCAGGAGGAGACTCCAGATGAGCCGGGAAACCGCAGCACACATCTGCCACCTGCTGGCACACCTGTCACCGCGTGGCACTGGCGGGGGACACCCTCTCCCCGTGTCCGTCAAGGTTACGGTGGCCCTGAACTTTTATGCAACGGGGTCATTCCAGGCACCGAGTGGGGACCTGTCCGGCATATCGCAGACATCGGTGCACCAGTGCATCCGGGCAGTGACAGATGCCCTATATGCCATGGCGCACCACTACATCCGCTTCCCCGTGGACCGGGCCAGCCAAGATGCCCGGGCCGTGGGCTTCTCTGCCGTGGCCGGGTTCCCCATGGTCCAGGGCGCGATCGATGGGATGCACATCGCCGTGCGGCCACCTGCAGATAACAGGGCTGTGTTCACTAATAGGAAGGGGACCTATTCGATGAACATACAGGTGGTCTGCGACCACCGCATGATGATCCTGCACGTCTGCGCCCGTCACCCAGGCAGTGTACACGACTCATTCGTGTTGTCGCGGTCATCCATCCCCGGCATGTACGAGGGACGCCATCCCCGGCTGAGGGGCTGGTTGCTGGGCGACAGGGGCTACCCATTGCGATCGTGGCTGATGACGCCTATACGGAGGCCACGCAATGAGGCGGAGGACCGCTACAATGATGCCCATGTAGCGACAAGGGGAGTGATCGAGAGGTGCTTTGGCGTGCTAAAGATGCGTTTCAGGTGCCTGGACCTCTCTGGGGGCGCCCTCCAGTATCGGTCAGATCCGGTCGGCCGCATCATTGTGGTGTGCTGCGTCCTGCACAACATAGCCCAGCAGAGGGGCGATGTGCCGCAGGCAGAGGAGGGCGGAGTGGAGGAGCAGCAGGAAGAGGCCCAGTCCTCCCCAGATGAGGGGGATGGGGGCAATGGTCAGGGCAGACGGGGTAGACACAGGCGGGTGGCTGTCCACCGTTACTGGCTGGCCCAGCGGGCACGGGACAGACTGATAGACGCCCGCTTCACTGACTAGATGGGCGTGGGAATCGGGTAGTATGGCCACAGACCGCACACCATGGCAACAGCCGACCACCCACACCCCCCACCCATCCACCCACCCAGCACCTTCACCCCCCTCCCCAACCCCACCCACCCCACCGCATGCACACCACCGCCCCCCCCCATTGCCGATCCACCTGCGGCACAACGGGCCGGGCTCACACAGTTGCGGGTGGACGCGTGACTATCGCAGGCCATGGAGGATGATGACAACCCGCCCTGTGATGAGCTCCTGGCTCTACATCGTTGGACTATGTCTGACCCATGGCCACAGTACCACCATCCACCCGGACCATCCATGCATGCGGCTGTGACACTGCAGCGCACGGTCCCGTCCTCTGCCCAGGGGATGTTGATGGCGGCCCAGGGGGAAGGGGGCAGACTCACCTGGGGCTGAGGTAAGACCACCCCTCACACACACACTTGCGCTCAACGTACATAACCCCCCAGCACACTTTGGACAGAGCACAAAGGCAGCTTCGGTAGGTGTAACATTGACTTTAATAACCAAAGGAGTTCATGCACGTGCCCTAGCCCCTAAAACTCATCTGTGCCCTGCACCCGTGCCACCTTACTCAGTGTCTAATTGTTTGGCCTTACGGGCCCTTTGACTACGTCTATGTGGTTCCCCAGACGGTACAGCAGAACTGGAGGTGGACTCCTGTGATTCCTGCCCTCTGACACTGGATCCCTTTGGCGGCCGTTTCCTGGGGCGTCCTGGCCTAGATGGGCCAGGCTGTGGCCCGGGCGACTGGGATGGCGAGCTGCCAGCCTGTCCTGCCCGTTGCCCACCCGATGCACCTGGGACGGAAGGGGGGGAGTCCGAGGTGTCGCGGTGTACCTGGACCTCCCCTACAGAGGGAGCTGGGACGGACCACACCACCTCCTCCTCCCTCGGGGTGCCCGATGGCCCCCAGGCCTCTACATGGGTGGGGGATGCGAACGGACTGGCCATCCGACGCCCCCCCGACATCTGGCGCTGCCAGTCCTGGAGGCCCGTGCTGGTATCGACAGGGGTCTGCAGGTTTGCAGCCATGGAGCCCAGGGTGTTGGCCAACCCTGTCTGTGACAGTGCGACGCCGACTGGCACATGGCCACTGGCGCCGATGCCCTCAGCGATGGCCTGCAGAGACTGGGCCATGGCCTGCTGAGACTGGGCCATGGCCTGCTGAGACTGGGCCATGGCCTGCTGAGACTGGGCTATGGCGTTGAGCGCCTCTGCCATCTGGTGCTGGCACTGGCTCATGGCCTCCTGTGAGAGGGCAGCCATTTCCTGGGCCACAGACGCCGCCTGCACGGAAGGCCCCAGGCCTCGCAAACCGTTCCCCATGTCTGACACCGTCGCACCCATTGCCTCCACCGCGGACGCCACCCGTGCGGTGTCGGCCTGGGTGGCACGCATGACCGGCACCACTCCCAGCTCCTGGACGCGGGTGGACTCCTCCACCTGCGACCGCAGCCGCCGCAAGCCGCCCGTCACCCTCTTCGCTCGTCTCCGGGTCGGTGGTTGCATCGGATCTATGTGTGGGTGGGGTAACTGCAGGAACCCGGGATCCATCTGGGCGGCAGATGTTCGCTTGTGCTGGGCTGCCCTCCGACCGCCCGGCCCCTCTGCTGCTCCTACCTCCACCTGCTGTACCGGGACGGCTGTGTTGTGCACACCAGTGAGTGTACCAGACGCCTCATCACTAAAGTGCCCAACCGTGGTGAGTGTTTCTGCGATGGTGGAGGGTGTTGATGACAGCAGTGGCGTTGTGTCGTGCTCTTCGTCCCACTCTGAGTCCATGGCACTTTGGGGTGGGGGTTCGTCTCCACCCATCCACTCTGAGTCACTGTCCGGTATTTTGTCTTCCTGCGTAGTGCTATCCCGGGTAGGGGTGTCCTGGGTAGTGGTGTTCTGGGTAGTGGTGTCCTGGGTAGTGGTGTCCTGGGTAGTGGTGTCCTGGCTCGGATGTGACGGGGGGCTGTGGGTGCCCCCCTCGTCGCTGGGTGGTCGCTCCCGCACGTGACGGGGGTGTCGTCTCCCTGTTGCTCCAGGTCTCTCCGTCTCCCGTGGTGTCCGAGGGGCATCCTGCGGGCGTCGCATGCTGGAGGGTCTGGGTCTCGCTGTCTCCCGTGGTCTCCGAGGGGCATCCTGCGGGCGTCGCATGCTGGAGGGTCCGGGTCTCTCCGTCTCCCGTGGTCTCCGAGGTGCATCCTCCGGGCGTCGCATGCTGGAGGGTGCGGGTCTCTCCGTCTCCTGTGGTATCCGAGGGGCATCCTGCGGGCGGTCTGCATATGCGGGGATGGGTGCCTGGACGTTTGGTCCTGCGATACACAATGAAGCATGCATGGTGAGATATCAGGCAGTGATCAGGTGATACGGGGGAGGGGGATATAGGGGAGGGGGGATATGGGAACGGGCTGTCGGTGGCTCACTCGCTAGTACGCCCCCGACCTCTGCATCAGCAACCTCCCGGTCCTCAGGTCCGCCAGCCAGTTCCAGGGCCCTTTCCTCGTGTACGGTCAGTGGCCTCTCATCAGCAGGCCCTCGTCCAGTCCTCACATGCTCCCTATTGTTGTGTGCGCGCTTCTCCTGTGGCGGGGGGGGGGGCGCAGGGGTGGTGGCAGGGGTAAAAGGCAACACTGTTAGGCAGGTATATGAATGCACGCCATCGGTTGCGCGTGCATTGCAGAGGTTAAGGTTAGGGCTGGATTCACTTGGGGATATGGGGGATATGGGGGAGGGGGGAAATGGGGGAGGGGGGATATGGGGGTGGGGGGATATGGGGGATATGGGGGATATGGGGAGGGGGATATGGGGAGGGGGGGCTATGGGGGATATGTGGGAGGGGAGAATATGGGGGATATGGGGGAGGGGGGATATGGGGGATATGGGGGAGGGGGATATGGGGGAGGGGGGATATGGGGGATATGGGGGAGGGGGGATATTGGGATATGGGGAGGGGGATATGGGGGAGGGGGGATATGGGGGAGGGGGATATGGGGGATATGGGGAAGGGGGGATATGGGGGAGGGGGAATATGGGGGAGAGGGGATATGGGGGAGGGGGATATGGGGGAGGGGGGATATGGGGGAGGGGGGATATGGGGGAGGGGGCTATGGGGAGGGAGGGATATGGGGGAGGGGGGATATGGGGGAGGGGGGGATATGGGGAGGGGGGATATGGGGAGGGGGGATATGGGGGAGGGGGGATATGGGGAGGGGGGATATGGGGAGGCTCACCCTGCCTGCTCTGACGAGGTCGTTCACCTTCTTGTGGCACTGGGTGCCTGTCCGTGGTGTCAGGGCCACAGCGGAGACGGCCTCTGCCACTTCCCTCCACAGACGCCGGCTGTGGCGTGGGGCAACTCTGCGGCCGTGCCCGAGATACAGGGCGTCCCTCCTCTGCTGCACAGCGTCCAGGAGCGCCTCCACATCGCGTGACTCGAACCTCGGGGCTGAGCGACGGCCAGCCATCCAGTCGGGTGTTGCGGTCGGGTGTTCCGGTCGGGTGGGGGGGAGCAGCGCGGCCTTACGAGCCGTCACGCCGTGCAGCGCATATGCGCTGCACGGCGTGAACCACTGCGCAAGCGCGGATCGCGTTACGTCGCTGCTAGCCCATTTCGGGCCGGAGACTATCGGCCCATTTTTCCGACGTGACGCAAGTCGGATTTGCGCCGTTCCTTGCGCCAGTTCCAGGGCCCTTTCCTCGTGTACGGTCAGTGGCCTCTCATCAGCAGGCCCTCGTCCAGTCCTCACATGCTCCCTATTGTTGTGTGCGCGCTTCTCCTGTGGGGGGGGGGCAGGGGTGGTGGCAGGGGTAAAAGGCAACACTGTTAGGCAGGTATATGAATGCACGCCATCGGTTGCGCGTGCATTGCAGAGGTTAAGGTTAGGGCTGGATTCACTTGGGGATATGGGGGATATGGGGGAGGGGGGATATGGGGAGGGGGGATATGGGGGTGGGGGGATATGGGGGATATGTGGGATATGGGGGAGGGGGATATGGGGAGGGGGGCTATGGGGGATATGGGGGAGGGGGGAATATGGGGGATATGGGGGAGGGGGGATATGGGGGATATGGGGGAGGGGGGATATGGGGGATATGGGGAGGGGGATATGGGGATATGGGGAGGGGGGATATGGGGGAGGGTGGGATATGAGGAGGGGGGGTATGGGGGATATGGGGGGGGATATGGGGGAGGGGGGATATGGGGGAGGGGGAATATGGGGGATATGGGGGAGGGGGGATATGGGGGAGGGGGGATATGGGGAGGGAGGGATATGGGGAGGGGGAATATGGGGGAGGGGGGATATGGGGGAGGGGGGATATGGAGAGGGGGGATATGGGGGAGGGGGGATATGGGGGAGGGGGGATATGGGGAGGGGGGATATGGGGGAGGCTCACCCTGCCTGCTCTGACGAGGTCGTTCACCTTCTTGTGGCACTGGGTGCCTGTCCGTGGTGTCAGGGCCACAGCGGAGACGGCCTCTGCCACTTCCCTCCACAGATGCCAGCTGTGGCGTGGGGCAACTCTGCGGCCGTGCCCTGGATACAGGGCGTCCCTCCTCTGCTCCACCGCGTCCAGGAGCGCCTCCACATCGCGTGACTCGAACCTCGGGGCTGAGCGACGGCCAGCCATCCAGTCGGGTGTTGCGGTCGGGTGTTCCGGTCGGGTGGGGGGGAGCAGCGCGGCCTTATGAGCCGTCACGCCGTGCAGCGCGTATGACGCTGCACGGCGTGAACCACTGCGCAAGCGCGGATCCCGTTACGTCGCTGCTAGCCCATTTCGGGCCGGAGACTATCGACCCATTTTTCCGACGTGACGTAAGTCGGATTTGCGCCGTTTCTTGCGCCGATCGGCGGACTTTCCGCCGATAACGGAGAATTTCACCCCAGAAATGTTTGAGAATGAAACGTTCAGGGGGCGATTCTCTGATATGGAGGCCAAGTGTTCGCACCGTTCTGAACGCCGTCGCGTTTCACGACGGTGCGGACAGGGCCTGGGCACGACCTATTCTGGCCCCCACAGGGGGCCAGCACGGCACTGGAGTGGTTCATGCTGCTCCAGCATCCTTACGTGGCACCACATGGGCACTGCGCCAACCCGAGCATGCACAGTCGGGGCAGCCCAATCATGCGCATGCTCAGTTGGGCCGCGCCATCCTGCGCATGCGCGGGGAATGTCTTACGCACGCCGACCCCTCACCAACATGGCGGCGGTGTTCTGGGGCGCAGAAGGAGTTAGGCCCGGGGGGTGAGAGGCCGGCCCGCCGATCGGTGAGCCCCGATCGCGGACCAGACCCCATCGGAGGCCACCCCGGTGAAGGAGCCCCCTCCCTCCCCCACAGGCCGCTGCCCCAGCATTCCTGCAGAGTTCCCGCTGGCAGCGACCAGGGGTGGACAGCGGCATCGGGAACCTGTCGTGTCGTAGCGGCCGCTCGGCCCATCCAGGCCCGATGAATCGCCGTTCTCCGAGCGGCCCGGTGCGAATCGCGCGTCGCTGGTTTCTGGGGGGTGGGAGAATCATGTGCGGGGGTCGGGGCGGATAATGCGATTCGCGCGGTGCCCCGGCGATTCTCCAACCTGGCGTGGGGGGGGAGAATAGCGCCCACTGTGAGAGGGAAGAACTGAAGGAGATCACCATTAGTAGAGAAATGGGAAAATTGATGGGATTAAAGGTGGCTAAATCCCCAGGGATTGATAATCTGCATCCCAGACTGCTTGAGGCGGTGGCTCTGGAAATAGTGGATGCATTGATGGTCATCTTCCAGGATTCTATAGACTCTGGAACTGTCCCTGCAGATTGGAGGGTAGCTCACATCACTCCAATATTCAAAAAGGGAGGTCGAGAGAAAGCAGGGAATTATAGACCAGTAAACCCTACATCGGTAGTGGGGAAAATTCTTGAATCCATTATCAAGGACTTTATAGCGGAACATTTGGGAAGCAGTGGCAGGATCAGTCAGAATCAGCACAGATTTATGAAGGGAAAATCATGCTTGACAAATCTGTTGGAATTCTTTGACGATGTAACCAGTACAGTTGACAAGGGGGAGCCAGTCAATGTGGTATATTTGGACTTTCAGAAGGCTTTTGACAAAGTCCCGCATAAGAGATTATTGTGCAAAATTAAAGCGCATGGGATTGGGGAAATGTATTGAGGTGGATAGGAAACTGGTTGGTAGAGAGGAAGTAAAAAGTAGGGATTAATGGATCTTTTTCAAACTGGCAGGCAGTAACTAATAATAATAACCTTTTATCGTCACAAGTGTGAAGTTACTGTGAAAAGCCCCTAGTCGCCACAGTGCTATTCGGGTAAGCTGGTACTTGAATTGAACCCGCGCTGCTGGCCTTGTTCTGCATCACAAACCAGCTGTCTAGCCCACTGAGCTAAACCAGCCGTAGTGGGGTGCATTAGGTATCAGTGCTGGGACCCCAGCTATTCACAATATTTCTGAATGAATTGGATTAGGGAACAAAATGTAACATCTCAAAGTTTGCAGATGATACCACGTTAGGTGGGAGGGTGAACTGTGACGAGGATGCAAGGATCCTACAGCATGACCTGGACACGTTGGGCGAGTGGGAAAATCAATGGCAGATGCAGTATAATTTGGATAAGTGTGAGGTTATTCATTTTGAAGCAAAAACAGGAAGGCAGATTACAACCTGAATGGTTGTAAATTGGGAGAGGGGAGTGTGCAGTGGGACCTGGGTGTCCTTGTGCACCATTCGCTGAAGGTAAGCATGCAGGTGCAGCAGGCGGTAAAGAAGGCTAATGGTATGTTGGCCTTCATTGCAAGGGGTTTTGAGTATAGAAGCAGGGATGTGTTGCTGCAATTATACAGGGCCTTGGTGAGGCCACACCTGGAATATTGTGTGCAATTTTGGTCTCCTTTTCTGAGGAAGGATGTTCTTGCTCTCGAGGGAGTGCAGCGAAGGTTTACCAGACTGATTCCAGGGATGGCACGACTGTCATAGGAGGAGAGATTGACTAGGTTGGGATTATTCTCGCTGGAGTTCAGAACAATGAGGGGGGATCTCATAGCGACTTATAAAATACTAACCGGACTAGACAGAGTAAATGCAGGGACGATGTTACCAATGATGGGTGTGTCCAGAACTGGGGGTCACAGTCTGAGGATTCAGGGTAAACCATTTCGGACAGAGGTGAGGAGACATTTCTTCACCCAAAGAGTGGTGAGCCTGTGGAATTCATTACCACAGGAAGTAGTTGATGCTAAATCATTGAATATCTTCAAGAGGCGACGAGATATAGCACTTGGGGAGAATGGGATCAAAGGCAATGGGGAGAAAGCAGGATTAGGCTATTGAGTTGGATGATCAGCCATGATCGTGATGAATGGCGGAGCAGGCTCGAAGGGCCAAAAGGCCTCTTCCTGCTCCTATCTTCTATGTATCTATCTATGTATCTATACCCCCTGGAGCTTGCAGAATACGAGTTACCCGGATAATGGGGTGGAGAACATTAACAATAATCGCCTTTGTGTGGATAGAGTTAGCTAGTGAGGCACTGACTCGAGAAGACACTGTAGGGGAGTCTACCGGAGCTGTACATAATTTTTTTTAAATTTGTTAATGGGATGTGGACGTCGCTGGCCGGGCCAGCATTTGTTGCCTATTCCTGAGGGCAGTTAAGAGTCAACAACATTGCTGTGGGTGATGAGTCACATGTAGGCCAGACCGAGTAAGGCTGGCAGGTTTCCTTCCCTAAAGGACATTAGTGAACCAGATGAGACTTTACGACAATTGACAATGGTTTCATGGTCATCATCAGACTTTTAATTCCAGATTTATTTTTATTGAATTCAAATCATCTGCCCTGGTGGGATTCAAACCCTAGCCCCAGAACATTAACCTGGGTCTCTGGATTGCGTGTCCAGTGACAACACCACTGTGCCACTGCCTCTCCATAATAGTGTTTGTACAATAAAGTTTTTGTTTCGACCGACTCAATGTGGACTCTTCGTGCCCTTACAAAAATTCAACTCATCCAATTTCTTAATCTTCTTCAGGCGATAATGAATCACAAGTAAATCAAGAAGTTCAGACTCTTTATAATTTATAACTTCCCATCTGGGGCGTCATTCTCCGACCCCCCGCTGGGTCGGAGAATGGCCGTTGGCCGCCGTGAATCCCGCCCCCGCCCCCGCCGAAGGCTCCGAAGGGAGAAAAGTCGGCGGGGCGTTAATGGCGCCGCTGCCGCGGAGAATGTCACGGGTCTGCGCAATTTTCGGCCTGCCGATATTCTCCCTTCCGGATGGGCCGAAGTCCCGTCGACGTGATGACCGTTCACGTCGACGTCAATCAAACCTCCTTTTCATCGGCGTGACCCGGTGCTCCAGGCTCACGCCGACCAGCGAGGAGGTGAGTGACGGCCTGGGGGGTTGGCTCTGGGCAGGAAATGGCGTGGCCGCAGACTGATTGCGTGAGGAGAGGTGTGTCTCGGCTTGTGTGTGTGTGTGTGTGCGGCGGGGGGGGGGGGGTGGTTAGAGTAGGTTGGGCTCCGGGGGAGTGCCGGGAGGGGGTCCGTGCCGGGGTGGAGGTTGGGGGGGGGGTCCGTGCCGGGGTGGAGGTTGGGGGTTGGGGAGGGGGTCCGTGCCGGGGTGGAGGTTGGGGAGGGGGTCCGTGCCGGGGTGGAGGTTGGGGGTTGGGGGGGGGTCCGTGCTGGGGTGGAGGTTGGGGAGGGGGTCCGTGCCGGGGTGGAGGTTGAGGAGGGGGTCCGTGCCGGGGTGGAGGTTGGGGGGGGGGTCCGTGCCGGGGTGGAGGTTGGGGGGGGGGTCCGTGCCGGGGTGGAGGTTGGGGGTTGGGGAGGGGGTCCGTGCCGGGGTGGAGGTTGGGGAGGGGGGGGTCCGTGCCGGGGTGGAGGTTGGGGGTTGGGGGGGGGTCCATGCCGGGGTGGAGGTTGGGGAGGGGGTCCGTGCCGGGGTGGAGGTTGGGGGGGGGTCCGTGCCGGGGTGGGTGATGGGAGGGCAAATGAGTTGGTCCACCTGGCCAGGTGCCAGCCTCCAACAGTTGGACCCATGCGGTCCATGCCACCTGGCTGGGGGGAGGAGGGGATATGGGCAATGATGACATGTCGTCGTTCCCCTCCCCCCCACCAGGCCGTCATGTTTTCAGACCATCCAGCGATGTTGGCCGCCGTGGTGGCAGCCGCTCATGTCTATGTTGCCCTGGATGAGGAGGAGGAGGAGGAGGAGCGTGCCAGAGAGGCGGCGCAGGCTGCCGCAGAGGGGCAGGCGGCAGCCGCCCAGGCTGGAGGGACACCTGACCGACAGGACGAGGAGGGGGAGGAGGACGTCGCGGCCCCACGGCAACGGAGGCACCCGAGGGCGCCCCGTGTGTACCGGCCCCGGCAGTCATACCAGGACCTCACGGACCGGGAATGCAGGAGGAGACTCCGGATGAGCCGGGAAACCGTGGCACACATCTGCCACCTGCTGGCACACCTGTCACCGCGTGGCACTGGCGGGGGACACCCTCTCCCCGTGTCCGTCAAGGTTACGGTGGCCCTGAACTTTTATGCAACGGGGTCATTCCAGGCACCGAGTGGGGACCTGTCCGGCATATCGCAGACATCGGTGCATCGGTGCATCCGGGCAGTGACAGATGCCCTTTATGCCATGGCGCACCGCTACATCCGCTTCCCCGTGGACCGGGCCAGCCAAGATGCCCGGGCCGTGGGCTTCTCTGCCGTTGCCGGGTTCCCCATGGTCCAGGGCGCGATCGATGGGATGCACGTCGCCGTGCGGCCACCTGCAGAGAACAGGGCCGTGTTCACTAATAGGAAGGGGACCTATTCAATGAACGTACAGGTGGTCTGTGACCACCGCATGATGATCCTGCACGTCTGCGCCCGTCACCCAGGCAGTGTACACGACTCATTCGTGTTGTCGCGGTCATCCATCCCCGGCATGTACGAGGGACGCCATCCCCGGCTGAGGGGCTGGTTGCTGGGCGACAGGGGCTACCCATTGCGATCGTGGCTGATGACGCCTATACGGAGGCCACGCAATGAGGCGGAGAACCGCTACAATGATGCCCATGTAGCGACAAGAGGAGTGATCGAGAGGTGCTTTGCGTGCTGAAGATGCGTTTCAGGTGCCTGGACCTCTCTGGGGGCGCCCTCCAGTATCGGTCAGATAGGGTTGGCCGCATCATTGTGGTGTGCTGCGTCCTGCACAACATAGCCCAGCAGAGGGGCGATGTGCCGCAGGCCGAGGAGGGCGGAGTGGAGGAGCAGCAGGAAGAGGCCCAGTCCTCCGCAGATGAGGGGGATGGGTGCAATGGTCAGGGCAGACGGGGTAGACACAGGCGGGTGGCTGTCCACCGTTACCGGCTGGCCCAGCGGGCACGGGACAGACTGATAGACGCCCGCTTCACTGACTAGATGGGCGTGGGAATCGGGTAGTATGGCCACAGACCGCACACCATGACAACAGCCGACCACCCACACCCCCCACCCATCCACCCACCCAGCACCCTCACCCCCCTCCCCAACCCCACACACCCCACCCGCATGCACACCACCCCCCCACCCCCAATTGCCAATCCACCGGCGGCACAACGGGCCGGGCTCACCCAGTTGCGGGTGGACGCGTGTCTATCGCAGGCCATGGAGAATGATGACAACCCGCCTCCGATGAGCTCCTGGCTCTACATCGTTGGACTATGTCTGACCCATGGCCACAGTACCACCATCCACCCGGACCATCCCTGCATGCGGCTGTGACACTGCAGCGCACGGTCCCATCCTCTGCCCGGGGGATGTTGATGGCGGCCCAGGGGGAAGGGGGCAGACTCACCTGGGGCTGAGGTAAGACCACCCCTCACACACACACTTGCGCTCAACATACATGACACCCCCGCACACTTTGGACAGAGCACAAAGGCAGCTTCGGTAGGTGTAACATTGACTTTAATAACCAAAGGAGTTCATGCATGTGCCCAAGCGCCTAAAACTCATCTGTGCCCTGCACCCGTGCCAACTTACTCAGTGTCTAATTGTTTGGCCTTACGGGCCCTTTGACTTCGTCTACGTGGTTCCCCAGGCGGTACAGCAGAACTGGGGGTGGACTCCTGTGATTCCTGCCCTCTGACACTGGATCCCTTTGGCGGCCGTTTCCTGGGGCGTCCTGGCCTAGATGGGCCAGGCTGCGGCCCGGGCGACTGGGATGGCGAGCTGCCAGCCTGTCCTGCCCGTTGCCCACCCGATGCACCTGGGACGGAAGGGGGGGAGTCCGAGGTGTCGCGGTGTACCGGGACCTCCCCTACAGAGGGAGCCGGGACGGACCACACCACCTCCTCCTCCCTCGGGGTGCCCGATGGCCCCAGGCCTCTACATGGGTGGGGGATGCGAACGGACTGGCCATCCGACGCGCCCCCGACATCTGGCGCTGCCAGTCCTGGAGGCCCGTGCTGGTATCGACAGGGGTCTGCAGGTTTGCAGCCATGGAGCCCAGGGGGTTGTCGTACCCTGTCTGCGACAGTGCGACGCCAGCTCGCACATGGCCACTGGCGCCGATGCCCTCAGCGATGGCCTGCTGAGACTGGGCCATGGCCTGCAGAGACTGGGCCATGGCCTGCAGAGACTGGTCTATGGCCTGCTGAGACTGGGCCATGGCCTGCTGACACTGGGCCATGGCCTGCTGAGACTGGGCTATGGCGTGCTGAGACTGGGCTATGGCGTTGAGCGCCTCTGCCATCTGGCACTGGCTCATGGCCTCCTGTGAGAGGGCAGCCATTTCCTGGGCCACAGACGCCGCCTGCACGGAAGGCCCCAGGCCTCGCAAACCGTTCCCCATGTCTGACACCGTCGCACCCATTGCCTCCACCGCGGACGCCACCCGTGCGGTGTCAGCCTGGGTGGCACGTATGACCGGGACCACTCCCAGCTCCTGGACGCGGGTGGACTCCTCCACCTGCGACCGCAGCCGCCGCAAGCCACCCGTCACCCTATTCGCTCGTCTCCGTGTCAGTGGTTGCATCGGATCTATGTGTGGGTGTGGTAACTGCAGGAACCCGGGATCCATCTGGGCGGCAGATGTTCGCTTGGCCTGGGCTGCCCTCCGACCGCCCGGTCCCTCTGCTGCTCCTACCTCCACCTGCTGTACCGGGACGGCTGTGTTGTGCGCACCAGTGAGTGTACCAGACGCCTCATCACTAAAGTGCCCAACCGTGGTGAGTGTTTCTGTGATGGTGGAGGGTGTTGGTGACAGCAGTGGCGTTGTGTCGTGCTCTTCGTCCCACTCTGAGTCCATGGCACTTTGGGGTGGGGGTTCGTCTCCACCCATCCACTCTGAGTCACTGTCCGGTATTTCGTCTTCCCGGGTAGGGGTGTCCTGGGTAGTGCTGTCCCGGGTAGTGCTGTCCCGGGTAGTGCTGTCCCGGGTAGTGCTGTCCCGGGTAGTGGTGTCCCGGGTAGGGGTGTCCTGGGTAGTGGTGTCCCGGGTAGGGGTGTCCTGGATAGTGGTGTCCTGGGTAGTGGTGTCCTGGCTCGGATGTGACGGGGGCCTGTGGCTGCCCCCCTCATCGCTGGGTGGTCGCTCCCGCACGTGACGGGGGTGTCGTCTCCCTGTTGCTCCAGGTCTCTCCGTCTCCCGTGGTGTGCGAGGGGCATCCTGCGGGCGTCGCATGCTGGAGGGTCCGGGTCTCTCCGTCTCCCGTGGTCTCCGAGGGGCATCCTGCGGGCGTCGCATGCTGGAGGGTGCGGGTCTCTCCGTCTGCTGTGGTCTCCGAGGGGCATCCTGCGGGCGGTCTGCATCTGCGGGGATGGGTGCCTGGACGTTTGGTCCTGCGATACACAATGAAGCATGCATGGTTAGACATCAGGCAGTGATCAAGTGATACGGGGGAGGGGGATATAGGGAGGGGGGATATGGGGACGGGCTGTTGGTGGCTCACTTGCTCGTGGGGCCCCGACCTCTGCATCAGCAACCTCCCGGTCCTCAGGTCCGCCAGCCAGTTCCAGGGCCCTTTCCTCGTGTACGGTCAGTGGCCTCTCATCAGCGGGCCCTCCTCCAGTCCTCACATGCTCCCTATTGTTGTGTGCGCGCTTCTCCTGGGGGGGGGGGGGGGGGCGGTGGCAGGGGTAAAAGGCAACAGTGTTAGGCAGGTATATGAATGCACGCCATCGGTTGCGCGTGTATTGCAGAGGTTAAGGTTAGGGGGAATATGGGGGAGGGGGGAGTATGGGGGATATGGGGGAGGGGGGATATGGGGGATATGGGGGAGGGGGGATATGGGGGAGGGGGGAATATGGGGGATATTGGGGAGGGGGGATATGGGGGAGGGGGGGATTTGGGGGAGGGGGGATATGGGGAGGCTCACCCTGCCTGCTCTGACGAGGTCGTTCACCTTCTTGTGGCACTGGGTGCCTGTCCGTGGTGTTAGGGCCACAGCGGTGACGGCCTCTGCCACCTCCCTCCACAGACGCCGGATGTGACGTGGGGCAACTCTGCGGCCGTGCCCGGGATACAGGGCGTCCCTCCTCTGCTCCACCGCATCCAGGAGCGCCTCCACATCGCGTGACTCGAACCTCGGGGCTGAGCGACGGCCAGCCATCAAGTCGGGTGTTGCGGTCGGCTGTTCCGGTCGGGTGGGGGGGAGCTGCGCGGCCTTATGAGCCGTCACGCCGTGCAGCGCGTATGACGCTGCACGGCGTGAACCACTGCGCAAGCGCGGATCCCGTTACGTCGCTGCTAGCCCATTTCGGGCGGCAGAATATCGGCCCATTTTTATGACGTGACGCAAGTGGGATTTGCGCCGTTTTTTGCGCCGATCGGCGGACTTTCCGCCGATAATGGAGAATTTCGCCCCTGATGTCTGATGTAATTCATCTGATACCCAGGATATTATTTAATATTTCCCAACAGTGCAAAAACCCACATTTTCCATGATCTATTGCAGACCAATTTACAGGTGGAATCTCCCACTCTGAAGTCTTTGTTTGGTGGTGGGGCTGGAAGTGCGAGTGATTCCCATTGCGCTGTTGGGCAGTTTAACTTGGGACAATCATGTGCTATTCAGCTCATGATTTCTGCATCCTTGTGGAGCAAGACAAATCTTGTGGTGGGGCTGGTAGGAAGTCACCATCCCCATCATTACCCCATGTTCTTGAGGGTTTGGGCACCATATTTAATGGATACCTGGACAGGCTCACCTCCCTCCCCCCCCCCCACCCCTGCCCCCGGGCCCCGCCCCACCCCGCCCCACACCCCGCATCTTAGCGTACCTCGCACTTCACCCTTCCAACCTATCACTCCCTCTACCAGCCTGTGCACAACAGATACGAATTAAGTTCTGAGTGGTGCCCAAATAGGCAAAAGCAGCATCCATTGACCTCAAAGTCGTGGAAGGAGTGATGCTCTTATATATAATCGTAAAACTGAACATTCTAATTTCCCACTGACGGGGAACTTAATTTGGAGGGAGAACTTAATGCTGGTGAGGTGGCCTTTTAATGAGCACCTCTCAGCTGTGGCCCCAGGTGAATATGGTTCAGACATATTTAAATTAGCCTAATCACTCACTTAAATATGTTAATCTGGATCTTGCCCAGTGAGGCCGAGATCCAGATTGCAACATTTTGCGAGATCCGGTTTAATCTCGCGAGACATTTTGAGTGTCGCGAATCTCACGCGAGACCACTCACGAGACGCAATGCCCTCGTCGTGTCACCAAATCATGCACGGCGAGGCCATTAAATTGCCCCCCAGAATTCCAAATATTCATCACAATGTCGGGGACATTTATTTTTGGCTTCACGCCAAATTAAGTTTACTATCCACCACGCTTCCAACGGCTGCCATTTTCAAACTCAAATGCTACCTGATTTGCCTTTTCTCCCCCAAACACTTCTTTAGTTTTGTTGTTGTCTTGTACAATGGACATTTGCCTTTCAAAGAAACAAGTAAGTTCCCTGAATACAAGAAAATGAACGTGACAAGATTGGGAAATTGGAACTTACTTCACCTGATGCAAACTGCAAGATTGCTGAGTGTTGTTTAGTACTGCACACTTAAACAGACCACCACCATTGGCAATGGACACAATATCCAGCCTTCTTTCCATTCATAGATTTGTACATAACCGGTTAAAGATGGAGTTTCTCCACCATAATTAATCTTAAACAGTCACAAAGCATTATGATTGCCATCAGGATTCTCTTGTTCTACCCACTTTACTAACCTTTTGTTTCGGTGATGAATGATAATTACATCGGTGGGATTGCTAGGTTTAAGGAGTTAATTGAGCCAACTGCATAAAAGGCACTGATTAAAGATTAGTGGAGAAACAGTCATTGACACAATGGTAAACAGACAATAATAGCTTATGTTAATTCATTAACCCTTTCAGGCCAATACTCCTAATTGCATGAAGACAAATAATGCAAGAAATGCAAAACTAGTTCTTCAGTACCAGAAAAAGACTGACTGAATAAAAATCTGTTTATTCGTCATAAGGATGCCGCATAAAATGAAGTTGCGCCATTTCAATCCAGTTGTTGGGGGTGAGGAGCCCTAATTTGCTACATTAAACCTGACATGGTTAATGTTGGGCTGGATTCTCTGCCCCGCAATATTGGCAACGCGATTCTCGATCAGGTGGAAAATCGGGAATCAAATCGAGGTTTGTGCCAGGCACCGAATGAACCGCTATAATCTGGCCCTCCGTTGGTGGTTGGATGGGGGTTCATGCCCACGCGCCAGCAGGAGGATGCACCAGATTGTCCAGGCCCTTGAGATTCTGCGGTCCTCCAGGTCAGGAATCACATGGGCGCGGATCATTATAGGTGTCACCAAACATGTACCTGATGTGGTGGTCCCGTGAAGGACCAAGGGGGTAACTCCTGAAGGAAGGTGTCCCCAAAATCTTCCCAAGGGCCAGCCTCCCCTCCCCCAACAATGCAGTAGCTGCCCACCTCTCCCATATTAGACCCCCCCCACCCCACCCCAGAGGCCTCCTAAAATGGGAGAGCCCCACACAGAGACTCACTAACTAAAGGGACCCCCAACACACAAAGACTCCCTAAATAGAGGGACCCCCCCCCACACAGAGACCCCCACTAAATAGAGGGACCCCCAGGTACCCCATCAATAGGGGGACCCCCAGGGTTCCCCTTAATAGGGCGAGCCCCCAGTTACCCCCTAACTAAAGGAAACCCCCTCATGAGACCCCCTAATTAAACAAATTCCCTACAGAGACCCTCTTGGGACCCCACAGAGACCCTCTGGGGACCCCACAGAGACCCTCTGGGGACCCTACAGAGACCCTCTCGGGACCTCATGGAGACCCTCTGGGGAACCTACAGAGACCCTCTGGGCCCCACAGAGCCCCTCCCCCCACTGACCCTCCATAAAAAAAGACCCTACTATCTTGAAGCTACAGAGTAGTCCAGACAGGGGCAGTGACATTACAGCGAATATACTTGCGTGGAAGTACCATGTGCCTATTCCTGGAAAGAGATTAGCTGTGACCTGTGTTTAACCCCTCATATCCATTAGCTGCAAGCCATTCATTCACTTCTAGTAGTGGGCTGTGATTGACAGCTTCCACAAAACAACTGCAGCCTTGATTCATTCAGAGGGTGTGAGGGATGAGCTTGGCTGGCCGAAGAGGGGGCGCTGGGGCGGGGTGCCCCCCCACCCCTTAGTGAGGCAGCTAGGAATCATGGAGAGGATTGCAAGGGAGGGTGTTCTGGGAGGGATTGGGAAGCTGGAGGGGTGGGTGGGGGGGGGGGGGGGGGGGAAGTGGAGAATGATGGAGGTGGGATGGGATGTCCATGCAAATGGCCAGGCCCCCTAGTCAGTGAACCTGGATGCTATTAAAGCGCCTCATGCGTGCCGGCACAGGTGCACAGGTTGTGCAGCCTCCCGTGCCTGCCCGGACCCCATGTCCTGTCCATTCTAGTTCTCCTGCGCATTCTCCTTGTCAGACGGGGCTTGTAGTCCATCTTCCTCCTCCAGCCCACCACCATGTGGGAGACTCTCCTCGCACTATAATGGAGGGTCCCTCCAGGGCGGTCCAGGCACCTGAAACAAATCTTCAGGATGCTGAAGCACCGATCAATCACGCCTGTAGTTGCAGCATGGGAGCTGTTGTAGTGGGTCTCCACGTTGGGCTGTGGCCTCCGGATAGGTGTCATCAGCCACGGTCACAGCGGATAGTCCGTATTGCCCAAGAGCCAACCTCTCAGCCCACGGTGCGCTTCAAAGAGGTCAGGAACCGTTGAGTGTGCCTGGATGAAGGCATCATGCACATTGCCCGGGTATTGTGTGCAGACAGGCATGATGTGCATTTGATGGTCACACACCAGCTGAAAGTTCATCGAGTGGAATCCCTTTTGGTTTGTAAAGACCTGCTTGCCATGGGCCGGTGCTCGTAGGGTGAAATGCATCCTGATGATCGCTTGCTGGACCGATGATGATGGCAAACCCTGCTGCCTGGGCATCCTGGTGGGCTCGGTCCACATTGCATGTGATATATTATGCCGACCGGGCATCCATGATGGTGAGGATGCACCTGTGCACCAAGTTCTGTGAGATTCCAGAGAGGTCTCCACTCAGCACCTGGAGGAGAGACTGTCACATTGACAGGCACTGGAGCAGGAGGCTCCCCCATACTCCCGCAGTTCCCGTTGTACCATGATCTGGCAGATATGTCGCACTGTCCCGCTATTCAGCTGGAGTCTTGATGGCATGCCCTTTCTGGCAGGCCCTTGAATGACAGGCGCTGCCGGAACACACGAGGCCTCGTATGGCGCCTCCTTCTCACCAACTCCTCCTTGGTCTGTTGCCTGGCTCTCACTCCTCTCCGGCTGCTTCCTGTTCCTCTGGGGCAGGGTCCCCATTGAGCAGCTCCAGCTCATAGAGTCTCACTGCATCCCCCAGGGCTGCAGCGACTAGAAAGAAGACCACCATTGCTGGTTTAATTCCAAAGTCCATTGACTGCAGGGGGTGAAAGGCAGACATGTTACTTGATGCGTACCCCTGTGCCCAACCAGGTCTGATGGGCTACACAATGGCCCCGGTCTGCACTGCAGATGATGTCCCCACATGTCCTCCTGTCCCCCCTCCATCTGTCCCCATCCCCACATCCACTCCTGGTCCTTCCTCCGGCACTTGCCCCTTTGCACACCAACCCCGTCAGTGCCCAGCACTGCGGGAATCTTGAGCCCTGGTGCCCGTCCCTGCTGGCAGGGTGCTGGTGGCTGGCCCTACCTATGTCGGCGGTATGTTCCACTTCTCCCATCCGACGCCCTCCTGCAGAATGTTGCCCTTTTGTGAGCTATGTGCTGCCCAGCTTACTTGGGGGCCGATTGGAGGGGGGAGTTTGTGGGGTGGAAAGTGGGACATGGAGTGGTGGGGTGGGCGCACCCATGTGGCTGGAGTCACACTGCACAACCAGGGGCCACAGTGGACGGGTGGTGGGGTGCACATCAAGACGGCTGCCTTCCAGGCCGCGGCAATGGCGTTCCATGCCTGGACGGCATGTCCTGTGGGGCGGTCACCCCGACCAAACAGCCCATCCCCTGGTCACCCCACCCCGCTGTACACCCACCTGGGCCTGGCAGATGTCTCCACCACCACCCCGCCTCCCCAGCCATCACAGCCAGTGTCAGGACTGGCAGCACACATTCATGCCTCTTTTTGCTGAGGTACATTCCAAGGGTATCTTCCATGTCTTTTTCGGTGGTCTCCAACTATGTCTTCAATTTCTTTTTCGCCAAATTTCTCTCAGGTCAGGCTTCAGTTTATTTAGTTTCTCATGGTTTGAGAATCTGGGTTTTTCCTTCAGCTGCTTCACAGCTCTGGGTTGATTACTTAGCTGCCACCGTGTTGGAAAGGTTCATTTGGTATATCACTGTGGTGAATGTATAATTACTGATAATTCACCAGTGCACTGTGTTATGTTATTAACCCTGTGGGCTCTACCTATGGGCCATTGTGTGGCTTCACCCACAGGGGATATGTAGGGGCATGTATGGGCGCCGCCCATGGCTCCACCCCCTTTACAGGAAGTATAAGAGCTGCCGACCTGCGGGGGCCGCCTTCAGTGTTGTACCAGTCACAGGCAGGCTCAGTTCTAAGCTGATTAAAACCACAGTTTACTTCTCCACATGTCTTCGAGTGAATTGAGGGTCGCATCAATTTAATCAGCTTAAAATACTACTTATGGAATCAGCCCTCAAAGCTGACAGACTGGAACTCGATCCACAGGCCGTGGAGGCGAAAGACATTTTTTCACCACTCGCCGCCAGTGCCCCGGGGAGTTGCTAGATGATTACCTAGGTGACCTCAAAGCCCTCACGCGCAACTGTAACTACCAGGCTGTTACAGCTACTCAGCACATGGAGCTCGCCGTCCAAGACATTTATGTGGCGGGAGTCCGATCGAACTATATGAGACAGCGCCTGCTCGAAAAAGGGGCCCAGGACCTGGACAACACGGTAAAACTGGCTACCTCTCTGGAGGCCGCTTTTCAGAGCCTTACTGCGTTCCCGGCCAATCACGCGAGCCCATCGTGGGCCCCCGACCCGAGACTACCCCAGGCCTGTGCCCATCATGGGGGGTTACCCTGCTACTTTTGCGGCCAGTCCCAACACCCCCGACTGCACTGCCCGGCCCGCAACGCGAACTGCAGCAGCTGCGGGCGAAAAGGACACTTTGCCAAGGTCTGCCTGGCCAGGTCTAAGAACTCAAACTCACAGACTCGATCCACAGACTCACAGGCCCGCAGACCCCGCAAAGTGGCACCGTGTCTGCCGATTCCGCCTCCACATAACATGTGCGACTCATGGGGGCCACCATCTTGGCGATCCTCCCCCATGCGGCCGGCCACGTGCGATCCATGGGGGCCGCCACCTTGGACGCCATCTTCCTCACCGCCTGCTACGCTCGATCAATGGGGGCCGCCATCTTGGCCGCCATCTGCTACGCGCTCGACGCATACGACCTACACGGACAGCCATCGCGGGGCCGCCCCAGCACCTCCGATCACGCCACCGGCTACCCACACCACAGCGTGGTCACCCTGGACCAATCACGACCTAAGCACCTCCGGAGTTCCATGATGGCCGTCCGGGTTAACGGGTACGAGACACCTTGCCTTTTCGACTCCGGGAGCACAGAGAGCTTCATTCACCCAGATATGGTGCTCGCTCCCAATATTCCCGACGCAACAAACCATATCCCTCGCCTCTGGGTCGCACTCGATGCAAATCCAAGGGTGCACTACTGCAACCCTAGCGATACAGGGTGCTGGGTACGCTAATTTTCAACTATATGTGCTCCCAGACCTCTGCGCTCCCCCAGTATGCGGACAGAGCCCGACCACTATTTAAGGCCACCCTCTTTCCATTGGCAGCCGAGGCCCGCCAGGCCTTCAACTGCATCAAGGCGGACATCGCCAAAGCTGTGATGCGCGGGTTGGATGAGTCCGTCCCCTTCCAGGTGGAGAGCGACGCCTCAGAGGTCGCTCTCACCGCCAACCTCAACCAAGCAGGCAGACCGGTAGCGTTTTTTTCACGCACCCTCACCACCTCCGAAAGTCGACACTCCTCGGTCGAAAAAGAAACCCAAGCCATCTTGGAAGCCATGCGGCACTGGAGGCACTACCTCGCTGGTAGGAGGTTTACCCTCGTCACCGACAAACGATCGGTTGCCTTCATGTTTGACAATACGCAGCGGGGCAAGATCAAGAATGATAAGATCTTGAGGTGGAGAATCGAACTCTCCACCTATAACTACGATTTAGGAGATCGTCCTGGGAAGCTCAATGAGCCCCCAGATGCCCTGTCCCGCGGCACATGCGCCAGCGCGCAAGATGGACGACTACGGGCTATCCACGATGACCTCTGCCACCCGGGGGGTCACCCGGCTCGCCCATTACATCAAGGCCCGCAACCTGCCCTACTCCACCGAGGAGGTCAGACTGCCAAATCTGTGCGGAGTGTAAACCGCACTTCTATCGACCGGATAAGGCCCACCTGGTAAAGGCATCCTGGTCCTTTGAACGCCTCAGTATCGATTTCAAAGGGCCCCTCCCCTCCAATAACCGCAACACGTACTTCCTTAACATCATAGATGAGTTCTCCCGCTTCCCGTTTGTCATCCCTTGCCCTGATATGACCAACCCCACTGTCATTAAAGCCCTGCATAGTGTCTTCACCCTGTTTGGTTTCCCAGTTATGTCCACAGCGACAGGGGCTCGTCGTTCATGAGCGACGAACTGCGTCAGTACCTGCTCAGTAACGGCATCACCTCGAGCAGGACTACCAGTTATAACCCCAGGGGAAACGGGCAGGTGGAGAGGGAGAACGCGACGGTCTGGAAGACCGTCCTACTGACCCTGCAGTCCAGGAATCTCCCAGTTTCTCACTGGCAGGATGTCCTCCCCGATGTGCTCCACTCTATTAGGCCCCTCCTTTGCATGGCCACAAACCAGACTCCTCATGACCGTTTGTTTGTTTTCCCTAGGGGAGCTACCTCAGGGGTCTCGCTTCCGCCCTGGCTGATGACACCGGGTCCAGTCCTCCTCCAAAAACATGTTCGGAGCCATAAGACCGCCCCCCTGGTAGAGAGGGTCCAGCTCCTGCACTCCAACCCACACTATGCATAGGTCGAACACCCCGATGGCCGACAAGGTACTGTCTCCCTCCGGGACCTGGCGCCCGCAGGCTCCAACACCACTCCCACTACAGCATCCCCCACACTGTGTCCCATCCAACCTCCCATGTTCAGCGCCGCCACCCTCTTTATGAATGTGTGCTTCCTCCAGACTCTTCTCCACAGAGTCTGCTGTAATGTCACTCAACCATACCATTGGTATTACTGTTCTCCTATGCCACAGTTACCCTTGCTCTGCCTTATGCTACAATTACATGCCACTATCTCTCAAAGACACACCACATCATTTAATGTCTGCTTACAGCATGACCTCTGTTGAGGATGTCAGTCTTGGTTCAGTGGAAAAGGCTCTTCATAGAATTTACAGTGCAGAAGGAGGCCATTCGGCCCATCGAGTCTGCACCGGCTCTTGGAAAGAGCAACCTACCCAAGGTCCACACCTCCACCCTATCCCCATAACCCAGCAACCCCACCCTACACTATGGGCAATTTTGGACACTAGGGGCAATTTAGCATAGCCAATCCACCTAACCTGCACATCTTTGGACTGTGGGAGGAAACCGGAGCACCCGGAGGAAACCCACGCACACACGGGGAGGATGTGCAGACTCCGCACAGACAGTGACCCAAGCCGGAATCGAACCTGGGACCCTGGAGCTGTGAAGCAATTGTGCTATCCACAAGGCTACAGTGCTGCCCTCTTACCTCTCAGTTGATGGTTCAATTTCTACTTCAGAGCCCTGAGTTGTGATTCAGGATGACAGCACTGTTGCTGATGCTGTCCCTCAGATGAAACGTTAAACTGAGGCCCTATCTACCCTTGCAGGTGTAAATGAAAGATCACATGGATTTAGTAAAAACAGGTGTGTTCTCTTGCTGTCCTGTTTATGAAAGGCATATCTCCTTCCTTTTATTGTGTAATGACTGTAATTGCATTCCAGTCCATCAAAGAGAGCTAATCATGCTTAATAATCTTTATTGTCACAAGTAGGCTTACATTAACATTGCAATGAAGTTACTGTGAAAAGCCCTTAGTCGCCAGATTCCGGCGCCTGTTTGAGTACACAGAGGGAGAATTCAGAATGTCCAATTCACCTAACAGCATGTCTTTCAGGACTTGTGGGAGGAAACCGGAACACCCAGAGGAAACCCACGCAGACACAGGGAGAGCGTGCAGACTCCACACAGACAGTGACTCAAGCCGGGAATCGAACCTGGTCCCTGGCGCTGTGAAGCAACAGTGCTAACGACTGTACTACCATGCCGCCCATTGATGTATTATTGTTATTTGGGCAACTCTTGGCGAGCGAATATGAGTCTGGAAGTTAAAGACTGCAGTGGAACACAAGAATAAAAATAGAAAATAATCTAATTACAAATCAATGATCTTTCTGCACTCAGATCCATGTAATATAATATACGAAAATACAGCATGTTGAATCTACTTGGAGTTTAACATCCTTCTAATTGGTTTCATCGTGCTTTTGTCCTCAACTCTACAATGTGAAGGTGGTTTTGTAATCTGAAGATGTTCAGTGATAGTATTCTGTATGTGTGCACCCCATCTTTCAGGTGGTAAATGTGTGCAATATTGAATTTAGCAGTGGAAACACCCATGTCCAATTTGTGTGTGTTCTAGCCACGGCAGAATGCATTGGGCTGGTTTGTTTTGACAGGCAGCCTCAGGCCCCTTGCATATGTCAATGTTCATGACCACCTTTGGACCACTCCCAGCTCTTGACAAGAGGTACTGGGAGTAGTCCATTCAAAATTCTTCGAAGAAATGTCAGCAATTAATAGGTCAGTTTCAAATTAAAAGAAAAAATGAAAAATCCAACAATATCAGGAATGCCCTTGTTACTTCACAGTCCTTTCAGTAACTCCCTCCACTCCCCACCCCCAACCATTGCCAGTTCTGCTCCACCCGGGGAGTTAACCTTGGGCCATTACCTTCAAGTCAATTACATTTATACTGGCTGAGTTGCTTCTCGAAGTGCTAGAGGTGTCAATAGTTCTTACAACTAATGTTAACAAAGCTTGAGGACTAATTTTGGGCCGGCTTCAAGCCTCTATTTGAAGTGCATGAGAAGTTGGACAATTATAGGCCCGAGAAGATGACATAACCAATTCCTACTTCTCAGACTCCTCATACTTTGAGGCACAAGTACCTGTGTACCTTGACCTCAATGTGTTTGGGGCATTATATTTGACAGTTATCTTCCACAGTGGCAAGGTTCCTTTTCCGTTCAGGAAAGTAAGGCAGCATTGTTAACCCACACAGTTGTTGACTTTGGTTGATTTATTTTTTCTGCGAATGCGTCACCGGGTTGAAGGAAGCACTGATCAGTCATTCTTGTCTCCGCCACCTCTATCCCCATAATTCAAGCACATTAAATCGAGTCACAAGTGAATGAATGGAAGCCACAGTGAACCAGTTGGAACTCCAGTCTCGCACAAAGAAGGAATTATGGGCACAGGCAATAATGCTGAACATTCCTACCCGGGTGAAATTCATTCACTCTCATAGAATTGAGAATATCACAGCACAGAAAGAAAATATTTGATTTATCAGAGCGATGCTTTTTGTAAGAGCAACCAATAAGCTCTTGCTTTATTGGCTGGCAGATATTTCCTTTTCAAGTCGATATCACTATGAACGCATAACAACATACTTCATTAAAAACAAAATCACCTGATCTTCTCCGTGGTTATTTTTCCAGTCACGTTAAAACTGTGTCCTTTGGTTACGGATCCTCCAGCCAGCGCAAACAGTTTCTTATTTTCTCCATTAAAACCTCTCATAATATTGAAGAACTCTGTTAAATCTCCTCACTGATTCTCCACTCTATTCCATTTCCAGCTCGTATTTTGGAACAAAACCTACTTGAAAATGTTTGACGTCCTCGGAAGATATTTTACAGGACTCACCCAAGCTGGAGTATAATCTGAAGGACTTCACAATGCAGTAAAGGCTGAAAATATACTGAATGAAAAATGGAAGTTGCTGACCAGTGCAATGCTTTAACTTAATTTATGGCTCAAATATGTTCAAGTCATAAAGTTGGAGCCTAGAGCGTTGGAAAGGTAAATCTTATTGCAAGGTTTCTCTGCTAAATCAGCAAACATAAAAGATGGTGGCATGATGCGAACGGACAAGGAATGGCTGCCAAATGCTGCTTTATAAACAAGTTTGCAATTATCCCAGGTCTCGAATGTAGAAAAAGAAACACGAGGTGCTGCACAGAAGCATAATCCGACAAAAATGAATGCTGAGCAGAAAAGGTCATTGCTTGCGACTGGTCCCCAGAAGAGAGGGATTGGTGCTTTTTTTTTCATGAAATAAATACTCTGACACTAAATATTAAAATTGAGAATTGTGCCATTGCATCACTACAATCGACGCATGGCTGCTTTAATGATGTCCTGTGGTGCAGTGGTAGCGTCCCTTACCTCTGGGCCAAAATTTCCAGGTTCAAATCCGACTTCAGGACTTGGTAGGCATGGAACATGCATTCATAACGTGGAAAAACAGTTTGATTATCAGCCGTGAAGCTCTTCAAAATGCCTGGGAAGATTGGGAGAGTTTTCTCGTGTTATGACTGCAACAGATGTTAATTCCTGAACAAAACCAAATCACAGAGGCGAACTTTGCTTATGGACCATGTTGTGTTTTTTGCACTCTGAAAATGAAAAGAAAATACACCAAACTCAGCAGCAAGAAGTCCAGTAACACTTTTGGTGTTTTAAAAATTAAAAGTAAAGGTTGATTGACAAGAATAAAAGAAAACTTAAGCACACAAGATTACACTTACCCAGTTAAAATTAGTCTTTCAAGAGATTCTCCCCCAAAAGGTTCCCCACTTTGATAGACCCAGAAGTAGACACATGCCAGGTAGCAATCCATTATCAATGGTTAACTATAAAAATCCAGTAATATTACCCAAGTCAAAACTGCTGTCATTTTAGTAAAAGTATACAACACAATCTTAGTAATCTTTATTATTGTCACAGGAAGGCTTACGTTAACACTGCAATGAAGTTACTATGAAAACTATCTCGTCGCCACACTCCGGCACCTGTTCGGGTACACTGAGGGAGAATTCAGAACGTCCAATTCACCTAACAAGCACGTCTTTCAGGACTTGTGGGAGGAAACCGGAGCACCCGGAGGAAACCCACACAGACATGGGGAGAACGTGCGGACTATGCACAGACAGTGACCCAAGCCGGGAATCGAACCTGGGATCCTTGCACTTTGAAGCAACAGTGCTAACCACGAAACGTCGCCTTCTCCCAGCCCAGAGCTTTTTCCAGGACATTTTGCTCATACAGCTAACTCCAAATAAGCTCAACATCTTTCCTTTCATATCCCTTTGTCCCTTCCATCTTTGATTCCATTTTTTTCAACCTACATTGAATTTAATTTTACCAAAATATAAAAATCTTCCATCTTTTCCCTATTGCCCTCACTGTTGGTCTCAAATTCAATTTAATAACCATCCTTTGTTTATTTACAAAACCTTTGCAAGTTGTAAAAGCCTTTAATTCCCCTTTTGGGATCTTTAAAAAAAATGGTTCTGATCTATCTCCTAATGCAGATTCCTAAATGTTACTTCTTTAACACAGTGGTTAGCACTGTTGCATCACAGCGCCAGGGACCCAGGTTCAATTCCGTGTTTGGGTCACTGCCCATGCAGAGTCTGCATGTTCTCCCCGTGTCTGTGTGCGTATCCTCTGGGTGCTCCGGCTTCCTCCCACAAGTCTCGAAAGACATGCTTGTGAGGTGAATTGGACATTCTGAATTCTCCCTCAGTGTTTCCGAACAGGCGGCAGAGTGTGGCGAGTAGGGGATGTTCACAGTGCGTCATTGCAGTGTTAATATAAGCCTACTTGTGACACTACTAAATATTATTATTATTATAGAAGGAGGAGTCTGGTTAAATACAACAATAATTTGCATCTACGTCACTTTAATAATAATAATCTTTATTGTCACAAATATGCTTGTATTAACACTGCAATGAAGTTACGGTGAAACACCCCCAGTCACTTCACTGAGGCAGAAGAATGTTGCAGGATCCTTCACAGATGCTGGGCCCCAAAAGGCGATGTCAGGAGGGGTGGTCGAGAAATTGATGAAAGAGATAAGGGCGTTTAAGGAAGGAGAGTGAAGACAGGGGCATTTAGCATGAGAATTACAGGGATTGAGGAATGGATGGCTGAAAGTATGACTGCCAGTGGCGAAGCAATGGACCAGGCGGGAGCACTGAAGTCAGAGGGGATCGAGGTCGCTGGATGGGGTTTATAAGTAGAAAAAGGATTAATTTCACAACCAGTGCCCTCACAATTTGTGTTCTCACAGTTTTTCTTGGATGAGATAGTTTTCTTTGTCAAGAGAAAAGAACGATAAGTGAAGAGGAATTGCAATTATTTCCCACACTGACAGGTGTTTGGAAATTATAACACTATGACCTTAAAAAGGTGACTAAGCATGAAAGAAGGTTCCTTTTTTTTTTCCATTGAAATATATTCTGTCATGCCCCATATTGCAGAGGTTGAAAGGATACTTTAGTGCGATATAATAGAAATGATCAAGGAAAGAATTAGCCTGAATGACGTATTGAAAGTCACCTTTCAGTCAAAACTTTGTGGAATTCACTCTTTTGATGAGAACATAGCATGAACAGCAACCATGTTCCATTCAGTACATCGTTTATATGTCCTGCCATTTGCTGCCTCATTGGTTTCTTTTCAATGTCATTCTGCTTAACTGACAATTGCAAATTTAATTTGTCTATTTTTCTAAAGTACCTCGCACTTCAAATGAAATCAGGCCAGATACGGTTATCGCGCGCAGTGGCCACGGACACGCTGAATTTAAAAGAATTAAGCATGGGCGGCTGAACATTTCCCATCGAAAGGTTCCTTCGGTGCAGTCATCTTAATTTTTTAATCATCAGTCATCCCCTGGAAATGGATCTTCAACCTTAGCCTTCAAATGCAAAATGCCACCATCCTTGACGCTTTTGGCAGGGCTGTTCCACAGAGTTCCGATAGGCTGAAGCCTGGTCTGCTTGATAATAGCCTTGGCAACACAATGGACCTTGTGGCCTCATACGATCAGAAGGTAAACTGAGGCTTTTAGCATGTAGAAGGGGAACGAGTCTGCAGGGGTGTTAGGGGAGTACAGAAAGTGCAGGATGGAGCTTAAGAAATCTATGAGGAGAGTGAAGAGGGGATATGCAAAAACTCTGGCTGGTAAAAGTATGGAAAAGATACTCTATCAGTATATTATGGCAAGGGGATAACCAGGAAAAGGTTGGGGCCATTAGGACCAAGGGGGAAATCTGTGGTTGGAGCCAAAGGACATTGGTAGGGTGTTGAACAAATATTTCACATCTATCTTCACCCAAGAGAATGAGAACATAGTTATGGAACTTGGTGAGAGAGATTGTGAGGTTCGTGAGCGAATTGTCATATGAGTGACAAGGTCATATAATAATAATCACTTATTGTCACAAGTAGGTTTCAATGAAGTTACTGTGAAAAGCCCCTAGTCACCACATTCCGGCACCTGTTCGGGGAGGCTGGTACAGGAATTGAACCCACGCTGCTGCTTTGTTCTGTATTGCAAGCCAGCTGTTTAGCCCACTGTGCTAAACCAGAACCCTAACCCCAATTCTGTGCTAAACCAGTCCCAATACCAGGTATTGGAGTTATTGGAGGGCTTATAAGTGGACAAATCTCAAGATCCGGATGAATTGTGTCCCAGGCTGCTGTGGGAGGTGAGGGAGGAGATTGCTGGGGTTCTGACCCAAATTTTAATTCCTCACCGGCCACTGGGGAGGTGCCAGAGGACTGGAGAACAGCTGATGTGGTCCCACTATTGAAGAAAGGTTGTAGAGACAAGCCAGGGAACTACAGACCAGTGAGTCTCATCTATGCCAGATAACTTACAAACAATACCCATCTCTTACAAGGGAGAGTCCAAACGTCCCCCCTTTATGTTGAATTGCATTACCACCACTGAATTCCCCCATTATCAACATCCTGGAGTTTATCATTGACCATAAATTTAACTGGTCTAGCCCTATGTAACAGTGCCTACAAGATTGGGTAGGGACAGGGAGTTCACTGGCTTGCATTGAGTTTATTGGCAAGTCATGTTGCAGCTTTATAGAATCTTAGTTCGGCCGCACTTGGAATACAGTGTTCAATTCTGGTCACCACACTACCAGAAGGGTGTGGAGGCTTTGGAGAGGGTGCAGAAAATATTTACCAGGCTGTTGTCTGGAATGGACGGCATTAGCTATGAGGAGAGGTTGGGGAAATTTGGTTTGTTCTCACTGGAACTACGGAGATTGTGGGGCGGCCTGATAGAAGTCTACAAAATGATGAGGGGCGTGAGCATATTAGATAAACAGAAGCTTTTTCCCAGGGTGGAAGAATTATTTGCGAGGGGGCATTGGTTTACGGTGCAAGGGGCAACATTTAAAGGAGAAATACAAGGCAAGTACAAGGTGAGACCTTGGAACTCGCTGCCGGGGGAGGCAGTGGAAGCAGATACGATAATGACTTTTAAGGGGCGTCTTGACAAATACATGAATCGGATGGGGATAGAGGGATATGGTCCCCGGAAGGGTAGAAGGTTTTAGTTCAGACAGGCAGCATGGTCGGTGCAGGCTTGGAGGGCCGTGGGGCCTGTTCCTACTCTGTAATTTTCTTTGTTCTTTGGATCATAGGATTTACAGTGCAGATGGAGGCCATTCGGCCCATTGAGTCTGCACCGGCCCTTGGAAGAGCACCCTACCAAAGCCCACATCTCCACCCTATCCTGTAACCCAGTAACCCCACTTAAACATTTTGGACACTAAGGGCAATTTAGCATGGCCAATCCACCTAACCTGCACATCTTTGGATTGTAGGAGGAAACCGGAGCACCCGGAGGAAACCTACGGAGACACGGGGAGAAAGTGCAAACTCCGCACAGACAGTGACCCAAGCCAGGAATTGAACATGGGATCCTGGAGCTGTGAAGAAACTGTGCTAACCACTGTGATGCCGTGCCCCCAGGGTGGGTGGGGCCAGGGGGGTGGGGGTTCAATGGGATTTGATGGGTGTAGGGAGTGAGATGTGGGGGCAAGTGAGCAGGAGGGTTGGGGTGGTTTGGGTGGAGGGTAAGGGGGCATGGGGGACAGGGGTTGAGGTTAGCTTTTAAGGTTCAGTACCCCAAAATTAAATACTGCACACTTCTCAAAATTCTGTTTTGAATTTAAATCAACATAGAAATAGAAGTCTAAATTTTTATTATGTCCGTAAGTAGGAAGTCACAGTTCTGATGGTATGCCATGTTGATGTATGAAGGGTGGGGGGAGGGGTTCAGCGATGATACCTCTTAAAACTGAATAGTTAGCATGCCACGAGAGTAGTTTTACATAAGCTATTTTATTAAGGATTGAGATAAATTATAGGACTGCGGAATCATTATTAACCAGTAAACATGTATTTTTAAGGGCAGCCGGTGGCACAGTGGGTTAGCCATGTTGCCTCACGGCGCCGAAGTCCCAGGTTCGATTCCGGGTCACTGTCTGTGTGAAGTTTGCACATTCTCCCCGTGTTTGTGTGGGTTTCGCCCCCACAACCCAAAAAGATGTGCAGGGTAGGTGGATTGGCCACGCTAAATTGCCCCTTAATTGGAAAAATTGAATTGGGTACTCTAAATTTATATTAAAAAAAACATTTATTTTCAGGACATAGCATTAATAAGTAATCAAATGGAATTTAGGATCGCAAACTTGACCAAAAGGATATTACGTCTGACACCCTGTCTTTGTGAAACAATCCAGGGTGCTGGTTCTGTTGTTCTGTTTCTCACAAACTGTCAGCACAGGCTGCAAAGATTGTACACAGCTGTCAGCATGAGGATTCATCATGGGTTGCTTGTGATTCTATTGGATATGTTTAAAAGTAGCAGCTTCAGGGGTTGGATCGCGTCCAACTGAGGTGGGCTATTGATTTTTGAATTTGTATAAGTACTGTGTTCTGGTCTTTATTCGGCAGAACAGGTCTTGGCAGATATCCAGTCTGTTTTCCATGTACACGTAACAAGCTTGAATAAACAGCCGTCTTGTCCAGGTTGTCATTGTGTTTGTTCCTCTCTGTACTGAATTTAGCCACAGGGAATAACCCCACGTGGAAGCTGACTCAATACACAGGTTTTGAAACCGCTCCTACAATGTACAAGAGCCTTGAGAATCGTGGGCTTCACCTAAATAAAGGGAGCAAAGTATTGTGCACACCGCTGTCTGCATCCATGGTGCCGAGGTGGAGATGGTTGACAGCTTCAAATTCCTAGGTGTCCACATCACCAGCAATCTGTCCTGGTCCACCCACATTGGCGCTATGACCAAGAAAGCACAACTGCCCTATACTTCCTCAGGAAACTGAGGAAATTTGGCATGTCCACATTGACTCTTACCAATTTTTACAGATGCACCATTGAAAGCATCCTATCTGGATGCATCACTGCCTGGTATGGCAACTGCTCGGCCCAAGACCATAAGAAACTACAGAGGTCGTGAACACAGTCCAGTCCATCATGTGAAACCGCCTCCCATCCACCGTCTCTATCTACACCGACGCTGCCTTGGGAAAGCAGGCAGAATAATCAAAGACCCCTCCCACCTGGGTTATTCTCTCTTCCAACCTCTTCCATCGGCAGGAGATACAGAAGTCTGAGAAAATGCACTAACCGATTCAAAAACAGCTTCTTCCCTGCTGTTACCAGACTCATGAATGACCCTCTTCTGGACTGAACTGATCTCTCTATGCATCTTCTCGACTGAGTAGTACTACACTTGGTATGCTTCACCCGATGTCTGTGTCTATGTATTAATGTTGTGTGTTTATGTATGTCCTATGTTTTTCATGTGTGGAACGATCTGTCTGGACAGTACGCAGAACAATACTCTTCACTGTACCTTGATACACGTTGCAATAAATCAAATCAAATCAAATGTAAAAAATTAAAAACCAGAAGTGATGCAAGACATAGTGGACTGAATGTTTGTTAATTGTATCATTCTTTGAAAAATTCAGATCAACAATTTAATCTACAATTTTTTTAAGATGCTGGTAAATTTTTGATTGACAAATCCTGGTGGTACGGTCAGTAGTGTGAAAGGAGGAGATTCCAGTTTTGGTATATTGTGGGTCAGTACCAGTGAAGTCAGAATGGTATGGTTGTATTAGCTACAGAGTTGAATTGTTCAGTAAATTCAGTGATTCCTTTGTCATCACTTTCCAAACATCAGGGGCGTCATTCTCCGACCCCCCGCCGGGTCGGAGAATGGCCGTTGGCCGCCGTGAATCCCGCCCCCGCCCCCGCCGAAGTCTCCGAAGGGAGAAAAGTCGGCGGGGCGTTAATGGCGCCGCTGCCGCGGAGAATGTCACGGGTCTGCGCAAGGCAGCCGATTTTCGGCCTGCCGATATTCTCCCTTCCGGATGGGCCGAAGTCCCGTCGACGTGATGACCGTTCACGTCGACGTCAATCAAACCTCCTTTTCATCGGCGTGACCCGGTGCTCCAGGCTCACGCCGACCAGCGAGGAGGTGAGTGACGGCCTGGGGGGTTGGCTCTGGGCAGGAAATGGCGTGGCCGCAGACTGATTGCCTGAGGAGAGGTGTGTCTCGGCTTGTGTGTGTGTGCGGCGGGGGGGGGGGGTGGTTAGAGTAGGCTGGGCTCCGGGGGAGTGCCGGGAGGGGGTCCGTGCCGGGGTGGAGGTTGGGGGTTGGGGAGGGGGTCCGTGCCGGGGTGGAGGTTGGGGGTTGGGGAGGGGGTCCGTGCCGGGGTGGAGGTTGGGGGGGGTCCGTGCCGGGGTGGAGGTTGGGGAGGGGGTCCGTGCCGGGGTGGAGGTTGGGGAGGGGGTCCGTGCCGGGGTGGAGGTTGGGGGTTGTGGAGGGGGTCCGTGCCGGGGTGGAGGTTGGGGGGGGGGGTCCGTGCCGGGGTGGAGGTTGGGGGTTGGGGAGGGGTTCCGTGCCGGGGTGGAGGTTGGGGGGGGGTCCGTGCTGGGGTGGAGGTTGGGGGTTGGGGAGGGGGTCCGTGCCGGGGTGGAGGTTGGGGGTTGGGGAGGGGGTCCGTGCCGGGGTGGAGGTTGGGGGGGGGGGTCCGTGCCGGGGTGGAGGTTGGGGAGGGGGTCCGTGCCGGGGTGGAGGTTGGGGAGGGGGTCCGTGCCGGGGTGGAGGTTGGGGAGGGGGTCCGTGCCGGGGTGGAGGTTGGGGGTTGTGGAGGGGGTCCGTGCCGGGGTGGAGGTTGGGGGGGGGGGTCCATGCCGGGGTGGAGGTTGGGGAGGGGGTCCGTGCCGGGGTGGAGGTTGGGGAGGGGGTCCGTGCCGGGGTGGAGGTTGGGGAGGGGGTCCGTGCCGGGGTGGAGGTTGGGGGTTGTGGAGGGGGTCCGTGCCGGGGTGGAGGTTGGGGAGGGGGTCCGTGCCGGGGTGGAGGTTGGGGAGGGGGTCCGTGCCGGGGTGGAGGTTGGGGGTTGTGGAGGGGGTCCGTGCCGGGGTGGAGGTTGGGGGGGGGGTCCGTGCCGGGGTGGAGGTTGGGGGTTGTGGAGGGGGTCCGTGCCGGGGTGGAGGTTGGGGGGGGGTCCGTGCCGGGGTGGAGGTTGGGGGTTGGGGAGGGGTTCCGTGCCGGGGTGGAGGTTGGGGGGGGGTCCGTGCCGGGGTGGAGGTTGGGAGTTGGGGAGGGGGTCCGTGCCGGGGTGGAGGTTGGGGGTTGGGGAGGGGGTCCGTGCCGGGGTGGAGGTTGGGGGGGGGGTCCGTGCCGGGGTGGAGGTTGGGGAGGGGGTCCGTGCCGGGGTGGAGGTTGGGGAGGGGGTCCGTGCCGGGGTGGAGGTTGGGGAGGGGGTCCGTGCCGGGGTGGAGGTTGGGGGTTGTGGAGGGGGTCCGTGCCGGGGTGGAGGTTGGGGGGGGGGTCCGTGCCGGGGTGGAGGTTGGGGAGGGGGTCCGTGCCGGGGTGGGTGATGGGAGTGCAAATGAGTTGGTCCACCTGGCCAGGTGCCAGCCTCCAACAGTTGGACCCATGCGGTCCATGCCACCTGGCTGGGGGGGAGGAGGGGATATGTGCAATGATGACATGTCGTCGTTCCCCTCCCCCCCACCAGGTCGTCATGTTTTCAGATCATCCAGCGATGTTGGCCGCCGTGGTGGCAGCCGCTCATGTCTATGTTGCCCTGGATGAGGAGGAGGAGGAGGAGGAGCGTGCCAGAGAGGCGGCGCAGGCTGCCGCAGAGGGGCAGGCGGCAGCCGCCCAGGCTGGAGGGACACCTGACCGACAGGACGAGGAGGGGGAGGAGGACGTCGCGGCCCCACGGCAACGGAGGCACCCGAGGGCGCCCCGTGTGTACCGGCCCCGGCAGTCATACCAGGACCTCACGGACCGGGAATGCAGGAGGAGACTCCGGATGAGCCGGGAAACCGTGGCACACATCTGCCACCTGCTGGCACACCTGTCACCGCGTGGCACTGGCGGGGGACACCCTCTCCCCGTGTCCGTCAAGGTTACGGTGGCCCTGAACTTTTATGCAACGGGGTCATTCCAGGCACCGAGTGGGGACCTGTCCGGCATATCGCAGACATCGGTGCATCGGTGCATCCGGGCAGTGACAGATGCCCTTTATGCCATGGCGCACCGCTACATCCGCTTCCCCGTGGACCGGGCCAGCCAAGATGCCCGGGCCGTGGGCTTCTCTGCCATTGCCGGGTTCCCCATGGTCCAGGGCGCGATCGATGGGATGCACGTCGCCGTGCGGCCACCTGCAGATAACAGGGCCGTGTTCACTAATAGGAAGGGGACCTATTCGATGAACGTACAGGTGGTCTGCGACCACCGCATGATGATCCTGCACGTCTGCGCCCGTTACCCAGGCAGTGTACACGACTCATTCGTGTTGTCGCGGTCATCCATCCCCGGCATGTACGAGGGACGCCATCCCCGGCTGAGGGGCTGGTTGCTGGGCGACAGGGGCTACCCATTGCGATCGTGGCTGATGACGCCTATACGGAGGCCACGCAATGAGGCGGAGAACCGCTACAATGATGCCCATGTAGCGACAAGGGGAGTGATAGAGAGGTGCTTTGGCGTGCTGAAGATGCGTTTCAGGTGCCTGGACCTCTCTGGGGGCGCCCTCCAGTATCGGTCAGATAGGGTCGGCCGCATCATTGTGGTGTGCTGCGTCCTGCACAACATAGCCCAGCAGAGGGGCGATGTGCCGCAGGCAGAGGAGGGCGGAGTGGAGGAGCAGCAGGAAGAGGCCCAGTCCTCCCCAGATGAGGGGGATGGGGGCAATGGTCAGGGCAGACGGGGTAGACACAGACGGGTGGCTGTCCACCGTTACCGGCTGGCCCAGCGGGCACGGGACAGACTGATAGACGCCCGCTTCACTGACTAGATGGGCGTGGGAATCGGGTAGTATGGCCACAGACCGCACACCATGACAACAGCCGACCACCCACACCCCCCCACCCATCCACCCACCCAGCACCCTCACCCCCCTCCCCAACCCCACACACCCCACCCGCATGCACACCACCCCCCCACTCCCAATTGCCGATCCACCGGCGGCACAACGGGCCGGGCTCACCCAGTTGCGGGTGGACGCGTGTCTATCGCAGGCCATGGAGAATGATGACAACCCGCCTCCGATGAGCTCCTGGCTCTACATCGTTGGACTATGTCTGACCCATGGCCACAGTACCACCATCCACCCGGACCATCCCTGCATGCGGCTGTGACACTGCAGCGCACGGTCCCGTCCTCTGCCCGGGGGATGTTGATGGCGGCCCAGGGGGAAGGGGGCAGACTCACCTGGGGCTGAGGTAAGACCACCCCTCACACACACACTTGCGCTCAACGTACATGACACCCCCGCACACTTTGGACAGAGCACAAAGGCAGCTTCGGTAGGTGTAACATTGACTTTAATAACCAAAGGAGTTCATGCACGTGCCCTAGCGCCTAAAACTCATCTGTGCCCTGCACCCGTGCCAACTTACTCAGTGTCTAATTGTTTGGCCTTACGGGCCCTTTGACTACGTCTACGTTGTTCCCCAGACGGTACAGCAGAACTGGAGGTGGACTCCTGTGATTCCTGCCCTCTGACACTGGATCCCTTTGGCGGCCGTTTCCTGGGGCGTCCTGGCCTAGATGGGCCAGGCTGCGGCCCGGGCGACTGGGATGGCGAGCTGCCAGCCTGTCCTGCCCGTTGCCCACCCGATGCACCTGGGACGGAAGGGGGGGAGTCCGAGGTGTACCGGGACCTCCCCTACAGAGGGAGCCGGGACGGACCACACCACCTCCTCCTCCCTCGGGGTGCCCGATGGCCCCCAGGCCTCTACATGGGTGGGGGATGCGAACGGACTGGCCATCCGACGCGCCCCCGACATCTGGCGCTGCCAGTCCTGGAGGCCCGTGCTGGTATCGACAGGGGTCTGCAGGTTTGCAGCCATGGAGCCCAGGGGGTTGTCGAACCCTGTCTGCGACAGTGCGACGCCAGCTCGCACATGGCCACTGGCGCCGATGCCCTCAGCGATGGCCTGCTGAGACTGGGCCATGGCCTGCAGAGACTGGGCCATGGCCTGCAGAGACTGGGCTATGGCCTGCTGAGACTGGGCCATGGCCTGCTGAGACTGGGCTATGGCGTTGAGCGCCTCTGCCATCTGGCGCTGGCACTGGCTCAAGGCCTCCTGTGAGAGGGCAGCCATTTCCTGGGCCACAGACGCCGCCTGCACGGAAGGCCCCAGGCCTCGCAAACCGTTCCCCATGTCTGACACCGTCGCACCCATTGCCTCCACCGCGGACGCCACCCGTGCGGTGTCAGCCTGGGTGGCACGCATGACCGGGACCACTCCCAGCTCCTGGACGTGGGTGGACTCCTCCACCTGCGACCGCAGCCGCCGCAAGCCACCCGTCACCCTATTCGCTCGTCTCCGTGTCGGTGGTTGCATCGGATCTATGTGTGGGTGTGGTAACTGCAGGAACCCGGGATCCATCTGGGCGGCAGATGTTCGCTTGGCCTGGGCTGCCCTCCGACCGCCCGGTCCCTCTGCTGCTCCTACCTCCACCTGCTGTACCGGGACAGCTGTGTTGTGCGCACCAGTGAGTGTACCAGACGCCTCATCACTAAAGTGCCCAACCGTGGTGAGTGTTTCTGCGATGGTGGAGGGTGTTGGTGACAGCAGTGGCGTTGTGTCGTGCTCTTCGTCCCACTCTGAGTCCATGGCACTTTGGGGTGGGGGTTCGTCTCCACCCATCCACTCTGAGTCACTGTCCGGTATTTCGTCTTCCCGGGTAGGGGTGTCCTGGGTAGTGCTGTCCCGGGTAGTGCTGTCCCGGGTAGTGCTGTCCCGGGTAGGGGTGTCCTGGGTAGTGGTGTCCCGGATAGGGGTGTCCTGGATAGTGGTGTCCTGGGTAGTGGTGTCCTGGCTCGGATGTGACGGGGGCCTTTGGCTGCCCCCCTCATCGCTGGGTGGTCGCTCCCGCACGTGACGGGGGTGTCGTCTCCCTGTTGCTCCAGGTCTCTCCGTCTCCCGTGGTCTCCGAGGGGCATCCTGCAGGCGTCGCATGCTGGAGGGTGCGGGTCTCTCCGTCTCCTGTGGTCTCCGAGGGGCATCCTGCGGGCGTCGCATGCTGGAGGGTGCGGGTCTCTCCGTCTCCCGTGGTCTCCGAGGGGCATCCTGCGGGCGGTCTGCATCTGCGGGGATGGGTGCCTGGACGTTTGGTCCTGCGATACACAATGAAGCATGCATGGTTAGACATCAGGCAGTGATCAGGTGATACGGGAGAGGGGGATATAGGGGAGGGGGGATATGGGGACGGGCTGTTGGTGGCTCACTTGCTCGTGGGGCCCCGACCTCTGCATCAGCAACCTCCCGGTCCTCAGGTCCGCCAGCCAGTTCCAGGGCCCTTTCCTCGTGTACGGTCAGTGGCCTCTCATCAGCGGGCCCTCCTCCAGTCCTCACATGCTCCCTATTGTTGTGTGCGCGCTTCTCCTGGGGGGGGGGGGTGGTGGCAGGGGTAAAAGGCAACAGTGTTAGGCAGGTATATGAATGCACGCCATCGGTTGCGCGTGCATTGCAGAGGTTAAGGTTAGGGCTGGATTCACTTGGGGATATGGGGGATATGGGGGAGGGGGGATATGGGGGAGGGGGGATATGGGGGAGGGGGGATATGGGGGATATGGGGGAGGGGGGATATGGGGGATATGGGGGAGGGGGGATATGGGGGATATGGGGGAGGGGGGAATATGGGGGATATGGTGGAGGGGGGATACGGGGAGGGGGGATATGGGGAATATGGGGGAGGGGGGATATGGGGGATATGGGGAGGGGGGATATGGGGGATATGGGGGAGGGGGGATATGGGGGATATGGGGGAGGGGGGATATGGGGGAGGGGGGGATATGGGGAATATGGGGGAGGGGGGATATGGGGATATGGGGGAGGGGGGGATATGGGGGAGGGGGGATATGGGGGATATGGGGGAGGGGGGGATATGGGGGAGGGGGGGATATGGGGGAGGGGGGATATGGGGGATATGGGGGAGGGGGGATATGGGGGAGGGGGGATATGGGGGATATGGGGGAGGGGGGGATATGGGGGAGGGGGGATATGGGGGATATGGGGGAGGGGGGATATGGGGGAGGGGGGATATGGGGGAGGGGGGATATGGGGGATATGTGGGAGGGGGAATATGGGGGATATGGGGAGGGGGGATATGGGGGATATGGGGGAGGGGGGGATATGGGGGAGGGGGGATATGGGGGAGGGGGGGATATGGGGGAGGGGGGGTATGGGGAGGGGGGATATGGGGGATATGGGGGAGGGGGGGATATGGGGGAGGGGGGGATATGGGGGAGGGGGGATATGGGGGATATGGGGGATATGGGGGACGCTCACCCTGCCTGCTCTGACGAGGTCGTTCACCTTCTTGTGGCACTGGGTGCCTGTCCGTGGTGTTAGGGCCACAGCGGTGACGGCCTCTGCCACCTCCCTCCACAGACGCCGGCTGTGGCGTGGGGCAACTCTGCGGCCGTGCCCGGGATACAGGGCGTCCCTCCTCTGCTCCACCGCATCCAGGAGCGCCTCCACATCGCGTGACTCGAACCTCGGGGCTGAGCGACGGCCAGCCATCAAGTCGGGTGTTGCGGTCGGCTGTTCCGGTCGGGTGGGGGGGAGCTGCGCGGCCTTATGAGCCGTCACGCCGTGCAGCGCGTATGACGCTGCACGGCGGGAACCACTGCGCAAGCGCGGATCCCGTTACGTCGCTGCTAGCCCATTTCGGGCCGCAGACTATCGGCCCATTTTTATGACGTGACGCAAGTGGGATTTGCGCCGTTTTTTGCGCCGATCGGCGGAGTTTCCGCCGATAACGGAGAATTTCGCCCCAGTTCATTGCTCTGCGATTCATTCTCCTTAGAGAATAAGCACTGAGTCTCCAATTTCCCCATTGCTACCTTGAATCAACTTGCTACATGAGGATATAATGAAAGAAAGACAACTTACACCTACACTTATACAGCACCTTTAATGATGTCCCAAATCACTTTATAGCCAATTCAGTATTTTTGACTTGTAGCCAGTGTTATAATGCAGACAATGTTTTCAAATGGTTGACCAGGTTCAAGGGGCCGAATGTCTTACTCCTACACATAATATGTATGGTTGGCTGTCATTCTGGATGGATGAAATGAACTGGGCTAAATCGCCTTTGCCATCTAAAGTTATCTTGCAAACTTAGGGTGGAATCATGACTGGAGTTCTATTTATTTTATTGCGAATGCAAGTTTACTGTGAGCATGCTTTGTGGGCTGAAATTGCAAGGACACAATTTTGTAGTGAGGTTAAAGTGAATGAGTCACCTGTTTTATGCTGCATATGATTCTAAACAGTATTTTCAATTGACTTCAATCTTGACCTTTTATCTATTTATCTATTATCCCACTCTTTCTTGATGCTTCTATGAGTTTTTTGAGGTACTGAAATATCATGATAAAGTTGCGCTACAAAGTAGATATTGAAAATATATTGCAGTAAGAAGCAGCTATCATTCTTCATACTTGCTTATCAGAAAAACACAGATACAACGGTGAATCATTTGTCCACAGACTTCTTGGGCGGGATTCTCCGATATCGGCGCGATGTCCGCCGACCGGCGCCAAAAACGGCGCAAATCAGTCCGGCATCGCGCCGCCCCAAAGGTGCGGAATCCTCCGCATCTTGACCGGCCGAGCCCTAACCTTGAGGGGCTAGGCCCGCGCCGGACTGATTTCCACCCCGCCAGCTGGCGGGAAAGGCCTTTGGTGCCCCACCAGCTGGCGCGGAAATGACATTGCCGGGCGGCCCATGCGCGGGAGCATCAGCGGCCGCTCACGACATCCCTGCGCATGCGCAGTGGAGGGGGTCTCTTCCGCCTCTGCCATGGTGGAGACCATGGCGAAGGCGGAAGGAAAAGAGTGCCCCCACGGCACAGGCCTGCCCGCGGATCGGTGGGCCCTGATCGCGGGCCAGGCCACCGTGGGGTCATCCCCCGGGGCCAGATCGCCCCACGCCCCCCCCCCCCCCCCCCCCAGGACCCCTGAGCCCGGCCGCGCCGCCTTGTCCCGCCGGTAAGAGAGGTGGTTTAATCCACGCCGGCGGGACAGGCATTCTAGCAGCGGGACTTCGACCCATCCGGGCTGGAGAATCGCCGGGGGGGGGGCCCGCCAACCGGGCCAACCGGCACAGCGCGATTCCCGCCCCCGCCGAATCTCTGGTGGCAGAGAATTCGGGACATGGCGGGGGCGGGATTCACGCCAGCCCCCGGCGATTCTCCGACCCGGTGGGAATCGCTCCCCTTGTGTCACAAAGGTTATGTCACACAGAGACACCTGAAGACTCCAATGCTTCCCAGTGTTAGTGAAGACCTACGTTTTTGACCTTTGAGGGTGGCATGGTAGCACAGTGCTTAGCATTGTTGCTTCACAGCTCCAGGGTCGCAGGTTCAATTCCCGGCTTGCGTCACTGTCTGTGAGGAGTTGTACGTTCTCCCTGTGTCTGCATGGGTTTCCTCCAGGTGCTCCAGTTTCCTCCCACAGTCCAAAGATGTGCAGGTTAGGAGCATTGGCCATGCTAAATTGCCCTTAGTGTTGAAAAACGTTATAGAATTTATATCGAGTTTACAGTGCAGAAGGAGGCCATTCGGCCCATCGAGGTTAGGTGGGATTACTGGGTTACGGGGATAGAGTCGAGGTGTGGGCTTAATTAGGGTGCTCTTTTCAAAGGCCAGTGCAGACTCGATGGGCCAAATGGCCTCCTTCTGTACTGTAAGTTCTATGATTCTATGTTGTTGAATCATTCCATCTCATTGCTCAGGAGTCATTTGATCTTTCTACCATGTGACAATGCTGATAAAATAGAATCCAATTGCACCTCTTGTATGAAACCAGTATGTTGAATAATATCAGGAGAAAGTCTTCCACTTCTTCGCCAGAATGGAAAAGATCTTGTGCAGTTTATCCGGGTTGCATTAAATGAATCTTTCCCCCAAATACGAATTTACTACCAACATGTCCAGATGATACAATGTGAAGAAGATGTTAATGAGGGCTGAGGCAGTCATCAAAACAGCCCGCACAATGTTCTAAATAACTAATGGGATCATTTTTATGTCAAATTAACAATATTTCAGAATGCTGTTAAAGTGAAATTTATAATTCCTTGTTTGTTTAATAGTCATGGTGGGATCACCCACAGTGTGCACGCAAAGTAAAATTGCATGATATTGCCTCTGCTCTTAATATTCATGACCCACGCTACACATACATTGGATGCTATTTGGAACCAGATCCCAACAATGGGCATTATTATTTTACTAGGATCTTTCCGTGCTTGTTTGGTTAATTGATCAGTGAATCTTGAAGTGGAAAAATACCATGCATGTTTGAGGAGAAGGTATAAGGCAGGGTTGGGGGGGTGGGGGGGTTGGTGGGAGGGGGGGGGGAGGTGGGTTTGGATGGAGGGCCGGTGAAATAAAGGGCCCAGAAACAGGAGAAGCACAAAGGACCATGATTTCTCTCCCTTGCCCTGAGTGCACTGCAGCACCTCATCAGGGCTCCTTCAATAGCATCGCCCAAACCTGCAATCTCTACCACCAAGAAGTGTCCATTCAAAGAATGCACCATCCTTCACTATGGTGGGTCGCAATTCTGGAACTCCCTCCCTAACAGCACATGAGCTTCAGCGACTCAAAAAGATGACTCACCACCACCACCTTCTGAAGCGTAATTGGGGATGGGGAATATATACTGGCCTTGCGAGCGATGCTCACAGCCCATGAGCAGATTCTAAAAATGAACATGAGCGACTGATGATATTGCGGACAACCAATGAAAACTCACATTTACATAACCCGTTTAATACAGCAAAATATCCCAAGATTATTTGCAAGAACATTTAAAACAAAATGTGAATACCGAGGCACATAAGGAGATATTAGAAGAGGTAACTAAAAGCTTGGCTAAGAGGGTAGGTTTTGAGCAGTTCCTTAAAGGAAGAGACAGGAATAGAGGAGCAAAGTGTCAGAGGCAGGGTATTTGTGAGTGTGTGACCAAGGTAGCTGATGCCTGCCAATAAATAAGCAAAGGGAATATGTGATGCACAAGAGGCCAGAATTGGAGGGACACAGAGTTCCCGGAGAATTGCAGAGCTGGAGGAGAGCTACCAGTCCTATCTGCATAAGAAAGAAAAGTTTGATTATCCGCGAAGAGAATGTCTGCAGTTTCTGAGTTCGGGCATAATGTGCAACTCAGGTAAAAGTAGATTCCAAGGTAGGTCTTCAACAGCCTACAAAGCTCAAAAGAAGTTAAATGTAAAAAAAACCAAGGGCTGGATTCTCCGATTTGGAGACACTGGGCGTCATTCTCCGACCCCCCGCCGGGTCGGAGAATGGCCGTTGGCCGCCGGGAATCCCGCCCCCGCTGAAGTCTCCGGTACCGGAGATTGGGCGGGGGCGGGAATCGGGCCACGCCGGTTGGCGGGACCCCCCCGCTGGATTCTCCAGCCCGGATGGGCTGAAGTCCCGCCCAGAAATTGCCTGTCCCGCCGGCGTAAATCAAACCTGGTATTTACCGGCGGGACCAGGCGGCGTGGGCGGGCTCCGGGGTCCTGGGGGGGGGGGCACGGGGTGATCTGACCCCGGGGGGTACCCCCACGGTGGCCTGGCCCGCGATAGGGGCCCACCGATCCGCGGGCGGGCCTGTGCCGTGGGGGCACTCTTTCCCTTCCGCCTCCGCTACGGCCTCCACCATGGCGGAGGCGGAAGAGACTCTCCCCACTGCGCATGCGCGGGAAACTGACAGCGGCCGCTGACGCTCCCGCGCATGCGCCGGGAAACTGACAGCGGCCGCTGACGCTCCCGCGCATGCGCCGCATTTCCGCGCCAGCTGGTGGGGCAACAAACGCCATTTCCGCCAGCTGGCGGGGCGGAAATCCCTCCGGCGTCAGCCTAGCCCCAACATTGAGCATTCCGCACCTTTGGGCCGGCGCGATGCCCATCTGATTGGCGCCGTCTTTGGCGCCAGTCGGTGGACATCGCGCCGTTGGGGGAGAATTTCGCCACATGTCCCCACGCTGGCGTGGAAACGGTGGAAAACTGAGGCAAAACGGCCACCGATATCCCGTTTTGCTGGGGGCTAGCATGCCGGCAGCATAGAGCACCTGGCTCGAACTGATGATTCGGCCTGGAGAATTGCCGGGTCCGTGGCCACGCATGTGCACGCGGCGGCCTGCAGCAGCCCCGCTGTGCTTCATGGCGGATGCTGCTCGCGGAACTGGCCTGAGAAATAGTCCCCCCTTCGGCTGGCTCGCACAACCCTGACCATGACCCCCCCCCGCCCCCCCCCCCCCCTCCCCCACCAGTATTCCCAGCCCCGAATAATGTTCCCCCTAACCGCGGATAGGCCCTCCCCCGACTGTGGCGGTGCTGGACTGAGTCCACAGCTGCCACGCTGAGTTCCCGACGGGTGAGACCCCACATCGTCTGGAATTCGGCCTGTCCGGGGGGGTGGGGGGGCGGGGGGGGGGGGGGGAGGTGGGGGTGGGAGCACTGGGGGGCAGGCCACAGGCAATGGCCTGAGGCTGTAGATACGTAGTGCAGCATACGCCGCTTTGGAGGGGACGGAGCATCGCGGAAGCGGCGCCACTCCCAATTCTTTGGGGAATTTGAATTCTCCGGCCCATCGGCAACCGGAGAATCCAGCCCAAGATTTGCCAGTGCTTTTAAAACCTGCCAAACAAATGGAGATTCTCTGTATCTCCTGTGCCCAACTTCATATTCAAAGAAATTTGAGTACACATAAAAATGAGTGGGGACGGTATGTCTCTGATATGTCTCTGACCCACTTCTTACACCTTCATTAGGCTTGTATTACTCTGACTGCATAAGATTAAAGACTGATCTAATTGAAGTGTTGGAGATTATTAAAGGAATTAATCAGCTAGGCAGAGAGAAACTATTCCCTCTGCTGGGGAGAGTTCAGAACAAAGGAGCATAATGTTACAAATTAGAGCTGGACAATTCAGGTACTTCTTTGTTCATGAATCGCAGAAAGTCAGTATGCAGGTGCAGCACGTAATTAAAAAGGCAAATGGAATGTCAGCGTTTATGCAAAAGAACTGGAGTGTAAAAGTATGTTGCAATTGCCGAGGGTGTTGGTGAGACCACATAACATAGAAAATACAGCACAGAACAGGCCCTTCGGCCCACGATGTTGTGCCGAACCTTTGTCCTAGATTAATCATAGATTATCATTGAATTTACTGTGCAGAAGGAGTCCATTCGGCCCTTTGAGTCTGCACCGGCTCTTGGAAAGAGCACCCTACCCAAACTCAACACCTCCACCCAACACCAAGGGCAATTTGGACATTAAGGGCAATTTATCATTGGCCAATTCACCTAACCCACACATCTTTGGACTGTGGGAGGAAACCGGAGCACCCGGAGGAAACCCATGCAGACACAGGGAGGACGTGCAGACTCCGCACAGACAGTGACCCAAGCCGGAATCGAACCTGGGACCCTGGAGCTGTGAAGCAATTGTGCTATCCACAATGCTACCGTGCTGCCCTTGAGAACAAATAAATCTACACTATATAATTTTACCGTAATCCATGTACCTATCCAATAGCTGCTTGAAGGTCCCTAATGTTTCCGACTCAACTACTTCCACAGGCAGTGCATTCCATGCCCCCACTACTCTCTGGGTAAAGAACCTACCTCTGATATCCCTCCTATATCTCCCAGCTTTCACCTTAAATTTATGTCCCCTTGTAATGGTTTGTTCCACCCGGGGAAAAAGTCTCTGACTGTCTACTCTATCTATTCCCCTGATCATCTTATAAACCTCTATCAAGTCGCCCCTCATCCTTCTCCGTTCTAATGAGAAAAGGCCTAGCACCCTCAACCTTTCCTCGTAAGACCTACTCTCCATTCCAGGCAACATCCTGGTAAATCTTCTTTGCACCTTTTCCAAAGCTTCCACATCCTTCCTAAAATGAGGCGACCAAAACTGTACACAATACTCCAAATGTGGCCTTACCAAAGTTTTGTACAGCTGCATCATCACCTCACGGCTCTTAAATTCAATCCCTCTGTTAATGAACGCGAGCACACCATAGGCCTTCTTCACAGCTCTATCCACTTGAGTGGCAACTTTCAAAGATGTATGAACAGAGACCCCAAGATCTCTCTGCTCCTCCACATTGTCAAAAACTCTACCGTTAACCCTGTATTCCGCATTCATATTTGTCCTTCCAAAATGGACAACCTCACACTTTTCAGGGTTAAACTCCATCTGCCACTTCTCAGCCCAGCTCTGCATCCTATCTATGTCTCTTTGCAGCCGACAACAGCCCTCCTTACTATCCACAACTCCACCAATCTTAGTATCGTCTGCAAATTTACTGACCCACCCTTCAACTCCCTCATCCAAGTCATTAATGAAAATCACAAACAGCAGAGGACCCAGAACTGATCCCTGCAGTACGCCACTGGTAACTGGGATCCAGGCTGAATATTTGCCATCCACCACCACTCTCTGACTTCTATCGGTTAGCCAGTTCGTTATCCAACTGGCCAAATTTCCCACTACCCATGCCTCCTTACTTTCTGCATAAGCCTACCATGGGGAACTTTATCAAATGCCTTACTAAAATCCATGTACACTACATCCACTGCTTTACCTTCATCCACATGCTTGGTAACCTCCTCAAAGAATTCAATAAGATTTGTAAGGCAAGACCTACCCCTCACAAATCCGTGCTGACTATCCCTAATCAAGCAGTGTCTTTCCAGATGCTCGGAAATCCTATCCTTCAGTACCCTTTCCATTACTTTGCCTACCACCGAAGTAAGACTAACTGGCCTGTAATTCCCAGGGTTATCCCTAGTCCCTTTTTTGAACAGGGGCACGACATTCGCCACTCTCCAATCCCCTGGTACCACCCCTGTTGACAGTGAGGACGAAAAGTTCATTGCCAACGGCTCTGCAATTTCATCTCTTGCTTCCCATAGAATCCTTGGATATGTCCCGTCAGGCCCGGGGGACTTGTCTATCCTCAAGTTTTTCAAAATGCCCAAAACATCTTCCTTCCTAACAAGTATTTCCTCGAGCTTACCAATCTGTTTCACACTGTCCTCTCCAACAATATCGCCCCTCTCATTTGTAAATACAGAAGAAAAGTACTCGTTCAAGACCTCTCCTATCTCTTCAGACTCGATACACAATCTCCCGCTACTGTCCTTGATCGGACCTACCCTCGCTCTAGTCATTCTCATATTTCTCACATATGTGTAAAAGGCCTTGGGGTTTTCCTTGATCCTACCCGCCAAAGATTGTTCATGCCCTCTCTTAGCTCTCCTAATCCCTTTCTTCAGTTCCCTCCTGGCTATCTTGTATCCCTCCAATGCCCTGTCTGAACCTTGTTTCCTCAGCCTTACATAAGTCACCTTTTTCCTCTTAACAAGACATTCAACCTCTCTTGTCAACCATGGTTCCCTCACTCGACCATCTCTTCCCTGCCTGACAGGGACATACATATCAAGGACATCTAGAGTATTGTGTCCAGTTTTGGGCCGGGATTCTCCCCTACCTGGCGGGGCGGGGGGTCCCGGCGGGAGGGAGTGGCGTGAACCACTCCGGCGTCGGGCCACCCCAAAGGTACGGATTACTCCGCACCTTTATTGGTCACGCAATCACCGTGAGGGGCTAGGCTCGCGCCGGAGTGGTTGGCGCCCCGACGGCATGCGGGAAAGGCCTTTGGCGCCACACCAGCTGGGGCGAAAAGGACTTCGGCGGGCGGCGGAAGTCCGCGCATGCGCGGGAGCGTCAGCGGCTGCTGACGTTACCCCGCGTATTCGCAGGGGTGGTGTCTCTTACGCGTCGGCCATCGCGGAGGCTGTGGCCGAGGCGGAGGGAAAAGAGTGCCCCCACGGCACAGGCCCGCCTGCGGATCGGTGGGCCCCGACACCGGCCAGGCCACGTGGGGGCACCCCCCAGGGCCAGATCGCCCCGCGCCCCCCCCCCCAAGGACCCCGGAGCCCGCCCGCACCGCCTAGTCCTGCCGGTAAGACAGGTGGTTTGATTCTCGCTGGCGGGACTGGCATGACAGCAGCGGGACTTCGGCCCATTGCGGGCCGGAGAATCGCTGGGGGTGCCCGCCGACTGGCGCGGCGTGATTCCCGCCCCCGCCGAATATCCGGTGCCGGAGAATTCGGCAACCGGCGCAGGCGGGATTCACGCCAGCTGACGCCGATTCTCCGACCTGGCGGGGGTCGGAGAATCCCGCCCTTGGTCTTCTTATTTGAGGAATAATGTGGTGGCTTTGGAGGCAGTTCACAGCAGGTTCATCAGATTGATTCCGGGGATGAAAAAGTTGACGTATGTGGCGAGATTTAAACAGTTTTGGCTTGTACTCACTGGAGTTTAAAAGGTTGACAGGGAATCTGATCGAGGTGTATAAAATACTAAAAGGTATTGATAAAGTAAACGTAGACCAAATGTTCCCCCTTGTGGAGATAATCTAGAACGAGAGGTCACAGATGTAGATTGAGAGGTGGTAGATTTAGTACTGAGATGAGGAGGAACTACTTCTCGTGGAGGGTGATGAATTTGCAAAACATGTTGCCCCATAGTGTGGTGGAATCTGAGTGATTAAATGGTTTCAAGAAGGAGATAGATATATTTCTGGCACAAAACGGATTAAAGGGGTATGGGCAACTGGCAGGTAGGTGGATTTGAGACCAGGAAGAGATCAGCCTTGATCTGACTGACTGAAGGAGCAGGCTCAAAGGGTTGAGCTGCCTACTTCCGCTCCTAATTCCCATGTTCCTATGTTCTTTTGAAAAAGGTGAGTGGAAATTTGGAACTCTCTCCTACTAACAGTTTATGAGACTGGGTCAGTTGAAAATTTCAGAGCACTAAGATTGACAGCTTCTCATTTGGGTCAAGAATGGAGTCATATAGTTTAGTACAGAAGATGGCCATTCAGTCTCCTGAAATTGTGCCCACACTCTGATCGAACAATTCACCTAGTCTCACTCTCCTGCCTTACTCCAGCAAATACTTTCTTTTCAGATGATTACCACCACCCCCCCCCACCACACGCCCATGGGGATCCCGGCGGCGTTGAGTGGCTACAATGGAAAATCCCATTGACAAGTGCAGGGAAAGTGAAATCCTGCCATCAGCGAATGGCGCGCCGCCGAGAAACACCCGGCTGGGCAACCGGAGAATCCCACCCAAGATCTGATTAAACGGTAAAAGTTTGATTGGTTGAATTACCTACTCGTGTTCCTATCCTGATTCTACCCCAGTGATGCTGCTAAATTGGCAGAAGAGGGGTAGAATACCTTTCCCAAGATTTGTATAAGCTTGCTGAAGTCTACAGGGAAGATGATTGATTGATTGATTGATTGGCTCTCCTCAATATTGATGAGGAGTGCTAACTCATAGCACATTTTCCCAATAGTAAAATAAAGCCTTCCAGGACAGGTGTTGCTTAGGCTAGGTGCTGCTTAATTTCCAATTTCTAAAGAGCAATCCTTACTGTACTGGTGTAAATTTTCAAATTTCCCTTAAAAGTAATAGGAACAGGAGTAGGCCATTCGTTCCCTCAGGCCTGCGCACCATTCAAATTTTGTTCCTGGTTGGTCCGCAGCCCAACTCCGATACCTGCCTTAGCTTCATATCCCTTGATTCAAAAGAAACCTATTAAACTGAGTATTGAAGAAACCATAACCCAGTATCCACAGTTTTATTGATGATAAAATTCCAGATTCCAGGACCCTTCCTGATTTTATTGACTATATAGGTTTGGCTCCAATTTTACCACTATGCCCGCTCCTTTTCGATTCCCTCAGCAGAAAATTATCTCACCTATTGAATCCTTTTAACATTCTAAAAAGGGCACTATAAATGAAAATATATCCAGCTGTATGCTTTTCATGTACCTGTGGCATTATGGTCTGCGGGATCTTATGAAATGGCAATATTTTGCACTGATGCGTTTCAAAGACCTCGCCCATTCTTTCTTCCCTCTCCTGGAAATGAAATGAAAATTGCTTATTGTCACAAGTAGGCTTCAATGAAGTTACTGTGAAAAGCCCCTAGTCACCAAATTCCAATGCCTGTTTGGGGAGGCTGTTACGGGAATTGAACTGAGCTGCTAGCCTGCCTTGGTCTGCTCTCAAAGCCAGCGATTTAGCCCTGTGCTAAACATCCCCAGAAGGTGAATAACTTTTCGTAACAAATGGAGACCTAATCATGAGCTTGCTTTCATTGGTAAGATCGGAAATCATTACACTGGTTTAAAACAGCCTTTAGGACTTATATAACCGGGTGCCACAGTTAAGAATCAGGGACAAAAATCTCTTGGTCATTATACTGGAACAGGGAAAAAGTGTGGCTGGAGGAAGGGTACTTGTTGCTGATCCCTCTCATCTCTGAACTCCTCGAACATGGATTCAATGTTTGCTTTAATCACCCAATGCTTGCCCCTTCTACCTTGCTTTGTAGGTTATTGGCAACATTTATCATTTTTCAGATGCAACAGTTTTTCCCAACATCTGTTCTCAATCATATTTCGCTGGATTTCTAACAATTGGAATGATATACCATAATAATCGCTTATTGTCACAAGTAGGCTTCAATGGAGTTACTGTGAAAAGCCCTTCGTCGCCACATTCCAGCGCCTGTTCGAGAAGCTGGTGCAGGAATTGAACTTGCGCTGCTGGCCTTGTTCTGCATTACAAGCCAGCTGTTTAGCCTCCTGTGCTAAACCAGCCCGTTTCCAGCATTCAACATCGAATTGCTTAATTATTCTGTAAAAGTGGTCGGGGTGGCAATTAATGCAAGTGGATTTGATCCGAGCTTTGGTTATGAGTTGATCTTAGCCAGGATTTCAGTAGGGAAGCTACAATTGAATGCAGTATCTTGTGGCAATCCAGTAGCGCTTGCTGAGTTGTGTGTTGTGCATGTGTGTGCATGTTGACCTGGATGATGGCAGAATCACATCTGTTAGAGATGGAGTAACACTGCGGAATTCTGCATCAGCGGGATCCTCTGCTTCGTCGGCAGGATCCCATGGTCGCTGGTTTGCAGGAAGGGAGAAGCCCACTGCCGGCAGGGGCACGCCGCGCGGGAAAACGGGGCTGGCGGGACGGAGAATCCCGCCCACAGTTTCTCAAATTCTATCTTGATTTACAAGTAATGAAAATTGGACATTTGGAAGGGATACAGAAATCTTTCACCATGTAAAGCTATTCCTGGGAAATCCAACTAAGAAGGAACTCTTAAAAGGCAGTAAGTCTCGAACAGGGAGAGGGGAGTTGCAATAGACTGATAAGGCACTTGTTCAAAAAGAGGGAAGAAGATGAAACAGCAAAAGACCACTGACAAAGAGAGGATTAGTGCTTGCCACATACAAGCTAATAGCTTTGCTCGTCACCTCAGAATTGGTAGATGTTATTTTCTCAATGTAATGTAAAGTTTTTCCCAATGCGTTTCATAAAATGTGTTGATTGAATTCATCTCTCGAGGTAAAGATTTTTAAAAATAAATTTAGCGTACCCAATTCTTATTATTTTTTCCAATTAAGGGGCAATTTAGCGTGCCCAATCCACCCTACCAGCACATTGTTTGGGTTGTGGAAGTGAGACCCACGCAGACACGGGGAGAATGTGCAAACTCCACACGGACAGTGACCCAGAGCCGGGATTCGAACCCAGGTCCTCAGCGCCGCAGTCCCAGTGCTAATCACCGTGCTGCCCCCAAGTGGTAAAGATTTTTAATGCAGTTCTTGAAGTGTGGGTGCCACTGACAATTCAGCATTTATTGCCCACCCCTAGCTGACTTGAGAACATTGAGAATAGAGGATTAGATAGGGTGGACAGTGAGAGCCTTTTTCCTCGGATGGTGATGTCTAGCACGAGGGGACATAGCTTTAAATTGAGGGGAGATAGATATAGGACAGATGTCAGAGGTAGGTTCTTTACTCAGAGAGTAGTAAGGGTGTGGAATGCCCTGCCTGCAACAGTAGTGGACGCACCAACATTAAGGGCATTTAAATGGTCATTGGATAAACATATGGATGATAAGGGAGTAGTGTAAATGGGCTTTAAAGTGGTTTCACAGGTTGGCGCAACATCGAGGACCGAAGGGCTTGTACTGCGCTGTAATGTTCTTTGTTCTATGTTCTAATAGACCACACAGTCACACCAGGTAGGTGCAACACAAGGTAGGAGCTTGATAACAATCCAATATCGATTCACTTTCACCACTTACCACGTTGTGAGATTTGAACTCATGCACCCTGAGTTGCTAGTTCAAGGTGACGACCATCTTGCGCATTCCCCAGTAATAAAGAAACATTAATAACGACTGCATTTCCCTTTAACAAGAGAAATTGTGCTGTGTGATACTTTAGTTCAAAGAATGTATATCACTCCCATGAGTATACTCCTGAAGGAAAGTGATGTGCGTGGTGAGTTATGCAATCCCTTGGGAGATCCCAACAGCAACAGATTCAGCTTAAAACACAGAAAGGTGACCGAGCAGGAGCATATGCGAGCTTTATTCTGCCGAATGAATGGTGCTTAGTTATGCAAAGATGCTAACCAGTGTTTATTATAATTATTTATCCATCTATGCGCCAAGCAGGTGTGTCCACTGAGAACTGTGGCATGCTGTGAAATATCTCATCATTTTTTTTGATAAAAATAATTAATTTTTTTCTTCCAACTTTGAAGACGTCTGGGAGGAAATGTAATATGATTTTAAAACCCTGAACTTTACGATGGCTGTCAATATAGAATGCCATTCTGTGAACATCTCTCAGTTGTTCTTTCAGTTTTTGCATCAATTCTCCTTCTTAATCAGTCCCTTGCGATCAGTTGCTTCCACTCTGATTTGCTGGGTTCTAAAATGCAGTCCGCGATCTGCAGACTCCGCCACATGAGGGCCAGGCGGTGCTGAAAGGGTCGGGCTGGTGAATTGTTTGGACGTTTGTGTGCTCCCTCAACTTTGCCTCTGCATGTCCCCAATGATGTCTCTCAATGTGTCCGGTGCCTTCCCAAACAAACCTCCATTTTGGTTGTTCACAATCCAGGGACTGGCATGAGCATCGGTTATATTTAGAGGCTCAGATATTACAGCTGATTGGAAGCATCCTCTCTGCTGGCCAAATTCAGATTCAGAAGGTACAAACAAATCTGGCTATGTATGATGGCAAGCCACTGGAAGGTGGGTGTGCTAGAATAACATCATACCTGAAATAATGGGCTGCATTTTACGTGCCTCTTGCGGATGTGTTTTCAGCAGGGAGGTAAGTAAAATAGGACAGGTGCCCACCATACCACCTTCCCACCCACCCCTGAGCTAACCCTCAAATACAGGGGGTGGGCAGGTACCAAAGTCAGCTGCCTACCAGCCATTCTCCAATAAATAATTAGGGGTCAATTGAGCTTGGTAACAAGGCAATTAACCCCAATAGCATGCTGCCCACGCCATAAAATGGTTGATTTGAGCAGTTGGGCGGGAGCGGGCCGCGTGTAATAACCCTCATGAAACCCAGGGCGGGCGACCTGATTGATCTCCCCATGGGACTTGTGGAATACGAGCTCCCCAGCTAATTGATAGAGGCCCATTGGCTGAGGCTCATCGAAATCACCTCTTAAAAGTCGTCCCGGATTGGGATCAGCATTATCGGTTGTCCCGGTTGGGACCTTTGTGCTGTATGCCATGTTACGGCCTTTTCTATTGGCTGAAAATAAATTCTTGCTTTGATGTGGGCAGCACGGTAGCACAGTGGTTAACACAAGACGTGCTTGTTAGGTGAATTGGACATTCTGAATTCTCCCTCAGTGTGCCCGAACAAGCGCCAGAATGTGGCAACTGGGAGATTTCCGCAGTAACTTCATTGCAGTGTTAATGTAAGCCTACTTGAGACACTAATAAAGATTATTATTATTATTTACCTTATTGAATCTCCTGAGCTGTTACACAGTTGCGATTCTGGATGTCCTGTACGCAGCTGGATTACCCAGCACAAGAGCAAGGTCAGCGAGATTTTAAAATTATCACTTTTCAGAAGACCTTTGACACAGGCATGGAATTTTGGACCCAGTGTACCGAACACATGCGTTACTTCTTCCAGGCAAATAGTATTGTTGGAGATGACCAGCAAAAGGTAATACTCTTGCCACCAATGGAGCCGCAACTTTTAGCATAATTAAAAACCACCCAGCAACCCCAGACTCAAAATCCTTCAGCAAACTCG